>NC_136425.1:156135000-157335000 GCF_052625555.1 Lactuca saligna | reverse complement strand
CAGAAAGAAGTTTCATAAGTCACCAATTCAAACATATACTTAAGCAAAATTCCCAGCCACTAGAAGATTCTTACGTCGTAGAAATGGAAAATGGAAAGGTTGAGCGCGCTAACGATATTTACATAGGGTGTACTCTCACTCTAGACAACCATTTGTTCAAAATTGACCTTATGCCGGTCACCATAAAAAGTTTCGACATAATCATTGGTATGGATTGGTTAAGCCTTCATCGTACCGACATTCTATGTTACGAAAGGGCCGTCCGCCTCAATCTGCCGAATGGCAACATTCTCACCGTTTATGGCAATAAACCTAGTGCGAACCTACAAATCATCTCTTGTGTTAAAACCCAAAAGTACCTCCGAAACTAATACCATGCATTCTTACCCCACGCCGTAGACAAGAAACAGGAGGTGAAGGACATCAAAGAAATTCTAGAAGTATGCAACTTCCCTGATGTATTCCCAGACGATCTGCCAGGTGTACCACTCACACGACAAGTCGAATTTCGGATCGACTTAATCCCAGGAGCTACCCCCATCGCTAGGGCTCCATATCGCTTAGCACCGGCAGAAATGCAAGAACTATCCAGCCAGTTGAATGAACTATTGAGCAAAGGGTTCATCAGGCCAAGCTTCTCGCCCTGGGGAGCACCAGTCTTATTTGTAAAGAAGAAGGTGTTGGATTAATGTCTAAGTCCATAACTATAATTGGTAAGACTTGACCCGACCCGGCATGGTCCATTTGGGTTGCATGGCATCATGCACTTGGATAGACTATAATGAGAGAAATAAGACACTTACGGTTATTAATATATTATAAGTTCTAGTATATTAATAATAAGAATAATGAGATTATTTAATTAGTATTGATCAAGAATTAATCTAGAATTAATTAAGTGATCAAAAGAAGACTAATTAAATATATGGGTTGATTGTGTAAATCATCCATACTTATATAGTGGGCTAATGCTCCATGGATTATCTAGTTGGGCCAAAACCCATATGATGCTCCATGGATGCTCCATGGTGTATTTGAACCCATGGATCCAAGGAAATGGAAAGTCATGACAATTAGGGTTTACCCTAATTGTAACACTATATAAAGATATTATTCTTCCCAAAATCGGTCACTAGATTATTCTAGAGGGGCTAACCGATTTCATGAAGTGTTCTAGTTTCTCTCAAGTTATTCCTAGTGTATTTGGTGTTGTGTGAACCATTTGAGGTGTCACACTTGAGGCACTAAGCACTCAAGCTTCATGAAGACAAGCACTATCAAAGAGGTATGTATTCTATCTTGTTATATCCATTATTTTGTATGCTAGATTAGGATAATACCTTGGATGTTCATATTTGCATGTATAATAGAGAAAACATAGATCCAAGGTATTTAGGGTTGCATGTACACTTAGGAGTGTTAGAATGCTCATAACCCAACAGTGGTATCAGAGCCTAGGCTTGTTTTCTTGTTATACCTGCAATAGAAGCTGAAAAATCGAGTTTTGATGCTGTCAGCCCAGCTGACTCGCCGAGTCCATAAAGGGACTCGACGAGTCCAAGGCAAAATGCATCCAACTCGCCGAGTTGAGTTCATGCACTCGACGAGTTGGACCCCAGACAGCATATCTTCGAGGTTTTTGGCTAGAAATGGACTAGGAACATTACCCTAAGTTGTTTTGAACTTATAAACTTGTTTTTAAATGTGGTAATCTTCATGCTAATCCATTTTCAAGATAATTGTCAATAGATTCATGTTTTGTATTAGTTTAAAGGTTAGACTAATTACATGAAAAATTTTGATTTGAATTATCTTGTTCTTATGAGTTGCTTAGATTAATAGAAAAGTTGAGTGAAAAAGTTGTTTTCAATCCAAATTAATCTAAGAGTTGAGTATAAAATGTGTTTGTGTAACTTATCCTTAAGTTACATGGAGAGTCACATTAAAGACTCATAAAACTCATAAAGTTGGCAAAGGTTACAAAAAGATGAAGAGTCTTGTCCTTAAGTTATGGAGGTTCAAGAGTCACTTCATTAATAAATAAATAAATAAAATATGTAACCTTAATTAATTCCATAAATTATAAAATAAAGAAAAGATTAATTCTTTATTAATTTAAAGTCTTCCATAATTTGTCCACAAGTTATGGAACTTGAAGAGTTTTTGGATTAAAACTACTTTAAATACATAAGTTATGGAATTAATTAGTTTTGAATAGTTTCAAAACTTGCCCTCAAGTTTTGGAATTTGTAAAGTTTTCTCTTATGAATACTTTAATTCCAAGTTAGCCCTTAGAATTTTAAAAGTTAAAATTCAACCCTTATACTTTATAATATTATAAGTTAATAATAATATATATGTATAAGAGTAAAGTCAGTCTTACCGCTAGTACGCCTCATTCACGAAGCCGGTCTATAAGGTGGGTATAAGGTTGTTGCCTATAAAATGGCAGCTTAATGGGTGTTCACTCTCACCCACCGCTTGCTTGACTGGTGGAGGGTCGTTAGCCGAACGGGTTTGACATGACTATAATTCTCCCTTCATTAAAAGTATTAATGATAAATACTAAGTAACTAAACTTTTAATAATACCCAATCTTAGTTACTTAGAAAAATGTGAATAAGGTGCTAATCCACGAAATTACACTTTGCACTTTGTTTAAGTCGGTTAGTGGAGCGTGTGTGGTTAACCGGCACACTAACTCGTATTTAACAAGGTAGGCAAAGGGTAACTTAATGTTTATCATAGTATCGATGGAGCGTGTGTGGTTAACCGGCACATCGATTGAGGGATAAACACTTAAGGGTACCCAGTAATTTGCATGGTTACATCACACCTTGTTTTGTGATCCTCGGCATCCCAGTCACAAAACCTGAAGGGCACACTCGAGATTGAAACATGCCATTGAACAGTTCAATGAATCTCAAAAGATCTAGGAGTTTCAAAACCAATTAAAACCTAATAATACATTTCGTTTATCTTGGTGGAAATTGGTGAATCGTCATTCACCTACCTTCAAATTGTTTTATAGCTTGGATTACGGCATACCTCTTCTAAGTTATAAAATAGTTTGTTGGGTCCTAGCCTTAATATTTTCATATTGGGTGTCATATTAAGGACTCAAAGATCAACTATCTTGAATATCTCCCATAACATGTCTGGATTAGACATTTATGATCTTCCCAAATCTCTTGAAACAAGCTTTCCTAAATGAAGATGATGTCCCATGGATATCATACTTCTTTCTCCTCCTCCAATTATTCTCCCTAACCCACAAGTTCTTGAAAAGTTTAAGATCACTCAAGCCCTAATGGCAAGGCAAGGTCTAAGTGTGATCACATCTTGGAGATGTAGTCACATATTGACAAGCCGGGAGAGAAGGGTGTCAAAGTCTTGAGAAAGTTGGTGGTTCAATCACTTTCTAAGTCACATAGTGAGTTCCTTTGGGACACCTATGAAATAGACTATGACAAGACCCTTAATGATCTTATCTATTGTTAAGATCAACTTCCTGAAACTTTATGGACATTGACAATGGTGACACTGGAAATACAGAAAAAGCATTCTCTTCCCAATGGAAAGGGATCGGCCATAGTCAACTCGGTTGACCAAATGGTAAAGAGAAAAGTCTAAGTCTGTGATAGTCTCGTGTACCATTATCAAAGGGTCCATATGTTTATATTGCCAAAGGAAGGGTCATTAGTTGCGAAGCTGCCTAATTTACCTAAGGATGTTAAAGTCAATAAGATTGACTCTACTTCAGGTAAAAGTCCACAAATCTAACTCTGTTAAGTTTCTATTCTGAGATTCCTGATACATGTTGTGACTGGGTCACATGGTAATATTTTAAGAATCAAAGAAAAGTAAAGGAACTTAAAGAAAGAATATGTTGAATCTGATCGCATAGATGGATTTCTATCGCGTAGTTTAAAAAAAATCGGATTCTTGAGCTACTTCTTAGGAGTTATGAGATATTGCTAAGGAATAGATAACAACAAGTTTTCATATGAATTGTAAGGATAAGTTTTTCCGCATAGTTTTAAAATAAAAGAAAGTTTTTGATTTTATTTATTTAAAAATATCCTTACAATGGCATTTGAGGAAAAAAAAATTGTTGCTTATATGATTCCATTAATAGCAAGAGTGGAAATATGAAATTGATTCTTTCATTTGTGGTAATGTCTAAATTTACCAAATAAGGAAAGATTCTCATCATCCAAAGTCCCAATTGGACCGGTACTTGGAATCATGCAAGTTGTATAGCATGATGGATGAGAACTTTCAAGTATTGGAAAAATTAAGACTAATTACTTGTTCACATGAATGTGTGAGTCAAGTAATGGACTAAGGGATCGAGTACATAGTCATGTGCACTGATTAAGTCCACCACAAAAGGTGTAAGGCTATTCATCATAGTTTACTAAAGCTCAGTAAATATGATTATACTTACAAGCTTAAGTGTAACTCTGAGACATTGGAAAAGGTTTCAATGCATAGCAGAGCGGATAAGAAGAATCAAATTAGGCAGAAGGATAAAAGTTTCTCAAATCTGAAAAGATGGGAGAGTACTTTAGTATCAGTTTTGTGATCATCTTAATGATTAAGAAACCATATCAAAATTAGTTCTCTAAGGAAGTCTTAGTTCATTCTTATGACTAAGAAGAAGGGATCTTGAATTGTTGAAATGGTTAAATCAAGAAGATGAGTCATACTTCGTTCCAATACAAGTCTTAGAGTCATACTCCAAGATTGTAATATGAGTGACATGTCTTAAATAAGGTTTAAAACACTTGACAAATGTAAGAGTAAAAGTTTTCTACTCTTGTACATTTGAAATTGGTAAGTTGTGATGTTTTGGATAAAACAAAGACCAACTAAGGCCAATTGTGTGAAGTGTTTGTCTTGATTAGAATCCACACTATCTCTTGGATGTTTGACAAGGAAGTCTTATAGGTCAAGAAGACAGTGGGAGTCTTAAAGGTCTTGAAAGTCTCAAGAACTAATCAAGAATGAAACCTAAAGTTCTTCACTAGCACACGACTTGAGGTTTATAACCTATCGTGTTGACATATTCTGTGCCCATTCTAGTTAAAGTTGGCTTTGCATATGAGTTCTTAGAGTTCTCAATGTGTTGCACAACAACTTGGAAGCAATGGTAGGCCCTTGAGCTACCTGGTGGCAAGAAATTAAGATTGAGTTCAGTCCATATGAGTTTGGATTTGTCATTATCCTTGTCTTGTGACTATGATTTTGACAATTCACATGGATAAGAACACATACACCATTAAATCTAAGTGTCATAAGGTTTCTCTCCGATTCATGAAAATGATGGTGAGGAAACACTTTCACTAAGTAGATTTTAGCTAGATAGCAATTGTGATATTTGCATTCTCAAAATCGTTAGTGGAGCGCGTGTGGTTAACCGGCACACTAACATGGACTTGTGAGAAATGGCAAAGGTCAAAACGATCAAGACTATGATTACGGCATCCCTTTTCATAGCTCTTAAAATTGTTTTGACACGCCCATAAGCTATCTAAGGAAGGTGTATGTTTTTGATAAAGTCTTATCAAAACAATCTAGTATCAGAAATCTGAACTTTGGTAAGAAAGTCAATAAAGTATTGATTTCTAGAAGTCGAGCTTTCTGAGTATATGTCATAGCTAGTGGGAGCATAAGTGTTATGCTAATAATCATCATGTTAGTGGGAGCATGATAATTACGATAAGTATTGCAAGCTAGCAATGTTAATTATAGAAAACAAAAGGTTTCGGTTGGGAAAAAGTTGTTTTGCTATAATTAAGGGAGAGGAAATTATACTTCATCTCAAATCTATAAGCTTAGATCGTGAGGCATCTCAAATCTATAAGCTTAGATCATGAGGTTTTAATCATTTAGTTAAGGATATATATGAATTTCATGTTGGAATGGCTCAACATAAGGAAATTCTGTATATGGGTCCATTATTTGCGTTCCTAAATTCGATTATGATTACGGCATCCCTCTTCATAATCTGAATTATGAGAACTTGGCAAATAGAATTGGAAATGTTATAGCAAAAGACTGGTTTAGTCTTTATGTGAGACATCATGAATCGTGTCCCATACGCTTCGGATATAGGACCGACTACATGTGTTATATTCATCCTTTCTAAAAATTTCCAAATGCCTGGGGCATTAAGAATGGAAAAGGTTTAGAACTGGATATGACTAAAAGGATTAAACAATTGTCGAGGACAATCTAAGGTTTACCAAAGATTGGTTGCTCAAGGACAGTTAGAAGTATAGTGATAATTCTGGAAGGACCATATTGACATAATCTGTAAGGAGGCAACTCTTGTTCAGAAGTGATAGTCGAAATGGAATCTGGAAATGTTTCAAAGTTAGAATTTTCAATCTGTGTAAGATTAAGGAAACTTAATGCAAGAAGGATGGTTCCAAGGACTTGATCTCCTTTGGAATGCTCTGTAATGATTGTTGTTAAGTCTTTCTGACTTTGTGCATAATCATTACAAGAGGTTCGATGCATATAAGTTTAGAATCTAACAGATTTCAGTAAATGACATGAATTTGGAATTCTTGCATTTGCAGTAAGGATTGTGAAAAAAGAATCATTGAAGTTATGTTCAATTGATCTAGTTCACAAAGTAAAGATCATAGTCAAACATATTATGCATACTTGGTGTATGGCATGACTAGTGTTTAGAAAACATAGTGTACATGCTTGGAGCATGGGACAACTATTGTTTTAAATTCAAGAATAATGTTGATAGCTGAAACAATATACAATGAATAATGTGTAATCATATGGTGATAAATAAAAGGAGTTTTATTTATATTCATAAGTTCTGAGACCATATTGGATTCAATTATTATTGTGTTTCACTTTGCATGTTTTGACTTCCTGAATAAACTAGGTTATTCTTCCGGAATGACTAAGTTATTCAAACCATCCACAGTCGGTCATATGTTGGAAGTAGATATGAATTAAGACTGTCATGGGTTGGCTTGTAGAGGTCTAAGTTGTTGGACAAAGGGCTACAACACTCATGAGTGCTCATAAGTTCTGAGTATTGGATTCAACCCGCGCTCATTGGAATCACTTCATGGATTTTATCACGAGTGATCATGAGACGATAATATCTTATATTCTTCAAACCTAGAGATATGAGTTGTTACTATGAGTTGGTTGTACATTGATTGCACGAAACTGCATTTGGTAACTCGGTGCTATAAAACGTGTCTTTGTGTATGATTCAGAAAGTAGTAGAACAAGCCATATGAGTCGAAGTTTATCCATTCCTTTTACCTTCGGGATAAAAGCGATATCTGTGGGCCCCTCGATGATTTGATGATGACAAATGGAAGTGCTCGGCCGGGCCAGGACTGATTTGATTTGTTCAATTAGTCAGTCGTCATAAATCGGAAATCGGGAAACAACTAATGGACAGAGAGAATGATTATAATCCATGTCTCAGTCTATATGATATCTAGAATGGAGGAATATATGATCCCTTATCTAATGGACAAGTCGTTGACAAAAATCAGAGTTCATCTACAAGGTCAGAGTTCGACAGAAGCTTTTGAGAGCTACGATTGCCAGTTGGTTCCTGAAGTCATACGCAATAATAGTTTTAGACTTATCCAAGTGGGAGACTGTTGGATTAATGTCTAAGTCCATAACTATAATTGGTAAGACTTGACCCGACCCGGCATGGTCCATTTGGGTTGCATGGCATCATGCACTTGGATAGACTATAATGAGAGAAATAAGACACTTACGGTTATTAATATATTATAAGTTCTAGTATATTAATAATAAGAATAATGAGATTATTTAATTAGTATTGATCAAGAATTAATCTAGAATTAATTAAGTGATCAAAAGAAGACTAATTAAATATATGGGTTGATTGTGTAAATCATCCATACTTATATAGTGGGCTAATGCTCCATGGATTATCTAGTTGGGCCAAAACCCATATGATGCTCCATGGATGCTCCATGGTGTATTTGAACCCATGGATCCAAGGAAATGGAAAGTCATGACAATTAGGGTTTACCCTAATTGTAACACTATATAAAGATATTATTCTTTCCAAAATCGGTCACTAGATGATTCTAGAGGGGCTAACCGATTTCATGAAGTGTTCTAGTTTCTCTCAAGTTATTCCTAGTGTATTTGGTGTTGTGTGAACCATTTGAGGTGTCACACTTGAGGCACTAAGCACTCAAGCTTCATGAAGACAAGCACTATCAAAGAGGTATGTATTCTATCTTGTTATATCCATTATTTTGTATGCTAGATTAGGATAATACCTTGGATGTTCATATTTGCATGTATAATAGAGAAAACATAGATCCAAGGTATTTAGGGTTGCATGTACACTTAGGAGTGTTAGAATGCTCATAACCCAACAGAAGGATGGGTCTTTTCGCATGTGCATAGACTACCGAGAACTAAACAAACTCACTATCAAGAACCGTTATCCCCTACCCCGAATCGATGACCTCTTCGACCAGCTCCAAGGAGCCAGCTACTTTTCAAAAATCGACCTGAGGTCGGGCTATCATCAACTACGAGTTCAGGAAGAGGATATCCCCAAGACGACATTCAGAACTCGCTATGGGCACTATGAATTTGTAGTGATGTCATTCGGGTTAACAAACGCGCCTGCGGTGTTCATGGATTTGATGAATCGAGTGTGTCGACCCTTCTTGGATAAATTCGTCATCGTATTCATCGACGATATCTTGGTCTATTCGAGAAGCAAAGAAGAGCACAGACAACACCTACGACTAGTTCTGGAGATTTTAAGAACCGAGAAGCTTTACGCCAAGTTCTCAAAGTGTGAATTTTGGCTCCGTGAAGTAGGATTCCTTGGCCACGTAGTAAGCAAGGAAGGAATACATGTGGATCCCTCAAAGATCAAAGCAATCGAAGATTGGTCAACACCTACAACGCCAACAGAAATCCGACAGTTTTTGGGACTCGCAGGCTACTATTGAAGATTCATACAAAACTTCTCCAAGATCGATAAGCCTCTCACCACCTTAACTCAGAAAGGTGTGGTGTTTGAATGAGAAGATAAACAAGAAGCCGCCTTCCAGACACTAAAGCAAGCCATATGCAGCGCACCAGTCTTGTCTCTTCCAGAAGGAACCGATGATTTTGTGGTGTATTGCGATGCTTCGAATCAAGGCCTCGGCTGTGTGCTCATGCAAAGGGGAAAAGTCATCGCTTATGCATCAAGGCAACTGAAGACACATGAAGTTAATTATACAACCCACGACCTTGAACTGGGAGCGGTGGTGTTCGCCCTGAAGATCTGGAGGCACTACCTCTACGGCACCAAGTGCACCATCTTCACTGATCACAAAAGTCTTCAGCACATTCTAAATCAGAAAGAACTTAACATGCGCCAAAGAAGATGGGTGGAATTACTGAATGACTACGAATGTGAAATTCGCTACCACCCGGGCAAGGCCAATGTAGTAGCCGATGCCTTAAGCAAGAAAGAATACTCGGGTCGCCGAGTAAAATCCCTATCCATGACTATCCACTCCCAACTGGCCACCCAGATCAAGGATGCCCAATTAGAAGCCTTGAAACCAGAAAACGTGGCAAGCGAAGCACTAAGGGGGATGGACAAGAACTTGGAAGTCAAAGGGGATGGAACTCGTTATCTCATGAATCGAATCTGGACACCGAAGTTCGGTGGGTACCGAGACGTTGTAATGAACGAGGCCCACAAGACTCGATACTCCATTCACCCTGGGTCAGATAAGATGTATCTAGACCTCAAAAGGTTATACTGGTGGCCAAACATGAAGGCTAAAATTGCTACTTATGTGAGCAAGTGCCTCACTTACGCCAAGGTCAAGGTAGAATATCAGAAACCATCAGGACTACTTCAACAACCGGATATACCCGAGTGGAAGTGGGAGCGAATAACCATGGACTTCATAACCAAACTGCCTAAGACATCATGTGGGATGGATACCATATGGGTTGTTGTGGACAGATTGACCAAGTCCGCGCACTTTCTGCCAATAAAGGAAACAGACAAGATGGAGAAGTTAACCAAGACGTACATTAGAGAGATCGTGCGACTGCATGGTGTACCAACATCCATTATCTCTAATCAAGATAGTAGATTCACCTCGCGATTCTGGCAGTCCCTACAGAAGTCTCTGGGAACTAGGTTTGACATGAGTACGGCCTACCATCCACAAACTGACGGACAAAGCGAGAGAACCATCCAGACATTGGAAGACATGCTGAGAGCCTGTGTGATAGATTTTGGTAAGGCATGGGATACCCATCTGCCACTTATCGAATTCTCTTATAATAACAGCTATCACACTAGCATTGGAGTCGCTCCATTCGAAGCTCTCCACGGTCGCAAGTGTAGATCACCTCTGTGTTGGGCCGAAGTCGGGGATACTCAGCTAGCCAGAGAGCAAATCCCTGATAGCACCCTTACTGGGTCTGAAATCATAAGGGAAACCACAGAAAAGATCATTCAAATTCAGGAAAGACTGAAAGCGTCTCGTGATCGACAAAAGAGTTACGCGGATAAGCGACGCAAACCTTTAGAATTCCAGGTCGGAGACCGGGTACTACTCAAAGTTTCCCCCTGGTAAGGGATGATACGTTTCGGTAAACGAGGGAAACTAAACCCAAGGTACATCGGTCCTTTCGAAATCCTTGCTAGGATTGGTCCTGTGGCGTACAAACTCCGACTTCCACAAGAACTTAGTAATGTACACCCTACCTTCCACGTATCTAACTTAAAGAAGTGTCTATCTGACGAGACACTCGTAATACCGCTCGACGAAATCGAAGTTAACGAAAATCTCCACTTTGTGGAGGAACCCGTCGAGATCATGGATCGAGAGATCAAGAGAATAAAACATAGTCGCATTCCCATAGTGAAGGTTCGTTGGAACGCGAAATGAGGGCCTGAGTTTACCTGGGAACGCGAAGATCAAATGAAGCAAAAGTATCCGCATCTTTTTCCAAACCCTTGAAGTCCCAGCCGAATTTAAATTTCGGGACGAAATTCCCTCTAACGGGGGGATGATGTGACAATCGTCAATCTTGAGTCAAGTCAAGTCATCAAGTCAAACCGGTCAACTCGATTAAACCTTGTGTATTAGGGTTTGTGTTATGTTCATACTGTATAACTTGCTGTATTAATGGGAAAACATCACTTGGGAAAAGTCTTGTGTTAAAATTTCCTAAGCCCTAGTGCTAATCAATGAACTAAACTGATAAAAACCATGTTGCATACTCATCAGGAGTGCGTGGGATCTTTAATCATGACTTAACGGGGATCAAGAACCTTGCATTACGGAGCCAAACACTCACAAATGCCACACTTGAAATCTCTCTCAAATATCTCTTCGTAGGAGAAATCTCTCTAAGAACGTCAAATCTCTCCCAAATCTCTCCAAGTATGTGAAATCTCTCTCAAATATCTCTTTGTATGAGAAATCTCTCCAAGAATGTCAAATCTCTCCCAAATCTCTACAAGTATGTGAAATCTCTCTCAAATATCTCTTTGTATGAGAAATCTCTCCAAGAATGTCAAATCTCTCCCAAATCTCTCCAAGTATGTGAAATCTCTCCCAAATCCCTCTCAAAAGTTCCCGTAACTTTTTAGAATCATTCGGGTCATTCCGACCCTTAACCGGGTCAAAAACGGCTTAAAACGGGGCGAAAACGAGAAAAATAGGCTTTAGGAACCGAAACCAAGAAGAGAGGCCTCTTAGGACCAGAACCAAGCCTCTGTTGGCTGAGGCATGCGAGACAGAGCCTCGGTCTCTGCCCCTCTCGGTCTCTGCTCCTTCTCTCCTCTCTGTTCCCTTCTCTTCGCTCGGTCTCTGTCGCCTTCTCTCGGTCGCTTCTCACTCTCGGTCTCTACTCGGTCTCTCGGTCTCTGTCTTCTCACTCTCTGTCTTTACTCGGTCTCTCGGTCTCTGTCTTCTCACTCTCTGTCTCTACTCGGTCGCTCGGTCTCTGTCTTCTCACTCTCTGTCTCTACTCGGTCGCTCGGTCTCTGTCTTCTCTCCTCTCTGTCTCCTCGCGCACTCTCTGTTCCCTCTTCACCCCTCTCGGTTCCTACCCTCTCTCTTCTCCCCTCTCGGTTTCTGCCTTCTCTCCTCTCGGTTTCAGCATCAGAAGACCGAAACTCGGCCAGATTTCGGAAATTTGTCACTTTTAGCCCCTTTTTGATATTTTTAACATTTTAAGCCCGTTTTTCGTGATTTTAAAGCGGGATTTTCTCCAGAAATTATATTTTAACATAATAAACCCTAAATATTCATAATTTAAACATATTTTAATAAAAATCATTATCTAAATGATAAAAATCTAATGGGGGATTTATTTAAGGTGGAGTGTTGACTTTGCCTTAACTTATATCACAAGCAACCACCCCACACCCATTCTATGACCAGCCATACCTCCCCACCTTACCTATGTCACTTCAATGTCCCTTACACTCAAATTACACTCATTCCCACGTTTTTAGAGCTGGAACAAACATCCACTCTCCTCATTTTCTCTCATTTGCTCTCATTCCACTAAGTAACAAACACCACTTTTCTCTCAAACTTTTTCTACACAAATTTCGAGATTCAAGGCTGATTTCAAGTGTTCTTCCACTCTTAGTAAGTAAAATTCATCCTCCCTATTATTATTTCACTTCATTCTACTCAAATCTTTGATTGCTTACACAAACTCCATAACTATAATGTTAGATTCTCGAAAATCTTCAAGGCATCTCCAAGTGTTCTTGAATTAAACACTTCCATTCTTCAACAATCATCTACTGAAATCACTTAAGGTGAGTTCATACCCCTACATTTTCATGTTTTCTCAAGTTTTCAGGGGGGGATACAAGTTAAAACACTAAGAACATAACTAAAATTTTCTAACAGCCTTCATCAGAAAAGTTCAACTCCATTCACGGACTGTTTTGGGCATCTTAAACATTTTTGTTTTCAAGACTGTACAAGGTGAAAATAGTTCAAGTTCTTATCTTTAAAATGGCTACTTGCAAATCTCCATACGATTTTTCTACAATTTATGGTGATTTTTACAAAACTGCCTATCATTTCAAACAACAATCCGGACCAGTCTGTGATTTTGGACTTATTCACCCAAGTTGGAGGTCGTTAAAAATCGTGATAAAAATTATGAGTAAACTAGACACATTTTTTGAACTCTCAGAATTTACGGATCTAGTTTTCGACTTCGTATGATTTTTCTATGACTTTTCCAAAACAGGGCAGAATGGCTAAAGTTAGCCAACAGCATGTAAATATCATAACACTTTGTATTATGTTGAGCAAAGTGTATAATCATAAGTTCTAATTATTGAATGTGTTTCTTTGTTAGTTTATCATCATGAACTAAAACTAAGTCATTCATAATAAATATTATTCATTCATTTTAGAACACGTATATTAAACTATAAATGTATAGTTTGATAAATTCATAACACTAATACATTTCCATAAAAGAGTTCATACATGTTACATACATTTTAGATAAACTATAATAGGTATAGTTTATGATACATCACTCAACACACTCGTACAAAAAGGGTACATTCATACAAGAAAGATTTATATTCACACACATTTCACGTAAACTTGTTAACCTATATTGTGAGACTCTCTCTCTCTCTCTCTCTCTCTCTCCCCGTACGTCCGAGTGCGGGATATAATTCCTGGTAGTTATAATCAAAATCTCCTTGAGGGAGAACGTGATACTTGTATATAGATCTATATTGGGTTTGACACCCCACACCTTGCTGCTAGCTACAGTGGGACCTGCAGGTCTACGGGTGACAAATGTCATTTCATTTTCGCGACGCCTGAGAAACGTTGTGGCAGGTTCACATAGTTACAGTATGATTATAGCGACTCACCTAGGGAGATAACAATTCATAAAGTTTACGGGATTTCATAAAACCGAAGTAGGTTTTAGGTTGATTTAAAAATTTACTTTCCATATCATTTCAAACTCACGACATTTCTACTAAGGATGATTTCTTATACATTTTGGTCTTTGGTTATAAGGTTACATTTTACGGATTTCAAGGAAAATATCGGATTTTTCTGAAACAAACGCGACATTTACATGTGAAAGACTTCTACTAAGTTTTATAATAAAAGCTTATGAACTCACCAACCTTTGTGTTGACACTTTTCAAACAACTTGTATTCTCAGGAAAACACTAAACAGGTAATCAAGTGCTTTTGAGGATGGGACGTTAAGGCGTCAAACTTTTCATATTTTGTCAACATATTGTAATTGATTTTGAACCATGTAATTCATACAAGTGATGTAACTTTTTCAATTATATATATGTTGGTTGTGTTTGCTTAAATTACTATTGAAATTGTGGTTATGATATTATACTTGAAGTCCTCCACCCCCGGATGTTTCCGCTATCCTTGGTTTGGGGGTGTGACATAAGCCCTAAGCAACCCATGGAGTCCTTTCCTCAAGGCCTTGGACGATTTCCTATGGGCTTCCCCTATAGAATTCGTTCGCTCCTTAATACAAGGCAATCCATGGCCCAAATTGAAATTATCTTATAATTACAATTCTAGTCCCTTAAGTTTAATTAATCTCTTTTTGTCACAAAACTAATTACTAATTAATTATTGACTAATATTAATTAAACAATATGATTTCTCCTTGAATATATTATTCTCATAATATATTAATAAATCATATTTAATCCTTTCTCTCCATAATTCATCCTATCAAATTGCTTTGGTGAAGGCAACCCAAAAGGACCATACACCATCGGGTCAAGTACATACCAAAGTAGTTATGGACTTAGACACTAATCCAACAGTCTCCCACTTGGATAAGTCTAATAACTATTCTGTGTATGACTTCAGATCCTGATCTGCAATCGTAGCTTTCCAAAGCCGCTATCAACTTTGATCCTGTCAGATACACGTGTCCTTAGATAAGGGATCATATATTCCTCCATTCTAGATATTGGGGCTGGGTGATTTTGGGGGGATGGACAAAACTACTTGAAATCAAAGTAGATTACCGAAGATTAATTTGCTTAAGTGAGCTTAACTACCTTGAAATCAAACCTACTTGGTATTGGGTATACCTTAATTGTTGGGGAAGAAAAGGAACAAATGATGGGTTCTGGTGGTTTCAGATGATGCAAAAGGGGTTTTCTCTGATCACTGTCATTTCCTTGCATCACCAGGTTGATCCCGAACGGATTCAAGATATCTACCAAGAACGATTGTCTAGAGGTCCACCCACTCAATGTTCGAGGGGATTGGTTGGCTTCTTCAATGTTACATGTACGATGTATGATGGAATATTGAGGGTGAGAGAAAGACAAGATTGAAAACAGGTGTGTGTGATCCCCCACTAAAGTCTCTCCAATCGACGATGGAATCTCACCGGAAAACTGATTCCTTAAGAGACCAAGTTCCAAGTGATCTATGAGATCAACAAATCTCTGGTGGGATACCCCCTTCTAAAACGATTATCACTAAGGCATAACTTTTTTTAGCCAGAATAGGAGTCGAAAAGTAGGAACTGAACCAGAAAGCTTATTGGCATCAAGAAACGGATGGGTTAGACGTGAAAATTTTTCAAACTCCAGAGGATTCTCCCCCACTTCGATCCTGCTTCCACCTCGTTGCTCAATGCTCGAAAGGAAATCCCAATCCTTGCTATAATTCCATAATCAATCTGCTGAGGAACCCAAGCTTCCATAGTTAGGGACCTAACCAGTCCATCTCTACAACGATACAGTTCCGAACGGGCGAGACATTCCAAGTCCCGCACCGGCATGCTACAGTTACTACATCCTAAGCGACCTTCTCCGATAGGGCATATCCCCTAACTACTATCTAGATATCCAAGGTATGTAGATGGCATATAACTAAATCACAACCAAGCCGCACAAAATCAAAATACGCATACCAATAATGATGGAGAACCATAACAATATAATCATGCATAAAGAAAAACAAAAAACGGAAGTCGCATACCTGCAACGTCCGATGCTGCTCTCGTATCCATGGTCGTCATCTGAAAAGCCCTACTTCCTACCGCAGGCGCCTCTGCCCGGCCCTAACGGCCGTCTGCGATCCTCAAGGTTGCAGGGGCAGGTGCCATCACCCGCCCTGTTGAAAGCAAACTGGGACACTAGGCCTTCTTGTGGCCCCGCTGGTTGTAGGGAAAACATATCAAGTCTGATCCCTGTGTGGTGGTAGCAGTACAATCCCTGCTAAAATGACCAGTCCGGCCGCACTTGAAGTAGCCCGAATCTCCACCACTCCACTCCTACACACACCCTCGTGCGTCGTGCCGCACCTTCCGCATCGGCCGTGGCTCTGGTAATCCCTCGATCTTGAGTCTGAACCCGTGGGCCTTTTGCCCGAGCCCGTGACTGTCTGAATCTCATCTGACTTCCTCTTCCGGATCTGTTCCAAATCAATCTCCCTTTCTCTAGCTCATGCGATCATATCCTCCAATGTTTTGCAGCTGGACCTGCTCACAAACTGCCAGATGTCATCCCTCAACATCTCGTGATATCGGGCCTTCTTCATCTCCTCATCCGTGACATACTACAGAACAAGAAGGGCCCTCTCCCTGAACTTGGCGGTGATCTCCGCCACAGTCTCAGTAGTCTGCATCAAATCCTGAAACTCCCGTGCCAACTGCTGCACCTCTATAATCGGTGAAAACTCAGCCTTAAACCTGGCTGAGAAATCGCTCCATGTCATCGCGTCAAATGCGGCATCATCACCAATGGCATGACCAATCTCCTCCCACCAATCCCTCGCTCTGTTCTTCAGTAGACAGGAGGCGAGTCTGACCTTGTCCCCCTCGGGACACTAGCTCGTACGAAATGTGTTGGCAACATCAGCCAACCATTTGCTGCTAGCGATGGGGTCCCTAGCCCCATGATAATCTGGTGCCCCATAAGCCCTGAACTTTCGAAATGTCAAAGTATGCGCTCCCATCAAAGCCATCATCTCGGTACGGAAGGCTCCCAGCCTCTCATCCAAGATCTCCAGTATACCCTCCTTGACCGCGCCAAAGATCACAGGAGTCTGGTCTTGTATGTTGCGCATAACCTCAGCTGATATCAACTCCCTCATCCGGTCCTCGAGCTGCTCGGCTCCTGAACCCGAGCCTGATCCCTCTCCGGTGCCTGATCCGCCCACTGGTCTCTCTCGCAACGTCACCATGCTGAAAATATAACACAACCACTATCATAATACTTATCACTGCTGCGAGACCAAACACACGCACTACCAGGTTCCCGGTCTTGTCTCGGCCTTTCCCGAATCGAGTACGGATCCTCTGCTTTCAGTAGTACAGACCCATACTACCTTCCACATCTATCTGTACTTTCCTCAAGAACTGCTTCGACTCCACCAGGTCTCTTTTCCACTACTATTGCTCCCATCACTACCTTATCCTAGGCTTGCCCTAGGGAAACCTCTGACTCAAACCAAACCAGTCCTCAGCTGCTGAAGGCCTCCTTATGATGCCAATTAGCTATCACCTGGATACCATCACATGTAACGAGGCTCAGATAATCCTTCGAGTAAAAGACTCGTCCCTACAACGATTGGACTCAAACAAGAGATGCGCAATAGGACCAAATCCAACACTCTGAGATTATTCAACCCTAATCACATATGACGTGACGTATCCACCTAATGGCTAGCTCCCATCACTCGGAGTCCCACAATGCAAAAAGCAAGCGACATTCAGATAAGGGAAAATCTAACCACAACATACTCAAGCAATCATAATCTCATAACAAGAATCTGTACTAGCATGCAACACAAACTCATAAACCCAGGCATAACCTAAATAGGCTATCCTACTACTATCTAACCAGCACTATCATGCAGCTCAAAAGCACATATAACAGGCACATAAGGCATCCTCCCTAGATCCTTAGTCCTAATCTAGCATGCTGTTCTATTAACTGATAATCATAACATAACTTGTATGGGTATTTTGGGGTACTTACTTGATCTTGGCTGATTGCATGCACCACACCGCTTTTCTCTTTTCAAAATTCTTTTCTTTCTGAATTCTTTTTGCTTTTCTAAAACTGTTTTCTTTCTCAAGCTCTTTTTACAAAACTGTCTTTTCATTTTGAAAACTTCTATACCAATTCCTTAGTTTGAGTTCAGAAAAACCCGAGAGTACGTCTGAATCCCTCAAACCAAGGCTCTAATACCAACTTGTAACGTCCCAAAATTCAAGACTGAAAATTTTTCTCATAAAACATTACTTAAAACATAATTATCAATCCATAAATTAATCAGAGTATTACTTTCCAAAACATATGTTCATTATCATAGTAAAACATACCCAGGCTGTCTAATCTATTGTATGTGCCATGCGGTCACCCCGAGCTCTTCCCTCCACTACCGGAAGTACTTGAAACCAAAACTAAAAACCGTAAGCATGAAGCTTAATGAGTTCCCAAACCTACCACATACCATGCATAACCACATACTGCACATACTGGGCCATGCCCGCTATTCTGGGCCTCGCCCCTACCTCGGGCCTCACCCGCTACAACGGCCCCGCCACTCCAGGCCTCGCCTGGCTTCGAGCCCCGCTTGAATACAGATCTGTTTCACTTAGGCCTCGCCTTCTAGCATATACTAACACATAAGCATATCACAACACATAAACTAACATGTACTAACAAATCATGTCCTGAGGCCTCGCCTATCTTGGGCCTCACCCTTGTCCTGCTACTAATGAGTCATGGAACCTCGTCCATGCTCCTACTGATAGTAAGATACAGGCCCAACCCACACTCACTCTTTCCCTAACTTGGGCCTTGCCCCTGATCTGCTGCTAATGAGATGTGGAACACCGTCCATACTCTGCTATTGGTGAGATACGGGACCTCGCTCACACCCACCTCCCTACCAGACACATACATGTATCACACAGACAACAAGTATAAACTATCATATAAACCATTCCTTGAACACCCGCCCGCTATCATTGGACCTCGTCCTGAATATCATACTAGCATATTGTGCCCATGGCTAACCCCCGGGTCTTCTACTCATAACTACATGGGCCGACATTGTGGCCTTAGACCCATTCACACAAAGGGAAACTTACCTACACTTGCTAAACTTGCTGATAACCCCTCTAACTGCTGCCCGACAACTCTCTGAACTCCTGCTCCACTAGCTCCCCGAGCTACCAATACCAATGCAACACTTAGTCTAACTATCCCCCGAAAGTCAACTAAGTCAACTCTGGTCAAAGTCAAAGTCAACCTTCCAGTTCAACCCTACTCGCTGAGTCTGCCTACTGACTCGCCGAGTTCATGTGCTCAGATTCCTTCCATTCGCGACTCGCCGAGTCCACCGATTTTCGAGTCCTGTCATGTCCAACTCACTGAGTCTCCACTCGACTCACTGATTCGAGTCTTAACTCGAAGGGTTTGGGGTTTTGCGACTTTACTCGCCGAGTCCAAGAACAGACTCACCGAGTCCAATGCATTCTTCAACAGACTCAACGAGTTGTTCTTCCAACTCGCCGAGTCCCTGCCCATCTTCATCCAACTCGCCGAGTCCACCCATGTGACTTGCCGAGTCACTTCAGTTCTTAATCCATTCAGTGGCTTTTCGAGCCATGCAGGGGCTCCAAATCATAGATCCATACTTCCAAAGTCCATTCCCCATGTAAAGTGGCAAACTTTACGTATAACTAAGAAGATCTAGGCTCAAAATACTCTAGGGCTAGGTTTTAAGACAACCATGCTTCACCTACACCCCCAAGACTGATACTTTATGACTCTCTAGGCCACAATACACTTAGATCTGAAGTAGAAACTTTAGATCTGGGCTCTAACTCGAAATGGTTCAAGAACATGGCATAAGAGTCCCAAATCTCACAATTAAGATTGATTTACATGCAATAAAGGGAAGGTAACCACTCCTTACCTTGAATTGCTCTGGAAAGGCCCTCAAACTCTGGATCTATAGAAAACCCTCGAATCCCCAATGGTTCCTTTCTTTCTTCTTCCTTCAAATCACCCAAAAATGGCAAGAAACTTGAATGAGAAATAATAGGGGCTTAGGGTTTCGGTTTCTGGATGAGAGAGGCTATATGAACCCTAATGGAGAGAATAAGATGCTTAAATAGTTCCCAAAGTCTCGGATTTAGGGTTACCCTCTTCAGATCGGACTCGCCGAGTCCATTCTCTGACTCGCCGAGTCGGTCACTTACTCCTCAACCTGGATCCCGCTTGGACTCACCGAGTTCCTCCTTGGACTCGACGAGTTGGCCCGTTAACTTAGGGTTTTCTTTCCTTTCTTGTTTTTTTATTATGGGTGTTACACTGATTCCTTGCATTGTCGTCTGCTTCATCAAAGATCATTTGAAATGCTCTTGCCTTTGGCTTCAGCGGTGCCTCTAGCCTTGCTGCTTGATTTTTCCTTGGGCAGTCTTGCTTAAAGTGCCCCTCTTCGTTACATTCGTAACACACCTTTTTGTTGAATATACATTCATCATCATAGTGCCCATGCTTTCCACACTTGAAACATGTCACCTTCGCGCCAGATTTTCCCGGGTGCTTCTTCTTGTGCTTATCGCACCACCTTGCTTCATCTCTTCCTCTTCCTCTAGACTTCGAGAATTTTCTTTTCTCATTAGAACATGAAGTTCCTTACAACTTTCTCTTCACACCAACTTCAACCTTGCTGGCGGTTCTCCCCTTGATCATATTCTCAACAGACTTGGCAGCCCAAATAGCTACCTCTAGAGTAGGTGCCTCACGCACTGGCACCGCATACTCCCATGGGAGTCCCTTTGCGTACCGGTCGACTTTTGTCAGCTCGTCTGGGACGATGCACAAAGCAAACTCCATCTTGTCTGTGAAGGCATTAGTGTATTCATCCACTGACATGCTGCCTTTCTTCAATATTAGAAATTTGTTCTCCAACTCTAGCAGGTTTTGGGCCGAGCAGAACTTGCGCTTGAATTGCACCAAGAACTCTACCCAGGTCAGTTCCAGTGGCTCATTAGGGCTTACGATCTTCCCCAAAGTGTTCCACTAACGAACAGCCCCACCCCTGAACTGACGTACTGCAAAAGTGGTCTGCAACTTGCCTCTGCAACCACACGCCATGAAGCCTAGCTCCATTTCCGATATCCAATCCATAACTCCGATCAGATCCTCCTTTCAAGTGAAGGTCGATGGTTTGAAAGTCAGAAAATCCTTATACTTGCATCCCATTCCATCATTCCTTCAATTCTGGTTGTTTTGCCTAACTATCGGTGGGTTGACTTGACCAACAGATCCACTGAAGTTTCCTCCTTCTGAGTGTCGTTCATTTAATTCAGGCTCTTCCACTTGAATTGACAGTTCTTCACGATTCTGTTGAAGCAACCGCCTGGTATCCTCCATCTGACGATCCAACATTGTTTGAATAATCATTTGTACACCAGCCATCATTATTGGCTCGGGTGCAACACCTACAACAGGTATTTGTTCAATCACTGGTGGTTGATTCCTGTTTTCATTTGCATTTCCAACTCCACTTTTTGTTCTTACCATTTTTGATCTACACACCGAATATGGTGAATTTAGATCCTCAATCACGATAGATAATTAAGTCATCCTTATCACTCCGAAACATTTACATGCTAGTTCTAATATCGTAATCATACGCTTAGAATCCTACACACATAAGGTTTCCAGATTTGGTCGGCAACAGAACATAGATCCAAACAAATCATATCATATATGGAAAACATATATCATTTAGCACATAAAAGCATTTTAGGCATCATTCCTAAAATATACTAGTGCTCGTGTCAATTTAGGTGTACTACCTAACATATTTTAGACATACTCCTCATGATCATTACTTAGCATTCTAAGTTTAAGTCTAGAAATTTCCTACAAAATTCCTAGTTCGCTTAAACTAATTCTCTGATACCAACTGTGACATCCCCAATTTCACGGTCAGAAAAGACCGATTTGTTTATGCTTTGTTTTTAAAATAAGAGTAATCTTTTAAAGAAAACAGTTGCGGAATTTGTTCCCAAAACAAAATATGATAAGAATTTATCAAAGCATTCCTTTAAAGAAATGTATTTTCATTATATAACAAAATCTCAGATTGTTATGTTCCGATACAGACACATAAGCATAAACAAAACTTACATTTATTTACACTAATGATTTACATCTATTTTAATCTCTCAGTGAAATATGTCTTCGTATTGATACCTGTGATACAAGAAAACTGAGTGGGTCAGGCTTGGGAGCCTGGTGAGCATATAGGGTTTTCGATCCACAATAATATAATTATTATATTCAACCATCAAACAATCAACCTAATTACCCATCCCCATTATCTTCTTTATTTCTTAGGATTTTACCCTAAGAACTCAACTACCCGTCATCCATTCATTCCTATGGATTGACCTAAGGAAATGGCACAAAATCTATTGCTACATAAGGCGCATCTACTAACATCATCCTTTAAGCACCTCTGCCAGGATTACGTCATACACTATGAGGCGCGACTGCCAGGTTTATGACATTCTTTTTTAGGCGCATCTGCCGACATTTTCTTATAAGCGCACCTTCCAGGATTATCCCATAAGCACATCTGCTAGTATTGTGACATTCTCCATTTGGTGCATCTACCAATATTATTCTTAAGCGCATTTGCTAGTATTATGACATTCTCTAATTGGTGTATCTACTAATATTATTCTTTAATCATCTTACATATCTCATCATTTTATCACATACCAACTATCTCATCTACCCATGTTCTACCCAACATATTAGTAGATATAAAGTACATATACAGTTTAACTCATTTAAAAACCATCAAATAAACAACAGTACATAAACACATAGCATGTATTTCAAGCAAATACTTCATATTTATGTGTTAGAAGAAAGTAACTATATACTCACCCAAAACATATACTTAATACATTGAAACAATACTTGTATTAATATCGTGTTTATGAAAGGGACTATACACTCACACATATAAACAACAATATATATAAACGCATAACACGTATTTCATAGCCAATACTTAATATTTATGTGTTAGAAGAAAGTAACCACACACTCACTTGATCAGAAGATGATCGGGCAGCACTACGGCTTGTAGAAGTAGTATTCTTCGGTAGATCTGGAAGATCTTCACACAAACCGGGCTCCTCGCGGGCAGAGCTTCGGCTCAGACACTCTTTTCTTCTCGGGATCTTCGGGCTTCAGGACTCGGGATGATACCGGGGCTTCGGGATATTTCTTGCACGTAAATCAAGGTAAAACGGGAGAGAGATGAGAGAAAATAGCAACCCTAAACGGCTGACCCTTCAAATCTATTTATAGGGCAAAATTTGCCCTTGCCACGTCGAGGCACCTTTTTCCACGTTGTGGGCTTGGTCGTCACTACATGCGTCATTGCAAGTTGCATCTGGAGGACTCCAGGAGGTGTCAGAAGACTTGCCACGTCGTGGTATCTGACAGTTTTGGGGTTTCGCGCCCCGAACTTCAGAAATTCATAACTTTCGCAAACCAACTCCGTTTTCGACATTCTTTATATTGACGCATAGGTGAGATTATGATATACAACTCTCGTTTAGACTCCGTTGGCTAATTTTGATTTTATTTTTAATATATTATAAATATATTACTTATATATTATTTTTAGTAGGCCGAGATAGGAAAACTTCGTTATAAATTTATAACTTCTTCATTCGACGTCCGTTTTCGCCTATCTTTTTATCAATTCACTACTATCAATGAGATCTTCAATTCTAGTTCAGATTGTTTCGGCTAAAAACCGCTCGGTCTCAAATCGAGTATTCAGACTGCGTACTGCTAAGTCGAAACTTAGAAAAATCATAACTTCCTCATACGAAGTCAGATTTGGACGTTCTTTTTATGCATGATCACGGTTTAACGTATTCTACGACTTTTGTTTAGATCTCTAAGGCCAAATCTTGCTCTATCGTAAATTCACTATTTACGTCGTGCTGTGTCGTGTCGGTTCTGTCGCGAAACTTCGACATGTCATAACTTGTTCGTTATAACTCGGATTTCGGCGTTCTTTATATGCACGGAATCCTTGTAACATATACTACAACTTAGTTAAGATTACTCCATCTAAATAATCTTCCATCAAATTAACTAGCTCGGATCTACGGGCGTTACAACTATTTAGTTAGTGGCAGACAAAAGTTCAAGGAGGAGGATAAATTAAGAAGGCAACAAAGGAATTTCACAAAGACGTAACACCCAAAGTTGTTCAATTGAAGACTTTATTTTATTTTATCTTGTTTCCGCTATAGTTTAGTCTATAAGTAAATTTAGAATTGATCTTGGAAGATGTTGGAATGATTATTTGTTATATAATCTATATATGAAAATTGGGGTGTTACAAATCTTCTATATGTCAAGCCAAGCTTCTACTAACATCTTCTCTTCTATGGCGATCCAACCTTGAGCTGGGACCATTCCTTTTTCTTTTTGTCATGAGATGGGCTCCTTTTTCGGTTCTACTAGTGGAATGGAACCGTCGTCGGAAGAATCGGTATCTTAATCGAGTAGGCATCGTGGTTGGCTTTGGAAATTTGGTTGTGAAGCAAATTGGGTTTTGACAAACGTTTTAAATGGGTTAAATTCGATTTGGGTGGTATTTTGGTGTTGAAAACTATTTAGGGTTTGGAAAATGTTTTGTTGTGGAATTGGTATGTATTGAGAATATTGAAACATATTTGGAGCCATGCCAACAAAATGGTAATTTGCTGGAGAGTAAAGTGATTGATCATACAAAGGTTTATAAGGTATTGGTGATGCACGGTTTACTGAAAAGATTTGGTAATGTAGGGTTTAGTGAATGCGAGTTGTCGGATTTTGAAGAATTTTTCTTCCTTATTGGGGTGGTTGTTTGTTTTGAGAAAGACATGATGAAATTTGAAAATAGAGATATTAGGGAAAGAATTGAGAGTTTGTTTAAAATCGAGAAAGATTGAAAATGTATTTATAGTGGTTTAAAAAAAATTGATTTGTTTTTTTAAACAAATATTAGTTTTATTTTTTTATTTATATATATATATATATATATATATATATATATATATATATATATATATATATATATATATATATATATAATAAGAGAATCTTTTTTTTTTTTTTTTAAATTGGTTAAATAGTCTTCAATTGATATTAAATTCGGTCATAAAACTGCAAACATCCATCTGTCTCTTTACGCTCCTCCACCTGCGAGAGTACGAAGGCGAGCCCCATTGGCGCGTGTCGAGGGCGGTGTAGGCAACGAAGGCGTGTCCAATGTGAGCAGCTAGCACTCCCCACTCCGTTTGGTTTAATGGGAAATTACATCTAAAAATAGGTGGCTATGTGAGTCTATTAGATTTGTAAAAACACATCGGTGACCTCCCATAATTGCAATCAATCATGGGTCTTAACTCTTAAGCTTCTTCGTGATAGCAACCAACAGGGGCATAGCCAATATAGGGCAAGAGTGAGCTTTGGCCTACCGATAAAAAATTAAAGTTACATATATACAGTATGTATAATATATATTGTTGTTAAATAAAAGGAATTAGAGTTGTGATATGGTCTATTCCATTTAAAACTTGAAATAATGAAATTAGTAGAAAAAAATACATTGTTGTGTATGTTCATTTTAGATTATTTTAGTGATGGAAGACAACATCGTATGTAACTTAAATAAACAATTTAGTTAAGAAAGCATATATAGTTACATTTTATTATCATTTGAAAAGTTTTACCAATCATTATTATTTATTATTTAACCTACCCTAAAATAAAATTATAGTTACTGGCAACAAAAAATAAAGATGTGGTATATTCTTTTTTAACCACACCAAAGTGATGTGAGATGACAATTTTACCATAAATTGAACACGAAGTGAAAAATTACACTTCGGTCTCTCTAATTTTTGCACACTGTAAAACTAATTAAAAATTTAGTTATTAAATATTTTTCTTCCTACAATAATTATAACCAACGATAAAATTTCCAACCATTCTATAGCTATTTTTGATTGCTCTATGTTACATCATACTTATCTAGATGCATGCCCATGTATTTTTGGTATAATGGAGTAATGGACACTTTAATCTCATAGTCATCGCGTTTTTTTGAAATGGTCTCCATGAAAAAATCCTAAACATATTTTTTCCGTTTTAACATGCTAGAGTCTCCACGGCAGGACACATGTCACTCTTTATATGGCCCCACTCCATAAATAATTACACTATAAGTCAAATCGTATACTTAATCAAATTGATAATTATTTCCAATTTTCAATTAAGGCTATAGATCTTGATTCAAATAAAATGAATTTTATAACAATTACTTTTTAGTTTTTAGTAATTAAATATTAAATAATAAATAATAAATACTTGTTCTTGCAACAAAACAGCCGTCTAATTTTATGATGTCGTGTCGATTTTAGCAGCATTTAACCATAACACTAATCTGTTATCTTCCCAACAAAACAGTAACATGAAGATTCAACGAAAATAAAAAAATAATACGAATCAAATCGACGACCACTTTGTTTTGTTCTTCGGTCTCCCACCAATTCTTTCTTCACTGCTATAACTTTTCCCTATTATTCCATTCAACGTGGATGCTCAGAGTCAGATTCAAACAAGGTGATCAATTTCATGAAATTATTTTGATTCGATTTTGATTCGTTTGTAATGGGTATGCGATCATTTTTGTTGTTTTGTTGTGATTCAATCTGTATGCGTTGAAATTCGATGCGTATGTTTCTGGGTATGTCTCCTTTTCCTAATTCTCTGGATTTTTAGATGCGATTTGTTCTTGTCGAAAATGTAATCTCGTTTGAAGATTCTGAATTAGCTCTGTGAATATTGACATTTTGTTCATATGGGTGTGTGATTTGATTTGATGTAATTTGATTCTGTTTTCGATCTGTGATCTGGTTTGATTCGATTTCAATCGAATTTACGCATGGAAAAACGAACAATGAAAAAACTAATTTTCCTCTTTTTTTTGTTCAACAGTGTCACAATCAATGTCTGAAGATCTTCTGAAACTTACAGGCTCTTGAATTTTTCGATCAAGATCCAACAAATAAATCGACAGATCATGCTACGATTAAAAGAAATCAAGTCATTTCATACAGAAAAACGATGGGCATTCCCTCTCGCAATAACATCGATTGTATCCTTATTCCTATTAGCGACCTGTTTCAACATGGGTCTTCTTCCACCATTGTACAAATTGAATTCATATTTCCCAATATTCAACTCTCGTATTTCCCCAAATCAATCAACAACTCCACATTTCGCCGAAGATAAATTCAAATCGCCTCCTGTATCATCTTCTCTTCCTTCCACGCCTCGATTTGCTTATTTAATTTCTGGATCAAAAGGGGATTTGAATAAACTATGGAGAACACTTAGAGCTTTATATCATCCATGGAATCATTACGTTCTTCATCTTGATCTCGAATCGGAACCCAACGAGAGAATCGAGCTCGCGTCACGAGTTGAAAAAGATCCCATGTTTGCTGAAATTGGGAATGTTTATGTGATCAAAAAAGCGAATATGGTAACTTATAGAGGTCCAACAATGGTGTCGAATACTCTTCACGCATGTGCGATTCTTCTTAAAAGGAATCAAGATTGGGATTGGTTTATAAACCTCAGTGCATCCGATTATCCTCTAGTCACTCAAGATGGTTAGTTAATAGTAATCAACGAAAAAAAAAAGCTTCCATTTTTATCTGAAAATGAGATTTTGATTCTTGAATTTGTATGCAGATCTTCTTTCTGTGTTTCGTGGTATAAAACGAGACTGGAATTTTGTTGAGCATACTGGTCAGTTGGGGTGGAAGGAGTAAGCTTTTTGGGACTTGAAGACACGAAATTTAAATGTGAAATTATTTAGAAATTGAATTTTATATTTTTATATGCAGGGATCAAAGAGCGATGCCATTGATGATTGATCCTGGATTATATGAGAATAAGAAGTCTGATATTTTTTGGGTGCAACCAAATAGGCCTCTACCAACTGCTTTTAAATTGTTTACAGGTTAGTTTTGTTTCAATCATTAAGCAAATGAATACTATCATTCTTTATGGAAATTTGAATGAATAGTTGAAAACCATTGTATTTCGATTTTTGTGTCCAAAATACTGTAATTTGTTGGCTAATATATTTATGGAAATTCGAAAGTCAAAACTATGGATTCACAATGAATTCGCTAATCTAATAGGTATCACACAAAATTTTCTGATCGTTTGATTTTTCCTTTTAAAGCTCGAAGTGTCGTTATTTTCTCAAAATCTATTTACGCAACATGCTTTTATTTCCCATAAACGTATTTAGCAAAGAATAAAGTAGAGGATTCCGGAATTTTAACCTACAACATACATGAAGTAGGGTATAGCTTAAAAGGGTTGTACTGTACAAACGGTAAAGCTTATAATGCCAATATGCCATGACCTTCATCGGGTTATTCAAGTTAACGGATTTCAATTTTAGACCCTATTAAACCTAACCTTGTTTATCTTATTTGGGTTTAGGTCGTGTTAATTATGTATGTTTGTTGCCCGTTGTCATCTCGTTTATTGTACGATGATAACTAAATTTTATTCGGATAATTAAATCTTTGTGGAAATGGGTAATATTACAATTTTGTATGAAAAATAAAACACCCCTAAGGAATGAAAATTAGTCGTTCGTTCCATTCAACCAGCCAAAACAAACAACTTTTTTCATTTGAATGGAATGACTATTCTATTCGTTCTCGAATAGGATGATTCATTCCACTGGAAAGAAAAAAGATTTTTTTTTTGTCAGATGGAATGGAATCGATTAACCACTTTATCTTTAAAATCAACTGTTATTTTATTTATTTTATTTTTTTGTAGGATCCGCATGGATGGTTTTATCGCGTCCATTTGTAGAATATTGCATATGGGGATGGGACAATCTTCCAAGAACAATGCTCATGTACTACACAAACTTTGTCTCCTCACCCGAAGGCTACTTCCAAACCGTAATATGCAATGTACCCGAATTCATTCCCACAGTCATTAACCATGATATGCACTTCATATCATGGGACAACCCTCCAAAACAACATCCACATGTCCTTAATACGAATGATACGTCTAATATGCTCAATAGTGGGGCCGCATTTGCACGTAAATTTGACCAAGATACCCTTGTTCTTGATACAATTGATAATGAGTTGTTAAATAGAACCAATGGGAGCTTTACTCCGGGTGGATGGTGCAAAGGTGAACCGAATTGTTCTAAAGTTGGGAAAGTCACACGGGTCAAGCCCGGACCCGGGGCTAAACGGCTTAAGAGGCTTATAAACAAGTTGATTAAATCAGCTAAAAATGGAAATCAATGTCGATAGGTTTATATATTTTTGATTTTTTGAGATAGAATATTTTGATGAGTCAATTGACATAGTTTTGATTGTATGTTATAGCATTTTTGGGTGTTGGTCATTTGCGAATATATATATATATATATATATATATATATATATATATATATATATACACACACACACACACACACACACACACGATCAGCACCCCCAACATCGACTCGTGATCACTTTTTGTTACATTTGTGTCATGGTATCAATATGCTTCGACAACAATTGTGTTTTATTGTGTGTAGTGAATGTTGAGTTTTATAGATCTAGTAGACATTATTAATTTAGTTTATGTAATTGTTTTAAGTGAGCTTTTATATATTTAATTACTTTAGTTGTATAGTTGAATGTGAAATGTAATAATTGTTGGAAATATATTTATAATTTTAAATATTTTTTTTAATGATGCTTGCTTATAAGTTTTTTTAAATCTTTAATAAAATGTTTGTTTTGATGATATTTAATTTGATTTATTTATATACGAATTACTTGGTATTTTAGAAAATCTAAATAGGTTATTATAAAAAGTACTTTGAAAATTATGTTTAAAGTTGTTGGGATTTGACGAATCATTATTTGTTTCAATTTTTGTATAGAGAAAATGACGATAGGGTTTGGAAATGGCCTTAAAGACAATTTATAATATCTACGAATTTTACGATTTATACAATATTAAGCATTATAAATTTACAAATGGAATACTTAACTACTTATAAATTTAAAATTTAAATCCAACGAAATACTAATTCTTATCTACCATAATCATCCTCTAAAATAGCAAAAATTATCACGAATTTTTGTCTATATATACAATTCTACATGTAAAACTAAATCATCTCTAAGAGCTTGATATCTCCCATGGAGTTTGCAGCAACCAAAACCGAAGATTGATTTCGCCAACAAACAGATGACACAAATTGTTCATTGTCATCCACTTCATCACCAGAAATTGGATCTATGGTGTTAAATTTGTATGAAAATGCATGCATAGGGAAAGCTTTGTGGTAGATGAAAACCTATCACATGTTTTAGAAGAATATCAACATTCAATCTAAGAAAATTTTAAAGACAAATAGGGCCAAATCCAAAAAGGGTATTTAGGGTATTAATTAAAACTTTGAACCAACGGGTCTCTGGCCTAGTAGTATTAGGTATGTTTTCAAGTCACGTGGTGGACAAATGGTTGGAAATAAGAGTATGATTAGTTTATTTATTTATTCTATTTTTTTAAGAAAAACTAAATCTTGGAAAGTACCTCGTTTGTTTCTGAACCGGTTGCGATGTAACCCTCGGATACAGATAAACCGACAAAGTTCTGGAGAGAAAAAACCAAAATTGACGAAAATACCCTTGATTTAGTATATGTTTGGTGGTAAAAAATTGACTCTTGAACTTTATATTAGTTGAGGGGCCTAAATGAAACTTTTTAATAGTTGAGGGGCCTCAAAAACCAAAATTCACTCCCCACTACTGTAGGAAAGTTCAATCTGACCCTCAACTAAAAAAAGTTTCATATTCTTTACTACATGCTAATAAGAAGTTCAATTCAGATCCCTTTAACTATGAAAAAGTTTTATTTAGACCCCTCAACTATAAAAAAGTTTCATTGGTGAACACAAGAAGTTCCTTTCAGGCCCTATAAAAATGTTTCATTAAGACCCCTCTACTATAAAAAGAGTTTCATTGGTAAGAACAATAAAAAAAAAAAAATAAAAAAAAAAAAAAAAACCAACCTTTACATTCACATGACCCGTGAACGATTGAAGCGGAGAGTCAACAACATGGGAAGAACACTCAGACAAATCCCAAAGCTTCAAAGTGTTATCGGTTGATGATGATATAAGAGTTCCCGAGTCTATAAACTTAACATAACTAACAGTTTTATCGTGTCCAATAAACGTGCAAAGTGGTCTACTTGTATTCCTAAGATCATAGTAATACATTCTATGATCCGCTGATCCAAATGCTAGTGAGTTCCCAGAATCCGGGGGGAATTGAACACAACAAACATTTGCTTTTGTATTAATGGTCCCAACACTTACTCCCTACACATGTAAGAAAAAAAAAACTTAGTATAAATGCATCATCTAGATCTTAATCTAGATATTACCCCATATGTTATTCATGATATGATATGACATAACAAATAGGTTTTGGCATGCATGGGAGCATCCGCCATAAGATAGCTTTTTCGTGATATGTAAGCGCCAACTCATTAATCAAAAAGAGCACAAGAAAACTCCAAAACTATAGAGCTATTTCATCAACTTATAAATTTACAAGATTGAAAATCTATGAGTGGAAAAGCTCTCATAATAGGGAGGAAGCTTTTTCAAATAGAAAAAAAGTTTTTTCATTGCCTTTTCAAAACGAAAAAACTTATATTGTGGGATAGAGTCTCGTTGTGCATAAAAGACATGAATACCCTTCTAGTTCTCGTTATTGAAAATAGCCCTAGAAAGTTTGTCCAATCCTGTATAAAAATGTGGTTTGCATTGATAATTTGATAATTGTAGTACGTTTAGTTTGAAAGCGGACATCCACCAAGTGCAAGTATAGAATTGCCTGATTGATATTCCAGAGCTTAATTGAACCGTCATCACTTCCACTTGCTAGCAGGGTGGGATCCGCTGAGGAGAAGTCCACAGACCATGCACGGCTCTCATGCTCTCTCATTTCTGTAAATACTTGATTTCGTGTAACATCCCATACCTAAAATGTTCCAAATTAGCAATTACAACAATATATTTTCATTTAGTTATTTATTGTACTTTGAAAAATCTATCGAATTATTGCAATGTCATTCAAATACAAAGTAATTTTTAAATGTTTCATAATATAATGCTCTAATAAAGAAAAAAAAGTACAATGGTATATTTGCTAAGTTTAAAAAAAAAAAAAAAAAATTGAAAATGTAAGGTACCTGTACTACACCTTCGAAATTACTGGAAGCAATTTGCCCTTTAATATATCGATTCCAACATATACTGCTAAGCTTCGAGTTACTTCCCATTTCAGCAACAGGGTAATTAATGTCACGATTCCCATTCAAGATCGAATCATATTCAAAAACTTTAATCTTCTTATTCACACCAGCTGTTGCAAAAAAGTCTCCATCGCGATCAAAACTCAAAGAACACACAAGGTTCGAAAAACTCAAGAGATCTGCTTGTTTCAAATCGGCTTTGACTTTCAATTTACTGAAAGATAAATACTTGCACAATCCATCCAAGAACGAATTCATCCATCGATTTTGCCTACCCACAATCCGATCTCTTGATGAGAAATCATTAATTGAAACAATCGATTCTTTACAATCGATTTTACTGGGTTTAATTTCTTGTTTAATCGCCCTGCGCCTAGTCAAAAAGTAAGCCGATTCAAGCTTCCTTAAGTTTCTCATCAATCGAGGGGTTTTAGAGATCAAATTTCCTCGATTTTCAGATGTCTGATACTCGTCTTCGTGAGTTATTGTTCTGGTGCGTTTTCTTGATTCTGGGTTTGCGGGATCATCATCGTTTATAGATCGATGATTCAAATTTGATTCTAGTTTTATGTTGATTGATGATTGCAATTTCACAACTTCTTGCAAATCTGAAGTTAAAACGGAAACAGTGCTTCGCATAGAATTTGCAGCTTCTTGCTTGCGTTTTTGCATCATCGAAAGAAATTCTAGCAATAACTCCTGTTCTTCGATTCGTTCTTTAAGTTCTATTGCTGCTACACGTTCATCTAAGTTGTCTTTAAGTCCATTAAGAAACTCACTTTGTAATACTTCACTGATCGCATACATAAGAAAATATCAGCACAATATCATCCAATTTAGGTATAAATGAAAGAAATATCAATTTCCTTTCATTTATTTCTCTATCATAGCATTCTACTTTCATTTCTTTCTATTATAGCATTATAGTTTCAATTCAAACTACAAATAAATGAAAGTAGAATGTTGTAATAAACAAATTAATGAAAGTACATTGCTATTTCTTGCATTTAAATCTTCGGTTTTGGAAACTCACTCTATTTTTGGCCTACTATCTGGCTCGGGATGCAATAACCAAAGGCAAAATAAAGCTTCTTTTGGCCATTTAAGTAGTAATTGAGGTGGAAAGACACGATGTCTCAAACTAGACATTGTTGCATTCTTCTCTTCAACCGAGCTACACGTACAATACAACTATTGACGAAAATACCCTCAACGGGTTAGTTAAAAAACTTCCATAAAAACTTGAATACTAGACTTAAACATAAATACAAACTAACCTCAAAGAGAAGAGCCCCGAGTCGATAAACATCAGAAGCACAAGAACTTGGACCACCACTTGCCTCTTCCGGGCTCGTGTACCAATTACTTTCCATTTGTTTCATCGGGAACGGTCGGAATCGCTGATTCCGTTCCTCTTCTAAATTCTCCAAACCCGATTGCAAATCCGAAACCGTACGCGAGACATTTACGGGATTTTGGGCGGAAAAGGAACACGATCCCTTAACATCGGAATCGGAATCAGAGCAAGCTACGGATTCGATAAACGAGACGCGGTTTAACGAAGATATGATAAAGCAAGAAGGGCGAATATTATGAACAACAATTCCTTTTGAATGTGCCAAATTGACAACTTCTACAATTTGTATGAATATATGTAAGCATTCAAAGGCATCAACGACTCGGTTTCGGTTGTCTATCCATTCTCTTAAGTTAACACCGTTGTGATTCCCCCGGAATCGCTGTTTCCGTTCTTCGGTTATGATTCCGGAGTCATGACCCGTAGTCGTACCCGAAGGAATTGAGTGAGGGTTTCTATTTGAAGCTTCTGAAGAATCAAAATTAGACATCTGATTACCGAATTCAGATGAATGGTTCATTACTCCATTATCATCCACCTTTTAAAGATCACACCAAGATCATAACCTTATTTTAGCTCCATAAACAATCTTCTAGAAAGTTCTAAGCTTTAGAACAATTCCCAAAATCCCTTTTGTCCTGAAAACATCCATATATCGAAAATCTTTGGATATAATTATTTAACTATATAAAATTAAGATCAGTTTTAAATAGGTGAAACAAAGGAAGAAGAAAGATACCACTAAATCACCATGGAAGACTCTTGAGGTTTCTTTAGCTTCTGGAAACAAAACCACAAATTACAATAGCGTTTTTCAAACTATAAAAGTGGTCTTCCCTTTGTTACCATAAAAAGAAAATAGAAGACAAAATCCCCAACAAGATTCTGAAATACCCAATTGTTTTTTCCTTAAACTGAATAAAAAACAGAAGGTGGTGATATTATATTATTTCTTTATGAAACCCTAGAAAGACTCATCGTCTCTAACCCACTTATTCTACATCAACCTACGTGGCACTTCCATGGCCTCTAACCTTTTCACCAATCGATTTTTTAAAAGATTTCATTAACGTGTGATGACCAGAAATCCTGGTGGTGGGGTTTAATCAGATAATAAAAAATCGTATTAAAGATTTGGATGCTAGTTAAGCCAATTACAAGTGATTAACTTACATAAAACTTGATTAGGAACTAATTAAATACAATACAATCAAGCATGCTGAAAAAGGGAAAGGGATCTTCACTAATCACCATGATCAATGGAAACCGACGAATGGCTTTGATGTTCCAAGTTCCTTCATGAACGATTATTGTCGGCTGAACTGAAGCATGGTGTCAGCAAAAGAGACATAAAGATGATTTGATCATTCTTTGTTGTATTTCGATTGGGTGAACTGCAAGTGGACTTGTGGAAGATCAAGTTAAGTAATTAATGCAAGAGAACTCAAAGAGTTTATCATCGTTTTGATGATGAGTTTGAAGAGGATGCATGAAATCTTTCTCTTTTACGGTTTCTATCTTGGAAAAGAAAATCTTCGATGAGTAAAGATCTTGTTTAGACTACAACTGATGTTACAAAATCATAGGAAAAGTACATTGTGAGGGACCTTCGAGTATGCCCATGAGCCCATCTTTTAGCACATGGGTTTGATTGTTACCAAATTTGGTCCGATGATGTTTGTATGTTGATGAGAAAATCGGTCCGATGATGTTTATAGGTGGATGAGAAAATCAGCTAATCGTTGGAATTGTTTTGGAAATAAACTTCCACCAATAAGTTATAAGTTATTATTGAAATCCAGAAGCGAGTGGTTGCTAGACAGCAGAATCCAAACATAGTTCACCATAATCAGGGCAATAAGGGCGATGAGTGTCGGCGCTAATAACGCATTTTGTTGATACTATTGCCTTTAGTTGGAGACATGTCGTGGCTAATAGGTTTCCTTTAATGTCTTGTAGCTAAGGCCTTATGATACGGATACCACAAAGGGTGGTCTAGGTGGCCACGACCGGGGCTCGTGCACACTAGCCCGAACCTTCGTGCTTTGTCGTGCTAGTGGCCCATCGTGGTCGACACCACGGATTAAAACACCACGGATTAAAAAAATTACCTACAAACTTTCTTATAAATACCACAACACAATTCCTTATATTTTATACAATTCTTCTCTCCTTTTATTCATAATCACAAACTTGTGTTGCTTGATCTTTCAAAAACCATTGCTCCCAAAAAGATGAATTGGTCAAAGAGAAGAGGAAGAAGATAACTTAACACTAGCATGAGTGTCGGTTTCGGAAGACTCACATAGTCGAGCATCTAGTAGTTTTGGGTAAAAGTTGGAAACGTTTCCATGATTTAATGGGTTGTCGAAGTCGTAATCTTGATGCAATATGTTCGAAGTTTCGCGATATAAGGGTAAAATGTCGAGAGTTCGACGGAATTTATAAATTTGTTATAAACAACGTACATGAAGACCATATTGATCTGGTTGTTATGATCATGCATCAATATGAAGACATTAACCCAGACCATTTACACACCACAAAACTTGGCTAAAATTTAAGAATTTCCCAAAATTGAATAATTAAAAAAATAGGTTTAGAAACTAGTTAAAGTTGTTTGTACTTGCATTTTATATTTTTTTTTTATTTTAGTTGCTTGTTTAAAATTATGTAATGTTTTTTAATTGAATAAAAAACTAGTTTAAAAATATGTTTTTATTGTATTTGCATTTTTATATATTTTTTAATTAAATTTAATTAAAAAAAATAAGGTGGAATGGAATGATAGTGTAAAGATATGGTGATGATATGGCACACATCACTATAGTGGTTGATGTTGGGTATAAGAGATGATCTAATGGTCAAATGTTATCATTAAAGTCATCTGTTATACCCACCACTAACCATTGTAGTTGTGTATGTCACATCATCACTAACATTTACTAAACATATGGGATACATATCATTAAACACATCACTCCACCTCATTTTTTTAATTAAATTTAAATAAAAAATACCTAAAAATCATATAATTTTTTAATATTAGTTTTTTTATTAATTTAATATATCAAATTACATTAAATAAAAACTACATTAATTAAAGATTTGGATGCTAGTTAAGCCAATTACAAGTTATTAACTTACATAAAACTTGATTAGGGACTAATTAAATACAATACAATCAAGCATGCTGAAAAAGGGAAAGGGATCTTCACCAATCACCATGATCAATGGAAACTGACGAATGGCTTTGATGCTCCAAGTTCCTTAATGAACGATGATTGTCGGCTGAACTAAAGCATGGTGTCAGAAAAAGAGACATAAAGATGATTTGATGTTGTATTTCGATTGGGTGAACTGCAAGTGGACTTGTGGAAGATCAAGTTAAGTAATTAATGCAAGAGAACTCAAAGAGCTTATCATCGTTTTGATGATGAGTTCGAAGAGGATGCATGAAATCTTTCTCTTTTACGGTTTCTATTCTTGGAAAAGAAAATCTTCGATGAGTAAAGATCTTGTTTAGACTACAACTGATTTTACAAAATCATAGGAAAAGTACATTGTGAGGGACCTTCGAGTATGCCCATCTTTTAGCACATGAGTTTGATTGTTACCAAATTCGGTCCGATGATGTTTGTATGTTGATGAGAAAATCGATCCGATGATGTTTATAGGTGGATGAGAAAATCAGCTAATCGTTGGAATTGTTTTGGAAATAAACTTCCACCAATAAGTTATAAGTTATTATTGATATCCAGAAGCGAGTGGTTGCTAGAGAGCAGAATCCAAACATAGTTCACCATAATCAGGGCAATAAGGGCGATGAATGTGGGCGCGAATAATGCATTGACTTTAGTGGAGACATGTTGTTGTGGCTAAAAGGTTTCCTTTAATGTCTTGTAGCTAAGGCATCCACAATGCATTGAACTACATAGAGTTTAATGGATTGACAAATCATCATTTTACAATCCATACAACTCTATTATATTTTTCTCTACAATGCATTGAACTCTACAAAGTTCAATAAAATGTTACAAAATGCAATTTATAGTAAATATTTAAGAATTAAAACTTTCTTTTTTCCCATTGAAGAGTTCAATGGTCATTGAACTTCAAATTCATTGAATGTCAAGGTGGCATCTCACAATGATTGAGTTTCATCCATTAAATGACACATGGACTTGCCACCTCATTCAACTTTCTCATTGAACTCACCATTGTGGATGCTCTAAGGCCTTCTGATATGTATACCACGAAGGTTGGTCTAGGTGGCAACGACAATGGCTTGTGCACACTAGCCTGGACCTTCGTGCTTCGTCGTTAGCACGTCATGCTCGTGGCCCATCGTGGTCGACACCACGGATTAAAGCGCTCAATCAAAATTCATCCATGTCTAACGGCTAGTTTGGGCATTTACTCAATATCTTTTTCTTAAATTACCTACAAACTTTCATATAAATACCACAACACAATTCCTTATATTTTACACAGTTCTTCACTCATTTTATTCATAATCACAAACTTGTGTTGCTTGATCTTTCAAAAACAATTACTCCTAAAAAGATGAATTGGTCAAAGAGAAAAGGGAGAGAACTTAACACTAACATGGGTGTCAGTTTCGAAAGACTCAGATAGTCGAACATCTAGTAGTTTTGGGTAAAAGTTGGAAATGTTTCCATGATTTAATGGGTTGTTGAAGTCGTAATCTTGATGCAATATGTTCGGAGTTTCGCGATATAAGGGTAAAATATCGAGAGTTCGTTGTTATGATCATGCATCAATATGAAGACATTAACCACAGACCATTTACACACCACAAGGTTTGGCTAAAATTTAAGAATTCCCCAAAATTGAATAATTAAAAAAATATAGGTTTAGATAGTAGTTTAAGTTGTTTGTGCTTGCATTTTTATGTTTTTTTCTATTTTATTTTAGTTGTTTTTTTTTTAAATTATGTAATTTTTTTAATTGAATAAAAAACTAGTTTAAAAAAATATGTTTTTATTGTATTTGGATTTATATATATATATATATATATATATATATATATATATATATATATATATATATATATATATATATATATATATTTTAATTAAATTTAATTAAAAAAATAAGGTGGAATGGTATGATAGTGGTAGGTATTTCATGGTTTAATCGTAAAGATGTGGTGATGATATGACACCCACCACTATAGTGGTTAGTGATGAATATAACAGATGATCTAATAGTCAAATGTTGTCACTAAAGTCATCCGTTATACCCACCGCTAACCACTATAATTGTGGGTGTAACATCATCATCACTAACCTTCACTAAACATATGGGATACCTACCACTAAACACATCACTCCACCTCATTTTTTTAATTAAATTTAAATAAAAAATACATAAAAATCATATAATTATTTTAATATTAGTTTTTTTTATTAATTTAAAATACCAAATTACATTAAATAAAAACTACATTAATTAAAATAAAAATTACATTAATTAAAATAAAAAAAAATTAAAAATAACATTAAAAATTAAAAACCTAAAAATACCAAACTTCTAATTTGTGTTTTAAGCAAGGTTATTCTATTTTAGAGAACTCTTCAACTTTTTCCAAGCTTTAGACATGTCCAAAATGTTTTTGATTAGTGTTTTCATATTGCTCCATGGCTACATTACCCGAATCGATATCGACTTCGTGTGCGTTGTTTATAATAAAGTTGTAAATTCCATCGAACTCAGAACATTTAACGCTCATATCGTGTCACTTGGTACTTTTGGGACAAGAAATGGTTCCTTAAAGCTAAATTGGCAAGATCTATAAAATACATGCATAAAGTTTGAAGCTTTTTACCTTCTGGAGCTTTTAGGGCACCAAAAAACTTCAAATCTACTAGCTTGTTCTTCGTCTCCAACTCCTTAATGCAACACCTTCATCTCCAACTACTCAAAATACACTTTGTAAGCTCACACACTCAAGGAAAAGATTAGGGTTTGGGGAAAACGGATCTAAAAAGTGGAGGCTGAGGTAAGAGAGGGTTATGAGGTCATAAGGTTGTTTATATAGCATCAAACCCTGAATATTAGGGTTTCCACTTGACGTGAGTACACCCAACGTACTAGGGCGCGCCTAGTACGCTCAGTGTACCTTACGTACGCTTAGTGTACTCTCTTGATTCCTAAAGTTGCAACTTTAGCCCTTAGGCTTCTCAGGGGTCGACTCCTTTAACCCCCAGGGACTACAAATGACAAAATAATAATAAAAGAAAGGATTCGGAAATACCTGCAAAATCTCGGGATGTTACAATTCTCCCCCACTTGACCTAGACTTCGTCCTCGAAGTCTGCAGCGGTAAACAGATTCGGGTAATGCTCCCGCATCTCAGACTCTGGCTCCCATGTCCACTCAGATCCATTCCGATGTCGCTACTGCACCTTTACCATATGTATCTCCTTGTTGCGCATAACCTTTACCTTCCTTTCCAAAATAGCCACTGGCTGCTCCACATAGTTTAGGCGCTCGTTAACCTAAACATCATCCAACGACACTACATCATCCTCCTCCAATATGCACTTCCGCAACTGGGAAACGTGAAAAGTGTTGTGTATCTGACGGAGCTCCTTTGGAAGATCCAGTATATATGCAACCTTGCCAACCCTAGCAATAACCCGAAATGGTCCAAAGTATCGGGGACCCAAATTTCCCCTCCTTTTGAAGAGAATCACACCCTTCCAAGGTGAAACCTTTAGTAATACCATGTCACCCACCTGGAATTCCAACTCAGATCGGCGTCTGTCGGCGTAACTCTACTACCGACTCTGAGCGGTCTACAGTCACTGTCTAATCTGCTGAATCTTCTCGGTAGTTTGCAAGACTACCTTCGTTCATCTCATCACTTTGTGACCAACCTCACCCCAACAGACTGGGGTGCGACATCTTCGCCCATACAACAGCTCAAAAGGTGGGGCACCAATACTGGAATGATAGTTGTTGTTGTAGGCGAACTTTACAAGGGGTCGGTGGGAATCCCAGCTCCAACCAAAATCGATGACACGAGCCCTCAACATGTCCTCGAGGGTTTGTATAGTCCGCTCACTCTGGCCGTCGCTCTACGGATGATATGTTGTGCTAAAATGCAGTCGAGTGCCCACCTCCTCATGGAGCTTCTGCCAGAAGCGGGAGGTGAATCTAACATCCCGATCGGAAACAATGGAGACCCGAACTCCATGGCGAGCAATGATCTCGCGGACGTACATGTTGGCCAGCCTCTCGACCAATGAGCTCTCCCGTATGGCTAGGAAATGGGCACTCTTGGTCAATCAATCCACAATGACCCATATAGTATTGAATCCCTTCGCCATCCTCGACAACTTGGTAATGAAATCCATCGTGATATGTTCCTATTTCCACATGAGAATCTCTAGAGGTTACAGCTTGCCATGCGGCCTATGATGCTCGGCCTTGACCATCGTGCAGGTCAAGCAACTCTCGACATACCAAGCAATTTCTCACTTCATGCACAGCCACCAGTAGCTCAAACTCAAATCCCGGTGCGTCTTAGTGGCTTCCAGGTGGATAGAGAAGTGAGACTTATGAGCCTCCTCCATAACTGTTTGTCTGACCCCTCCACACATCGGATCAACAACCCTGGCTATCCTGCACAAATTGGACATTTTCTCCCTTGATCCTCTCCAGCTTCCAGTTCTCTGGCCGCATGCCCTCAGCCTGAGCCTCTCTAATCAAACTCACGAGTGGCAAATCCATCAATATTCGCATACACGTTGCTGGTGTGGAAGATCCAGCTAACTTGCAGCTCAGAGCGTCCGCCACCATGTTCGCTTTACCTGGATGGTAAAGGATCTCACAACCTTAGTCCTTGACTACATCTAGCCACTTGTGATGCCTCATATTCGGGTTCGGTTGATCCATGATGTATCTCAGGCTCTTTTGGTCTATGTAGATGGTACAGTGTACCCCATAGAGATAATGCTTCCAAATCTTGAGAGCGAATACCACCGCTCCCAACTCCAGATCATGAGTAGGGTATCTCGTCTCATGCGGCTGCAACTACCGCAATGCATAGGCTATCACCCATCCTCTCTACATGAGGATCGCCCCTAGTCCTGTGATGGATGCATCACAGAACACCACAAAATCCTCGACTCCCTCCAAAAGAGTCAATATTGGAGCCTCGAACAAACACCATCGGAGGGTCTCAAACGCCCTCTGCTGCTCAGGGCACCTCCGGAAATCCACCCCCTTCTTCGTCAGACGAGTGAGGGGTACTGCAATCTTGGAGAAATCATGTATGAATCTCCGGTAATACCCTGTTAATCCCAAAAAGCTCCTGATGTTTGAGGGAGATTTCGGAACCTACCACTACATGACCGCCTCGATTTTGGCCGGATCAACCAATCCACTCTTGGTTAACGAGGTATCCTAGGAACTGGACCCTTCGTAACCAAAACTCACACTTCGAGAACTTGGCATACAACCCTTCTTGCCTCAGAACTCCCAATAACTCCCGTAGATGCTCCTCATGCTGCTCTCAGGTCTTGGAATACACTAAGATATCAGCGATGAATATTATAACCGAGCGATTGAGCATCGGTCTATAGACCTGATTCATCAGGTCCATAAACACAGTTGGCATGTTGGTGAGCCCAAACAGCATCACCACGAACTCGTAATGTCCATAATGAGTTCGGAACGCGGTCTTCTCCATGTCCTTCTCTCTGAATCTGACCTAATGAAACTCATACCTCAAGTCTATCTTGGAAAACCAAGACGCACCATGCAACGGATCAAATAAATCGTCTATCCTCGAGAGCGGATAACAGTTCTTCACAGTCAATTTTTTCAACTCCCAGTAGTTGATGCACATCCGATATGAACCATCCTTCTTCCTAACGAAGAGTATCAGTGCTCCCCATGGGGAACTGCTCAGACGAATGAATTGCTTGCCCAGCAGTTCCAACAGTTATGATGACAGCTCTTGCGTCTCTGGTGGTGCCAAATGCTATGGCGCCTTGGCGATGGGAGCTGCACCTGACACTAGGCCGATACTAAACTCAACCTACCTCTCCGGAGGCACTCCCGGTAACTCCTTCGGGAATACATCAGCAAACTCCCTGACCACTGGAACCTCTGATACTGAAATCTGGTCTCTGACCTGTGTATCTACCACATACGCTATACAACCTGCACAACCGTGTTGAATGTATTGTCAAGCCCTGGTATCCGAACAAAACCTTGATCCCAGTTTGGTACCCTCGCCATAGACAACCAGTTCTCCTCCACTTGGGGTTCTAACCACCACTCGCTGACCCTCGGAGTAGATCATGGCACCGAAACGACTAAGCCAGTCCATACCTACAATCACACACACACATCCCCCATGGGGATTGGAATCAAATCAATCAGGAAGAACACCCCAAAGATCTCCAAATCACATCCCCGATGAACCGAAGAAGCAGAAATCCCATGTTCGTTGCCGATAGAGACTCGCAACGGACACTCTAGCTCTCCTACTGGCACACTGAACTCCCTACTAAACGTCTGAGATACAAATAACCGACTCGCCCCCGAGTCAAATAAAACCAATGCAAGTAAAGAGTTCACTAAAAACGTACTTAATCATAGGTACAATATATAAGAATAAAACATATATAATCACTAAGATAAAGGATAGAAACATACCAGCAACCATATCCGGTGATGCTCTAGCCTCCTCCGCTGTGAGCTGGAAGACACATCCCTGAGCCCTTGGGGGCTCCGTCCTACCCTGCCTTCCGTCAGTAATCCTCACTGTAGCCGATGCGGGAGCCTGCACCGACTTGGTGGCTAGTAGAGGACAATGGGCCTTCATATGGTCCACCTGCTCACAATGGTAACAAAGTCTGTCTCCGGGAGCTAGATTCTGTTGTCTGCAATCCCTAGCCAGATGACTCTGCTTGCCACATTTGTGGTACTCGCTCACTGATCCGTAAGTCCCCGAATAAGCCTTTCCGCACTTCCCACAAGTGTGGCCTGGCTGTCCCCCGGATCTGGTATCAGTAGTCTTAGACCGCTTTGGCGCCGGTGGTGACTGTGTCGGGGCCTGCCACTGCTCTCTCAACTGCAGCTCAATCTCCAACTCACGCTGCCTAGCGGCTTCCTGTAAATTCAACAGTGTATCACATCGTTGGGTGGCAACAAACTGACAGATGTTCGTTTTGAGCATGCTCAGATAACGTGTCATCTGAGCCTGATCTGAAGCAAACTCCGGGCAAAACATCGCCCTCTCAATAAACATGCGGGTGATCTCCGTCACCGACTCCGTACCCTGTCTCATATCCAAGAACTCATGTGACAACCGCTCGCGCTTGACCCGTGGGATATAGCGAGCGCGGAACATATCTTTGAATTGCTCCCAAGTAATAACATCTCTTTCGTCATCCGTATACGACCCAATCATCAATCTCCACCAGTCCTTTGCCCCAGGCCTCAGCAAGTTCAGGGCACATGTGATCTTCTGGTTAGTAGGACAAGAGCATGTGATGAAACATCCCTCCACGTCAGACAACCACCTCATGGCTATGATCAGATCCTGAGTCCTATCGATGGTCGAGGGCTTCGTGTTATCGAAGTCCTGGTACTGGAAAGCTCGTCCAGCTGCTCCCCCTGCCATTGATACAACCGTTGTATCTATTGCGGCAGCCGTCTCAGCAAGGGTTGCATACCTATCATCAAAGTACCTATCATCAAAGTACCCCATCATAGCAGTCTTAACATGATTTGTTTAAGATCTTGTTAGCCTTGAAGTTGTGAACATTTTGGTCCCATTAGTTTGGCATTTTGAGTATGGGTTACTCTAAGTCATCTGAGTCATCCTTTTAGACATTCCAGAGTGTTGTTATGCATAATAATATGATCCTGAGTGTTATATGTAACCCATGCATGTGTTAGATAGTCTTATCGGGTTAAGAACATATGGTTTTGGATATTTAGCACTTTATAGCAATGCAAAGTCATAAAGTTGGAAACTTTATGACTTAGGACATCATTTTGGGGCTTGGATCTGAGTCTTGGATGGAAGGGCTTAATGGAATAAGTTCTTAAAGAAGTTTTGGGACTGGGCAACATACGATGGGAGTACCTAGAGGTACGTTGCACGTACGCGGTCAACGCTCCGCTTTTGGTCAACATCAGAGTATGCAGAGCGTACTCCACTAGGAAGGATTATTGACTCTCGAACCTTTAACCCTTGACTTTGACTTTGATCAGGGTTGACCACGTTTGACTTAAGGGTATTTTGGGTATTTTGAGCTATAGTTAAGCCTTGGTCTCTATCTTTTGATAAGGTGACTTGTAGAGCTAGTATTCAGAGTAGTGTGTTGTTCAACTATTTGTTAGTCTGAAGGTGAGTTTCTTCTCCCTATATCGTGGGTCGAAGGCACCAATATCGGCCCACTAGATTATTTATCCTGGTTAGGGTAGTATTATGCTAGTTTGTGGCTAATTAGTAGATCTGTATGCTTATATGAATTTGCTGGTATTGTGTTATATTTATCTGTTACATATGTCGACATATCGTGTTGGGTTGAGGTTGTACTGCTTTGTACGGTAGCTAACAAACCCAGGAGCAATCTAGATATGAGTTGAGGGCCTGATTGGCATTCCATACTCATATTGTAGGCTCGGGAGAAATCCAGATATGAGCTGAGGGCCCGATTGGCATGTCAGACTCATACTATGGGCTCAGGGGTAATCCAGACTTACTAACTGTGGACACAGTATATGTTGTTATATGGGTGTGTGTTGGTACTTTGGGGGAACTCACTAAGTTTTGGCTTACAATTTTTAGTTTATCGTTTCAGGTACTTCAAATGATCGTGGAAAGGAAAATATGTGACTGTACACAGCTTCCTGTTTTATGTCACTAGGTCTTGGGAAAACTCTAATTTGAAATAATGCTTTTGAAATAATGACTATTTTTGTAAACAATGTTGTTTAATGGTTGATTCTAAAAATTTCAAATATACGGTGATTTTTGAGTGTTATAAGTTGGTATTAGAGCCATGGTTTGAGAGAATTGGGTGAACACTCGTATGAATCTAGACTCAAACTAGGGAACTGAAAAGTTTTTTTTACCGATTTTCAAAATTATTTTCAAAAATAAATAATGAAGGATGCGATGCGTACGATCAGTCGGAGCAAGAAAGTATACCCAAAATTCCCTACATTGTTATTAGATATTATGTTTATATTAGAATTGTCTGATAATTGATATCTGGTAACCTAGGATTTCTTTCTTGTATGGAATTGACATCATTACTATAGTTGCTTAGTGTATGCATCATAGTTGTACATAACTAAGATCGTATAGTCTGAGAATGTATGGTTTAGCCTTATTTCCTATTCTTGTTTGATGAAGGTCTTAGGGTAGAATCAAGTATTTGACTTTCTATAGGATCCAGTGTTATGTATGATTAGCATACACGAGTGCCACATGGTTGGTGGAAGTTTCATGGATGGGTTATGTGAGAGCAGCCGACCAATTTAGGAATGTATAGCATTTCCCTAGGGAGTGAGAATATGATGTATGCATATTCTAGTGTGTGTTGTTAGGGTTGTTATGATTATCTTCTGAAAAAAAAATACGGGTAGGTGCGGAAGGTAGTATGGGCCCGTACTACTGGAAGCACAGGACCCGTACACGTAGCAGGGAAGTCACAACCCCTAGGGTTTTGTTGTTTGGAATAGATCATATTGGATGAAATTAGCCTCATTTGATGTTTTATGGGTTATCTTCAGTATGGTGGTTATGGGGAGATTCGAGTTAGGAGCTAGATCGACTGGCCATGATAGGCCATGGTTGATCGAGGAGGAGATTAGGGCGTGGGTTTCTTCTGAGGTTGTGAATGTTATTCGGGAATAGATACCATAGTTGTTTGGGTGTATCAAGACTGCCATGATGAGGTACTTTGACGACTGTTACATTGCACTTACTGAGGCTGTTGTTGCTACAGTAACCATGACCGTTGTGATTGTTGGGGTTCATGGAGAGAGAGCCTTCCAGTACTGGGACTTCGATATACGAAGCCTTCCACTATGAGCAGGTTGGTCATGTAAGGGCCAACTGTCCTTTTCTCACTGCGGGACCAGTGTAAGCTCCAGTGCCAACTACTTTGAGAATCACCGATGGGTGCCAGGGTAGGGCGGAGCCCCCGAGGGGCCGAGTTCGCGCTTTTCAGCTCATAGTAGAGGAGGCCAGGGTGGAGCCAGACGTTATTACTGGTATGTTTCCATTTATCATTATGTCAATCATTTTATGGTATGCTTATGTTTATGTTTCTAATAGGTACATTCTTAGTGAATTCTTTTCCTGCTTTTGTGTAATTCGACTCGGGCGCGAGTTGGTCCTTTGTAGCTCAATCTTTTTGTAGGGATTTCGATACGACCCTTGGCAAATTGGAGTGTTTGTTACGGGTTTCTATCGCCAAAAAACATGGGATTTATGCATCCAAAGTTTATCAGGGGTGTGACTTGGAGACCTTTGGGGTGCCTTATCTAATTTATTTGATTCCCATTCCCATGGGGGATGTATGCATGATAGTATGGATAGATTGGCTGAGCAGGTTTGGTGTTATGATTGACTGCGAGGGTCAGCGAGTGATAGTTCAAACCTCAAGTGGGGGAGATCTGGTCATCTATGGAGAGGGTGCCAGGATTGGATCAAGGTTTTGTTCGGCGGTCAGGGCTCGACAGTACATTCAACATGGTTGTATGGTTTATCTCGCCTATGTGGTTGATACTCGGGTAATGGAGCAGGTTTCGATTTTAGATGTGCCAGTTGTTAGGGAGTTTGTTGATGTGTTTTCGAAGGAGTTACCCGTTGTGCCTCCAGAGAAGCAGATGGAGTTTAGGATTGACCTAGTTCCAAGTGCAGCTTCGCTTGCAAAGGCATTGTACCGTTTGGCACCGCCCGAGATGCAGGAGTTGTCCTCTCAACTTCAGGAGCTGTTAGGCAAGCAATTTATCAGACCGAGAAGTTCACCATAGGGAGCACCGATATTGTTCATCAAGAAGGATGGTTCACACCAAATGTACATTGACTACCAAGAGTTGAACAAGTTGACGGTGAAGAACCGTTATCCCCTTGAATGGATTGATGACCTCTTTGTCTGGTTAAAAGGTACATCTTGGTTCTCCAAGATCGATCTGAGATCGGGGTATCATTAGGTGAGGGTGAGAGAGGAGGATGTGGAGAAGACCGTGTTTCGGACTTGTTATGGTCATTATGAGTTTGTGGTGATGTCATTTGGGCTCACCAATGTGTTTATAGTGTTTATGGATTTGATGAATCAGTTGTGTTGTCTGATGCTCGATCGATCAGTTATTGTTTTTATTGATGATATTTTGGTGTATTCCTAGACTAGAGAATAGCACGAGGAGCGCCTTTGAGAGCTTTTGGGAGTATTGAGGAGGGAACGGTTGTATGCCAAGTTCTCGAAGTGTGAGTTTTGGTTACGAGAGACCCAGTTCCTGGGGCATCTCGTTAACCAAAATGAGATTTTGGTCGATCCGGCCAAGATTGAGGTTGTGATGTGGTGGGAGGTCCCAGAGTCCCCCTCAAAGATCAGGGGTTTCTTGGGATTAGCAGGATATTATCAGAGATTTGTCCAAGATTTCTCCAAGATTGTCGTACCCCTCACTCGTCTAATGAGAAAGGGCATAGATTTCCATTAGGGCCCATAGCAGCAGACGACGTTTGAGACACTACGAAAGAGGTTATATGAGGCCCCAATGTTGACCCTTCCAGAGGGTGTCGAGGACTTCATGGTATTTTGTGATGCATCCATCACTGTTTTGTGGGCAGTTCTTATGCATAGGGGGCGAGTGATTGCGTATGCTTTGCGGCAACTGAAGCCGCATAAGGCACGATACATACTCATGATCTGGATTTGGGGGCAGTTGTGTTTGCCCTCAGGATTTGGTGCCATTATTTGTATGGAGTATGATGTACCATTTACACGGATCACAAGAGTTTGTGATTTCTTATGGATCAGCCGAACCTGAACATGAGACAACATAGGTGACTTGATGTGGTCAAGGATTATGACTGCAAGATCCTTCACCTTCCGGATAAAGCGAATGTGGTCGCGGATGCTTTGAGCCGCAAGTCGGCTAGATCTTCAAACGGGGATATGTGTATGAGTATATCCATTGATTCTCCACTTTTGGATTGCTCGGAGGGGCACAACAGAAGGAGAACTGGAACATGCGAGGATCAAGGGCGAGATCGACAGATTTGTCACTGATAGTCAAGGACTATTGACCCGATGTGGTCAGGTTTCACTGGAGGGGTCAAACAGATAGTTTTGGAGGAGGCACCAAGATGTATCCGAATTTGAGACTATATTACTGTTGTCCGTGTATGAAGTGTGTTGTTCAACTTTTTGTTAGTCTGAGAGGTGATTTTCTTCTCACTGTACCATGGGTCGAAAGCACCAATCTCAACCTAATAGATTATTTATCCTGGTTAGGATAGTATTATGCTAGTTTGTGGCTGATTTGTAGATCTGTATGATTATCTGAATTTGTTGCTTTTTATTTATTTATTTATCTTTTGCATATCGACATATTGTGTTGGGTTGAGGTTTTACTACATTGTGCGGTAACCAACTAACCTGGGAGCAATCCAGATATGAGTTGAGGGTCCGATTGGCATGCCAGGCTCATACTGTGGACTCGAGAGCAATCCAGATATGAGCTGAGGGACCAATTCGCATGTCAGACTCATATAGTGGGCTCAGGGGTAATCTAGTATTTCTAGTTGTGGACTCGATATATGTTGTTATGTGTGTGTGTGTGTGTGTTCGTACTTTGGGGGAACTTACTAAGCTTTAGCTTATAGTTATTAGTTTATCGTTTTAGGTACTTCAGAGGATCATGCAAAGGAAAATGTGTGATCATACACAGCTTCATGTTTTATGTCACTAGGGCTTGGGAAAACTCTAATTTGAAATAATGCTTTCGAAATAATGATTATTTTTGTAAACAATGTTGTTTAATGGTTGATTCTGAAAATTTCAAATTTACTGTGATTTTTTAGTGCTACAAGCAAGGCCCTTGGCGTGCGCTAGGGGCGGTGTTCAGCGAGCTTGGTGTGTAGAACAAACTCCTTGGCATCTCCTTGTCATGTTTCACTTCTCGCGGTCTAATAACATCATTGTTAATACTATTGTAACATTCAAAATTCTGGTAAATTACATTTCTTACACTTATGTGTGAGAATTGTTTGCAAATTGGCCCATAATGGCATTTTCATAATTTCTGGGCGGAGCATGCGTACGTGGCAAAATCCCAAACCCTAATTTTTAGGGTTTGGACCTTTTTAAAACATACTTAACTATCAAATGAAAAGGCACAAGTTGTTCGGTCCACCAAAAGAACATCGGCCACAACAGATCGGTCTATAAACGACAAGACACAAGTTGTTCAGCCCACCAAACCAACAACGACCCGACCACATCAGATCAGTTTATTAACGACAAAGTGAAATTGTTCAAAGTATTCTACCCATAAGGCAACACTAATACACAAAAAGCAAAAGATGGGAAACAGGACATATCCCAAAAGTCACGCAAGTACAAGATTATGGCAATAGTAAAATATAAAGCAGTACACATAACCTAGTTGTCTTTACTCGGGTAACGCAAGTTACCAAGTAAAACCATGTGCCAAGGAATGTAGACATGCCTATAAAATCCCTTGAAGACACAAGAATAAGGTAATGTTTTTTCAGGACAATGAACTCTTCTAATTTTTGTTTATAGCTTCAAACGACATCTAACTTAGTCATCGGAGAGCAATACTGGGGTCCAACCCTCGGTATGTCTTTCTAACTTAGCAGTTGTCTTCCTGAATGCTCATTACGAAAGGTTGATGATTGTGACATCCGGGAATTTAGGTCAAAGACTATGAGCGATCAAGTTCACAATAAGCTTCTTGGTAAATTGACTCATTGAGTTTTAGTGCTTTTAATGTAAAATAAATGAGTTATTTCAACTATTATAAGATACCAGATGGTATCTTACTTCCAAGAATGTAATCAGACAAACAAATCAAACAACTCAAACTACAACCTTAGGAATGTGTCTGAAAAACTAAAATTTTGTATTAAGCAGTTGTAAGCAATACAAACACTCTAGTCTCATAGTACGTGTTTCCCTGATTCCAAAAACATAAAGAACGTCCAAAACATATTTCATATGCAAAAGATACGACCATTTAAGAACCCAAAACCAATATAATAATGTTTTTCTTAAAACCACTAAAACCGTTTCTAACTGTTGAGGGACTTGCATAGCACAAATGGAAATTCCAAAAGCATTTTTGAACTCAGGCTATAGCCTAATATTTAATTTCATAGAAATATTTATAAAAGTAAAAAATCGGACGGTTTTCAGATTAATTAATCACGAAACCTTAAACTATTTATTTTGACATAATTTCTATTATTGGTAATGTATCACAGAATAATAAGTATATCCAAATCCGGTTGATGTGAACTTTAATGATAGAATTAGCCCTATTTTTCTAAATGTGTATATATATATATATATATATATATATATATATATATATATTATATATACACACACACACACTTGTACACACATTTAGAAAAGTGTCTGTGTGTGTATGGAACACAAGTTATAATCAATTATAAAGTGTTGTGGTATAGTTTCTTTTATAATATATATATATATATATATATATATATATATATATATATATATATATATACTTGTACAACTATGAACCACTATGGACATTTAGAATAAACTACTTATTCAAGGATTTAAAGATGTTAATATAGAACACAATAATTATTTAATGAAAGTCTCATATCCAATATATCATTGATTACAATATATGTTTTTTTATTGTTCCAATATCCAAATACTAAATTTCAATCAAATACATCTACTTATATCAACAAGGCCTTATAGCACCAACTTGACTTTCATGCTTTAGCTAATGAAGCAGCTATATTAAGTAGATTTGATGAACTTGATTTATGTAAACTTTGTGAATACAATCATTTTCAGTTTTATATACATAAGTCATATATAAAGAAAAACTATTGAGAATGAATTAGATGCTTGAATATGACTTAGATACCAATACTTGTGTAATGGGGTTACTAATAGTCATAATGAACTATACATTAAGCATCTTTGTATGTGGTTCTCCAAACCACGAGGTACTCTAACTCTGATGTGTAACTATAATTAAAATATACATGGAACCACTATCCATGTAACTATATCTTCATTCATAATAAGGACACGCCCAATTGTGACTGAGAGTCATCTCAATCTATTTGAAAATTTAGCACATGTGTAACAACTTTAAACATAGCTTTCTTTCAAATACTCCGTAGACTAGGAATATTTCTCTAGTTCTCACAAGTACTTTGGAATATTCCTATAACTCACATAATGACTTGTTCTCGGATTATACTGGTATCATTCGTCATGCTCTAAGCATACGACTTATTTGGCCTTTATGCATAATCATGACATATATGATTAATCTAATTGCATCAACATACGGAATACAATCATATTATCTAGTTCAAAATCATTTTCACTAGGATTTTGCTCAAAATTATGTCATGTGGCTCTTGACAAGATGAATCTCTCATAGTCCTTTATCTTAAGCTCCTTTAAGATCCTTGACAATTAATGCAATTTTACTTAATCCTATAAGTTGCCATGATCTATCTATATAGATCTTTATTCCATGAATTAATATGTCGACTACATATAACATTAGGAATGTTACTGCGCTCCCACTAGCTTTGTAGAAAACACAAGAATCATCTAGATTAAATCACACTATGAAATTAACTTATAAGAAATAAGATTCTTACTTTGAGATGTTAGCTCAAATCTTGGAAAGATTTTTATTCATGTATATTTTCTCCCTTGAAAACACACTTACTCTTTATAGTCAAACTATATCGAGAAATATTAATCAAGCCCATAATTGATAATCATACATTAATGCATCTCTATGTGTTTTATTATTTTCTGATCAACCATTGAGCAGATTCAACAACAGTTGAAAACTTGCTAGTTCCAAACTATGAAGCATTTAACTTATGGATCTTTAGCTCTTAAATCTCCAAATTGCTCCCACTTAAAAAAAAACACTTTCTAATCACTTGTCTTCTGGAATGACAATTAGTGGGATTAGTAAAAACTTTATCCTAAACAATCATTTAGGATAATCTATATAAATGCAATTAGTAGATACTAGAGTGGCTAAGCTTATTGTCTAACATGAGCACAATGACTTCATATCTTTTAGATATGGATAAACCATTTCATCCCTAGTATAATATAACTATCTAATACACTTGTTTCGTTGGAAATATATATTCAATATATATTTGTTGCAGTGAGCATAATTACAAAAATTTATAAAGTAAATAGTTCTTTTAAAACATCATATAACAAACTGCAAGGTCTATTTTTATACTCTTCAAAACTTGTACTATTGACATTCAGCTAGTGGATATGTGACCCTATCCCACTAGAGAATGCAAAGGTACCTCAAATATCAAAAGATAGATTCAAGTGACCAGGTGATCCTGTGCCACAAGAAACATACTAATGACAAGTGAGTGTTTTGGTCGGAATGAGTTGTGAACCAGTTCCACAACTCCTAAGATGTTCCAAGAAGACTTGGTTTAAAAACTCATTTTCTTTATCACAAAGAAAGGTTAATGATGATCTATTTAATTTTTATTTCAATCTTCACTAAGAAAAATTTGATCAAATCAAAAGTTTTCATCAACGACAAATAAAAGTCGTCAGTGAAATTGATTAAGTATCTATCACCGATTCTATTCATGGATTGAAAAAAGATTACATAAATCACTTATTTATAACTCTTTGTCAAGCCTTTTGTTTTTTAACTACTAATAGACAAAAACACTTGTGAATCATCTTCCTATATAAATAAGATTCACATATATCAAATGAATCATACTCATTTACCTTCAAAAATTCCATCATTTCGAAGTTGATATATGTATTTATTATTTATATTGTCATAATGATTATGACATAGATAAGTTCCAATCAAATATCATTTGATTATATAGGTGTTATGATTACAACTATTAATTTAATGAAAGATTATAGATTTACTTCATAAATAACAATATGAGAAAATATTCTTTAACACAGAATACATCGTTTCAGAACATGAATGTGAACATCCATTAAATGATAAGTAAATCTAGATTTATTCATAAATAACAACTGTTACATATCCCTATAATAATAGGTACAAAACATCTATTGTTTAAATAAAAGACTATAACAACACTTGTTATATCTTCAACATGAAATACCATTTGTTTGTAATCAGTTGATTATTTCTTCCAGTCATCACTACATAATATCAATTATCAGTGTCACATGAAGTATTACATACTCAAGTGAATGATCGAAAAATAAATAGTTCTATCATATAGATATCTAAAGTCTTGTCCAACTCAAACTTCTTCAGCTTGATGAGATGAGAGGAGTAATTCCTCCTTTAGTGTCTAGTTTCTTCCACAATAGAAACAACACTAATAATTTGGTCATTTCTTGATTTATGGGTTTATGTTGTATTTTCCTTAACTGAACTATAAGTCTATATGAGTGCACAATCTCTTAGACTTCCTTTTATTCAATGCTTGAACAGACATGAAGCTATTTCTAGTGTTCTGATTGAATATATGCTTTACTTGATGAGACATCTGATATGTTTCATAATTGTCCAAGACTTTCTGCAAGTCATGGTTAATTTCTTCAGTATGATGTGAGACACATCAATATCATCACAATAATACTTGCATCAAAGTATATAATCAGACTAATTGGTTGCAGAGGTTACTCAGGTATCGGATATTTCAGTATATATAATTTTTATTTATCTTAAAGGTAGAACCTCAAGATATTATATCATTTATAGAAATTATAACCATCAAATGTTACTCTCTCTTGAAACTCAACAAGAGAGGGATTTTGCAGGGCGTAAAATTATTAACAGTTATCAACAAAATTTAAAAAAGTTTCATTTAGTATTTTCAATAGTTAGTCTTTAAAAATTAATACCTTATATTGTTTCTTAAAAAATTAATTTATTAAAGTCTAGGATCCAAGCAACAAAACAAATAAATGGCTAGACGACCTTTATCCCATAAACTTAATCAAACTCGGTAGGTAGGGATTACAGATACGATATGTAACTCCTAGATTATGGAATCCTAAACAACTTTTGTTTAGTTTGACATGTTTATCCCATCTATGCCTCAAAACTCTTATGCTTATGCGACCTTCTTCACATAACAAAATTGATCAAATCATCCATTTAAAAAACATGTGAGTTCTATTTCATAAATGGTTAGGTGACCTTTTCCCACAAGAAAATACGAAAACACCTTGCTATTTTTGACAACCTAAATGAATATGGTGACCCAAAAATCCATATGAACTGCACAAAAATCCAAGAGAATTTTAAATGGATTGCATAGATTTGAAGTTTTGTAAATAAGGGTTTACATATATTTTACAATTATAGTTTATAAAAACATGGTTTCATGAATATTACATGCATCCAACAATTAATGTACTTTTTGTAAAAATCATATCATTTGTTATGAGGTTCGTTTGGTGCCAAATAAAACTTCATTTTATTTGTCATTAACCACGATCAATTATAAACTAAAATCTAGTAGTGGATCGGTTTTAAGAACCGGTAACAGTCTTAATAAAACTTTATTTTATACTTAAGACTTGGAGTTTTGGATGAGTTATAAAATCACTATTTTAAATTTCTTTTTAACAATAAAAAACTTATGACTTCATGAATTTATAGAATAAAACTCATTTTATTTTATAAACTCAATTTTATGCATATTATGATATAAGTCAACCACTTGGATTGTGGTGACTTGGTAAGGCATGTGGAAGATATGGTGGTTAACCTATTGACCCATGTTCAAATCCTCGCACCACTCAGCCTTTGTGGCCATGGAGGTTCGCCTGCAGTGACTCCAGGGCATGAGGCAAAGTTTTATGTTTGCAGCGGGGGATTAGTCGGTGCGCGAAAGCTGGCCCGGAAACCCTCGTTAGGGAAGTTCCCTTTCCAAAAAAAAAATGATATAAGTCATATTTTGATAAACCAAAACTTGGGTGATGATACTTATGTTTTAAATCTCATTTAGCATGCATAAAACATAATATCAACATGTTGCGTTATGTTTACAACACCAATATCATATATTAAATTTCGATGCAAAAATTAATTACTAGTTTTATTATTTGCCGTTATAACGCTATAAACCGGTTTTAGTCTTTTTAATAAAAAGTCCTTATTAATTATAAAGACATGGAGTTTATATAAAGTTTAAACATCTTTTAAACAATTTCAAATATTTTAAAGTTGGGTATTTATAAGTTTTACAATAAAACTATTTTCAACAAAACTGAGTTTTAACCGGTTTACCGGTAAAACGTTTTTATAAATATCCATTTATAAACATCTTATGTTATCTTTTAAATATTTTTTACTCAAACTCCAAGTGATATTATCTTATGAAACAAAATTATTTAACATGTAAAAACTATTTTCATACGTAAAACATAACATACATTTAATATAAAATAAACATCACAAACATACATTATAATGCGAATAAACCAAGCACAACATAAAGGTCCAAATGGATTGTTTATACACAACAACATATCAAATATTACAACAAACAACTTTTTTTTCTAAAGCAACTTTTATATAACCAAAATACATGAAAAATGATTATATATAAAAATAAACAATTTCAATCAAGAAGTTACCAAAAAAGACAAATATTGATTTTTTTTAACCAAAAGAAATTGATGCTTGTTTTCCAAAAACCAAAGATTATCAAACATTTAAAAAAAAAAAAGCATTCCAACATATAAAAAGATGGCTCTGATACCACTGTTGGGTTTTAATACGAAATAAAAATTTGTTTTTCATAAAAACCGACAACAGAAGGCTTTAAAAATAAGAAGTTTATTTTTGCTCATAACAAAACCACACCATCATGGATCCATTTATAGAGGTTATAATGAAATAAAAACAATCATAGGATGTTTTAGAGACAATCTTTGAAGCCTTTGAACCCACTTGGTTTTGGGTGTTCATGAAGATAACAAAAGATCAAAGTGTATGATCTTCTCTACAAATATCCACCACCAAGAGTAAGGCACTTGGAATGCTAGTTCCTTCTTGTATTCTTGAGTGTATAAAGCCTTTAAGTGCTTAACTCAATTAAGCACTAAAGGGAACAACTCAAGAGGTCTTCTAAACACCAAAGTAAAGCACCAAACTTCAAAGGTTTAGTGCTTCTTTATAGTTGTGATTTTAGAGAGAAGAAGAAGGGAAGAAGAAGAGCTTAACACTTTCAAAAATTTAAGCCTCTAAAGTAATGGTTGGCCTTTAGAAGCATGGGAGAAAAAGCATGGAGGTTGAAAAGCAACCTCCATATTTTAATATTTTAGGCCATAACTTTTAAAAAGGAAAAATTCTTTATTTTTTATAAACTCCAAGTTTATAAAATATAAACTTTGTCTTTAGGAAAAAGATAAAAGAATCCAACTAATCCAAAATATTGTGCATGACTTATTAATTCATACCATATAAAATAATAACTAGTTATATTCTTTTATAATTATTATTTTCATAAAACAATAATTATTATCTAATTAAAATACAAGAATTATTATTATTTATTAATAATCATATTAATAATAAATATACAAAATGTGCCAACTTGATAAATGAGTCACTCTATAGGATCATATATTATTAACAATATCATTCAATAATGATTCTTGGGCATATAGATCTAACAATTGTGAATGTGTGTGTATAGTCAAATTTGCTTTTCTTATGAACGAATGAAGTGCCTAAAAAATATTTATCAATAACTGGGTAAGTGTTAGGCTTAGTGAGTTCCCCCAATATACCATATACCACAATACACACACATGCATACAAACAGGGCCCACCCGATCAACATAATGGGCCCCACCCGAACTACATAAAGGGCTCAACCCAAAGTACCTAATCGGCTCCCATTAATTTAAATGACGAGTCCCACCCTAACATACATAAACATATTAAACATATAGTGGCAACTCCTTTAAGCTCTACAAATACAGGCACATAGAACCTACTCTGTGGGCTTTACTCTATCGGTTTATATATCCTAACATACATGGATAAATACTGGAGTATACAATATAGTGAGATGAACTCACTTGGACAGTTACGCTGAAGATTAATAGTTATCCAGACGATCCCATTGACGAGTAACGAGCGTACCAAGTATTAGCTTATAATACTATAACTTATTTGATCCTAAGGGAATATGGTAACGTAGTCTAGACCTATCACTAATAAAAAAATCCCAATGAATGTCGAGAGTTCCTTCAAATAAAGATCAGCCAGTCCGGACAGCTGGGAGGCAAGACCATTTCGGCGTATAGTCTTTCTAAAATCCAACAACCAAGCCAACGTGACCATTCTAGAAACCACTCCCGTAAGTAGATCAATCAGTATAACGAATTGTAATCACTGATTAATCTAAATAATATGTTCATAATAACGGTTATGACTATAATTATGAGTTACACTTTAACTATAGTAAGTGTAGCCTAACTTATAGAGAGTTTCTAGCGAAAACCGAGAAATTGCACTGACAGAACTCCGACCTAATAGCTACTAATTATGGGCACTCAGGGACCTTCCGGCTTCATCAAAATACCCTAACTATTAAGAATTTTTGAGACTATAACTCAGGAAATTAGAAGGAGGGTTTTGGAAAGGATTGAAGAACAAATGGGGGCTTATAAAGGCATTTATATCCATTTTTCGGGATGCGCATTGTGCTCACCTACCAGGCGTGCTACACACTTGGGTGGTTCTTAGGATGCCATGTGTCACTTTTCTGGTGGTGACACGCGTCGGCAAGATGGTGGTGTGTTAGAGTGCACCACGCCTCTTTTCGGGGCGTGTCGTGCACGCGTGTATTTTTTGTTTTTTTAAAAAAATCATATCTTCTACATACGAGCTACATTTCTGACGTTCTTTATATCCACATGTAACTATTGACGAGATCTAAAACTTTCACTTAGACTTCGATGAATAATTCTCACTTTATTTTTAAAGCTATATTTTTAACAGGCTTAGACTGTTAAAACTTGTATAAAAATCATAACCCACTTATACGAGATCTGTTTGTGGTTGTCTTTATATCGATGGACTCCTATTAACGATATCTTCGACTCTCATTTAGATTGTTTTTCTAACAATCAACCAATCTTGATTTTGGTTTCTATGTCGCATACTACTACGTTGAAACTTATAAGAATCATAACTTCCTCATGCGAAATTAGATTTGGATGTTCACTATATGCACGCTCTCGGTTTAACGACTACTACAACTTTAATTTAGATCACTAAGGCTAATAAGAAACCTATCCAAAATTCACTTTTTACGATACGCTGAGTCGTGTCAGTTTAATCGCAAAACTTCGAAGAAGCATAACTTCTTCATACGAAGTCCGATTTAAGCGTTCTACATATCTACGAAAATCATATTGACGTTTCCTACATGTTAATAATGATTACTTAATATATCTATACCTCTACTTTTATAAATGATGGTTTGTATTGAATTATATTTGAAATGTGAAAATGGGGTGTTACAAATGTTGTGTTTGAAAGTTAGCCAGCGTAATGACTAGGTACGATGGTATCCTATAAAGTTGATCAGTGTAACAACTAGATATGATGTTGTGTTTGAAAGTTAACCAGGGTAAAAGCTAGGTATAATGTCTTCCTATAAAGTTGACCAACATAATGACTAGGCATAATGTTATCTATAAAGATTTTGGCAGAGTATCTAGCATGCATAATATTATCTTAACGTTGTAGGCTAGTGTAGTATTATAACATATATCCCCCCCCCCCCCCCGCGTAAAACATTTGAAATTTGTAAAAAAAAGGGGTCGTGAACTCACCCTTCAAATGTGCTTTACTAGACCCTTGGACCGCGCCTGGTGGCGTTGGGGGCTCGAGGGTATAGCTTACTAATAGATAAAATATATAAATGAAGAAATTTTGAAGGAGGAACGAGAGAAAAGCATTAAATTTTAGTGTGTCACGTGAGAGGGGTTTGCAGCCCTTTTATAGGCAGAAAATGGGAAGGCTCGCCGCACTTTCCTAAGGGCATGTCGCGCCCTGCTGACGTCGCCTCAATAGCCTTTAGACTCGTGTCTACAAATTTGTTGTCCGCGATGCCCCCTTCTAGAAACCTTGTGCGTCACGTCCTACGCGCGCTGTAAATGCTAATTTTTGTAAATTACGTAACTTCTTCATATGGGTTCCATTTTTCAACGTTCTATATATCCCAAGGTTGTAGAACTCGTTACTCGGTACTTACTCGGCTGACTACCGAGTAGCGAGTACTCAGGGAGTACTCTAATTTGGTAATTCATGTAGAAATATTTTTAGAAAAATTATATATGTCAAAATCATAATTTGATTGAAATATATAACAAAATTAGATACATGTGAATACATGAAAACTAAAATACACAATTGTCTCATTTCGTAAATAATTACTGAAAACTTAAGATATATATATATATATATATAGAGAGAGAGAGAGAGAGAGCTAGGTTCAGGTATTTAAAGTAATTATTGTGTTATTGTATGCATAAATATGGGTCAATCAAAATTTAAAATAAAAATAAATAATTAAATAAATAAATAAGGGTAAATAGGTAATTTGATAATTAGTTTCCACAAATAATATCCTATAATTATGATAACCATTGACTTCACCTACTTAGGGTTTCTCTATCCATCGGCTTTTTAAAACCACCATCTACCTAGGTCCGCTAAGTGCTGAAGCAAGAAGTGGGAAGGTGTATCAATTGCATGTCACCAGCGGATCTTGTCGACACCAAAATCACGTCCCTTCTCTTCCAGCCGTCATTGACTCATTCCCTCCATAATCAATAGCAAGCAGCGACCAGTAAGGCAACAACCACCGTTTGACCCGTCACATATTCGCAAGTGCTGGTCAAAATCAACGAGAATAGGCACACCTTCCTTCACCTCTTGCAAAATTATCGACATGAGCCAAGGAAATAAGAAAAAAACTGCAGCTCTCCTTGTGTACCTTCTTTGGTTCTTCCTGTTCTTGTTACAACAATCACGTCCCCAAAAATCGATATGGCACTTGTTCTGTCTCCACCTTTTATCGACGCCACACACACAAGAATAAATCGCAGGTATCAGTATTAAACTCGAAATTGGATCTCTTCTCTTCTTTAATCGATCACACCCTTCTTTCTCTTCTTGCTTTCTTGAAACCGATCACAGGTTCCTGTTCATCTAGAGTGAAATAACAAGCCACTAGTTGATTCTTCACCCTTCAAATGCACTGCTGAAAACTGATTTTCTTATTTTCTGCTTTCTTATTTATCCATCCCAAATGAAATCCCCAATAAAAATGTACAAAATTAGGAATCTTCTGTTTGATGATTCTAAAATACAGTCTTGAATGATGACATTGAACAAAACCTTTGCAAAATTGCTTACATTTACAATCTCCAAGGCATAGATTAATGATAATCTGATAGAAAAGAATGTAAGGTACAATGGTTTTCTGATAGACTCGATGTGTTTAGGTTTATTGGGAATTTGTTCTGATTGTTTAATTTTTACAGGAAATTGAAACTTGTTTTGATGCACACCAAGCGCTCGCTAAAATGCTTCAACTGAATGACATTTCTTTGTTTATAGTATTCTATCAGAAAAGAATGTTTTTTTATGATAATCATGAACATATTCTGTTAGAATGCCCTGAATTAATATAATTATTGGTAAATTAATTCCAATTCTATCAGAATAGAATCACGAATTCCAATTACGCTGGAATGAAATATGGATATTTTCTCACTAATTTCTTCATTGGATTTGTTTCCACAGAAGCTGATGCTTGAAGAATGGACCACAAAATTTGAACGACGCCTCTTAGCAACATTATTCTTTTAGAATAAATTAGTGTATTTGTTAGATTTTTGATGTTTTTTTTCCCGAATTGAAAGTTTTTTAGTTTTATTCTTTAACAATAATTGTAATTCTTAGCAATTATTACATGTATTCTATAAGAATTAATATAATTTTTGTTTTAATTCTTCAATTGCTAGTTCGATAATTTGTTATTCTACAAAAAATATGTTCAAGATTATTTTTATTATTTTATGGTTCTAGAATATTTTTATTTTGTGAACATACTCAAACATATTCTATCAGAATGTCTGAATTAAAAATCTTATAATTTGTAAAATCGGATTTATAAAATTCTCTTTAATAAATGAAGATTTTATTGTCACATGTCATCTTCTCCTTTAATTTGTCACATGTAATTTTCTCATAATTTTTTATTTATTTGTTTTCCACATGTAATTTGTTTATTGGTTCCATTTTATTTTTAGTGAAAATCATTGATTTAATTAATTCAATTCATTCTTAAAATAAATTATAATAAATTCCAACAAATTTACGTCTCATCATATTTGTTCTCCTTTTTTATTTTTATTATTTATATTTGTTTTCCAATTTTATTTTCATTATTTATATAATAGTAAATTTTTCAATTTGAACTTATTTTCACATAAATTTTTATTATTTTGTATTCATTTATATACTTATTCATCATATATATATATATATATATATATATATATATATATATATATATATATATATATATATTACTTTTTAAATTGACTAAAGTTTATAAGATTATATTTTTTTTTTAATAAACCCGTGTAATACAAGGGTCTCACACCTAGTTAATAGAATCAATGATCCCTTAAAATATGCAAATTTTCTTTATTAAACGTATATTAATTTACTAAAATACCATTCCAGTTAAATTAGATAGTATTTTTCGATTATTTTTAATTCAATAGTATGTATTAATTACCTTTTTAAAATAAGTAAAATGATTGGCTTATATTTATACATACAATAACACAATAATTACTTTGAATACAGTAACCTAAGCCTATATATATATATATATATATATATATATATATATATATATATATATATATATATATATATATATATATATATATATATATAATCACATGTGTGTGTTAAATAATAACTTATTAAGTGTATTATACATATTAATCTTGAAATTCTTGATTATTTTTCTCTTTTTATGACTATTTTGACCCTTTGACCTAGTTTAACTTTGTTGAGCGAGTAGGCCCGAGTAAGACCAAGTAATACTGAGTAGACTCGAGTTAGAGAGACGTTGACCGAGGTTGACCGATTTTTGATTGAGTTTGACTTAATTCAAGTTTTTTTATGAGTTCACATAACTCGCCTCGGTGGAGGGACGATTCCAGGTACTCGATCGAGTAGGCCGAGTTTTGCAACACTGGTATATCCTCAAGTAGCTATCGATGAGTACTATAATTTTCCTTTAGGTTGCATTGGCTGAATTTTGACTTTATATTCAACCTTTATTTTTATACGTTTAAATGATTTTGCGAAAATCATATCTCTCTCGTATGGAGTCCGTTTTTGGCGTTCTATGGTTCGCGGTATGTCGAGAAGTACTTCGATTCTCATTTTGGTGACTTTAGCTAAAGTCAACTGTTCTCTTCGTACCTTTTTGACGTTGTAACTTTTTTTTCGCGGTAGATTTTTGTATTTTATTAATTCATATGATCTCGGATATTTACGAAATTTATATTTTTGGGATCGGGAAGATGTGTACTTTCGGAATATGTAACTATCTAGATGTGATGACTCAACTTTTTATGCATCTTATTTTTAGTTTATGGAAGATTTCGCTAATAACAGAATGTGAAATCTTATATTTTCATCATAGATTGACTAATATTTAGTCTATTACGTTTTGTCATGTTAACGATTGGTGACAATTATCGGAATTGGCACACAAGATAAGTGAATGGGAAGATGTTGGGCTCACAACAAAGAATATTTGCAAGGCAGGAAAGCTCTGGATATTCTATTCCAACATCAAAGACCTTGCTTTTATGAAGATTAATAAAGTTTGACTCCAACCAATCACCGATGAAAGCCACATCATCCAAATAAAAACATCTAAATTGAAGGCAATATAAAAACATCTAATGATTCTATTAAGATTAATAAAGTTTGACTCCGACCAATCACCAGTGAAAGCCACATCATCCGAATAAAAAAGATGAGATACCATAGGCTCCCCATTAGGAAGTGAAACACCTTGAAAGATATGTTGCTCACACGCCACTTTCAACATTACAAAATGCTAAGACTCTTCATGGTAATCACAAAAAAAGGATACGGGATCACTTTGTCTAAGCCCACACTTGAATTCAAACTCTTTTGTGGCAGATCCGTTGATAAAAATGGGAACTTTACCAGGAAGATAAGAAACTATCGATCCATTTTCTCCGATGCAAGCTAAAATTCATTTGCTTCATGATGGAGTCAAGAAAACTCTGATTAAGGGAGTCAGACATCTTATCGAAATCAACTTTAAAGATATGATAGAATTTTCTCTTTAGATTTATTGGCCCACGAAAGTACTTCGTTTAAAACAAGCGGACCGTCAAGAATACTTCTTCCTTCAATGTATGATGATTGTTCCGGGCTAATCACCTTTCCAATAAATATTTTAAGTCTAATGGAGAGAGTTTTTGAAAGTATCTTATACATGCATCTAATTAAATTTACAGGCTTATAGTCTTTTAAAAAATTATTATCTTTGCATTTTGGAATAAGATATATGAAGGAGACACTACAACCGTTGCTAATCTGTCCAATCACCTCAAAGTTTTTGATAAAGGAAAATATATCAAGTTTAATAGCTTCCCAATAATACTTTAAGATTTTAAACATGAATCCATCTCGTTCGGTGCTTTTTCACTACCACGAGTCCACAACTCCAAACAAGTGATTTAATTTCATCAATGGAGAAGGAGCTATCGAGGTAGTCACGATCAAAATGAGTTAATTTCATGAACTTTGAACTAAAAAACTTTGGTCTATTAGGAACAGGTATCAAGGCTATACAATCCAATGGTGATCCACATCAGCCCAAAGATCCACAGTAGCCCAACTCACCAATACAACACGTTTACAATTAACTCTATTTGTATCTTTTGTATATTAAAATGTATAGTCAACAGAGTCTAGATAAGCTCCTGATTGATCTCTTGTAGAATAGCAGTTCTCAACCCCTGTAATCAGTCCTTATATATACTTGTAACTTATTGAATGAATGTATAACTTCAATCAAATTACTATACCCTTTATATGGTATCGGATCTGTAACAAATCCTTCGAGTATTTCCCTCAATTCTCGATCCTTCCCACACTACTCAACAATCGCACACAGCCATGAAAATTGTCGAAGTCACCACTCACACTCACTTCCCGATAAAACTCAATTCAAGCAATTTCCCAGTTTGGCGTAAAAAAGTCATCGCAACCCTAACCAGATTAGGGCTTGACAGCTATGTAACACGTGGCACAAAAGCTCCATCTAAATTCCTTGCTACTGACAGCACAAAAGGAAATCCGTCCTACCTTCCTTGGCTTCGATAGGGCCAAATCATCTTAGGTGCTCTCCTTGGAAGTTGTTCAGAAACTATTCAACCAGTTGTCTCCTCTGTTGAGACTGCACGTGAAGCATTCCAACGACTCACAGAAAGCTATGCCAGTGTTTTAAGATCACATATTATTTCCTTGAAGTCAAGACTCGCTAATAACCCTAAACGTACACGTGCAATCACAGAATTCCTACATGACATGAAAAACATTGCGGATGATCAAGCTTTAGCCCAAAGCCCAGTCGATGAAGAAGATCTGGTATTTCACATATTGGGCCAGCTTGGTGATGAATACACTCACATCGCTTCTGCCCTAAAAATCAGAGATACCCCAATAAAGTTTCCTGATCTGTTCCAGAAACTCATTGATCACGAGCATACCTTAAAAGACACCAAATCTCCCTTTGTTATCACCACAGTTAACAATACCTAAACACAATCCAATCGATATTCACCAAAGTCCAATTATGACAACCGAAACTTCAATAGGACCAACAATCCGGGTTCCCGTCCATCTCGTCCTCCTAATCAATACAATGGAGGTAACAACAATCAGAAAGGTACTAGGATTGCCACTTATTGTCAATACTATAATATCCCTGGCCATGAGACCAAATTGTGCAGGAAATTAGCTCGGTTTCTTAAAGTAAACAACATAACTATCTCCATGACCTCTTGTAACGCCCGCAGATCCGGGCTAGTCAAATTAGAGGCAATAGGGGTCGAAAACGACTTTTTGACAAAAGATTATTTATAATAAATAATCTTAACCAAGTTTTAGAATATGTCACAAGGTTTCCGTACATATAAAGAACGCCGAAATCCGAATTATAACGAAGAAGTTATGATTTTTCGAAGTTTCAAGTTAGCAGTGTACAACCCGAAATTCGAATATTAGATCGAGCGGTTTTTAGCTGACACGACCTAAACGAGAATCGAAGATCTCATTAAGATTAGCGTAGCGAGAAAAAGATAGGCGAAAACGGATGTCGGATGAAGAAGTTATGAGGATTTAATGGACCAATCATGTCCTGGTCTGTTAATAATATAAAATTTAAAATCGATTCAAAATTAGCCGACGAAGTCTAAATGAAACTTGTAGAGTACGTTCCCACCTTCGCGTGGATATAAAGAACATCGAAAACGGAGCTCGTGTGTGAAAGTTACGAATTTTTAAAGTTAGAAAGTGAAATTGCGAGACCTGGTGCGAAGTAGCTGACGTGGCAGCGCCACAACCGTCTGATGCCGATGACAAGGCTCGCTTCTGATCAGCGCCACATCGCCTTGCCCTACGCCCCACGTATGAGATCCGGTACGCCCAGGTCCCTGAGTGCACAACAACTCACTGAACTCCTGCTCCCCTTGCTCCTCGAACTAACAATATCAAAGCAATACTGAGCCTAACTGACCCCCGAAAGACAACCAAGTCAACCCTGGTCCAAGTCAAAGCCCTGGTCAAGTTCAACCTTCCAGGTCAACCCTACTCGCCGAGTCACCCTACTGACTCACCGAGTTCATATATTCAGAGTCCTTCCTTTCGCGTCTCGACTCGCCGAGTCAGTCCATGACTCGCCGAGTCTACCGATTTCTGAGTCCTGACCTGTCCAACTCACCGAGTCTCCACCCAACTAACTGATTCGAGTCTCAACTCGAAGGGTTTGGGGTTTCGCAACCTGACTTGCCGAGTCCAAGAACAGACTCGCCGAGTACAAGGCAATCTTCATCTGACTCGACGAGCTGTTCATCCTACTCGTCGAGTTGCTCCTCACCTTCATGCTACTCGCCGAGTCCACTCAAAGGACTCGTCGAGTCCATTCAAATCCCTTTACATGCAGAGGGCTTTTGAGTCATGCATGGACTCCAAACTGTAGATCTACCCTTCCCAAGCCTATTTCTCACGTAAATTTGCAAACTTTATGTGTAAAGAAGGAGATCTAAGCAAAATACACCATAAAATAGGGTTTAAGGTAAAGAGGCTCCATAATCAACTCAAGGGCTGCTACTTTATGCTTCTCAAGACCATAATGAGCTTAGATCTGAAGTAGCAACCTCAGATCTGGCTGCTAACTCAAAAGAGGTAACTAATCATGGCTAGAAAACCCCCCAAAACTCACAACCATACTAGATCTAAAGGAGAGAATGACTTAATACCTTCAATAACTCAGAAAACTTCTCCAATCTTCGGATCCAAGGCCAATCCTTGAAGCTCCAATGATTCCCCTTCTTCTTCTTCCTTCAAATCACCCCACAAATGGCTTGGAAGCTTGAATGAGCAACAATGGGGCTTAGGGTTCGATGTTCTGGGTGAAAGGGGCAGTAAAGGAGCCCTGGGGGGAGAATGAGACGTTTAAATAGGCTCCAAGTCCCGGTTTTAGGGTTTTCCTTTCACAGACCAGACTCGCCGAGTCCCCTTGGCTGACTCGCCAAGTCGGTCACTTACTCCTCGACCTGGATCCCGCTCGGACTCGCCGAGTCTCCCTTAAAATTCAGGTTTTCTTTCTTTTCTTGGCCTTCCAAACTTTAGGGTGTTACACGTAAGGGTTGAAAAGTTGTTTTGCTATAATTAAGGGAGACAATATTGTACTTCGTTTCAAAATCTAAAGCTTAGATTGAGAAATTTTAATAAATTTAGTCAAAGGATATATAGTGTGTTCTTAAATTTCGATTATGACTACGGTATCCCTCTTCATAGTTCGAATTGTGAGAATGTGACACATAAAATATTATGGCGAAAGATTGATAAAGTATCGTATCTTTATGCATCGTATCCCATACGCTTTGGGTAAAGGATCGATTATAGATGCTATAATATTTGATCATTCTAAAATTTTCCAAATGTCTAGCGCATTTAGAAGGAAAAAGGACAAGAATTGATTTTGACTAAGATAATTAAACAACTATCAAAGGACGATCCAAAGTTCGCCGAGGATTGGTCGCTTGTGAGTAGTTGGAAGTATAGTATTGAATGAACCATATCGACATTATTATGGATAGATAAGATACTATTAAGAATGAGTTGTCATATGGAAAATATGGAAATGGTTCCATATTAGGAGTTGGATATTGAGAGTCTATGTCTAGATTAGAAAATTTTATGCAAAAGGATGTTCAAGGAATGTACTTTAAGTGAGAGACATCATGTCTATGGAATTGTATTGTAACAATCTCAGATAGAGTACTTTGTAATTTCATTGGCAATAGTCATTATGACTTTTGTACTATGGCATTATGAAAGGATTATTGCATAAAATGTTAGAATCTAGCATATTCTATAAGTGTTAAGAATTTGATATTCTTTCAATTGTGAAAAAGGATTAGGAGTTGTGAAGTGAGTATGGTTGGAAATGTGTTCATTTGATCTATTTCACAAAGTAAGAACCGTAGGTAAACATTGTGTGCATGCTAAGAGCATGGACAAGTGTAGTAATAATTCAAGTATGAAGTTGATTACCCGAAACAACAAATAATGAGTAATCAATATGGTGATAGATAAAAGGTGTTTTATTTATACTCAAAAGTTTGGCGCCATATGGGATTAGTATTATTCTTGTGTTTCACTTTGCATGTTTTGACTTCCTGAATAATTTAATTGGTTCAGAACAGTCAAATTATTCGAACGGACCACAGTCGTTCATATGTTGGAAGTAGGTATGAATGAAGATTGTCGTGAATTGGTGTATGGATTGTCTAAAGTGTATTAGATATAAGCAATTGTTTGCTGCAACGTTCATGAGTGCTTATGAATATGATTTGAGCATTGGATTAAACCCACGCTCACTTGGATCACTTCATGGATTTTATCACGAGTGATTGGTGAGACGATAATATCTTATATTCTTGAAACCGAGATGTGTGAGTTGTATCTTGCGAGTTGGTTGCACATTGATAATATGTAAACGCACCAATAACTTGGTGTCATAAAACATATTGTTGTGTGTAATTCGGTAAGTGAGTGCAAGCGAATTGAGTCAATCCGTTACTTTTATCCAAAGTAGGATAAAAGCGATATCTTTGGGCCCCTCAATGATTTAGTGATGGTACCTAAGCGCTTGGCCGAGCCGGGACTAATTTGATATGATCAATTGTAGTCTGTTGTCAGTCGTCATAAATCGGAAGTCGGGAAATAGTATAGAGAGAATGATTATAATTCATGTCTTATATCTATACGATATCTAGAATGGGGGAATATATGATCCCTTATCTAAAGGACACGCGTATCTGATAAGATCAGAGTTGACAGCGGCTTTGGAAAGCTATGATTGCAGATCAGGATCTGAAGTCATACGCAGAATAGTTATTAGACTTATCCAAGTGGGAGACTGTTGGATTAGTGTCTAAGTCCATAACTATTTTGGTATGTACTTGACTCGATTGTGCATGGTCCTTTTAGGTTGCCTTCACCAAAGCAACTTGATAGGATGAATTATGGAGAGAATGGATTAATTATGATTTATTAATATATTATGAGAATAATATATTAAAGGAGAAATCATATTGTTTAATTAATATTAGTCAAGAATTAATAAGAATTAAGTTTGTGGCTAAAAGACATTAATTAAACTTAAGGAACTAGAAATGTCAATTGTGTGATAGTTGAATGTTGGGCTAATGGACTCCATATTAGAGGGGTGGACGAATTCTATGGGGAAGCCCATTAGAATCGTCCTAGGCCTCTAAGGAGGGAGTCCATGGGTTGCTTAGGGCCTAAGCATCCAAATTAGGGTTTCCTTGTTAGATAACCCTAATAGCCTCACTATTTAAAGATCCCTAGAACACCAAAAACGTGTGGAAGGAACTCCTTAGGGTTTTGGACACTCTTGGGCAGCCTTCTCTCTTATCATTCTTCATTCTCTTGCTCTTGGTGTTTGTGAGCCATTAGAGGAGTGACATTTGTGACTCTAAGCTTTCTAAAGTCATTACAAGGAGGATTTGAGATTGTTATTGATACATAACAATCAAAGTTAATTCTCTAAACCCTATTTTCAGTTTATAATATGTTAGATCTAAGATTGTAAGTCTTGGATACATTGCATGTACAATAGAGAAACCTAGATCCAAGCATTAGGGTTTGCATGAGCACATAGGATGTTCTTATGGCTAAAACCCATCAAAAACTTCATAACATCGAACCCACCTATCAAAAACTCAAGCCCTTTGGTTGCCTTTGTTATCCATGGTTAAGACCCTATTCTTCATCCAAACTGCACCCAAGATCTGCCAAATGTATTTTCCTAGGCTATTCTTCATCCAAATCAGCCTACAAATGTTATGAGCCCACTTCCCATCATCTCTACCACTCCCGCTATGTTAAATTCATTGAACATGTTATCCATACCAAACCGAGACCTCTGCTACATTACCTACATCCGACTCCTTTTGCCCGATCACCCCTTCTATCACCAATAGCCAAACTCCAACCCAACCAGCACCTTGCTGTCCACAGCCTACTATTACTCGCATAATACCAGAACCTACCCCTCAACCAAATTCTCACTCCCCACCACCCTCCCCACAACCAATATCCCCGCAACCACTATCTATAGAACAATTTCCAGAAAACCTTTCTCCACCAGCAACTCCAACTAACTCTCATCCACACCGAACCAGAAAACCAAACAAAAAAATACTACAATGACAATCTTATCAACACTACTACATTACACCCTATACCCCCTACACTTGAACCCTCCACTCACAATCAAGCACTCAAAGACTCGAAATGGCTAAATGCCATGGATTCTGAGTTCAATGCTTACTTCAAAATCAAACATAGGATCTAGTTCCTCCCTCCTCTCACACACCCATTAGCTGTAAATGGGTTTTCTATATAGAACGACATCTGGATGGCTCAATATCCAAATACAAATCCCGACTTGTTGCTAAGGGTTTTCTTCAACAATATGGAAAAGCTTACTTCGAAACTTTCAGCCCCGTTACAAAACATGTGACCATTCGAACCATTCTCTCCATATCTCTCTCAAACAATTGGTCTCTTCGACAACTCGATGTCAATAATGCTTTCCTTCATGGGACACTTCGTGAAGAAGTCTTTATGTCTCAACCACCTGGATATGTTCATCCTCAATACCCAAACCACATTTTCAAATTAAAAAAAAAAAAATCATTTACGGTCTCAAACAAGCTCCACGAGCTTGGGACATCGAGCTAACTACCTTCCTTCTTCATTTCGGGTTCAAGAAATCCCTAGTAGATGCTTCCTTAATCATTTACAACCAGCACAATGAAACTTGTTATTTCATGGTCTACATTGTGCTCACCAGTAACACCTCCAACTTCCTTGATCACTTCGTCAAAGCCTTAAATACTAAATTTTCTCTCAAAGATCTTGTAATGCTCCATCACTTTCTTGGATTTGAAGTCATTCCAACCCCCATGGGACTCTTTCTTTCCCAACATCGTCATATCCAATACATTCTAAGTCAATTTCACATGGAGGGTTCTAAAGACATCACTACCCCACTAAGTGCAACTGAACCTCTATCTCTCAATGATCAATCTCCTACTGTTGATGCCACTCCGTATCACAAACTAGTCGGCTCCTTAAAATATCTTTCCTTTACTCATCCCGATATCTCCTTTGCTATTAACAAACTTTCACAATTCATGCACAATCCTCGCGACACACATTGGCAAGTGTAATGCCCGTACATTAGGGCTAGTCAATTTAAGGACAATAAGAGTCAAAAATGACTTTTTTATGGAAGATTATTTTGAAGGAATAATCTTAACTAATTTGTAGTATATGTTACAAGGATTCCGTACATATAAAGAACGCTGAAGTCCGAGTTATAACGAAGAAGTTATGACCCGTTGAAGTTTCGCGACAGAACCGACACGACGCTGAATGACGTAAAAAGTGAATTTATGTTAGAGTGATATTTAGTCTTAGCGATCTAAACGAAATTCGTATATTTCGTTAAACCATGAGCATGCATAAAAATAACGTCCAAATCTGGCTTCGTATGAGGAAGTTATGATTTTTCTAAGTTTCGACTTAGCGGTATGCAGCCCGAATACTCGATTTATGATCAAACGGTTTTTAGCTGAAACAATCTAAATGAGAATTGAAGATCTCATCATTAGTAGTTCAACGATAAAAAGATAAACGAAAATGGACGTCGGATGAAGAAGTTATGAATTTTTAACGGAGTTTTCCTGTCCCAGCCTACTAAAAATAAATAATAAAAATAAATTCAAAATTAGTGGGTGGAGTCTAAACGAAAGTTAGAGAGCGTAGTCTCACCTACTAGTGGATATAAAGAACGTTGAAAACGAAGTTCGTATGAGGAAGATATGAATTTTTGAAGTTTATTAAATAATAAAAATATATATTTAATCTTTAATTCGGATGTATATCCGAAGGAGTCATTGATCTTATCCGAAGTACGCCCCGCGTACTGGCGTACGCCCAACGTACCCTGGTGCATGAACCCCTTGGGCTCGAGTGCCTCTCATACGTAAGCGATGATGTTTTTTGGCACTACGCCCCGCGTAGCTAAGCATTACGCCCAGCGTAATGCGAGGGTTCAGCCCTATAAATACCTTGCGAGGGCAGCCGACCTTCTTGCTCATTTTCTCTTCTCTCTCTCTCTCTCTCTCTCCAGTTTTACCTCATTTTTTGTGTAAGAAATATCCTGAAGCCCCGATATCATTCCCGAGACCCAAATCAAGTCCCGAAGCCCCGACGATCTCGAGAAGTGAAATTCCCGAGCCGAAGCTCTGCCCGCGAGAAGCCAATTTTTGTGAAGATCTTCCAGATCTACCGAAGAATACTACTTCTACAAGCCTTAGAGATGTCCGATCATCTTCTGATTAAGTGAGTGTGTGGTTACTTTCTTCTAACACATAAATATAAAGTATTAGCTATGAAATACGTGCTATGTGTCATATATTATTTGTCTATTTGAGATGGGCTTGGAATTGATGTTTTTATACGGGTGTGAAATGATTCAAACTATATATGTATTTTATATCCACAAAATATGTTGGGTCGAACATGGGTAGATGAAATAGTGGCAACTATGAGACATAGTGCCTATTGTATAAACCTTGGTGACTATGGAGTTAGCGTCTATTGTATAAACCTTGGTGACTATGGAGTTAGCATCTATTGTATAAATCTTGGTGACTATGGAGATGGCGCCTATTTGATAAACCTTGGTAACTATGGAGTTAGCGCCTATTTGATAAACCTTGGTGACGATGTGACTTCGTGCCTGTTGAGTAAATATTGGTGACTATGGAGTTAGCGCTTGATAGTTATGGAATTAGTATATAATAGATAAAATTTGGCAGCAATGGACTTCGTGCCAATTCCTTAGGTAAATCCTTAGGAATGAATGAATGATAATTGGTTCTTAGGGTAAACCTTAAGAAATAAAGGAAACAATGGGGATGAGTATTTGGGTTGATTGTTTGATGATTGAATATAATATATTATGTATATTTGTGGGTTGAAAACCCTATATGCTCACCAGGCTCCCAAGCCTGACCCACTCAGTTTTCTTTGCATTACAGGTAATGGCACAAGGATATAAGTGGATGGACTTGACGAGAGATTTTGGATTATAGATCAGTAGTTATAAATAACTGTTGGAAGGTCTATTTTATATTGTTTATGCTTTTGGTCTGTATCGGAACATGACTTCCCAAGGTTTTATTATTAAATAAAATTACATTCTCTTTGAGAAATGTTTTGATAAGTTATTATCATATCTTATGTTGGGAATAAATTTTGCAACCATTTTCTTTAAATGATTACTCTGATTTATAAAACAAAGCATAAACAAATCGGTCTTTTCTGACTGTGAAATTAAAGATGTCACAGTTGGTATCAGAGCATTGGTTTAAGCGAACTAGGAATTTGTAGGATTTCTAGACTTCAACTTAGAATGCTAAGCGATGATTTTGAGATGAGTGTTTACCATATTTTAAGACACGAGCACTAGTATATTTAAGGAAAGTTGCCTGTAATTCTTTTATGTGCTAAATGTTATATGTTGCCGTATATGATATTATTTGTTCGGATCTATGGTCTGTTGCCGACCGGATCGGGAAACCTTATGTGTTTAGGATTCTAAGCGTACGACTACGGTATTAAAACTAGCATGTAAACGTTTCAGAGTCATAAGGATGATTTGAATATCTACCGTGAATAAAGATCTAAAATCACCTTATTTGGTGTATAGGTTAAAAATGACAAGAACCAGGAGTGGAGCTGAAAACATGAACGAAAACAGGAATCAACCACCTGTGGTTGAGCGAGTGGCTATGGTGGCAGCAACACCTGAACCAATCACAATAGATGGAGTGCGAACCATGATTCAAGCCATGATGGCTGCACAAAAGGAGGAAATAAGACAATTGTTGCTGAATAACAGGAGTGAACCCTCAATACCAGTTGAACAGCCTGAGATGAATGAGGGGCAGTCAGAAGAAGGGAACTATAGTGGGACCGTTTGTCAAGCCAACCCACCAATAGTTCGCTGAAACAACCAGGATGGAGGAAATGATGGACGTGGATGCAAGTACAAGGATTTCATGGCATCCAAACCACCGTGTCTTTCTGGGAGCCTGACATTGGTGCAAGTCATGGACTGGATCTCCGAGATGGATACAATGTTTGAAAGTTGCAAGTGTAGCAACAGACAGAAGACCGCTCTTGTAATTCCTCTGTTAAAATCTGGAGTACTGAGCTGGTGGAAGTTACTGGCCGATTCGATGCTCAAGGGGGAAGCTAGCAAGATGCCTTGGGAAGAGTTCGTGGTGCAAATGAAAATGCAATACTGCTCTGAGCAGGATCATCTGGAAATCAACAATGAGTTCCAGAATCTAAAGAAGGGAAAATTGAGCGTCACTGAATACGCTACAAGCTTTATGGAAAAGATGAAGGTTATTCCATACCCAATTCCAACTAAACTTTCCAAGGTCAACAAGTTTGCCAATGGATTACCAGCGGACTTTGGTCCGATAGTCAAGCAAGCAACCACTCTAAAAGTCGCCATCTGGGCAGCCAAGAATGTTGAGACCCAAAGAAAGCAAGTTCTCAAAATTCGGGGGAAGAGATTAAGCTAAGTGGCGTGAGAAGTGTAAAAAGAAACACTTCGGGAAATGTAGTGAGGAGATGACTTGCTACAAATGTGGGAAGACAGGGCATTACTCTAACAAGTGTGCACCTATAAAGAAGGTGTGCTACAGATGTAACGAAGAAGGGCATATTTCTAAAGACTACCCAAAGAAAGACACACTGCCACAGCCGAGGGCATTCCACATGCTCCTCGACGAAGCAGAAAATGATGAAAGGATTAAAAGATGAAGACTTCATATTAATATATAAAGTTTATATCAGGAAGCATAGCCTGTTAGAGGCATAGTATAGGGTGAACTTGAACTTTTGTTTAATAGTTTCAAGAAATAATATAAACCCTGGTTTTGTTATCTGGTGTGTTGAATGATTATATGATTTATGTATGGTGACTTGGTTGACTGCGAGACAATACTTGGGATGAGTATGAGTAGGTGTGAATGGTAGTAGAGATCTATACTAGGAAGCACATGACTCACACTTGGATCAGGGAAAGTCGCAAGGTTACCAAGAAGCTAGTAATTGTTTCCGTTTTATTCAAGCATGTCATTACCATTGTTTCGGTAATGACTAGTAAGATGGCTGTTATTCCGACCCTAGTGGTCATATCAAATTAAGTCTGACTACGATGAGAGGTCATTGGGACATGACCCATCGGTCTATTACAATAGATAAAGGAATGTATTTATCCTAAGAGGAAGAAGGAGTCCACAATAAGGATTTATTTTGTAACTTGAAGGTTATGATTGAAAGTCCAACATAGTATGAAGAGCAGATGAAAGATTGGGCATCACGGTTATTACTTAGGATGGAGAGATAACGTATGGAGTCAGTATACGAATCCTATTTCGTTGATAATTCTGGGACATAATCATCCTAAGGGGGAGATAATTGTAACACCCGTAGATTAGGGCTAGTTAATTTAAGGACAATAAGCGTCAAAATGACTTTTTGATAGAAGATTATTTTGAAGGAATAATCTTAACTAATTTGTAGTATATGTTACAAGGATTCCGTACATATAAAGAACGTTGAAATCCGAGTTATAACGAAGAAGTTATGCCCTGTCGAAGTTTCGCGACAGAACCGACACGACGTTGAATGACGCAAAAAGTGAATTTACGTTAGAGCGATATTTATCCTTAGCGATCTAAACGAAAGTCGTAGAGTTCGCTAAACCATGAGCATGCATAAAAATAACGTCCAAAACTGACTTCGTATGAGGAAGTTATAATTTTTCTAAGTTTCGACTTAGCGGTATGCAGCCCGAATACTCGATTTGTGATCGAGCGTTTTTTAGCAGAAGCAATCTAAAAAAGAATTGAAGATCTCGTCATTAGTAGTGCAACGATGAAAAGACAGACAAAAACGGACGTCAGATGAAGAATTTATGAATTTATAACGGATTTTTCCTATCCCGACCTACTAAAAATAAATTCAAAATTAGCCGATGGAGTCTAAACAAAAGTTGTAGAGCGTAGTCTTACCTACGCGTGGATATAAAGAACGTCAAAAACGGAGTGTGTATGAGGAAGATATGAATTTTTGAAGTTTATTAAATAATAAAAATATATATTTAATCTTTAATTCGGATGTATATCCGAAGGAGTTATTGATCTTATCCGAAGTACGCCCAGTGTACCCCGGTGCATGAACCCCTCGGACTCGAGTGCCTCGCATACGTAATCGATGACTTTTTTTGGCACTACGCCCCGCGTAGCTAAGCATTACGCCCAGCGTAATGCGAAGGTTCAGCCCTATAAATACCTTGCAAGGGTTCTTGCTCATTTTCTCTTCTCTCTCTCCCGTTTTACCTCGTTTTTTGTGTAAGAAATATCTCGAAGCCCCGATATCATTCCCGAGACCCGAAGCAAGTCCCGAAGCCCCGACAATCCCGAGAAGTGAAATTCCCGAGCCGAAGCTCTGCCCGCGAGAAGCCAATTTTTGTGAAGATCTTCCAGATCTACTGAAGAATACTACTTCTACAAGCCTTTGAGCTGTCCGATCATATTCTGATCAAGTGAGTGTGTGGTTACTTTCTTCTAACGCATAAATATAAAGTATTAGCTATGAAATATGTGATATGCGTTATATATTATTTGTCTATTTGAGATGGGCTTGGAATTGATGTTTTTATACGGGTGTTAAATGATTCAAACTATATATGTATTTTATATCTACAAAATATGTTGGGTCGAACATGGGTAGATGAAATAGTGGCAACTATGAGACGTAGTATGTATTGTATAAACCTTGGTGACTATGGAGTTAGCGCCTATTGTATAAACCTTGGTGACTATGGAGTTAGCGTCTATTTTATAAACCTTGGTGACTATGGAGTTAGCGCCTATTTGATAAACCTTGGTGACGATGTGACTTCATGCCTGTTGAGTAAACCTTGGTGACTATGGAGTTAGCGCCTGATAGCTATGGAATTAGTATCTAATAGATAAACTTTGGCAACAATGGACTTCATGCTAATTCCTTAGGTAAATCCTTAGGAATGAATGAATGAATGATAATTGGTTCTCAGGGTAAACCTTAAGAAATAAAGGAGATAATGGGGATGAGTATTTGGGTTGATTGTTTGATGATTGAATATAATATATTATGTATATTTGTGGGTTGAAAACCCTATATGCTCACCAGGCTCCCAAGCCTGACCCACTCAGTTTTCTTTGCATTACAGGTAATGGCACAAGGATATAAGTTGATGGACTTGACGAGAGATTTTGGATTATAGATCAGTAGTTATAAATAACTGTTGTAAGGTCTATTTTATATTGTTTATGCTTTTGGTCTGTATCGAAACATGACTTCCCGATGTTTTATTATTAAATAAAATTACATTCTCTTTGAGAAATGTTTTGATAAGTTATTATCATATCTTATTTTGGGAACAAATTTTGCAACCGTTTTCTTTAAACGATTACTCTGATTTATAAAACAAAGCATAAACAAATCGGTATTTTCTGACCGTGAAATTGAGGATATCACAGCAAGCTCTCAAAAGTGTCCTACATTATCATAAACAAAGCATGAACAAATCTCTTTTTTTTTTGTTAAGTAATCAAATCAATCTATTTTTGTTCAAACAAAGACCAAATAAAAAACAAAATTCAAAATGAAACATCGAATAAGAATAAAGGCTTTCATTATATTAAAGTTCATTAAAAAAAAATCAAAATAAAGCATCGAATAAAGCTTTCATTATATTAAAGTCCATCAAATTTAAACAGCATCACAAATTGACAAAGGCCTTCAAAATTTATAGATAAAATTATAAAATTCGTCCTTATAGTTTGTTATTTTCTTTAGTTCAAGTCCAAACATTAAAAAATTGTGCATTGGATATTTTTTTGGTCTAGTTTAGCTGCGAAATAAATCAAAAAGACTAATTTATTTTATTTATTTTCTTTTAATTATATTATCATTAAATATAAAATGGCCCACAACCCCACCTCACAATATACATCTCCCTCTCTCTCATCTTTTTTAACTCCACTTTCTTTCAAGATTTTCCATTAACAAGTTTTATTTTCTCGAGCTTCAACAAGGTACCGCAACATAAGGTTTTCCAAACACAAGTTGATGGTTGAAGTTTTAAGAAGACGAATCTTATCACAAATCCCAGTTCTATAAATCCCTTTAGTATTTAGGGAGGAGGAAGTCATTCTTTCCTAACCCACTGAACCCACTGTCATATCAATTTTTTTCATGTTTTCCAACCCACAACACACAGAAATCCTATCTTTCTCAACCTACTCAACTCACTCAATTAAAAAAAAATACAAAACAACTAAGATACAAGTTTTAAAACACATGGTATAAGAGAAAGTAGAGAGAGGATGAAGTGGGTTAATGAAATCAATTAAACAACCCACTGAAGAAGAAGTGGTACGAGCGGTAACTCTATTGCTAATTAAGATCTTACCTTAATTGTTTTGTAATTTTTTTAATTGAATGGGTTGAGTGAGTTAAAAAAAGATAGGGTTTCTGTGTGTAGTGGGTTGGAAAAGATGAAGAAAAATGAAAAACAAAATTTGATGTGGCAGTGGGTTCAATGGGTTGGGAGCAGTGGCGGATCCAGAACCAAATCTAACCGGGGTCCAAAAAATATAAAAGGTAAAATTCTGAAAATTTAACGTATTTTTGGGTTTTGAAGTAATTTTTTTTCAAAGAGGGTATTTAATGTAAAAGTGTGTGCCAAAGAGGGGATTTTTCATAAAAATTAGATTTTTGGAGGGCTATTTAGTAGTAAAAATTATGGGGCCCACCTCCAAGTGGGGTCCATGCACCCCACTTAAAGGGCCTAGTCGCCTAGATCTGCTACTAGTTGAGAGTGAATGACCCTCTCCTCCTTTAGAAGGCACATATGCATATCAATATCACTGGAACATTTTGTTTTGTCAGAAAAGAAAAGAACATAAAAAGCTAATATATTTCAAATTGGATTAGAGAGAGAGGGACATGGAGAAAGTAGAGGGATATAAGAGCAAGGTTGGACGGAATCAAGGAAGTTCACATGAAGGATTTTTTCTATGGCTAAACCTAAAGAAAGTTTATATATTGATGAAGAAAATTAGGGATTTGATATGAGATTTGTTTTATGGATTTCTAGAAAAACAATGTTTTGGATTCGTTTGCTAATTTTTTCTAAGCAGTTCCAATAAATTCGGCTGAAACATGACACCATTGTAGGCCCATTTTACATTAAGAGTGTGTTCGGCATGCAACGTTTGAGAGCTTCTAACTTTTAGCTTTTAAGAAAACGTTAGTAAAAAAGAAAAAGTCTCGTTCGGCGACATCAATGTTTAGCTTTTAACCTAAACAAAACGCTCCAACATCAAAAGCTACATGGAGTAGCTTTCAACAAAATTCTCCAAAATAAAACACTACCCGCTACCTGCTAGCAGCTACCCGCTACCAGCTAGTTTTGCCAAACACATCCTAATAGTATTAAGGTAAATTATATCATTCGTCCTTTGTGCAGGTGCCAAAAGACACGTTTAGCCCTATTTTTAAAAAAAAAAAAGTTAACTCGTATCGTCCCTCGTGAGTTTAAGATTTACACACTTCATCTCTCCGGACATAAAAAAATACAATTTTACCCTTATTTATTTCCTTTTTGATTTATTTGTTGATTATTAATTATTAATCCATTAAAAAATTGTTTAATTTAATATATGGTCCCTTCACCATTTTCACCATTGTCATTGACCAACACCACCACTACTATCTTCAACCACTAGCTCCAATACTCCGATGACCCCGAAACATCTCCAACGACTTTGGACGGAAAAAGGAAGAACACCATTTTTTTCTCTAAGAACTTCATCATTATATCCCTTGTTCCCTTTTCTCTCTTTAAGAACTCCATTTTTCCAATGAATCTAGACCGAAAAGAAAGGACATATCAACGAAAACTGGTAGGAAATGGGATACTGATCTTTTACCTCTTACCATTCGTATCATGTTCGAATGGTCAGAGAAGACGAAGAGACGGGTAGACCCAAACCCTAAATCATCATCACCATCTGAAGTGTCAAAACCCAAACCCAAGATTGTCGTAGTATCCCTTCCTTTTTTTCTGATGTGTATCTGGATGAGTCACAATCACCACCATTGTAGATATAACATAACCATCAGCTCAAATCTAAAGTTTCGAATGAAGGTGACGATAGTTAGGTTTCATGCGACATTAGGTTTTAGCGGGATTGATGATGACGATGACGGATCACAACACAAATGGTTTAAGCATACATGTAGCGATGACGACTCTACGAGGTCACTTTCTTCGACGAGACGTCGAATTCAAATGTCGATGGAAGTGGCTTCAACGTTGATGGTTGGGATGTGAGCGGGGGTGACAAAGTTGGCTCGAGATGGTGATAAATGAAGAGAAAAGGTTTGTCAGAGGTAGAGACGATGGTGGTGGCCAGTGACTAGCTGGCGATTTGGGCCTCTTCTTTGTGTTTGTTTATGATTTGGGTCTTATCGAGTCTCTGTGTTTGTTTCTGATTATTGACGAACGGGAGGGTGGTGAAAGTGAAGGGCCTCTATTTTTTTAAATTGATAATAATAATAAATGCCTTAAATTAATTGAAAAATGAAAACACAAAGGTATTATCATCATTTCAGTTTTGGAATGAACTCAATAAAATCGTGTTTGAGGGATGAAGCATGCAGTGTTAAACTAAACGAAGGACAATCCGAATTAATTTTTGAAAATTGAGACCAAACGTGTATTTGGGCACGTACTCTAATAACTAATAGTGTGATTTACTCGTAATACTAAAATATTAAAAGAAAATTTTGGAAATAAAATATATAAAAGGGTAGACAAACTTTTTAATTTTGATATGTTCGGCAAGTAAAGTAGGGCAAGGACCAAACTTACAACTATTCCAAAGTTCGGACTTTAGCAAAAAGAAATCACAAACCATAAAAACCATTTTTGCAATTTTAACAAATTTAAATTATATATGATGATATTTTTGCAATTTCGTCAAATTTAAGTTAAATATGATAAGACAATCTTTTTTGAGTTTTATCGCAGTTGTAAAAAGGAACTCTTTTTTGAGTTTTATCGCAGTTGTAAAAAGGAACAGAGATGATCATTGCAATGTTGACTTTTCTGGAATTGATTTTCCAATAAAGCTTTTTATTTACCATAACTTTAATTTTAATGGTGCCTCTTTTCCTTTATTGTTTAGTAAATAAAAAAGCAATTATTCCAAAATATAATAAAAAAATCAAACTGCTTTAGAATATATTACAAAGTAAAATAATTTGACAATGTCAATGCGCGTGTCATTTTCCTTTTATGGAAACTCTAATTTTTTGTTTACATTGTTTTATTTTCCTTTTTATTAATTCAGTACGATTTCAATCTCTAGCTTTATGACCCAGTCATATACTGTTTATCCTAAAACGGTATGACTTTTCGAAAATTGTAGAGTAAATTACACATTTGATCCCTATGATATACGACAACCGGCAAGTTTGACCACAGTTTTGGAAATTTATACCAGTGATTCTAATGCTTTACAAATCACTTGGCTTTGTCTCTATCATAGCTACCAATGTCTTTTTGTTAAGTGCATATAAAGTGATTAAAATACTTCTATATTGATTTTATTTTTTCTTGTTTTTCATAATTAATATTAGAATATAGTAAATTATATCACTGTCGTCATAGTATACCACTAATACCATTGTATACCACCATCATATACCACCACCAACACCATTATCATTTTCACTGCAACCACTTAAGGGTGAGCTTAGTTCCAGAACCGAAAAACCAAAAACCGAATTTATGGATATGGTAGAACCAAGAACTAAGTTGAATTACATTTTTGGTTCCTAATCGGTTTCAGTTTAGGTCAGGTTCGATTCCAACAAGTATTTTGCTTATTCCTAGTTATGAGGGTCTGCAATTGGATCGAACTGAACTAAAATTGAAAAACTAAAAATCAAATTTATGAATATTAATGAAACGTAAACCGAACATAATTATACATTCGACTTCCAATTGATTTTGGTTCCAATTTTGGTTCAGTTCCGATGGATATTTTGCTCACCGTACAAACACCATCATTTATAACCACATGTAACTCAAATTTAAAATAAACAAATTGAAATCGTGAATTTATCCTAAAAGAAGCAAATCAAACATGCGAAATTAAACACAAATCTGAATTTGATCCTAAATTGAACCTAAAACGAAACCCTTGATGGTTACCAGCTAGTCCAGTCGTGATCATTTCCATCTTCCACCGTCCTGCTTTTGAGAGAGAGAAAGAGAGAGAGAGAGAGAGAGAGAGAGAGAGAGAGAGATCCATGTAGCGATCGATGTTGCATCAATGGCGGTTTTGTTTGGTGTCCCGGTGTGGCACCGGGAACACCTACTTTTTATGTACGCAGCCGAAAAACTTTCGTTTTTCTTTTACCTATTTTTCCTGCATCAACAACACCGACTTCAACATTGGCAACACATAGTATGTATTCTTGCATCTACCCCTGTGTTGCATGCGACATAGAAAAAGAGATCGATGATGTTGGCTGGCTGAGATATGGACAATGTACAAACATATATGTCGATCGATAATGTGGGTGGCGATGAAGCTGCCAACGACATCATTTTACATTAAAGATAATATAAAAGTTTAACAATGTTAGGCTAGAGGACTAAAAATGATAGATTTACCAGTTATAAAGATCAGTAATGTTTAATTTCAAAAACTAAAAGCATTTATACAAAAAGATATATACCACATGGACCGAAGTTGTAAATTCCTATAAAAAATGGATAAATGTAGATTAATTACAAAGAGTATGTTGGATCTCGGTTTATTTGGCTCACAAGTAGCTATTATTTATAGAATAATAATATATACAACCTTTTATGCACGTGATTCAAGTCCTTGATGCATCACATTGTACAATCGTTTATACACATAGTACAAGTGTTTAATGCAGTGTAGCAGCATGATGACATCTTGGCACTATCGTCGACAATCAAATATCTTAAAAATTTATATCCTTTTAAGAGAAGCACCCCACCATCATCGCTGTCGACTGTCGGCAATAATAAACAACCCTCCATACTTCGCCTTCAATCCTTCTTTCTTTCTTTCTTCTATAAACCCTTTCTCAATCTATCAATATTTCCAGGTGATTAATTTCGAATTTTAGGTTTACACGGTTAGTATTTCAACTTTCCTTTGTGGGCGCTGTTGATTTCCAGAAAAGATCGATCGTTGATTAGGGTTCTTGTAATTCATCATCATTTCGGAGTCGTAGAAGGTTGAATTTGATTGGGTGTTATCCCTTTCGCTAATATCTGTTGATCCGTGTTTAATTTTTTTCTGGGTTGTTATCAATTTATGTTGTTGACGATGAATTTCGTTGTGTTTTTCCGTTAGGGTTTACTAGTTCTGATAAAAATGGGGGTTTTTAGTTTTTTATGGCGTTTGTTAAATTAGGGTTGGTTAATCGATCTTATCCGAAATGGGTTCTCTTTAGCATTGATTTAATCGAAGATTTGCGAGCTAAAGTTGTCAAATTTTGTGTTAATTAATATGGGATCATCAGGTTTTTGCTCGATATGCTTAATCTACTCTGTAGTGGCTTTAAGTTGTGGAACCCTAATGATGTTCTATAGCCATGAGGTTTTTGCATTCAGTCATGGCAATGAAACTGCAATTAAGCTATTGGGATCAACACCCCACGACCAATTGTTGATCAAAACCTCTGATTCGTTCTCGGGTCTGCTTTTATTTGCTGTTGGAATTCTCCTGTTCATGGTGGCATTTGTGAAAGATAGGGATTTTCAGAGCTTTTTTGCTAAAGGGTGTGTTCTTCTTCATATTGCGATGGCAGTTTGGAGGATATATTTTGAGAGGAAGCTTGAAGAGCTTGGTCGTGATTGGCTCAGGCTTGTTCTAGGTGATTTTGTTTTGGCACTTTCGTGGGTGTTGTTTCTTGTGTACAGTTGGAGAGAAAAATATGATTAGGCAAATACATAATCGTGTTCAAAACCTGTTCTTGAATTTGTTCATGAATCGATACTGCAGCTTGGACCATCGTTTTTGGTGATGTTTGAAGAATGGCTACCATTAATGGAGGTTGGTGAAGATCGTTTTTGTTCTTGTTTGATTTGTAGGAGCACATATTTGTTGATTGTGATTAGAGTAAATCATGGGTGACTTCTAATTTGCTTTTTTTTTCTTTTTTTTTTTTTTAAATGTTTAAACAGCAAAGATTGATCTTGTTGCGTTCATATGCTCATCTTCAATGTAAAATTTTCGATTTCTAGATATAAATATGAAATTTCTTTCAATGATGATTTGTTTTTGTTTAAATTCTTTTTTGTTCTTTTGCTTTTGACCCGATAAGTCACATGATCAGTTGACTGTCTTGAGGGTTGAATCTTGATATTGCATTGTTTTTGCATTTGGATGATAACGTGTGGGATTCTACTAAACAAATTCATATTATATTCTCATTTTTTGAAACAATTTAAAAGGTGTTAGTATTGAAAATACATTTTAAAAGATCTCCAGGTCATTCATCCTATTTGTTATTGGCAAATTGCAAAAAATCACTATATTACTACAAATTTTGATTTTTACACCGAGTTATTTTTTTTTTCAATTATGTCACTATATTTACAATTTTGTTGTAATATCAACCAAATGACTGGTTCTATTTGTTTTCCAGTAATTACTTTTCTCAATTGCAATAAAGTCATTAAGTTTATAAAAGTTTCGATTTTGACACCGAGTTTCAAATTTCAAGAAAATCACTATATTACCATACAAATTTGATTTTGACACCTAGTTTTTTTTTCAATTATGTTAATATATTTACAATTTTTTTCTTTTTAATATCAACCAATTGACCGATACAAAAATATTATTGTGGTTTAGAAGTTCGATTTGTACAACAAATAAATGAAGATCGATCCAATTGTTCAAACTCACTTACAAGTCAGCAAAAAAAGATATAACCACCCTTTCAGGAAATGTTATTGTGGTTTAGAAGCCTTATTTGTACAACAAGTACTTGAGGACCCTTACAAAGTTGATATATACAACAAATAAATGAATACCCTCACAAGGTAAATTTATACAACAAATAAACGAATGCCCCTACAAGGTCGATTTATTTGTATAACAAATATATGAAGACCCCTATAAATGAAAATCATAACAAACTCGCATCTAAATCAATTGATCGGTTATCATCAATCTAACATGTTACCAAATAAATGACATTACAATATTGTGATGTGGAAGCCACGTAAAATCTTATGTGATAGGATTGATTTCAAATATAGGGTTTGCATCGAATCCAATTCCATATATGTTTTTTGGTCAATCAAGTGATTCAAATCAAGTGATTCAAACTCACTTAAAAATCAGTGGAAAGGACGTACTCACCCTTTTAGGTGACACGTGACATCCATTTCCCATTATGTAATTTAATCTGGTTTTTAATTTGATCAATTTGCTAAAATCTGAAAACCAAAAAAATAGATTTATTTGCAAGGGGGCGCGGGGAGCCTATTAAGGGTGTGACGCGCCGGAGCCATGGGCTGACATGTTTTTTAGGGTTTTGGAGGCTATTTAAGCACCATTAACCTCTAGGGTTAGCTCATTCTAAGCCTCTATTACTCCTTAATGAGATCCAAACGAAACCATAGCCTCCTCTAACTTGATTTGAGCCTATCTTCACCTTTGGAGCTTATTTTCCCATGTTTTGCACTTAAAGCTTGAAGATCATGGTTTCTTTTGGGTGCTTTGGAAGAGAAAAACAAGTTTAAATCTAGAAAGTTTATGCATCTCCTGTATTTTTGTGAGTATAAAGTATCAAGCTTTCATTGCCATTTGTTATCTTGCTTGATTAAATTTTAGGATATGGATAATGTTAATTTATTAAAACTTATTGATGTTTTGGGTGGTTTACCACTGATTATCCGATTCTTTCTTTTAAATATAATAATTTGTTACTTTATGCTATTAACGTTATGAGCATTTCAAACTTTGTGTGTGGACGCATAATATCTCGATTATCAGCTACCACAATTATGCTTTAGATAAATCTTTTTTTTATTTTAGTTTGAGTTTTAAACATTTCAAACTTCTTTATGTCCTAGTGATTTATATAACTTTAAACATATAGCCTTGTAGTTTTGTAGTTGATTATTGAATTAATTGGATTAGTGTTCTTTAGTTTTTATATAGAAACAACTTAAACAACAATCATTTAGGTTAAAACTCTGTTGCCTTCATAGTTTTCATGTCAGGACTCGGGAGAAATTTAAATCCTAGGCTATGTTTGGTTCTACCATTTAGAATTGAAACTGATTATTACTTCTTGAATGATTTAAACCTAGGGATAGAAAGTTACTCACACATTTATCTCAATGATGAAGCTTAGGAAAGTAAATGTTGTCAATTTGTTTATTCTTGGCATATATTGATACTGTTGACTTAAATTTACATGCATGAGTGTTTCACAATGCAACATTCTTCACAACAATAACACGGAGAATGATTTTCAATCTTTATAAGGAAATGGTTTTCTATAAGAACTTAAAGAACATGCAATTGAAGCTGGTTACCAGAAGAAGATGATTTTTTAGAAGGTGTAATTTAGTATGATATATTCAGAAGATCATGCAGGAGTATTTAAACCTTAATACTTTTCCTAGTCGCACAGATGAGTTACAAGAGTATGCTCTATTCAGAAGTGGAGGAGGCATGGAACTTGAATCTGACATTGATACCTTAAATGCGAGCATGCCAAAGGTAGGTTTGACTAAAGGGTGGTCCACGTGTACTCTTGCAAATGGGGTGGTAACTGTTGCTGGTGAGCATCCTGTATGGAGAACATGCTTCTAGAAAATTATTCATGCATAACATAAATAGTAATTTTGAGGATTCATAACTCAAAACTTTGTTTGAGGCACCTAATTTTATCCAAATTTATCCCCACACACCTAAGAGTGTGTCTGAATCCCTCAAACCAAGGCTCTGATACCAACTTGTAACAACCAAAAAACTTAGGTAAAAGTTTTCATTTATTAACTAGAAATAATATCCATAGTTGTTTCCCACGATTTCCATTAAATAACATATTGTTCAAAAGATCAGAGTAATCAAAACAACTAGTGTAGAATACTAAAGAGTGCTCGCTATGCCATCAAGCCGGACCCTAGCCCTTAGAGCCAGAAGTACCCGAAACACCCAACAAACTGTAAGCAAACGCCTAGTGAGTTTCCCAAAATACACAACAAATACAGTCGCATAAGAAAACATGAAAGAGAAATGCATACATGAATTGCCATGGAATCCCTCCATGGTCTTTGCATGGAATTCCATGGGCTCCCCATGGTCTTATAACCAAGTGCCATGGGCTCTCCCATGGTCTTTACCTGGAATGCCATGGGCTCCCCCATGGTCTTCATATAAAACAATCCATACCACAAAGCATACAATTGCATATCAATTAATTACTACATATCAGATAATGGTCTGACATTGGTGCCTTCGATCCATGGGTATGATGAGAAGACTCACCTCAAAGATAGCCAAATCCTACGAATGTTGTGGCTGCTGCGAATCGGTTCCTAACACTTAGCCAAACCCAAAGCTAAACTCAGTAAATAACTATGGCTAAATTTATCTAGTATGTCACACCCCGAACCGAACGGCGGAAACGTTCGAGGGCTCTTGTGACTCAAATTGAATACCATCACAATGAATATACATGAATCATAACACAAATCATCACCATGCATTGGAATATTACAACTGATATTGTTTACACTCGGTACATTGTTTAAACGTTACAATTCCATAACATAGACTGTCTAGTAGATAGTTTAAGCAAAACACCATGACATGACTTGGTACTTATTCTCCGGCTTACTTGTTACCTGAGAATACAAGTTATTTTGAAAAACGTTAACATATGAAATGTTGGTGAGTTCATAAGTAATGTTATGGAAAAATGATTTTTGTGAAGTTTGAAACACCCAGAAAATCCGATATTTTCTGAAAAGAGTATTTGTTTATAAAAAAGTGTGAAGATTCGTAAATATGCTTGTCGATATTGAAAACATGTATAATTGTTGAACTTTGTATACATCACAAAGGTGAAAATGTTGAAATTTCCGGGAAAACCCGATGTTTTCCCAATACGCAAATTACATGACTTGTTTATTGTTATACCGATACGACGAATGTTTTTGATTACCCAGGTGACATTGGATTAACTAGGGTTTGTGAGTGATTACAATCACGCATTAATGAAAATGACTAGTTTATAACCACAGGTTACGAACGATCCCTAAGGTGTCGTCCGTACTACTCACACAATCCAACCACCCTGACTTCTCTTGATTAACACCACAAATCTGATTACTCGAATTCTCATAAGCCCAACAGCCGAGGAGAAAGGAGGGTACGAAGCCCCCTTTATTTCCATAAGTTATTCAAGGCTATCGGGAATGCGAAAGGCACTTAGCCCGACTTGCATTTGACTTCTCGACCTCACTAGCAGTACTAATGGACCATTAGGGCCCAATAGCACAATAGAGCTATTGAAAGTCCTTTTACATGTAATTAGGTCGTATAAGGCCTATTAACATGTAAGCACGTTCCCTTCGGGCCCAAATATCATGTTATTAGGCTAGCAAGGCCCAACAAGCACGATTTGAAACTTTCAAGCCCAAAGATTGAATGTTGACTCCTCGTGGTTATCACACGTTTATTGGAATACTATGGTTTATTGATTTTTGTTTTGTTATTGATTCGAGACCGAATCAATTCGTTTTGTAACGATATTGGTTGTTAAGAGTGTAATTGTTTTTACGTTTCGTCGGTAGTCGTGGATCTTGTACTTTGTCTTAATGAATTAATTTGTTTAAAAGTAAGATTTTTACCTTTTCACAACCTTTCTTTTATAAAAATAGCACTTTTAGTCCTTTATATAAAAGAATTTCATTTTAATCCTTAAAACATTATTTTGACACTTTTGTATCATAAACTTCTTGAAAAGATATTTTTAGCCAAAATTTATTTTGTAAACAGCTTTAGTCCTTCCAGGTTGATGTTATCTCGGTTAAAACCCTCAATTTCACAACTTTGAGAGTTTTGGCCCAAAATAGAAATTTTTTACATTTTTGATCCTTTTTGAATTTGAAAAGCATTTTTGACCATTGGAATAGTTTTATTACACTTCAAATCCCCTGTTTTACATAAAGTTGTATTTTCAGCCCCTCAAATTTAGAAATTTCACATTTTGAAGCTTATTGGGCCGAAAAGCCCAAATTTAGTCCATTAAATTCAAAATTTACATTTTAAGCCCCTCAAAAATGTTGATGTTCAGAAAAATTATTATAGAAACTGTTTGGACCCTTTTGACCCTCCAAAAATTATAATTTGTCGGTTTGGCCCCTAGGTTTTGTATTTTTTACATTTTATGTCCAAAAATGGGTTTTATGCTCAAGTATGTTCATCCTAACCATATAAACTATTTTTCTTGACTTGATTAGTGTAACATAGTTTAAGTTATGTTTATTTCCTTCCTCATGTTTTAGATCTCAGTTTTACACACTTTTTGGATAACATATTCATCACAAACACATGATATCACACACATACATGCATCAAATCACACATAGCATACATTTACACATATATCTACACATTTACTTGTATTCTCCCCTCATAAAAACCGAAAAGAAGGGGGTATGAAACTCACCTTGAGTTGTGGATCGGTTTTGAAGAAGAAAAGAAAAGAGTTTGTTGTTATTTTCGATCCTAGCAACCTTTCTTGGAAGATCTCGAACTTAAAGAGCTTCTAAGGTGCAAGATCACAAGATTGAATGGATTTAGAAGAGATTTTTGATGAAATGAAGTGAGTTAGATCATAGATTTAACATCCACTTACCTTGAATGATGATTTACTTGATGAAAATCCTTAAACTTCAAGCCAAATTTTCGAGATTTTGGATGAAGGAGAGTGGATGATTCTTGAGTGGTTTAAAGGAAATTTTGTTGTGAGTGTGTGTGTGTTTCTCTTGCTCTCGGCCGAAGAAAAGAGAGGGAGAGGAAGACAGGGAAGTGCTGAGATATTTACTTGGGTGTATGGGATTTGCATAGAGAACCATTAAACAAAAATGAGGTGGCAATGAAAAAAGTCAACTCTTCTTCCTTGGTTGGGCTTGGGCCGAGAATGGAGAGGGAAAAAGAAAAGGATTGGGCCTTATATGCTTAAGCCTATTTCATGGTTATGTTAAGTGATGTTTGGCCCAAATAAATATAAATATGATTTTTATAACCTATTAGGGCTAAATTAGGTTAACTATGGCCCAATATGGTTCATTTAAATAATTTATTTCTTTCTAGGCCCAATATGGCCCAAAATATTGAAATAAAAGAAAGTGGGTCCAATTAGAGCTCATTTAAGAGGTCTAAGCCCATGATATTCCAATTGGAAGCTTATTGGTCCATTGGGCCCAATAAGGAAGTCCTAGTCCAAAATGGACTTAAACAAGGACTTCTAGGGTTTCCAATTATTTGTTGACTATTTGTAGTGCATGTATGAAGTGTTTGATTGAAATTTTGTTGTTATAGAGTAAGCATCATGCATGCTTATATGTTTTTGATTCATAATTGACATAAGTGTTGTAGTTACAAGGCACCAAAAATTTCTAGTTGTGACACAGTAGGCCCATAAATGGCCCAACTAACCAGGCCCACCAATGGTCCAAGCCTATTGGGCCTACTAAGGCCAAAAATACAATCATAGGCCCAACAGAGCAAGCGCAACAAGACAAGCCCAAATAAGAACTCCAACAATACAAGGGACACCTTCAGTCCAAATTAAGCCCAACAAACAACGCCCAAACTAAGCCCAAAACTGAAGAGTCCAAAAGATGGCCTAAGGAAAAAGCCCACTGATGGACTGAACAATGGGTGTTCCCCTGTGGAATGTTCGGCGTTCGTCACTAGCCAACAGATCATGAGCCTTAGCTGGAACGCTAGGCGTTCCTCGACCTACGTTGGGCGTTCACACGCTGGCTCCCAAAAACAATCATTCAGCACTTAATGCTTAAAGCCACATGATCAAAACATAGATCCAAGTCCTAAAGAACATCTAGGACCATAAATTCACTGATTTGGTGACGTTGCATGCCCCAAAAGTTCCCAACTTCAAGATAGAGCATTTAACTTCCATAAAAAGAGGTAAATCTCATGCATAGGCTTATACAATTGTAAAGATGCAAACTTTATGAATCTAAGACCTCAGAAACACCAAGAGGAGAAACTCAAAGCTTCTGGAGTGATCACAAACTACTAGACCTCAACTATGGGACCAAAAAGGGACTAAAATCCATTAAGACTTAGATCTCAGCTTCTAATGAACAAGGTTAGAGCTTTATACCTAAAATGGGCTGGAAATGGAGCAAAGAACCAAGATCTATAAGCTCCTGCTTGAACCACCACCTTGCACCAAACTTTTCTTCCTTGAATGAGCTTCAAAAACACACCAATACACACATGATGAGCTCACAACAGTCTTAGAGGATCTAGGGTTTCGAGATTAGGGTTTTGGGAGTTATGGAGGATGGAAATGAGGCCAACACCTGGGACTTAAGGTGTTTAAATACATCTCAAACCCTCAAAATTAGGGTTTGAGCTCCACTCGTAAATGCCCTGCGTTCCCCAAGGGAACTCCCCACGTTTGAGCTTTGCCTCCAAAAGTCCAAACTTAGCAGAAAGGGTCCCTCCTTCCCCTCCCCCCCCCCCAAGCTTGCAAAACAAAGCCAAAAAGCAAAAACCTAACATATGTGAATTCACGATAAGGATTTTCCAATCTCCATTCGCATACATCAGCAACAAAAACCAAACCATTCGACAGAATCGAGAAACCATTGTCCATTGAATGCGACTTAACGATTTTTATTCAATTCTTCTTCTTTCTCCGGCCTCTGAATCTAATTAACTGATTTCATTCTTCAATCTTCATTCTCCTTAGAACCGCATAAGCCATTACCAGTGATTCTCTTATTCCCGATTCCTCTTCATTGCTCTGAATTCTGATCGATTCTATTTCTTGATTGTTCAAAAATCAAAAAAGTGGTTAACTCTAGCCTCTGTTGTTGATTCTACTTTTTGAAAGGATGTCAAGTTTCAAGAACTCAACTGATTTGGTGATTCCTGAATCCTGAAAGGCTAAATTCTGAAAAGTATGTTCTTCTTCCGTTCTTGTTCTTCTCCGATTCTTCCTTTGATTATCTATGATTGTGAATTTGTGATAAGCTGATAATCATCTATGATAAATTTTTTTATTTTAATGAAGTTAAATTTGCTTGATGTTGAAAACTAGAAATCTATTTTTTATTTTCTTCACAAAAGAAAGGAATAAATCTGTTTTTTTTTTGAACTTTGATGTAAAATAGTCTCAATTTGGCTATCTATTAGGGTTAATAAGGTTTAATTTTTTTTTTTTTTAATATTGACTGTGTCAAGTTGGATTTTGGAATCAGGTTTCGTATATGTTCAATTATCTGATTTTGTTATTCCTTTGTTCATTGATTACAACAGATTATAGAATATCAGGTTGGAACGAGTTTGAGTTTTCAGTTTTCTATATTTGAGCTTTCCATTATCTCAGGGGCGGTATAATCCTAATACATATCTTCTATACTTATAATAGTTTTCTTGGTGATTGTTCATTGTTATAATTAATAAAATAATTAATAATCATGTCAAAGAGAAAATATGAATCAGGGGCTTTAAAAAGGAAAAGGAAAATGCAACAAGAAGCTTTTATAGAATCACAAAAAATATCATTTTTAAAATTTTTAACTACAAAAAAAAATGTTGATAATGAACAAGAACAAACTAATGTTGATAATGAACAAGAACAAACTAATGTTGATAATAATGCTCATGAACAAACTAATATCGAAAATGATAATGAACAAACTAATATTGAAATTGATAACGAACAAACTAATAGTGAAAATGATAATGAACAAACTAAAATTGATATTGACAACGAATAAACTAATAGTAAAAATGATAACAAACAAACTAATATTGAAAATGATAACGAACAAACTAACTGAAAATGATAACAAACAAACTAATATTGAAAATGATAATGAACAAACTAATATTAAAAAGGATAACATGCCTTTAAACATATATGTAACGACCAAAAATTTCAACAAATTTTAACTTTTCATAAACAACCCATTTTAATAATGTTATTACAAAAAGGTTTTCAATACATTTATTATCAGAGTATTCCTAGAACCATATCATAAAACATAAACATGAGGAGCGGTACGATCACGCCTTTGCCTTGCCACGGTCTCATGAAGAACCTGAAAAACATTAAACCACAACTGTAAGCCCGAAAGCTTAGTGAGATACCCCCAAAATACCAACCACATATACCATATACATAACATGCTATATCACAACAAATCGCAGATTAACCATGCATATCGGGTCTACTGTGTGACTGGGCCGCCGTGTCAGGCCTTCAGTCCACCTGGTCCACCCTCCGAGTCTAGTCATGTCCCTCGAGTCTGCAGTGTGGTTGGTCCGCCCGTACCGGGACTTCAACCCACCTTATCCACTCTCTGAATCTACAGTATAACTGGTCCGCCCACATCGGGCCTTCAGTCGGCCTGGTCCACTCTCCGAGCCTCGACACATCTGGTCCGCCCTCGTGGGGCCTACAACCTATCTGGACTGCTCGCTGGGCCTTCGGAATAACCGGTCCGCCCTAGGTATGTTGGCCTACAGCACAAAGCAGGTCCCGCCTCAACCCAACCCCCACTCAAACAACCATGTGCACATAAACATACAATCATATAACAGTTCACATTCAATCAAACCGATCTAGCAGATCACGTAACATAACATACTCTAAGTAGGATACCGACCTAACCGGTCACTCGCATAACATCACCCTATATACCAGGATTCCGACCTTAGCCATGTCTCTAATGAATACCATCCTAACTAACAGGATGCAAACATAGTATAACAGAAACATAACTACAATACCCGGATTACAATCCGATAAAGGGCCGGCCTTGGTGCCTTAGACCCTGTTGATATAGTGAGGATAACTCACCTTGCAGCTGCTGACTAGAAAGATAAGACCGAGATGCTCCGACCACTGAAACGATCTCCACTACTGGTTAGCACCAACACTGAACTCAAAACAAAAGCCAACAATTACCAAAATGCCCTTAGAAGTCAACTGGTCAACTCTTGGTCAAAGTCAAAGTCAAATTCAACCTTCTGGCTGACTCTACTCGCCGAGTCAGCCCGCTGACTCGCCGAGTCCCCCAACACTGAAAAGGACCCATTTCAACTCACCGAGTCATCCCTTGACTCACCGATTCTTAGTTTAACCAGGAGAGGCTAAGACCTCAAGACCAGACTCGTCGAGTCCAAGAACAGACTCGTCGAATCCAAGGCTATCTTCAACCAACTCGCCGAGTTGTTCTTCAAACTCGTTGAGTTCCTGCCCACCTTAAAGCAACTCGCCAAGTACACCCTTGTGACTCGCCGAGTACTGTCACCCCCCCAAACCAAGGATGGCGGAAACGTCCGGGGGTGGAGGACTTCATGTAGAGTATCACAACAATGAGTATAATAGTGCTCAAAGTAAATACAACCATCACAAATATAATTGAAAACGTTACATCAAAGCACATGTTTACATGATTCACATCAATTACATTATGATACAAAATGAAGTGTTTGACGATTTATCGTCCCATCCTCAAAACGTTGTTGATTTCTTCTTTTCACCGAATTCCTGAGAATACAAGTAGTTTTGAAAAGTGTCAACACAAAGGTTGGTGAGTTCATGAGAGATTTCGTTAGAAAAGTAAACCGTGTTCCTTGTAAAAGCGTTAGAATATGTATCCAGAAAATCCGATATTTTCTTTAAAATCTGTGTAATGTAGTCTTATGACCGAAGACCAAAATGTATAAGTAACCTTTCTTACTAATAGAAAATGTTATGTGTTTAAATGGACATGGACGCTGTTGAATTAATTAAATTTCCATATGTTCTCATGTTTGTTAATACTTTATGTATATGTAGTCCTAAATCCGAGGACCGAGAAAGAACAAGTATTGACTATACTTAAAGGTATAAATGTGGTTTCAAATGATGTGTAGTCATAACTACCAAAACCAAAAGTGTACAGTAATATCTGTACTCATTGAGATAAAAAGTGATTTTAAATCGACATAAAACTCATTTAGGTTTTATAAATAAAATCCCGTAAACTTTATGGATTGTTAAATCCCTATGTGAGTCGCTATAATCATACTATGACTATGTGAACCTGCCACGATGTTTCTCAGGCGTCGCGAAAACTGAAATGACATTTGTCACCCGTAGACCTGCAGGTCCCACTGTAGCTAGCAGCAAGGTGTGGGGTGTCAAACCCAATATAGATCTATATACAAGTATCTGATGGGTTTTGGTCATAAGACATCCCATGTGCTCATACAAACCCTAATGCTTGGATCTAGGTTTCTCTATTGTACATGCTTTGAATCCAAGACTATAAACCCTAATTCTAACATATGGAAATTGACATTAACATATAATTAGGTTTAAGAACATACCTTGATCGTTATGTAGCAATAACAATCCCAATTCCTCCTTGAATTGACTTTGGAAGGCTTAGAGTCACAAGTGTCACTCCTCTAATGGCTCACAAACACCATAAGCAAATGGAGAAGGTATAAAGAGAGAAGTGAGAGGTTAGAATTCGTATCTAGGACCTCTTGGGAAGGGATACACGAATTCATGACCCTAGGGGTGTTTATATAGGTGTAGAGATAGGGTTTCAGTCATTATCCTTATCTAGTTGATTATCCATTAAGCAACCAATAAGATAATCCTTGAATCCTTATCATACTCAAATTCTAAGGCTTTCCAACCTTAAATTCGTCCACCATATAAATAAGATAATCCTTACCTTATTTTGTAACTATCACATAATTACAAATCAGCCCCTCTAGTTTAATTAATTACATTTGATCACAAAACTAATTCTTAATTAATTATTGACCAATATTAATTAAACAAATATGATTTCTACTTTAATATATTATTCTTATAACATATTAATAAATCATATTATCCTCTCTCTCTTTATTCATTTCTCCAATCAAGTTGCTTTGGTGAAGGCAACCCAAAAGGACCATGCACCATCGGGTCAAGTACATACCAAAATAGTTATGGACTTAGACACTAATCCAACAGTCTCCCACTTGGATAAGTCTAACAACTATTCTGCGTATGACTTCAGATCCCGATCTGCAATCGTAGCTTTCCAAAGCCGCTGTCAACTCTGATCATATCAGATACGCGTGTCCTTAGATAAGGGATCATATATTCCTCCATTCTAGATATCGTATGAGATATGATTTCAAATCATTCTCTTTGTACTACTTCTCGATTTCTGATTTATGACGACAGACTAATTGAACAAATCAAATTAGCCCTAGCCCGGCCGAGCATTTACGTATGTCATCACTAAACCATCGAGGGGCCCAAAGATATCGCTTCTATCCTACCTTGGATAAAAGGAACGGATAAACTTTGATACAATGCTTGCTTGCACTCACTAACCAAATCACACACAACAATATGTTTTATAACACCAAGTTACTAGTGTGTTTACATATTATCAATGTGCAACCGATTAGCAAGATACAACTCACGCATCTCGGTTTCAAGAATATAAGATGTTATCGTCTCACTAATCACTCGAGATAGTGATCCAAGTGAGCGTGGGTTTAATCCAATGCTCAAATCATATTCATAAGCACTCATGAACGTTGCAGCAAACATTTGCTTATGTCTAATACTTTTCTAGACAATCCACACACTAATTCATGACAGTCTTCATTCATATCTACTTCCAACATATGAACGACTGTGGCCCGTTTGAATAATTCGATTATTCTTAATAAACTCAATTATTCTGGAAGTCAAAAAATTCAAGGTGAAACACAAGAATAATACTAATCCCATATGGCCTCAAACCTTTGAGTATAAACAAAACACGTTTTATTTATCACCATATCGATTACTCATTATTTGTCGTTTCGGGTAATCAACTTTTTACTTGAATTATTACACTTGTCCCATGCTCCTAGCATGCACACAATGTTTACCTATGGTTCTTACTTTTGTGAAATAGACAAATTGAACACATTTCCAATCATTCTCATTTCACAACTCCAAATCCATTTTCTTAAGTGTAAGAATATCAAATTCTTGTTACTTATAGAATATGCTAGATTCTAACACTTTATGCAACGATCCTTTTGTAATGTCACTGCACCAAAGTCTCAAAGACTATTGCCAATGATATTACAAATTCCTCTATCGGAGATTGTTACAAGACAATTCCTTAGATATGATGTCTCTCACTCAAAGTACATTCCTTTGAACATCCTTTTGCATAAAAGTTTCTAATCTAGACATAGATTTTCAATATTCAATTCCCAATATTTTCCATATGACAACTTATTTTTAATAGAATCTTATCTATTCCTAATAATGTCGATATGGTCCATCCAATATGGAAACATTTCCATAATTTCCAATACTATACTTCCAACTACTCACAAGCGACCAATCCTCGTCGAACTTTGGATTGTCCTTTGATAGTTGTTTAATTATTTTAGTCAAAACCGATTCTAGTCCCTTTTCCCTCTCAATGCGCTAGACATTTGGAAAATTTTAGAATGGTCAAACATTAAAGCATTTGCAATCGATCCTATACCCAAAGCATGTGGGACACGACGCATAATGTTTTATTTGCTATGTTCTCAAAATTCGAATTGTGAAGAGGAATGCCGTAATCATAATCGAAATTTTAAGAACACACTATGTACCTTTGACTAAATTTATTAACATTTCACAACCTAATCCTTTAGATTTGAAATGAAGCATAATATTCTCTCCCTTAATTATAGCAAAACAACCTTTCAACTTTTACAACTTTGCAAAGTAAGACTCTTGTTTTCTATAATTAATATTGCCAATTATGCAATACTTGCTTTAATAATCATACAATCATAACATTTATGCTCCCACTATCATGATGATTATTATAAAACATAACACTTATGCTCCCACTAGCTTCGACATGTATTCATAAACATCTTAACTTTCAGAAAAACAATACTTATTGAATTTCTTAAGTTCATGTTTCTAATACTTAGTGCTTTGATAATCTTTTATCAAGGCTTCTTGAACTTATACACTTTTGCCTTAGATAGTTCATATGTGTGTCTTAACAATTAAGACTAATTGCCAAACCTCACAATTCAAATTATGGAAAGGGATGCCGTAACCATGATCGAATTTGAGAATGCAATTTTACAATCACTATCTTTTAAAATCTTTCTTAGTGAAAGCATTTTCTCACAATCATTTTCATGAAGGAGGAAATCTTATGACACTTAGATTTAAACAGTGTATGTGTTCCTATCCATGTGAATTTGTTAAAACCAAAGTTTACGACAAATTCAAACTCATATGGATCGAACTTTCTTAATCTTGATTTCTTGCCTTATGGTAGCACAGCTGCCCACCACGTCTTCCAAGTAGTTAAGTAGCTCACCTTTTCCTATCAATGTACTTTCCATTGATCACGGTCCTTGCCTTTTATGCATTAAAATGAGAACTCATAGGACTCACATGCATAATTAACTCGATTGGATTGGCACAGAAACAAAATAATGTCTTCACGATAGGTTGTAAACCTCAACTCGTGTGCTAGTGATGATCGATAAGGCTTATTTGATTTGTTCTTGAAACTTTTCAAGACTATTAAGACTCCCACTGACTCCTTGACATATATGATTCTCTTATCAAAACATTTTTTTGATAAACAAATATTCAAAAGTTAGTGTAGCTTATATCAAAACAAAACACTTCATAATTTTGGTCTTAGTTGGTCTTTGTCTTATCCAAGACATCACAACTTTCCACAATTGATGAATGTTATAAACCTTCTTAATAATATTCACTTAATGTCACAATCTTGACTTTAAGACTTGTTTTGGAACGAAGTATGATTGACTTCTTGATTTGACCATTTCTTCAATCTTTGATTCCTCTCCTTGGACATACAATTGTACCAAGACTCATTAGAGGATCAATTGAGATATGGTTCTTAATCATTAAGACCTATCATAAAGCATAAAAGCTACTCTCCCTTCTTCTTAGAATGGAGAAACTCTTATCTTTCTGCCTACTTGATTCTTCTTATTCGTTTTGCTATTGATCTAAACCCTTTAATCAATTCAAAATTACACTTAATCTTGTAAGTGTGATCATATTTACTAAGCCTTTAGTAAATCATGACGAATATCTTTGTTACTCTTATGGTGAACTTGATCAACACACAACTTTGTGTCCTCGATCTCCTAGTCCTTCACTTGACACTTTGTCAATGAATTAGTCCAATTTCCAAATACGAAATTTCTCATTCATCGTGCATCCACGTTGCATGATTCCAAGTTTCTGTCCAATTGAAACTTGGGCGATGAGAAACTCTCCCTATTTGGTAAATTCTTGACATTTCCATAAATAACATAACTAAGAATCATATCCATTCGTTGTAGAAATATGCAAACATCAATTTTCACATAACGATTTCATTGCAAGGAAGTAAACAAATAAATAAATAAGTCAAACAAAATTTATTTTATTTATAAAAGCAGCGGAAAAACATTTGTCCTTACAATGCAAAATCTATTGAAAACTATGTAAAAAGAAAATTTCTAACAACTCTATCATAACTATCTAAGCTCAAAATCCAATCTTCAAGTCCATGCGATCAAGATCCATCTCTTGTGATTAGATTCATCTTGCTCTCTTATCAAGCTTCCTTTCTTTTCACCGATCCTTCAAAACATTCAAATGCAATCTTATCACATCATGTATTAAGAATCAATGAATAGGAACTTAATGGAGTTAGATAGTGGATTCTTACCTAAAGCGTAGTCATACTTTTGACTCTCCCATCTCTTAGATCTCTTAGGTAAATAGGGCAACTTCGTCTCCAATGCCCCTTCTCTTGGCAATAAAAGCAAATTGACTCTTTTGGAACAACACATGGAACTACTTCAGACATCGCCTTTCTCTTATGATCAAACTTTTCGATCATTGCATGTCTTTCATTGCCATTTTCTATATCCATAGAGGTCTTGAAGGCAGATTCACCAATCAACTTTGCTTTTCTATTGCGCCAAACCATTACTGATTTAGCAGCAATAAGCATATAGGTGAGATCTATAAGGGTCATGTCGTAGCTCATCATATAGTACTCTCTTACGAACTCATATACGAGTTAGGAAGTGACTGAAGAATCCAATCAACATCCATCGCTTCACCGACAACGGATCCCATCATTCTTAATCTATCAATGTGTGACTTTATCCCTAAGACGTGTGCACACACCGACTTGCCCTCTTTATGTTTACTTGCCAAAAGGGCTTGAGTGATATTGAACCTTTCAATTTTACAGTCTTGTGGATTAGGGGGAATATTTGGAGGAGGAGGAGGAAGTGAAGCATGATTTCTTGTTCCTCGATCGAATCGTGGAATATCATCTTCATGTGGAATGCTTGTTCCACGGGATTTGAGAAGACCATAGTTGTCGAACTTTGACATCGGGAGAAAAACGAATTCAAGTTAGTTGATTGATTGAGTCCTTGGTAAATCACCCAAATGAAATTCCAAGGCTAGGACCCAACACAATATCCTACAACTCGGGAGAGGGATGTCGTAACCCAAATTGCAGAACATTTGAAGGTAAGTGAATGACGATTCACTAATTTCCACCATGAAAAACGAAAAAGAAATTTAAGTTTTAAATCTATGAAAACTCCTAGATCCTTTAAGATTCATTGAACATTTCAATGGCATGTTTAAATCTCGATATGCCCCTCTTGTTTGTGACTGGGATGCCGAGGATCACAAAGCGGGTGTGAATAACCATGCAAACTACATGGTGCCCTCACATGTTACAATCACCTATTCGATGTGCCGGTAAACCACACACGCTCCACCAAACTATGACAAACATTGAGTCACCCTTTGCTACCTTTGCTCAGAACCATTTAGTGTGCCGGTAAACCACACACGCTCCACTAACGTCTTCGCAAGGGCACAAAGTGTAATTTCATGGAATTGCATCAATTCACTTTTTGCCTAAGTAACTAAGATTGGGAATTTTGAAAAACATTTAGTTACTTGGTATTTCATTATACTTATAATGGAAGGTTTCGTCCGATCCTACCCGTTCGGCTAACGACCCTCCACTAGTCAAGAGTGCGGTGGGTAAGAGTGGATACCCATTCAATCGCCATTTTATAGGCAATTTCCTTAAACACCCCTTATAGACCAGCTTCGTGAATGAGGCCTACTAACGGTAAGACTGACTTTTACTCATACATATATATATAATATTAGACTTTTAATGTTATATATAGTATAGGGTGTATTTTATACTTTTAAAATACTATATGGTTAACTTTAACAATTACACTTTTAATTCAATTAAAAGGTTAACCTAAACCTTTATGGATTTATTAAATCTCTTTTAACTATACACCTTAATTAATTAATAAAACCATAAGGGTGTATTTGAACTTTTCAAAACTAGGGTTTTAGAATTTAACACTCCTAATTAAACTTTTTAATCAACTTTTAAATTCCAAAACTTGAGGGCAAGTTTTGAAACTTTTTTTTTTCAAAACATTAGGGTTTTAACTATTTAAATTTCAAAACTTCAAAACTTTTGGGTTCAAATTTAAACTATAAAACCTAAAGGGCAAAATATGAAATTTTTCATAACAACAAGGATCAAATAACAAATAATCTAAACTAACATTTAGTTACATAATTATCCATATTTGATTTGTTTAATGATTTCTTGCAAAACAATTTATCAATTTACTCAAAATAATTAATCAATTATCTTATAAGGAAACAATTATCTTGTTAATTGATAATTATCTTTAATTAGATCAAGAATATAGTCATATATATCATAAAATCGGATTTATATTGATCTAACATGATAAGGTAACTATCCAAATGCAAAAACAGCAAGAAATCCCGAGATAAGCATTATCTGATGCTCGAACTCGCCGAGTACTACACTGTACTCGCCGAGTTGAGAGGTACTCGCCGAGTTCCTCAGCCATAAAGCCCAAAAAAAAAACGATTTTCCAGTTATACAATGCATCAATACAATTGAAACCAAGCTAGGCTCTGATACCACTGATGGGTTTTGGTCATAAGACATCCCATGTGCTCATACAAACCCTAATGCTTGGATCTAGGTTTCTCTATTATACATGCTTTGAATCCAAGACTATAAACCCTAATTCTAACATATGGAAATTGACATTAACATATAATTAGGTTTAAGAACATACCTTGATCGTTATGTAGCAATAACAATCCCAATTCCTCCTTGAATTGACTTTGGAAGGCTTAGAGTCACAAGTGTCACTCCTCTAATGGCTCACAAACACCATAAGCAAATGGAGAAGGTATAAAGAGAGAAGTGAGAGGTTAGAATTCGTATCTAGGACCTCTTGGGAAGGGATACACGAATTCATGACCCTAGGGGTGTTTATATAGGTGTAGAGATAAGGTTTCAGTCATTATCCTTATCTAGTTGATTATCCATTAAGCAACCAATAAGATAATCCTTGAATCCTTATCATACTCAAATTCTAAGGCTTTCCAACCTTAAATTCGTCCACCATATAAATAAGATAATCCTTACCTTATTTTGTAACTATCACATAATTAAAAATCATCCCCTCTAGTTTAATTAATTACATTTGATCACAAAACTAATTCTTAATTAATTATTGACCAATATTAATTAAACAAATATGATTTCTCCTTTAATATATTATTCTTATAACATATTAATAAATCATATTATCCTCTCTCTCTTTATTCATTTCTCCAATCAAGTTGCTTTGGTGAAGGCAACCCAAAAGGACCATGCACCATCGGGTCAACTACATACCAAAATAGTTATGGACTTAGACACTAATCCAATAGTATCACGTTCTCCCTCAAGGAGATTCTGATTATAACTACCAGGAATTATATCCCGCACTCGGACGTACGGGGAGAGAATGTCTCACAATATAGGTTAACAAGTTTACGTGAAATGTGTGTGAATATAAATCTTTTCTGTATGAATGTGCCCTTTCTGTACGAGTTTGTTGTGTGATGTATCATAAACTATACCTATTATAGTTTATCTAAACGTTTGTAATATGTATGTACTCTTTTATGGAAATGTATTAGTGTTATGAATTTATTAAACTATACTTTTTATAGTTTGATATACGTGTTCTAAAATGAATGAATAATATTTATTAGGAATGACTTAGTTTCAGTTCATGATGATAAACTAACAAAGAAACACATTCAATAATTAGAACTTATGATTATACACTTTGCTCAACATAATACAAAGTGTTATGATATTTACATGTTGTTGGCTAACTTTAGCCATTCTGCACTGTTTTGGAAAAATCATAGAAAAATCATACGAAGTCGAAAACTAGATCCGTAAATTCTGAGAGTTCAAAAAATGTGTCTAGTTTACTCATAATTTTTATCACGATTTTTAATGACCTCAAACTTGGGTGAAAAAGTCCATAATCACAGACTGGTCCGGATTGTTGTTTGAAATGATAGACAGTTTTGTAAAAATCACCATAAATTGTAGAAAAATAGTATGGAGATGTGCAAGTAGTCATTTTAAAGCTAAAAGCTTGAACTATTTGCAAATTGTACAGTTTTGAAAACAAAAATGTTTAAGATGCCCAAAACAGTCCGTGAATGGAGTTGAACTTTTCTGATGAAGGCTGTTAGAAAAATTTAGTTATGTTCTTGGTGTTTTAACTTGTATTCCCCCCCACCCCCTGAAAACTTGAGAAAACATGAAAATGTAAGGGTATGAACTCACCTTGAGTGATTTCAATAGATAAGTGTTGAAGAAGAGAAGTGTTCAACCCAAGAACACTTGAAGAATCACTTGAAGATTCGAAGCTCTAACACAAATATGATGGAGTTTGTGTAAGATATCCATGATTTGAGTGGTAATAAGTGAGATAATCATAAGGAGAATGGATTATTCTTACCAAATGTGGAGAAAAAACCCAAGATCAGCCCTTGAATCTCGAATTTCTAGAGAGAGAAAGTGAGAGAGGAAAGAGTTTGATCTTCTTGGTGAAATGAGAGCAAATGAGAGAAGTGAGGAGAGAGGATGAATATTCAGCTCTCAAAAACGTGGGAAAGAGTGATAATTGAGTGGAAGGGACATTGAAGTGACCTAGGTAAGATGGGGAGGTGTGGCTGGTCATAGAGTGGGTGTGAGAGTGGTTGCTTGTGTCATAAGGTAAAGCAAAGTCAACACTCCACCTCTTTGTACTTTACCCACTTGCTTTTATTATTTAAATAAAGATTTTTATGAAAATATGATTAAATTGTGAATATTTAGGGTTTATTATGTTAAAATATGATTTTGGGTGAAAATCCCGCGTTAAAATAATTAAAAACGGGCCTTAAACGCAAAACTACGCGAAAACCGGGAAGAAAAGCATTCCCAGCGAGACCTCTCGGTCCCTAGGTCGAGGTTCGGTCCTTGCTGGGGGCTGTAGCCAGAAACGAAACGAACAGAGGGAAACGAAGGGGGCGAAGAAGCGAAGGGAGGCGAACCGGAAGCGAGAGGCGAAGGCGAGGGGGTTCGGTCCGGAGATAAGAGGCGAACGTGTCCGACCGAAATGAGCCGAATGAATAGTGGTGAACAGTGCCTTCGGGTTCGGGTGGTACGCGAGGTTCGGTTCCTCCTTGCTCTCGGGTTTAGCCCTTCTTGCTCTCGGTCCCTAAGAGGACCTTCGGGTCCTAAGAGGCTTCTCTTCTTATAATGAGGTTTCGGTTCCTAAGGTCCATTTTTCTCGTTTTTACCTCGTTTTAAGCTGTTTTTGACCCGGTTAAGGGTCGGAATGACCCGAATGATTCTAAAAAGTTACGGGAAACTTTTGAGAGAGATTTGGGAGAGATTTCACATACTTGGAGAGATTTGGGAGAGATTTCACATACTTAGAGAGATTTCTCATACAAAGCGAGTTTTGGGAGAGGTTTCACATACTTAGAGAGATTTCAAATAGAGAGAGATAGAGTGAAAACGATTGAGAGAGGTTTCGAGTGTGGCTTTTGTGAGTGTTCGGCTTCGCAATGCAAGGTCCGTAAACACTGTTAAGCCTTGTTTAAGGATCTTACACACTCCCGATGAGTATGCAACATTGTTTTATCGGTTTGGCTCGCCATGTACCACAGTTTTAGGTTAAGGAGATCTAGATGTTCGCACTTTTTGATTTATGATCTCTCGTTAGAATAGAGAGTTGTGTAGAAATTTCATAATGTAAATTCTAGTACCCAAGGGCAAATTGAGTCAAACGGTTTGACTTGTTGACTTTATTTGACTTTGACTTGACCGAAATTTGACAGTTGTCACATCATCCCCCCGTTAGAGGGAATTTCGTCCCGAAATTTGAATTTAGGCAAAGAGTAGGCATGAACAATCGAGCCAAGAAGTGAGGATACTTCCTAATCGACTGACTCTCGCGCTCCCATGTGACTCTAGGTCCTTGGTTAGTATTCCAGCGAACTTTCACTAATGGAAGTGGCGTTGTTTTGTCCGCTTGACCTCTCGGTCCATGGTCACTATGGTTCTTCCATGAAGGTGAGGCTCTTGTGGAACTCGATCTCGTCGAGGGGAATTGCAAGAGCTTCGTCGGATAGATACTTCCGTAAGTTCAGGACGTGTCGTGTAGAATGTACTTTACCAAGCTCGCGGGAGTAGATTGAAGTAGCGAGTTATATGGCTGATTCTGACAGAATCTCGAAAGGCATAATTATCTGGGGTATTGGCTTTCCATATTTTCCGAAGCGTACTAAGCCTTCCCAGGGTGAGTGTTTCCAGAGGGATTTGGTCTGTTATAATGGAGTTCTAAAGGTTTCTCCCTCTTGCTTCTCTTCCCATCACGGGTTGCCCCCAGGCCATGCAATCGATCCAAAACGTAGATCTACCCTTCTACAACCCTTCCATAACGTAAAGTGACAAACTTTACGTGAATCCAAAGAGATCTAGGCATTTACACTCTAGGGCTAGGGTTTGGGACAAGATGGCTTCACCAAACACTCAATAAACAGGGACTTTAATGCACTCTAGATCTTCTCCATTCCAAATCTAAGGTAGCAACCTCAGATCTAACCTTTAAACTCTAAATACCACAAGCTAAACTTCCCACACATCCCAAAAATGATGAATCTAGATGAATAGAAGCCCAAAAACGAGATAATACCTCAAAAGGAATCCCCCAACAACAAGGAAATCCGAATCTAAGCAAATCCCTTTGATCCAAGCCTCCTGACTCTCCAAGATCTTCCTCCAAATCACTTCTCCAAGGCTCAAAAGCACTCAAATCCTTCACAATCACACTTCTAGGGTTTTCTGGATTTCAAGGGAAGGTAGGGAGGCTGGGTAGAGGGTATAATGTCCTTTATATAGGGCTCATCCCCTGAAATTAGGGTTTTCTTCACTCAGCGCCTACTCGCCGAGTCCAGCCTTGGACTCGCCGTGTTGGCCACTTAACACGCGACCTGAGTCGCGACCCTACTCGCCGAGTCCACCCATGGACTCGCCGAGTTGCCCTTCAAATTTACACTTTGAACCCCGAACTTGCACTCCTGGACTCGGGATGTTACAATTCTCCCCCACTTAAATTAGGATTCATCCTCGAAGCCTACGGCAACACAACTTCAGAACTACTCTCGCAGTGCATCTCTTGGCATTAACCAAACCAGATTCCTCTAAACACAGCCATCGAAACCCGAATCTCAACTTTCTCTTTTCTTGCGGTGTCTTGACCCCCGCTTCAAATCGGCCACCGGCTTCATCCTCTGATAACCACACCTAACCACCGAGTACCACTCCCTGATACTTTGCTCACCCCAAGTCACAACACTCACTTGATTCATACGAGCTAGAGATAATCCCTGAACCACCAGAATCCCATTCTGAATTCAACTTTACCCACTCTATGCTGATTGGATGATACATCACTTAATCTCATAGCAACTCTCACGAGTCCCTCTCCGCAATCTCATACCCATGTTGAACTGGCTCTAACATCCTCGGGTTGGAAAACCCGATACACTAACAACACCTCCAAACATTCCCCAGGATGAATTACCACTGCATACACAATTTCTTAACCAAAAATCGAGTTGGGAATCCAAGACTCCATCTCTGCATCCCTTATGAGCCTCTTGACTTTACACCCTCGGAATTTCCTTCCGTGACCTCGGCAGACATCCCAATCGGATGTGATTCCATATCACCGCCGCACATACTGCACAATATCTTTTGATGTTTAGATCTTTCAACAACTCCTATAGAAGTCAAGGAATACTTTCTCGAATTTTTAATTGTAGATAGTACAACTGCTAAAGGCTTATATGATGCTATAGTTGATGAAATAAAAAATATAGGACTGGATATAAATAATGTTAGGGGTCAAGGTTATGACAATTGATCTAATATGAAAGAAAAAAATCAAGGTGTATATAAACGATTGTTAGATATCAACCCTAGAGTATTCTACACTCCTTGTGGTTGTCATAGTTAATTTAGTAATTTGTGATATGACTAATTATTATGATAAAGCTAGTGAATTTTTGGAGTTATACAATGTATACATTCGATATTTTCTTCATCAACTCAAAGGTGGAAAATATTACAAGATAATATATCAAACCTAACACTTAAACCATTATCAGAAACTTATTGGGAAAGTAGGGTAGAAAGTGTAAAAACAATTAGATTTCAAGCATCACAATTAAGAAATTCACTTTTACAGTTATCCAAAAATCATGGAGATCCAAAAATTAAAAGTGAGGCTAAATGTTTAGCTACATATGAAATTAAAACATATGAATTTTTATTAGGAATGATTATTTGGTATGATATTTTATTTGCTATTAACACTGTTAGTAAAAGCTTGCAATCAAATGATATGTGTATTGATGATGCTATAGATTAACTAAATGAACTTTTGTGTTTCTTTGAAGAGAAAACAGATTTGAAAAGACTTTAGCTTATGCAAAAGAATTGACTTTAGAAATGAAAGAACAACCGTAATTTCATGAAAAACGTATCATTTAAAGAAATAAACTATATGATGAAAATGTTGCTAATGAAACTATTAAAACTTCTTTTCGGTTATTTAAAACTGCTTACTTTTTATATATTGTAGATAAAACTATTACTTCACTTAAAAGTAGATTTGAGCTATTTAATGAGTTCAAAAATATTTTTGGCTTTCTAATTAGTATAATAAAATTAAAATCATTTGATGAAAATACTTTAAAAGAACATCGTTTAAATCTTGAAAAATCATTAAAGCATGATGATAGCTTAGATATTGATGGTTTAGATTTATTTATGAACTAAAACTTTTAAAAAATATTGTACATTTAGAGCATGATACAATCATTAATATACTTAATTACATTAAAAAATTTAGTTCTTTTCCAAATACATATATTGCCTATATAATTATGTTAACTATTTTTATAATCGTTGCCTCTGCGAAAAGAAATTTTTCTAAATTAAAATTGTTAAAAAATTATTTAAGATCTATGATGGCACAATAAAAAATAAATCAATTCGCTATTTTATCAATTTAAAAATATTTAGTGAAAAATTGATTATAATTTTTTTATTAAAAGACTAGAAAAATTAACATTATGTCTTAAATATATACGCAAAACAACATATATATATATATATATATATATATATATATATATATATATATATATATATATATATATATGATTTTTTTTAACTCTACAATTTATAAACTTTTTAATTTATTATTGTCGGTTCTAAGTTTGAATAAATATCAAAATTATTGGTTTGTTTAAAACCCAAACTGATTCAACCGCCCTTAGAAGTGGGTTAGTAGGGTTTTACTGGGGGTGGGGTTATTTATTTTGAACGGAAATTAGTTTAAAAAATTATAAAAAAAAAGGATAGAAAAGTCAATTTGTATGGTAAGGAATCAAACTACCCAAGAAATAGACCACATCGACTATTATGTATCGTAAAAACGTTAATGATGAAACTTGCAAATCTAAAAAACACAGGGACTATTTATGTAATTTTGTCTTTTTAAGTTTTTAACTTCACCATAACCAGTTTGAACTTTGACGCACACAGACAGACACATCTCTAGGTCGTCCCTCCACCCCAGCTCCGCCACGTCGACCCTCCGCCGCTTCGGCCCTCCGTCTACAGCTACGCCGTTCGTCCCTCCGCCTACAGCTCCACATCCTTGGCCCTACCCCCTGCTCACCCCGTTACTTTCTGATTTGGTATGCTCTGATTGCAACCCTAAATCTTCGATTAAACGATTAATACTGCACGCTTTCACCATAACAGGTGTCAGATGTGTCTTGAACAAAATCTGTGTCTCCGTGATTCCATTAATGTTAACTGTCAGGATACATCTGAATTGCTCTTCTACTCCGATTTTTAAACGCATTTTCTTTGCAAAAACCCTATACGATAATCAATTGGGGCTTCTTAAATATATAACTCAGAAGAACTGTTCTTGAAGTAATCTTAATTTGTTCACATATGTTTATGATTCAGGAACTTGTAATCATGAGTGGATTACAGACACAAGACTTCCCTTCTACATTAAGATTAACAAAAGCACCAAAAGATGTAATGGCAGAACCTGAATCAAAGCCAAAGAAGAAAATCTGTTGTGCTTGCCCTGACACTAAGAAACTCAGGGATGAATGTGTTGTTGAGCATGGTGAATCAGCTTGCTCAAAATGGATTGAAGCTCATCGATTGTGCCTTCGTTCTGAAGGCTTCAATGTATGAATTCAAATCAGAGATTTCAAATAGAAGGAGACAAATCCAGAATAAATAATTTTTTGTTGATTACGTTATTGAGTTACAAAGGTCGATCCTTTTTTTGATATGTTTTGTTGTTTTGCACACTATTGATTAAATCTTAATAATAAACACTGAGTAATTGTTCTCATTTAACCATGAATCATGTACACATAACCATGGAGTTTTATTGGATCATAGACCAACTAAAATTCTGTTTATTGGTGTATCACGTAATAACTAACTAAAAGATAGTGACACAAAGAGTAAATTGAAAAAGTACTAATGATTGTCGTTTTATGACATTAATAACCTTTTAAAATACACATGCTTACATGCAATTACATGAAGACATAGTTAATAATATGAAGTGGGAAATGGGGGAACTGTGAATTGCTATATCTTTAAAGCTTATATAAGGTTTGATATTTATAGATGTTGTGGAGTCATTGGGAGTTTGGGACCAATGAAACCCAAAATGGAATCTGAATATTTGTTTTTTTTTTGAGCATATATTCCTTCTAAAATTAACCTTTTTTTTTTTTTTTTTTTTTTTTTTTTTTTTTTTTTTTTTGGTAGACATTTACGTTTGAGCATATATTCCTTTTAAAATTAACCTTTTCACAATACCACTTAATTTTTTTTGGAAACGACATCATTTTAAGCTCTATGTAGTGGTTCATAGAGCCGTAAACGAACTAAACATTCAGCGAACAGTAATGAACCGTTTGGCGGGAAGTTCGTTTATTTAATAAATGAACAAACACGAACATGCATTTATGTGTGATTTTTTTTATGTATCAGACAACTAGTTGTGTGATTCATGTATTACATGTATTTATTTTTAAAAAAATTAAATATAATGTCGAAATATTTGAAAAGCGTTAATTTATAAAAAATAAGAAAAATATTGAATTATTAAAATTAAAGTGATTTTTTCTTTTGTAAATTTATATATAGATTAAAAAAGTGTTCCTCAAGAAACACTAAGTGTTTCCTATTAGACGTTGTTGTTTTTTTTGTTTTTTGTTTTTTTTTTGCATGGTAAAGTTTTCTCCTTCAAGTTTTGGCAACAATTGTTTGTCATGTTAATACTTTTGATCCCTTATTCTCTAATGTTACACCATTTGGTTACAATAATTTATACAACTTACAATTTTGCTCGATACCTTAACTACAATAAGTCATAATATTTTCTATAACTTGGCAGTTTTTACCCTTATCTAATATTAATTTTCGTTTTCCAACATCTAACCACAATAGTTTTTATATTTTGTCAACTTTCGTCCATTTTCTACTACTTGACACTTTTGGTCCATTCTCTAATATTAATTACAATAAGCCATAATATTTTCTACAGCTTGACAGTTTTGTCCCTTCTCTAATATTAATTTTCGTTTTTCAATATCTAACCACCATATTTTCAATATTTTGTCAACTTTCGTCCCTTATGTATATTCTAAAAAATTACACCATAAACAAATACAAACTCTGAAATCTGAAACAACCAAGAAAACAATAAATTTTTTTTCCGACCCTAGCAATGCGAGGGCACACCCTAAATAATTTAGATAATCAAAGAAAATTATTGAGGTTTAATTTAAGTATTTTGAAATTAAAAGGTAAGTTCATTAATGAAACCGATATTCATTTATTATTGCATTTATTGTAATTATTACATTTAAATACTATGTGAAATTTAATAAAATAGAAAAACTATAAAATAACATGTGAAATTTAATAAAATAGAAAAACTATAAAGTAACATGTGGAAGAAAAATTAATTTAGCATCACTACAAAATGACATGTGACAGCGTTGAGAGTGTGAAATACGAAAAAATGATCTTTATTTATTAGAGTAGATGGGAATTGATTAAATCAAAAACTATTTTTATACGGTTTTTGAATATTCCATTAAATACAGGGAGCATAAGTGTAAAAAGAAGTAGTAAACACCAAAGGTTTAGAAAACAAAAATGTAATTTTATAAAATTAAAGGTGGATGGATTAAAGTGATATTTTAAAAAATAAAAAGATAAAAAATATTCCCAGTCTCTAATAAATAAATATTTTTTTTTGCCAATTGTCAAACTCTCATTAAATTTGTCAAATGTCATTTTATGTTTATTTTGAATTTAATTTTTTCCACATATTATTTATGATTTTTTTTATTTTATTAAATCCATTTTTATTAATGTAATAATTACAATAAATATGATAATAAATTGATATCAATTATATTAATGAACTTATTTTTTAATTTTAAAATTCTTAAGATCATTAGTTTTTTTATTAATTTAAATTATTTGTTTAAATTTAAAAGATAAAACCATTTGCATTATAATAATTTATTATTTTTATTATTTTCTTTTAAATTCAAAATTCTTAAATATTTTAACATTTATATTAAACTTTTTTTTTTAAAATTAATTCATATAATATATGAGTTTCTCAATTAGTTTTATAAAATAAAAAAGTTAGAAGGCAACAGAATTATATAAAATTGACGCATTAACATGTACACATTAGTTATTTATATATTAGTATATTTATAATAAATCAATAAAAATTAGATATTTTACCGTGTCTTCCATTTATTTATTTTTTATTAACCCGATTTTATTGGATTTTAAATGCAAATTCTTAAAACGTAAAAACCTTTTTGAATGCCACAAACCAAACACCAAGGTTTGTCGATGGGGAAGAAAGTCCAGGTTTATTGCGGGAAATTGAGACGTAATTGCTAACGATCGAAGAATAAAAACCCTAAGAAAAAAGGGGTTTTCCTTGAATTTTACATGTTCCCCAATTTCTGTTGCTGTTAATACTGCCGATAAATGGAGTCGCCTGCGGCAGGAAAATGCATCCCTCACAAGTCAAAGTAAGATCATTTCTCCCTGAGCTGATAGAATTTAACAGGGGTTTATGCTTTATCTATGATGTGTTTATATGTGTATTTCTATTAGGAAACGAGTATTTCCAGAGATTTCTTCGGGCACTGAATCCAAAGGAGACGCATCTTCTTCACCTGTTAATCGGACACTAAAAGTCAAGAACAAGATGCATAAACAAAACGAGGTAAGAATCAGATCAATGCATGTTTCTTATTTCTGTTTATGTTTCCTTTTCTGTTTCTGTATCCTCCTTTTCAATCATTCTTCTTGTTAATCATATGTAGAAGTAATCGTACTTTTTCTTTTCCTAGGATACTATGGTATCAATCTTATCGGGGACTAGTGATGCCATTTCAAAGAAGGTAAAGTCACATAACAAGGAGATCATCATCTCACCAACTCTTAGTGGCATAATTGAACTAGATTCAGAGGACTCCGATTCCTATAATGGCAAAGATTACATAGATTTGTCTTCTGATGACCATGATTCCGAATATGAGTACCCAACTTTCCAATCTCATTTTAATAACATAGATTCTCCCACCGGAATGGAATCCTCCAATCCATGGTTTCTGGATTCTGTCAACATGACTTCCTCAACTGGATTCACACACTCCACACACCCTGAACATCCAATGCTTTCCCCATCAATGGTAGTTCTACCTTCCAGGTTGGATACGAAAGGGGTAAAAACGTCTTTTGACCCTGCTAAAGTCACAAAAAGAACATCTGGTTCAAGTAGTTCCACTTGTCTTACTCTACGCTTACAAAAGAGTGCAATGAAGGTTAAATCTGTCAAAAAACGGGCCAAAACTCAGCCCCACAAAATGTCAATTAATTCAAAACAAATTACTCCTATGGAAGATGTGATATTGGAACAAGATTCTAGAAAGATTCAAAAGAGCTCAAATGTGGAGGAAAAGTATCCGAATTTTAAGAAGTTTGATATTGTTGAAGACTATTCTGATCATCACTATAAAGGGGCAAATTCGGAAACAATGCAGTCCCCAGGAAACTGGTCTAAAAAGATAGAAAAAGAATGGAGGATTCTCGAGAAGAATTTGCCTGGTATGTCTTTTTTTCTAGTTTTCACAACTTTTTTTCATCCATTTGGGTTGAATTAAATTCAAATTCCCATTATTTTTTCAATTACAGATACAATATTCGTTAGGGTTTATGAATCAAGAATGGATCTTTTAAGAGCAGTGATTATAGGAGCTGAAGGAACACCATATCATAATGGTCTTTTTTTCTTTGATGTGTTCTTCCCTAGCAACTATCCATATGTTCCTCCTGTATGTCACATCACATCACATCACATCTTTTCTTTTTTTTTTTTTAATTTAATTTCATGTTTTAATGGCTGATAATTATTATTATTATTATTATCAGAAAGTTTATTATCATTCTGGTGGGTTGAGAATTAATCCGAATCTCTATGAAGAAGGGAAAGTATGCTTGAGTCTTTTGAACACGTGGATTGGTGAGAGGAATGAGAACTGGACACCTGGCGTTTCCACTATGCTACAAGTTTTAGTGTCTATACAGGGTTTGATTCTGAATTCAAAACCCTATTTTAACGAACCTGGATTTGCAGATTCAAGTGGCTCTGATTATGGAGAAAATCAATCGATGTTATACAATGAAAGGACTTTGATTTATTCTCTTAAAACTATGGTTTACACCATGAAAAATCCACCCAAGGTAATGATTGACAAATGACAATGTTTCTAAAGCTGTTTTTGATGGTGAGGGTATTTACGTCTTTTTGAATGGATGCAGCATTTTGAGGATTTGGTGATTGGGCATTTTCGTAATTGTGGGGTTGCGATTTTGACAACATGTAGAGGTTATGTTAATGGTGTAGGAGTTGGATGTGGTGAAAAAAAGGGTACACGTGGATTTGGGAAAAATGTTGAGAAGTATATGGGGACACTTGTTGGGGGGTTTAAAGAAATAGGTGTCGAGAATTTGGACGAATTTGTCCCTCAAACTCGAAATCTAGCACAAAAGATAAGGGACTTTTTTGGTATTTAAGAGTCATCTTTATAATAATTATGTAAGTAATATAACCTTAGGTTTTGGTCTAACCTAAAACATAGGTTATAAAGACTTTTGTAAATAGGAAGAGACTTTTGGAAAATGGCAATTGAACTTTGTAGTTTTAATGGAAAATAATGACTTGGTTGCATGTGTAAAGTTCTTTACTAAATCTCTTTTGAATTACATACGCACCAAATCGTTTACACTGTAAACATATTTTATATAAATTTTAGTGTAGTAATTATAGTAATGATAAAACATTAATTTAATATTATATTGATCAAAAATTGGTTTGTGTGATGAATAGTGTTTGGCCATTATTCTTTTCCACAAACTTGAGGGGCACATAGATCTGATTTTTATCTTCGGATAAAAGGTTCCGGTTTAGATATTTATCTTAAATACTGAAATACAAGTCCTAGCCAAATTTGTTAATTACTTTACTCGAAATAGCCAAAAAAAAAAAAAAAACTAATTTACGCAACACTAAAATCGCAGATGGTTAGATCTCATTTGTGATTTCGGCATTCTATTTGCTATTTGGTGTCTGCTATTTTCTTCATATCTATCTACCATTTGCTAAAGGTTATAAAAAGATTATTTTTTCGAAATCTATTCCACCAAATTTCAAATGGGTTTTGTTCCATGTACGATATACTTTTATCCCATATGTGATTTTACGTTGATTTTTTAAATGACTTAGGTTTGACTATGAATTTGGTAAGGTTGACTACGAAATCAGATGTTGTTGACTATGAATTCGTACAAATGGGTAAATTTTATATAGAAGTTAGCAAAAAAGGTTTAGCTTTGATTTAAAATGAATGAATTTTTGAATAATAACGATCACTAAAGAGTTATATAGCAAACACGTTTTATAGAAATAGTCTTAGTCAACTCTTATTACTAGTCTTCTGCTTGTATTTAGGAATTAGTTGTAGTTTAGTCTATATATATATGTTGGGTGTATTCCTTGTAACACACATAGAAATATACATACTTTTCCTTCATTACACTGTTCTCTTCATCTTTATGGTATCAGAGCAAAGGGATTTTTTTTTTATCTGTGTCGATGACTACCAACAACAACATCCTTGGTTTTGCAACCAATTCCACCTTCCAAATCCCTCCTCTCAGTGTCAAATTGGACACGTCCAATTACCCCTTATGGCGTACCACCATCATCTCGGCTCTCGAAACCTTCGACCTGGAATCTTTTGTGCTCACACCCGATCCACCTGCAGAGACCCGTCCGATCGTTCCTGCCACAGGTCCCCCCACCACCGAGCCTAATCCCGATTTTCTGCTATGGAAGAAGCGTGATCGCTATGTTCTACTGTGGCTCAAATCGACAATGTCAGAGCGTTCCTTAGCCCTTGTTGCTCGTGCGTCTTCGTCTCACTCCGCTTGGACTATCCTCGCCAAGACGTTCCAAGCTCAAACCAGGGCACGACAGATCTCAATGCGAACCGAACTTCAAAACCTCTCCAAAGGCTCGTTGACCATGATTGAATACATCGAGAAGAAACGCTCAATTGCTGATGATCTTGCTGGAAGTCTTAAGCCGATCTCTGATGACGACCTAATCGAATACATCTTAAGTGGGCTGGACTCTTCATATGGCCCATTTACTTCAGCCTTTCTAGTCCAAGGTGAACACTCCACCCTTGATGATCTTGTTGGGCTCCTCTTACACGAGGAAGCTCGTCTTGAGCAGGACCACTTACGCCAACAAATTGCCGTCCCACCTGCTCCAAATGCATCCATTCTGTAACGACCCGTTCCCGGTACGTTAATTCATTGGTAATTGTTGTAAGTTTTCAAGAGGGACTCGGCGAGTTCTAGCCTGACTCGCCGAGTAGGGTCGCAACTTCGAGCACGCGTGAGCCGGTGACTCGGCGAGTCCATATCCCTGACTCGGCGAGTCCATCCGTCTGGGTGAAACCCTAAATTCCCGGGGTTGCCCACTATTTAAACCACCTTATAGCCCCCATTCTCGCCTCCCTCACCCTGAGAACACAGTGAGAGAACCCTAATCCTCCCTTGAGAGCTTATAAGTGTTTTGGTGCCATTTTGTGAAGGTGTGAAGAAGGAGAAGAAGAAAGAAGCAAGGAGAAAAGTTGTAGTGCAAGGATCCAAGGGCAAATCTGAGTTAATTAAGGTATTTTCGGAGTTCCCTTCTTGTTATATGCTTTAAACTTCCTTTAGAGCTCTCCTAAGAGCTAGTTGATGCTTGTTCCAAGCCTTATGTTTGCATGAATGTCTTAATAAGTCGAAATATCTTTGGATCTGAATGATGGGGTGTTGTAGAGCCCAGATCTACTGTCTTTTTGGAGTTACTTTGCATATTAACCATAGATCTACCCATTTTGTGCATCTTTTAGCCTTATTTCCCTTATTCATGAGGTTGTACACGTAAAGTTGGAAACTTTACGTGGTAAATCAGCTTATTGGACCCAGATCTATCAATTGTATGTGTTGGATTCAAACAAAATCGAGTAAAAATCAGTTGCATGGCGGCAACTCGGCGAGTCAGGAAGAACGACTCGGCGAGTTGGGTCGCGAGTTCCCGATTCCTTCATTTTTACCAGTGTCGAGTGAACCCAGTGAGCTAGAGAGTGGACTCAGCGAGTTGAGGGTAAACTCAGTGATGGAGGGACTCGGCGAGTTGTTCATCAACTCGGCGAGTCCAAGGCAATCTCCTTAAGATCAAGAACAACTCGTCGAGTTTGTTCATCCGGCTCGGCGAGTCGGATGAAGATTGTCTGAGTTTTTGGATCAAGAGGGTACTCGTCGAGTCGATGCCAGACTCGACGAGTAGCAGCGAGTAAGAGTGAAAAGTGAGAGTAGGACTCGGCGAGTTGGGTGGCCCAACTCGGCGAGTCAGCCCAAAAGAGAGTTGACTTTGACCAAGGGTAAAAGAGTCATTTTACCCCAAGCGCAGTGTTTAGTATTTGATTGAGTGTGTTTATGGACTTGTAGCCGAGGAGATTCAGGAGCAGCAGCCGTTAGCTTCCCGAGCCACACACTCAGCAGCCAGCTTACGAGGTGAGTTTCCTTCCAGTAGGAACGGGTCTAAGGCCACAATGCCGGCCCGTTCAGCTAGCAGTAGTTTCCGGATTTAGGTCCGATGTAGTAGCTAGTATGTTCGATGCCTTCGTGGCTCGAACAGGATTTGTGTGCTATGTTTTATGTGTTAAGTATTATGTGTTCCGGGCTACGGCCCGATGTAGTATGCCGTATATGTGTTTATGCTAGTTGATGTGTTATGTTATGCCATGTTTAGTCAGTCAGTTCCGGACTTCGGTCCGATGCAGTTAGTTCCGGACATCGGTCCGATGCAGTTAGTTCCGGACGTCGGTCCGATGCAGGGGACAAGGTCCCAGTCAGTTCCGGACTTCGGTCCGATGCAGTTAGTTCCGGACTTCGGTCCGATGCAGGGGACAAGGTCCCAGTCAGTTCCGGACTTCGGTCCGATGCAGTTTCCGGGCTTCGGCCCGATGCAGTGGGCAAGGCCCAATATGTGTTTATATGTTATTGTATGGTATGTGGTAGTTTGGGGGAGCTCACTAAGCTTCGTGCTTACAGTTTCAGTTTTGGTTTCAGGTACTTCCGCAAGCAAAGGGAAGAGCTCGGGGTGACGGCGTCGCACACACCACAGCTTTAGCTTTTAGCCTGGGATTGATTTAGTTTGTTTTGATTTGCCGTAGTATGATACAGTTTCCGCACAGTGTTTTCATTTATGTTGGAATACATCACGTATGGTTTTATTATATGACACCTTGATTATGGTTTTGATTATATCGAAAAAACGAAATTTTTGGGTCGTGTTTTTGGGTTGTTTCAAGTTGGTATCAGAGCCCTGGTTTGAGGGATTCGGATACACTTCCGGGTGTATCTGAACTCAAACTAAGGGAAATAAAAGATTTTAGTAAAATAAAAATGTTTTACAAAAAGAATTTTGAAAGCACTTAGAAAGAAAGAATTGTTTTTAACAAGATAGAGGTGTGTGCATGCGGTCAGCCGAGCTCAAGTAAGTACTCCCAAATTACCCATACAAGTTATTTGTTCAGTTTCAGTTTCAGTAGAACAGCATGCTAGTATAGGGCTAAGGATCTAGGAGAATGCCTTATGTGCCTGCTTATGTGTTACAACTTTATGAGTATTGCATGCTAGAATTGAGTAGACAGCAGTAGGATAGCCTGTTTAGGTTATGCCTGATAGTATGAGTTTAGCATCCTATGCTAGTGCAGTTTCTTGTTATAAGAATAGTTTTGCCTGAGTCTGTTTCCCTTATCCGAATGCTGCTTGCTTCGTGCTTGATGGGGTTCTGAGTAATGGGAGTTAGCCATTAGGTGAACACGCCACACCACATGTAATCAGGATTGAATAATCCCAGAGTGCTGGAACTGGCCCTATTGCGCAGCTCTTTTTTGAGTCCAACCGTTGTAGGGACGGATCTTTTACTTGAAGGATTATCTGATCCTCATCACATGTGATGGTGTTTAGGTGGTGGCTAACTGGCATTATGAGGAGACATACGACAGCTGAGGACCAGTCGTGTTGAGCTTGAGTTTTCCTAGGGCAAGCCTAGGATGAGAGCAACAGAGAATAGCAGTAGTAGAGGTGACTTGGTGGAGTCAAGGCAGTTCTTGAGGAAAGTACGGATAGATGTGGAAGGTAGTATGGGCCCGTACTACTGAAAGCAGAGGCTCCGTACTCGAATCAAGGAAGGCCAAGGCAAGACCAGGAAGCTAGTAGTAGTAACATGATCCCTTGAGATATTTCAGTGTTCTAATGTTGTTATGATATGTTTCAGAATGGTAGTTTTGCGTCCGAGACCAGTAGTCGGCAGCTCAGATGCCGGAGGGGGATCCGGATCGGGATCAGGCCCGGAGGTCGGGCAGGTGGATGAGCAGACCAGAGAGTTCCTTTCTTCTGAGATTACCCGCATCATACTGGAGCAGACTCCTGTGATCTTCGGTTCGATCAAGGAGGGTATTTTAGAGCTGATGGATGAGAGATTGAGTACTTTCCGTGCTGAGATGGCGGCCGTGATGGGGTCGCGCACACTTACGTTCAGGGAGTTCAGGGCATGCGGAGCTCCAGACTATCATGGGGCGCGGGACCCCATAGCAAGTACCAGATGGTTGGCGGATGTGGCCAACGCTTTCCGCACTAGCAGGTGTCCCGAGGGGGACAAGGTCAGATTTGTTGGAATAGTGTCTAAGGCTATAACTATATTCGGTGGTGCATGGTCCTTTTGGGTTGCCTTCACCATAGAAACTTGAAGGATGATTTGTTAAGAGAGAGTAAATATTATAAGGAATAATATTTAGCTATTTGATTAATATAAGTCATAAATTAATTGGTATTAATTTGGTGACTTAAAGAGATTAATTAAATAAGAGGGTATAAACTGTCAATTGTTTGATAGTTAGACTTTAGACTATAAATCCATTAGGATGGACTTTGGACGGTTTCTAAGAGCTTTAGGATAGCTCAAAATAGTCCATAAGGATATCTATGAATGGATTTGGATAGCCTTAAGTGAAGATTATCCAATTAGGGTTTAGGGTGAAACCCTTAAGGAGTCTAAAGGTATAAATAGGCCCTTGGGGTGTGGAATTCGTGTACAACCTTTCAGAACCTAAAGCAAGGAACCTCTGGCCGAATTCCATCCCCTCTCCTCTCTCCTAAATCATCTTGCTTGCTATTGGTGTTTGTAAGCCATTAGAGGAGTGACAATTGTGACTCTAGAAGCTCCAAGACAAGAAGATCAACAAGGAACTCAAAGGTATGATTCTAGATCTGTATTAATGTTGTTGTTTAACCTAATTAGCCATTAGAAGTCTTGGATTCAAAAGCATGTTTGATAGAAAGCCTAGATCCAAGCATTAGGGTTTTGCATGCGCACATAGGAAAGTTCTTATGGCTAAAACCCAACAGTGGTATCAGAGCCTAGATTGGTTTTCTACAAATTGTTGCTTGAATAACTGAAACAAACCTGCAAAATTTGATTTTTTGGGTTTTGAGTCACTGACTCGTCGAGTTCCATGGTGGACTCGGCGAGTAGGCCTGACTCGGCGAGTCCCCTTGTGCACTCGGCGAGTCCAAGCGTCAGGAAGGGCCAGATTCGGGATTTCTTTGTGTTTATCTTATCCAAACTTACCATAAACTAATTAGATCAATATGAATCTGTTTTTTTGATAAATATAAGTGTTATCTTGATCTAGTTAAAGGTAATTATCAACTAATTAAATATTTAGTTTCTTTATATGATAATTAATTAATTGTTTTAATTATTTTTGGTAATTATCCTCAAAGAAATCAAAGATAAATCAAATAAAGATAATTAAGATATTAATTGTTAATTGAAATTGTTTGTTATTTGATCCTCCATGTTTTTAAATGTTTAAAACCTACCCTATAGTTTTGAAATTTATATTTGTGATTAAAAGCTTTAATTTAGACAACCTAAATTTCAAACCCTAGATTTTGAAAAGTTTAAAATACAACCCTATACTTATATGATGTTATTAGAATAATATATATATGTATAACTAAATGCTAGTCTTACCGCTAGTAGGCCTCATTCACGAAGCCGATCTATAAGGTGGGTATAAGGTTGCGGCCTATAAAATGGCGCTTAATGGGTGTACACTCACACCCACCGCTTGCTTGATTGGTGGAGGGTCGTTAGCCGAACGGGTAGGATAGGGCAACCTCATCCTCTCATTAAAAGTATAATAAGAAATACGAAGTAACTAAATTTTTTTTAAAATTTCCCAATCTTAGTTACTTTAGGAAAAGTGAATTGATGCAATCCCATGAAATTACACTTTGCACCTTGCTAAGACGTTAGTGGAGCGTGTGTGGTTTACCGGCACACTAATTGGTTCTAAGCGAAGGTGGCAAAGGGTGATTCATTGTTTATCATAGTTCGATGGAGCGTGTGTGGTTTACCGGCACATCGAATAGGTGATCGTAACAATGAAGGCACCATGTAAATTTGCATGGTAATTCACACCCGCTTTGTGATCCTCGGCATCCCAGTCACAAACAAGAGGGGCATATCGAGATTTAAACATGCCATTGAATAGTTCAATGAATCTCATCCGAACCTAGGAATTCTCAAAAACACTTAGGACTAAAAGTTTAAGTTTTGTGATGGAGAATTAGTGAATCGTCATTCACTTACCTTCAATTTATTTGCATGTTGGATTACGACATCCCTTTTCTAGTATGTAAATGTTATTGTTGGATCCTAGCCCTAATTTTTCTTATTGGGTGATAATTAGGGATTCTTGTTCTAATCTATCTTTGTCCTTTCTATAGATGTCAAACGCAAACAACGCTGCTGCTAGTTCTTTCACGTTGATGAGCCTTTGCCAAAAGGTCACCTTCGATGGAACGAACTTTGGCGAATGGATAAGATACATTCGCACCATTGCTCGCTATGAGGATAAAGAGTATGTCCTCGACGAGAAGCTCGAGAAAATCAACCCCGAAATTGCTACTCCCGCTGAAATCACCGCCTTTGAAACCCATGAGCGAGATGCGACGAAAGTACATTGCATCATGATCGCCACCATGAACTCCGAGTTCCAAAAGTCCTACGAGGACATGTATCCATACGAGATGCATCAAGACTTGTTGGAGAGGTACCACCAAAACGCGAGACAAGAGCGTTACGAGATCTTCACTAACATGATTTCCGCCAAGATGGGTCATGGAGAATCTCTTACCGTGCACTTGCAAAAGATGCAAAGGTATGTCGACCGCCTTCGCAAGTTAAATGTTGACTTCGGCGAAGACTTGGCGATCGACATGGTGCTTCACTCTTTGCCTCCGATGTATAATCAATTTAGGATGACCTACCACATGAACAAAGAGGAGGTCACTCTAAGTAAGCTCCAAGGTCTCTTGAGGGTTGCTGAGAGCAATTTCAAGGACAAGTCTGTTGCACCAACTCCCAATCCGTCTGCTGCTCCTGTCTTGGCAATTGGTCAAGGGAAGGGAAAGAAGAGGAAAGCTTCTTCAAATAACTATCGAAAGGTGAAAGCCCGAGATGGTTCCTCTTCTAGTGGGACAAAAGTTGATCCCTCTAAGCCCTGCTCTAACCCGAAGGAGGCAGAGTGCCACCACTGCCACAAGATAGGACATTGGAAGAGAAGCTGCCCGGATTACCTGCAAGCCATCAAGGAAGGAAAGATCAAGCCATCTTTCGCAGGTATATATGCAATAAAATCTAACGATTCTAATCATGCTATTTCTTGGGTTCTTGACACCGGTTGTGGTTATCACATTTGTTCTAATGTGCAGGGACTAAAAAGAAGTAGGGATGTGGAGCAAGGAAGGATCAATCTAATCATGGGGAACAGAAGATCGTCGCCTGTGACCAAGATTGGAGTGTATTCTTTGGTGCTTAAGAATAGTTTAGTTTTAGATTTGAACAATTGTTGCTATTCGCCAGAAATGGCTAGAAACATCATTTCATTTCATGGTTTATATAGACAAGGTTTTAGATTTTCTTTTAATAATGAGAATGGTTCTATTTTGGCTTATCTAAATGGTGTCTTTTATTTTGAAGCTATACCATGTAATGGAATATATGAAACTGTTATGATTGTTGATAACTTAGGAAATGATGTTTTGAATATTGATTCTTCCACTAGTATGGATAAAGCATCCTTGTGGCATTGTCGTCTTGGACATGTCAACAAGAAACGCATAGCCCAACTCCAAAAGGATGGAGTGTTGGAGTCATTCGACCTTAGGGAAGATGACACATGCGAGTCTTGTTTACTTGGAAAGATGACTAAGTCACCCTTCACGAGTACTTGTGAAAGGGGTGAGGGACTATTAGACCTAATACATACCGATGTATGTGGACCTTTTAGATCAACCACGAAGGATGGGAACCGCTTCTATGTGACCTTTACCGATGATTATAGTAGATATGGGTATATCTATTTAATCAAGCAAAAGTCAGAAACCTTTGAAAAGTTCAAAGAGTTCAAGAATGAAGTGGAGAATCAATTGGGCAGGAAAATCAAGATGCTTCGATCCGATCGAGGAGGAGAGTACCTAAGTCTTGAATTCCACGATTATCTCAAGGAGTGTGGAATAGTTTCGCAATTGACGCCTCCTAGGACACCGCAATTGAATGGTGTGGCAGAAAGGCGTAATCGAACCTTATTGGATATGGTTCGCTCTATGATGAGTCGTGCTTCACTACCTATCTTCTTTTGGGGGTATGCCTTAGAGACTGCCGCCCATATCCTTAACCGAGTCCCTACCAAGAAGGTTGCCAAAACACCTCACGAGATGTGGACGGGGAAAGCTCCCTCATTGGCACATATCAAGGTTTGGGGTTGCGAGGCTTTCGTAAGACGAGATACTCACGACAAGCTTGAACCTCGAAGTGAGCGATGTATTTTCATCGGCTACCCGCAAACTTCCTTTGGATATCTCTTCTATAGACCGAAAGATAATGTTATCTTTGTTGCGAGGAGAGGAGTTTTCCGAGAGCAAGAACTCATAAGCCGAGGAGACAGTGGGAGGCAAATCGAACTTGAAGAGATTCAAGAATCGATAGATGAAGGAAACTCTACCGCTGGCGTTCAACCCGAGGAGGAAACTCCGGTTGAACCGATTGACGAATCCTTACCTCTTAGACGTTCCGATAGAGTTAGAGTTCAACCCCAGTTTTATGGCTTTCATATTACTACCGAAAGGGACACGTATATTAGTGATGGTACACTAGTAAATCTTGATGAACCTAATAGCTATAAGGAAGCCATGGCAGGCCTGGAGTCTGCGAAATGGAAAGAGGCGATGGATAGCGAGATCCAATCCATGTACGATAACCAAGTTTGGAATTTGGTTGATTACGTGCCCAAACGTAAGACCGTAGGGTGCAAGTGGATCTTCAAGAAGAAGACCGACGTGGATGGGAACGTACACACATACAAAGCGCGATTGGTTGCGAAGGGCTTTACTCAAACTCCCGGAGTTGACTATGATGAGACCTTCTCACCAGTTGCGAAGATTAAATGTATTAGAGTGATGCTAGCAATTGCCGCATTTCATGATTATGAGATTTGGCAAATGGATGTCAAGACCGCTTTCCTTAACGGAAAGTTGGCTAAGGATGTTTACATGGCTCAGCCAGAGGGGTTTGTGGATCCGAAGCATCCGAATAGAGTGTGTAAGCTTGAGAAGTCCATTTATGGACTTAAGCAAGCGTCTCGCAGATGGAATCTTTGCTTCGATGAGAAAGTCAAAGAGTTTGGATTTGTACGAAGCGAAGACGAATCTTGTGTATATGTCATAGCCAGTGGGAGTGTAGTAAGCTTCCTCGTTTTATATGTCGATGACATATTACTCATAGGAAACGACATCCCGACTCTGCAGGAGGTTAAGTCCTGGCTCGGGAAGTGCTTCGCTATGAAGGACCTCGGAGAGGCTTCTTACATTTTGGGAATAAGGATAGTAAGAGAAAGAAGTAAGAGACTAATTGGACTTAGTCAAAATACTTACTTGGAGAAGGTACTAAAACGTTTTAGTATGGAAAACTCAAAGAAGGGAGAACTACCGATACAAGGAAATGCCAAGTTGAGTAAGACTCAAAGTCCGAGTACCGAAGCCGAGATAGCAGAAATGAGCCGAGTACCATACGCTTCCGCAGTTGGCTCAATCATGTACGCTATGACTTGTACTCGCCCTGATGTAGCCTTCGCTTTGAGCATGGTTAGCAGATATCAAGGGAACCCTGGCAAAGCACATTGGATTGCGGTGAAGAACATCCTTAAGTACCTTCGGAGAACGAAAGAATGGTTCTTAGTCCTTGGAGGGAGTGATGACTTGAAGGTGCGAGGGTATAGTGACGCCAGCTTTCAAACCGACAGGGACAACTATCGTTCGCAGTCGGGCTGGGTCTTTACCCTAAATGGAGGAGCAGTGACATGGAAAAGTTCCAAGCAGGAAACCGTAGCTGATTCAACGTGCGAATCAGAGTACATCGCAGCGAGCGAAGCGTCGAAGGAGGCAATATGGCTGAAGAACTTCATCGGTGATCTTGGAGTTGTACCGGCCATAAAGGAGCCCATGGAGATTTTCTGTGATAACGAAGGTGCGGTTGCCTTGACCAAGGAACCGAGGGATCATGGTAGATCTCGACATATCGACAGAAAATATCACTTCATTAGACATCGTGTAGAAGAAGGACAACTCGTAGTGAAGAGGATATCATCAGAAGATAACCCAGCAGATCCGCTTACGAAGGGACTGAGTAGGGTTAAGCACTTACAACATGCTAGGAGTATTGGGCTGAAGGATGATATTAGCATAGATTAGATTGTATTAGAAACGTATAATAGATAAATGTAATTAACATTTGATGATTAAATAAAGAAGTTTTATTTATGAGTAAAGTTACTATCACATGTTAGTTGTTTAACTATTGTTTCACTTTGCATGTTTTGACTTCCAGAATAATTGAGTTTATTAGGAATAATCGAATTATTCAAATGGTCCACAATCGTTCATATGTTGGGAGTAGATATGAATGAAGATTGTCGTGAATTGGTGTGTAGAGTGTCTAAATGGTGTTAGACATAGCAAGAGTTGCTGCAACGTTCATGAGTGCTTATGAACTGGTTTTGAGCATTGGAATAAACCCGCGCTTGCTGGAATCACCTTATGGAATACGATATAAAAGGTGATCGCAAGACGATAATATCATATGGTCTTAAAACCTAGATATATGGTTTATTATTTGTTAATTGATTGTGCATTGATAATGCGAAAACGCATCAGTAACTTGATGTTATAAAACGCATTGTTGTGTATAGTTGGTTAATGAATAAGTAAATGCATATAAGTCGAAGTTTATCTGTAAATTTTATCCTAAGAGGGTAGAAGAGATATCTTGGCCACTCGATGATTTGATTTGACTTATGTGTCGGGCCCGGTCAGAACTGAATTGATGTGTTCGATTAAGTTCTATGTCAAATAAATTGAAGATCGAGAAATCTAAATGCTAGACTAACCATTCCATAGGATTGTCAGCATGATATCTAACAGAGGACTGTACGATCCCTTATCTAAAGGACAAGATTGATTAGATCAGAGTTGACAGCGTCTTTGAGAGCTACGATTGCAAACCGTATTATACTTGTATAGTTACTAGACTTATCCAAGTGGGAGACTGTTGGAATAGTGTCTAAGGCTATAACTATATTCGGTGGTGCATGGTCCTTTTGGGTTGCCTTCACCATAGCAACTTGAAGGATGATTTGTTAAGAGAGAGTAAATATTATAAGGAATAATATTTAGCTATTTGATTAATATAAGTCATAAATTAATTGGTATTAATTTGGTGACTTAAAGAGATTAATTAAATAAAAGGGTATAAACTGTCAATTGTTTGATAGTTAGACTTTAGACTATAAATCCATTAGGATGGACTTTGGACGGTTTCTAAGAGCTTTAGGATAGCTCAAAATAGTCCATAAGGATATCTATGAATGGATTTGGATAGCCTTAAGTGAAGATTATCCAATTAGGGTTTAGGGTGAAACCCTTAAGGAGTCTAAAGGTATAAATAGGCCCTTGGGGTGTGGAATTCGTGTACAACCTTTCAGAACCTAAAGCAAGGAACCTCTGGCCGAATTCCATCCCCTCTCCTCTCTCCTAAATCATCTTGCTTGCTATTGGTGTTTGTAAGCCATTAGAGGAGTGACAATTGTGACTCTAGAAGCTCCAAGACAAGAAGATCAACAAGGAACTCAAAGGTATGATTCTAGATCTGTATTAATGTTGTTGTTTAACCTAATTAGCCATTAGAAGTCTTGGATTCAAAAGCATGTTTGATAGAAAGCCTAGATTCAAGCATTAGGGTTTTGCATGCGCACATAGGAAAGTTCTTATGGCTAAAACCCAACAAGATTGGCATCCTGTCTTCTGAAGGACAGGGCACGGGATTGGTGGGAGGAGGTCGGACATGCCATCGGGGATGATGCGGAATTGGATGCCATGACCTGGGCTGATTTCTCTACCAGGTTCAGGGCGGAGTTTGCACTAGTCATTGAGGTGCATCAGTTAGCTAGGGAGTTTCAGGACCTTACCCAGACTATAGAGACAGTGGCGGAGATCACCGCCAAGTTCAGGGAGAGGGCCCTTCTTGTTCCTCAGTATGCAGCCGATGAGGAGATGAAGAAGGCCCGTTATCATGAGATGTTTCGGAGTGACATCCGCATGTTTGTGAGCCGGTCCAGTTGTAAAACGCTGGACGACATGATTGCCAGAGCTAGATAGAGGGAGATTGATCTCGAGATGGAGAAGAAGAGGAAACCGGAGGCGGTTTCGGGTTCAGACAGTATGGGCAAAAAGCCCAAGGTTTCAGATCACAGGTCTAGGAGTCAGCAGAGCCATGGTCGGTGTGGCAAGTGTGGGAGATTGCACGAGGGGGCGTGCAAGGCAGGGAGTTCCGGCTGCTACAAGTGCAGTCGGACTGGGCATTTGAGTAGGGATTGTACGGCCCCTGCTACTACGGTTACAACATCAGATCTGATTTGCTTTCAGTGCAATCAGAGGGGACATAAAAGGTCCCAGTGTCCCAGTTTAGCTGCAGCAGGGAAGGTGGTTGCACCTGCCCCTGCCACCTTGAGGATTACAGATGGCCGGCAGGGCCGATCTGATGCGCCAGTGGCGAAGAGCAGGGCATTTCAGATGACAGCAGAGGAGGCGCGAGCGACTCCTGATGTGGTGACGGGTATGTATCTTTCCTCCGTCTTCTAATTGTTATAATATCGTTTGAATATTACTTGATGATATGTTTTATTTAGGGTCGTTCTCGGTGAACGGCATCCCTGCTTTGGTATTGTTCGATTCGGGGGCTACCCGATCATTTGTATCGCTTGCGCTTAGCAAGAGATTTAGCAGAGCTCCAGGGGAGCTGGATTGTCCATTAGAGGTTGAGATAGCAGATGATAGGACCGTGAGGGTCGGCAGAGTACATAGAGGGTGTTCCCTTCAGATATTTGATGAGCAGTTTTCAGTGGACCTGGTTCCGATTCCCCTGCGTGGGAATAAAGTTATTGTGGGCATGGATTGGCTCAGCCCCAATGGGGCGGTGATTGATTGTGAGCTTCAGCTAGTGAGGGTTCGCACTCCCAGTGGGGGAGAGATAGTGATTCAGGGCGAGAGGCCCCAGCGAGGACCGACCTTTTGTTCCGCCGCAAGGGCGAGGCACTATGTTCAGCAGGGTTGCGCCGGTTTTGTAGCTTACGTCTTGGATGCCCGGGAGAAGGGCAAGACGACGATTGATGATGTTCCTATTTTTCGTGACTACCCGGATGTGTTTCCCGAGGATTTGCCGGGGATACCTCCAGAGAGGCAGGTTGAGTTCAGGATCGACCTAGTTCCTGGTGCGGCTCCGATAGCCAAAGCACCGTATCGACTCGCTCCCCCTGAGATGCAGGAGTTGTCTACACAGCTTCAGGAACTGTTAGACAAGGGTTTCATTCGGCCGAGCAGTTCGCCTTGGGGAGCGCCGATCTTATTTGTGAGGAAGAAGGCTGGGTCGCATCGTATGTGCATTGATTATCGGGAGTTGAACAAAGTAACGGTGAAGAACCGTTACCCACTTCCGAGGATAGATGACTTGTTTGATCAGCTTCAGGGAGCGTATTGGTTCTCCAAGATCGATCTACGCTCCGGTTATCATCAGATGAGGGTTAGAGATGAGGATGTACAGAAGACTGCTTTCAGGACCCGGTATGGTCATTATGAGTTCGTGGTGATGCCATTTGGGCTCACCAATGCCCCAGCCGCGTTCATGGATCTCATGAACCGCGTGTGCAGACCGATGCTGGATCGGTCGGTGATAGTGTTTATAGATGACATCTTGGTGTATTCCAAGACACAGGGGCAGCACGAGGAGCACCTGCGGGAGGTGTTGGAGACTTTGAGGAAGGAGAGACTTTTCGCAAAGTTCTCCAAGTGTGAGTTCTGGTTGCGCGAGGTGCAGTTTCTTGGTCATCTCGTCAACCAGAAGGGTATTTTGGTAGATCCGGCCAAGATTGAGGCCGTGATGCAGTGGGAGGTCCCGAGGTCTCCATCTGAGATTCGGAGCTTCCTGGGGTTGGCAGGGTATTATCGGAGATTTATTCAGGACTTCTCCAAGATAGCAGTGTCGCTCACCCGGCTAACCAAGAAGTCGGTGGTTTTTCGTTGGGGGCCTAAGCAGCAGGCGGCGTTCGAGACTCTCAGGCAGAGATTGTGCGAGGCTCCGATCCTTACCTTGCCAGGGGGAGTAGAGGATTTCGTAGTCTATTGTGATGCTTCGATCACAGGTATGGGAGCAGTATTGATGCAGCGAGGCCATGTGGTAGCTTATGCCTCGAGACAGTTGAAGCTTCACGAGGCTAATTATCCTACCCACGATTTGGAGCTGGGGGCAGTTGTGTTTGCCCTCAAGATTTGGAGACATTACCTTTATGGGGTCCGCTGTACTATATACACGGATCACAAGAGTTTGCGATATCTTATGGATTAGCCGAGTTTGAACATGAGACAGAGGAGATGGTTAGACGTGCTGAAGGACTATGACTGTGAGATCCTTTATCATCCAGGGAAGGCCAATGTGGTGGCCGACGCCCTGAGCTACAAGGTGTCGACGGCCCCTATAAGAGATCTGTGTATGAGGATGACAGTGATCACTCCGTTGTTGGAGCGGATCAAGGAGGCTCAGATGGAGGGCCTCAAGGAGGAGAGGCAGAAGTGTGAGAGGATAGTGGGCCGAGTAGCTTCATTTGATTACGACAGTCGGGGTTTGTTGACGCTTCATGGTAGGATATGGGTACCGTACTGGGGTGGGGTACGACAAGTATTGATGGACGAGGCTCATAAGTCTCGATTTTCTATCCACCTAGGAGCGACGAAGATGTATCGAGATCTTCAACCTGATTATTGGTGGCCCTGCATGAAGCGAGACGTCGCTTGGTATGTTGAGAGATGTTTGACCTGTCGGAAGGTCAAAGCGGAGCATCAGAGACCTCACAGCAAGATGCAGCCGTTAGACATTCCCGTGTGGAAATGGGAGGATATCACCATGGATTTTGTCACCAAACTCCCCAGGACCGCACGTGGAGTGGACTCGATATGGGTAGTAGTGGATCGGTTGACGAAGAGTGCTCATTTTATTCCGATTCAGGAGAGTATATCGGCGGAAAAGTTAGCCGATATCTATGTGCGGGAGATTGTGGCACATCATGGAGTGCCGGTATCGGTGGTGTCGGACCGAGATGTTCGATTCACGTCCAGATTCTGGAAGCGGTTCCACGACGAGATGGGTACTCGTCTCCATTTCAGCACCGCTTTTCATCCTCAGACAGACGGGCAGAGCGAGAGGACGATTCAGACTCTTGAGGACATGCTTAGGGCATGTGTTCTAGATTTTGGGGGCAGTTGGGATACGTATCTTCCGTTAGCGGAATTCTCGTATAACAACAGTTATCATGCGAGTATTGATCGACCTCCTTTTGAGATGCTGTATGGGAGGAAGTGTAGGACCCCGATTTGTTGGGGCGAGGTCGGTCAGCGAGTCATCGGGAGCACCGAAGTGGTGCTCAAGACGACTGAGTTGATCCAGCAGGTCCGTAGTAGGCTGCAGACTGCGCAGAGTCGGCAGAAGAGCTACGCCGACAGGAGGCGTTCGGACTTGGAGTTCCAGGTGGGCGATATGGTTCTTCTGAAAGTCTCACCTTGGAAAGGTGTCATCAGGTTCCGGAAGAGGGGAAAATTGGGCCCCAGATTTATTGGTCCTTTCAGGGTTTTGGCCCGGGTGGGTCGGGTTGCTTATCGGTTAGATCTCCCTGAGGAGCTTAGTCAGATACACAACACCTTCCACGTGTCACAGTTAAGGAAGTGTTTGGTGGATGAGACGGCAGTCGTTCCCTTAGAGGATATCCAGGTTGATAGCGGCCTGAATTATATTGAGAGACCGGTCGCGATTCTGGAACGGAAGATCAAGACCTTGAGGAACAAGGTAATTCAGCTAGTAAAGGTGCAGTGGCAGCACCGGAAGGGGTCTGAATGGACGTGGGAGGCTGAGGAGGAGATGAGAGCGCACTACCCGGAAATTTTTGCAGATCCAGCCGTAGCAGACTTCGAGGACGAAGTCTGAGACAAGTGGGGGAGAATTGTAACGACCCGTTCCCGGTACGTTAATTCATTGGTAATTTTTGTAAGTTTTCAAGAGGGACTCGGCGAGTTCTAGCCTGACTCGCCGAGTAGGGTCGCGACTTCGAGCACGCGTGAGCCGGGGACTCGGCGAGTCCATATCCCTGACTCGGCGAGTCCATCCGTCTGGGTGAAACCCTAAATTCCCGGGGTTGCCCACTATTTAAACCACCTTATAGCCCCCATTCTCACCTCCCTCACCCTGAGAACACAGTGAGAGAACCCTAATCCTCCCTTGAGAGCTTATAAGTGTTTTGGTGCCATTTTGTGAAGGTGTGAAGAAGGAGAAGAAGAAAGAAGCAAGGAGAAGAGTTGTAGTGCAAGGATCCAAGGGCAAATCTGAGTTAATTGAGGTATTTTCGGAGTTCCCTTCTTGTTATATGCTTTAAACTTCCTTTAGAGCTCTCCTAAGAGCTAGTTGATGCTTGTTCCAAGCCTTATGTTTGCATGAATGTCTTAATAAGTCGAAATATCTTTGGATCTGAATGATGGGGTGTTGTAGAGCCCAGATCTACTGTCTTTTTGGAGTTACTTTGCATATTAACCATAGATCTACCCATTTTGTGCATCTTTTAGCCTTATTTCCCTTATTCATGAGGTTGTACACGTAAAGTTGGAAACTTTACGTGGTAAATCAGCTTATTGGATCCAGATCTATCAATTGTATGTGTTGGATTCAAACAAAATCGAGTAAAAATCAGTTGCATGGCGACAACTCGGCGAGTCAGGAAGAACGATTCGGTGAGTTGGGTCGCGAGTTCCCGATTCCTTCATTTTTACCAGTGTCGAGTGAACCTAGTGAGCTAGAGAGTGGACTCAGCGAGTTGAGGGTAAACTCAGTGATGGAGGGACTCGGCGAGTTGTTCATCAACTCGGCGAGTCCAAGGCAATCTCCTTAAGATCAAGAACAACTCGTCGAGTTTGTTCATCCGGCTCGGCGAGTCGGATGAAGATTGTCTGAGTTTTTGGATCAAGAGGGTACTCGTCGAGTCGATGCCAGACTCGACGAGTAGCAGCGAGTAAGAGTGAAAAGTGAGAGTAGGACTTGGCGAGTTGGGTGGCCCAACTTGGCGAGTCAGCCCAAAAGAGAGTTGACTTTGACCAAGGGTAAAAGAGTCATTTTACCCCAAGCGCAGTGTTTAGTATTTGATTGAGTGTGTTTATGGACTTGTAGCCGAGGAGATTCAGGAGCAGCAGCCGTTAGCTTCCAAGCCACACACTCAGCAGCCAGCTTACGAGGTGAGTTTCCTTCCAGTAGGAACGGGTCTAAGGCCACAATGCCGGCCCGTTCAGCTAGCAGTAGTTTCCGGATTTAGGTCCGATGTAGTAGCTAGTATGTTCGATGCCTTCGTGGCTCGAACAGGATTTGTGTGCTATGTTTTATGCGTTAAGTATTATGTGTTCCGGGCTACGGCCCGATGTAGTATGCCGTATATGTGTTTATGCTAGTTGATGTGTTATGCTATGCCATGTTCAGTCAGTCAGTTCCGGACTTCGGTCCGATGCAGTTAGTTCCGGACATTGGTCCGATGCAGTTAGTTCCGGACTTCGGTCCGATGCAGTTAGTTCCGGACGTCGGTCCGATGCAGGGGACAAGGTCCCAGTCAGTTCCGGACTTCGGTCCGATGCAGTTAGTTCCGGACTTCGGTCCGATGCAGGGGACAAGGTCCCAGTCAGTTCCGGACTTCGGTCCGATGCAGTTTCCGGGCTTCGGCCCGATGCAGTGGGCAAGGCCCAATATGTGTTTATATGTTATTGTATGGTATGTGGTAGTTTGGGGGAGCTCACTAAGCTTTGTGCTTACAGTTTCAGTTTTGGTTTCAGGTACTTCCGCAAGCAAAGGGAAGAGCTCGGGGTGACGGCGTCGCACACACCATAGCTTTAGCTTTTAGCCTGGGATTGATTTAGTTTGTTTTGATTTGCCATAGTATGATACAGTTTCCGCACAGTGTTTTCATTTATGTTGGAATACATCACGTATGGTTTTATTATATGACACCTTGATTATGGTTTTGATTATATCGAAAAAACGAAATTTTTGGGTCGTGTTTTTGGGTTGTTTCACATTCCATTCGCCCTTAATGTCAATCGGCCTTCCCCCAAATCATACTCCCACCAAGGTTCTGGCTCCGGCTCCTCCTCCGGCCATTCTGGTTCTTTTCGTCCGACAGATCGCTGTCGCCGCCCTCAATGCCAGCTATGCAACAAGCCCGATCATGAGGTAGTAGACTGTTGGCAACGCAATAATCAAACTGACTACCCTTCACGTCGTCCCAATCCTCGCGACTCACACTCTCGTCAGGCTCATCTTGCTCAGCACCACTCCTCTGCTCCAACGGTCGATCCTAATTGGTATTTTGACACGGGAGCAACTGATCACGTTACACCGGACATTCAAAAGCTGTCAATTGCTGATGACTACCATGGAAATGATAAGCTTCAAGTAGGCAATGGTAACAATCTTTTTGTTTCTCATATCGGCTCCACTCGTTTGCAATCTCTCAAACTCCCCTCTATTCTCGTTGTACCACGCATTACCAAACATCTCTTAAGTGTCTCTAAATTAACTGTAGAAAATGATGTTTATTTAGAGTTTCATCGCACTCACTGCTCTATTAAGTCTCTGCAGGGCAAAACCCTTCTCAACGGGGACGTTAGAGAGGGTCTTTACTGCATTCCTACAACTACATCACCACCAAAATCTGTTCATTTTATGGCTCTCACCGGTACTTGTACCTCAATTCATGGATGGCACAAGAGGCTGGCTCACCCACATGAACCTTTACTCAGGCGCCTGTTATCTACCTTCCAGCTTCCTGTTTCATCAAATAAATTTCCACCTGTCTGTGATGCTTGTTAGCTAGGGAAAAGCCACCGCTCTCCACTTCCCACTTCTCATCTTACTTCTCTGAAGCCATTTGATTTAATTTATTCGGATGTTTGGGGTCCATCCCCGTATTTTTCAATCAATGGAAATAGATGTTTTGTCTTGTTTATTGATGATTGTTCTAAATTTGTGTGGATCTATTTTTTATCACAGAAATCTCAAGTTCTTTCCACTTTCAAACTATTTCAACAAATGGTACAAACCCAATTTAATACAAACATTAAAAGCCTTCAATCTGACTGGGGAGGAGAATATCGCACTGTCTCCTCCTATCTCACTACTCATGGCATTTCTCATCGACTGTCTTGTCCTTACACTCCAACACAAAACGGGGCAGTCGAACGCCGCAATCGGGTAATTTTCGAGAAAGGTTTAACCCTGTTAGCCCATTCCAATCTTCCACATACCTTCTGGGAACATGCTTTTAAAACAACAACGTATCTCCATAATCATACTATAACACCGGTTTTGGCTTACAAGTCTCCCTCCCAGACCCTATACTCTAAAATTCCCGATTATGCCTTCCTCAAAACGTTTGGGTGCTTATGTTACCCCTTTCTTCGACCATACAACCATCACAAGATTGATTTCCGGTGCCTACCATGTATCTTCATTGGGTACAATGCCTCTCACAAAGGATATTTGTGCTATCATCAGCCATCTTCAAGAATTTATATTGCCCGCCATGTTGTATTCAATGAAGAAGTATTTCCTTACTCTACACCTTCTTCTCCCTCATCTTCCTCATCTTCCTCTCCCCCACCCTTTCTTCTGTTACTCCAAATCTTCTTCACAAGGCTACTGCCTTAACTCCTCCCACACCACCCTCTCCACCAACACCGCCTGATTCCCATGTCAATCAGCCTTTCCCCACCCAATTACTTGAACTCTACTATGAGTTCTCGTGCCAAACGAATATTTGATTTGCATCGTCTAGACGGGAGATGGGAGTTAGTGGAGAGAAATATAGGATATGTTTGTCCTTAGGGAGGAATTTTTGAATTTGCTTTGATTTTTTTGGACTATATTAGTTATAGTGATTTTATATCTTTAGTGAAAATGAAAACGGTTTGTTAGATAGATATACAATTAATGTTTGCTTCTACCATCCTGAATTGTATTATTATATAGCCATAGTTGAAGATCTGGATGTTAAAATATTGATCAACATAATCAAGTCGGTTTGAGGAAAGGCTGTGAAAATGTTTGTGGTGGTTGACGAAGGTGACGAAAGAGGAAAAGCGTTTGTTGTAGACATATCCAACGAGAAAGGGAACAACAACCCAATAGATGCTTTTATCATTCATATTGTACTTCAGTTTCATAGTGTTGCTGAAAATATAAATGTGTATTCATCGATTCACTGTGGATCCTGAAAATTATAAGTATGTTGGTGAGAATGATGTTGCTACATATCTTAATGATTGAAGCTTATATTGAAGGATTGAAGCTTAGAACATAAAGCATCGTAGATACCTTTAAGTTGAAGCTTAGAACATAAAGCATCGTAGATACCTTTAAGGTAAGGAGTTACATCCATGCAACAATCTCTAGTAAATGAAGTCGACATCATAAAGTTTGTTTTAAATTTCCATTCCACAATTTTATTTCGTTTGATGATAGGATAATCTCTATTCAACATTTCTATAACCAGTTTGATCACATCCGATCAAACTAATTTTTGGATGAAACTTGTTTATTTTTATTGAAGTCTGCTAATTAATTGTCAATATCAATATTCTACCCATTTATTTCTATAGTATTAAGATTTTGGCCATTAATTCACACTATTAGTTATTGTTCTAGTTTTCATATAAGAAACTCAACATATATCTTGTAAGAAAGTGGTGAACAGTGCTCTTATGAATCACCGATAATAGTATATATATATATATATATATATATATATATATATATATATATATATATATATATATATATATATATATATATACTAGGTTATTTTGTTCGTTACATATATTGTACCGATAATAGTATATATATATATATATATATATATATATATATATATATATATATATATATATATATATATATATATATATATATACTAGGTTATTTTGTTCGTTACATATATTGTGTGCCCGTAAGCACAATTCTGGACCAATTGATGTATAAAATCAACGATCATTATCTGAGGGTCTACGATATTACAATAGGGTAACATGTACAATATAATCACACAAATTTAAACATAAGGGTATTTTGGTCAATTAACATACATTAAAAAAAAGAAATTTTCAGATTTTTAGGGATAATTAATTTTTTTTTTAAAATCTGAATTTCTTAAATTAATTTAAATTTAATTTTATTATAATTTCTAATGCTAACCGATATTTTATTGTCAGAATGACAAAGAGTCAAACATAAAGTAGTAAATATATTTTCAATTTTATTTTTGTAGAATATGGTTCATTCAACATATTTTTTATAATTAACATGCTTAAAAAATTATACAACATATTATCAAGAATAATATTTTCTAAAGAATACTAATTTTATTTTTTTATCATGTAAAGTTGGCAACTTTACATGCATGCATGGCTTAATGGGGCTCAAGAGCTCAAAAAGAGCTTAAAAAAGGTCTTAATACATGTACGAGTCAAAATATGTGACATCCCCAAAATCTCGGCTAGAAAAGAGCGATTTTTCATTTATGCTTTTAAAATAAATTCAGAGTAAATCCTTTTGATTTGAAAGAGTTGCGGAATTTGTTCCCAAAAACAAAACATGATAAAACAATGTTTACCAATGCATTTCATAAAAGAAATGTATTTTCATTATATAATCAATACTCGGGGTGTCATGTTCCGATACAGACCAATAAGCATAAACGATAACATTACAAGTCATTCAACAAATACATACATATACAGACTTGTAAACAAAACAACTTGATGGTTCATCCATCTTACGCCCTTGCACCACTTCCTGTAATACAAATAAAACTGAGTGGGTCAGGCTTGGGAGCCTGGTGAGCATATAGGGTTTTCAACCTACAATAAATAATTAAATTAATTATTAACAACCAACAATAACCCAATTACCCATTCCCGTTATTCTCACTTTATGTCCCTAAAATAACTAACACAAGGGACCTAATCTAAGAATATTTTCATCGGGGTGACAACACATGCTGCGGGGGTTCCTCAGCAATATAAGTCAAATAAGGCAACCATGAGGGGGATGGAATATAACGAATGAACACCCAAGTTCATTAACACCTACAGGTTATGATCCTGCTAGCGTTCCACTGGACTGTCTAGAAAAGTCCGTGGTCGTCATCTAAATTTCGCTAGATGACTGGATCAAAACAACAACGAGGCCTCTCATCTGTTTATTACACACCAACTATCTACCCATGTTCTACCCAACATATTAGTAGATAAAAACATACATTTTTATACATATTTTCAAAACCTGTATAGCATGCTTGATCAATACATTTTCCATATAACAGATGAGGTACACACACATAACACGTATTTCATATAGAAATAATCAGATCTGTAAGATAGAAGGAAGTGAATATACATTCACACACATAACAACCAAATATACACATAACACGTATCTCGTATAAAATACTTCATAATTATACGTTAGGAGAAAGTAACAACACACTCACACATATAAGCAACAATATACTTAATACACTCAAACCATACTTGTATTATTATTGCGTTTATGAAAGGTAGTATACACTCACTTGATCAGAGGATGATCGGACAACACTACGACTTGTAAAAGTAGTAATCCTCAGCAGATCTGGAAGATCTCTACAAAAATCGAACTTCTCGCGGGCAGACCTTCGGCTCGGAAACCGCACTTCTCGGGATCTTCGGGATCTCGGGACTTGCTTCGGGACTCGGGAATATTACCGGGGCTTCGGGGTATTTTTGGCACGCAAAACGATGCAAAACGGGAGAGAGAATGGAGAAAAATAGCAAAGAAGCCGGCTGCCCTCGCATCCTATTTATAGGAGGCTGATGCCTCGCAGTACGCGGGGCGTACAGAAGTACGCGGGGCGTACTGCCTCCGAAACGTCACTGCATGCGTCATCCGAAGTCCTCGAGTGCGAGTGTCGACACTCTTCGCTGTACGCGGGGCGTACTCCGGATGAGTCCAGTGACTCGCCTCCGGATAATACCGAGGTTTAATAATTAATTTTAATTATTAATTATTTAATAAACTTCGGAAATTCATATCTTCTTCATACGAACTTCGTTTTTGACGTTCTTCATATCCACGCAAAGGTGACACTACGCTCTACAACTTTTGTTTAGACTCCGTCGGCTAATTTTGAGTTTTATTTTTATTATTTATTTTAATAGGCCGGGACAGAAAATTTCGTTATAAATTCATAACTTCTTCGTTTGACGTCCGTTCTTGCCTAACTTTTTATAGCTTTGATACTAACAACGAGATCTTCGATTCTCGTTTAGATCACTAAGGCTAAATATCGCTTTAACGTAAATTTCACTTTTTACGTTATTCAGCGGTGCCGGTTCTGTCGCGAAAGTTCGACAGGTCATAACTTCTTCGTTATAACTCGGATTTCGGCATTCTTTATATCTTCGGAAACCTTGTTTCAACTACTACAACATTATATAAAGATATCAAGTTTATTATACACTTAAATTTTGATGCTTATTTTTATTCTTAATTAATCAAACCACATAATTAAGCAATTAAGCACAAAACACATAATACTCAAATAATACACTTCTATTATTTCAAAACGGGTTATAAAGGTTAACCTAGACTATCACATTGCTAAAAATGGCAAGCTCAGAAACACAGGCGTTACAAAATACTCCATAAAGTTTGTAGTTTTATGATAAGGGGACTGAATGGAGCTAAGATCTAACATCCACTACTTATGGAGTAGATCGAAAGTCCACCTATAACATAAAAGGCTCAAAATGCCCAAGAAACACCATATAGAAGATCTAACGAACATAATGGTGTGAGCTTTTTACCTCACAAAGCTTCCAAGTGAGAAGCCGGTCCTAGGTCCACAAGCTTAATTTACTTCTCCAAGGGTTTCTCTTCTTCTTTTTCACCTTAAGACACCAAAAATATCTTTATCAAGCTCAAAAACTCATTAACACACTTAGGGTTTCGTTCTCTAGGACAAGGGGGATGGAGGCTAGTCTAAAATGTCCAGGAGGTGAGTTTAAGATGTATAAGTAGGGCACAAACCCTAAAAAATTAGGGTTTGTCTCAGACCTGCGTACGACATGCATACTCCACGTACGCCCCGTATAAGTGGGTGGGATTCGCGATCAATCAGAAGGCTAGTACGCTATGCATACTAGCAAAGGACCATATTTATAACAATTTAACATTAGGGATAAAAATAGGAACTTACCCAAACTTGAATGTTACACACTACTGCCACTTACCCTAAAGACTCTGTTGACTACTCTAAACCCTAATTACCATTATATTCTTGTCCTTTGTGGTTTAAGATAACTTTAACATAAATAAACAACACAACATCCATCAACAATCCAAAACCTAACAAAAGTGTCATCAGAAACATCCAAACTATTTTTTTCAAATCATTCTGAAAACAGCTATAAGTATGTTCCCTAAGTCAATCCAAACTTGTAATTTAATTATATAGAGAGAAGATTTGTGGAGACAAATTTGAGGCGGGGGAAGGTAGCGGTGCGAGTTTTTGCAGCTCCGATGATGTTTGAGCTTGTGCAACTATGACAATATGTAGGTTTGTGCAGTTCCATTAACAATTTCATAAGTTCCTTTGCTGCTAGATCCATATTACCCTTTATAGTTTTAATTACCATATCAAAGCCCCCAACTCCAATCACCAAGTTTTCTTCATCAGTTGTTGCTTCATCAATCATCATCGAAGATGTGGTTAGGTGATAAACAAAAAAGATTTTGGTTAAACTGAGGGTTTTTGTTGAAATGGAGGTGAAAGGAGAACGAATTAAATGCGCAACCTCATATTAGTTAGAGTAGTTGTGGAAAATGGTCAACGATTTTGGGTGTGTGCACTATCGGAGTCAAGGGAGAATGTCGACAATTTAGGGCGTGAGAAGGAAGAGACATGGTGGCTTCGTGGGGCAAAGAGGGCGGGAGTGGAGGGATTTCTTTTGTTATTATTAATAAAAATTGATAAAAAAAGTTAAGAATAATGTGAAAGAGAATTAAGAGGGTAAAATATATATTTCAAGTTTTTAGGGACCAAAACCATAACTAAAATACACCAAAAGGACCATATCTACACCCAGAGCTGGCCCAAGGGCTGGGCGAGATGGGCCACATCCCAGGGCATCAACTAAATGAGGACAGCAAAATTTATAAAACTATTATGGGTGCATCTCATTTCATTTGGGCCAAACTTTAATAAAATATAAAAGTCCAATACAGGGGATTAAGGGATTAAGGGAAGCGCGACCTAAAGCAGAACTACTGTGAAGTGAAGGCGGCAATTGAACATTTTAACCTGATAAAAATCTCACGCCTATACTCTTAACAACAGAAAACGAAGAGACGGGGCAGAAGTCGAGGAGACGGTAAGACATGGAAATGGGGTATAAGATCTGGTTGTATAGGAAGAACCTTTGTCCTTGATTTTTCTCTAATTCTTTTCCAGATCCGACCACCACCACACCCGGTCGATCTCTCATAGACGACGACCTGTTAGCAAAAAATATATTCTTTTAGCTTACTTTTTCTCTTATTCTTCATGTTTTGGTTCTAGATATTTCTATGATTCTTCATGCCGATTGACCTCGATTGAAGATTTCATTGGATGCAAAGCAACCAAAATTATTTTCGTTGGGTTTTTCTTTTAGCATTTCGGTATAAATTAAAATTTAAATATCCTCGCCTGATACTATGTATCCAACATTTCATTCCTTATTTTCAAGTAATTCATATTTCTTGTAAATGTTTGTTTCATGCCATTGAGCGAATGAATAGAGATTTAATGTTACGAGTTTCATGTCTAATTTATCTTTCTCAAATTGTTTATCATCTATGTTCCCTTTTTGATATTTAAGTAACAATTATGTTGATGGAAACACAAAATGGTCTTATCTACCTTTGCCATATCATAGATTTTACAAAATATCTTACCTTTGTGGTCTTAATGTTCAATGTCAAAATTAAACATCAACTTTTTTTCATTGATTTTATTTCAATGGCATATTTAAAAAATATAAAATATTCAATCGTTTTTCCTGTGTACTTTAATTACTAAACTTGAGTATGTGAATATGACAAAATTGCAAGACAACCGGTTTGACCATTTGGTTTAAAGTCAATACAATTTTGAATGGAATGCCCCCTCCAAAAGTATGTTAGGGTGATAGATCATGATTCTTTTATATTTCCTTTCCTTTGTGAGTGAAACTTTGATTACATAGGTATGTTAGGATTTTCATCCTTCAATACATGTAATTTGTTTTTATATTTCCTTTCCTTTGTGAGTGAAACTTTGATTACATAGGCATGTTAGGATTTTCATCCTTCATACATGTAATTTGTTATGAAAATTAAGAATCAAAATCATCATACGGAGATCCAGGGAAGTGTTGGGAATGGTTTTAGGCTTAGAACTATAAAATCAATCTTAAACTATACCAAATGTAATTTCCATTAATCATATCTATAGATTACTATGACTCAAAACATTCACAAATAATGTTTCTTACAAACTTAAAATTTATATAGAATTGGTAAAAAAGGGGCATAAGTAAACATCTTTGCCCAGGGCATAGTAAAACAATGGACCGGCCTGTCTACACCATTATAAGAATTGGACCTTAAGCACTAAAACGAAAAACCATTTTTTAATTTTGTCAAAAATCTATCAAGCATACTATGGTATCCATTTATAATCATGTTATACTACCAAGTTATGTACATTTATTTTCTTTAAAAAAAAATAATAAAACCATAAATTTTATTGGATTTTAAACTCGAATCCTTTTAATATCACACTACAATATCGGGACTTTTGTTATTCATATTCTCGTTCGTTTTAACCGTTTCCGTTTTGGTTGCATGGTTGTCAAACTATCTAACAACCCTATCGCCGCTGAATTACCGAGGTTTCACGATACAGAAGGAAATCCAATTTTATTGCGGGAATCGGATAAATAAGGAGTTTTCATTTGAATCTTGCATAATTCCCAACTTCTGTTGTTCTTAGTAGTGCCAATAAATGTGGTCCTCGGTGGCAGAGAGATACATCTCTCAGATCTCAAACTATTTCTCTCTCAGTAGATCATATAAGTGGGCATTAGTTTGTCTAGGTTGTGTTTATATATGTGGTTTTGTTAGAAAAAGAGTGTTTTTCAAAAGTTCTTCAGCATCCAAAGTAGATAATCGGTCGTTAAAAGGCATGAAAAAGATGCATGAACAAAAAAATGCAACAATAAAATCAATGCTGGTTTCTTGTTATTTATTTTCCTTTGTAAATAATGCATGATGTCGTTCTCTTTTGTTAGGGTTCAACTTCAAGTAAGTCCACTTTTTCTAGCCTATGGTTAGCGAACAAGTTTCTATCTATCAAGAAACTGGTCAAAACCCACCACCTAAAAAAAACGTCCCCCAGTTCAGGAAAAATCACTCGCATAGAAGATGTTACATTAAATCAAGATTCTAGAAAGATCCAAAAAAGCTCAAATGTAGTGGGAACTTCCTCTAACGTTAAACAACATGGAAACAATGAAGAAGTTTTGAGGAAGTATCGGAAGTTTAAGAAGTTTGATATTGTTGAGGACTATTCGGATCATTACTATAAAGGATCAAATTCGGAAAAATGGCAAGTATGTGTAGATTTCATTATCTTGTTTAGTAAGATTTTCTTTCACAATAGAACTTCACAAGGAGAGTAAAGACTTAATGCAAAAAAGAACTCTTAACAGTGGTTATTACTCATTCACTTGTTATTTGATTTTTTAAGACACCTAGAAACTGGGCTAAAAAGATACAAGAAGAATGGAGGGTTCTTATGGAGTTGCCTGGTATATGTTTTGCTAATTTTCACAACTTATTGTCATCACAAGATTTCGATATTTGGGTTGAATTAAATTCTTGTTATTTGTTTACAGATACGATATTTGTTAGGGTTTATGAATCAAGTATGGATCTTTTAAGAGCAGTGATAAAAGGAGCAGAAGGGACACCATATCATGATGGTATTTTTTTCTTTGATGTCTACTTTCCTAACGACTATCCAAATGTCCCCCAGTATGTCACACATCTTCCATTAATTTTCCAATACTTTATTATACGATTATAATTATTTTAGTGAATAATAAAGGATTATATTCAGAACGTGTGTTGGAGTAGAACCTTAAGGATCTTAAGGATTCACAATAAAACACACACTCACACTGTAAATAATAAATGAGAAAGAGAGAGTTTTAGAACACAAACTAGTTCTATATTTCGTGATGGTAAACTGATTACAGGAAGGGGGATTAAATACTTCGAGCTACTAACAAATCTACCGAGAAACTTGCATCAACAGATGCTTCAACAGGTTGTGGCCACGTGCCACTTTATTCTCCTCAAGACATGGTCTTTAGAGGACCGTATCATCTTTTATTCAAATGAGCCTACAACGGCTATAAACTAGAATTAACCTAACACATTTCCCCCTTAATTATGAGTTTGAGCTGTAATGCTTTCAACTCCAATCAAGTTCCTCATCTCTGTAAATTTCACACGTGGTAAAGCTTTTGTTAGAGGATCTGCCCTTTGTTCTTCTCCACTTACATGCTTCACTTGTATCTCCTTTCTTTCAACACATCCCCGTATGAAGTGGAACTTGGTGTCGATATGCTTGCTTCTTCCATGGAAAACAGGGTTCTCCATTAAAGCTATAGCTGACTTGTTATCTACAAAGAGTTTGATTGCTTCTTCTTTCCACCCTGTCAGCTCCTTTATCAAACTTCTTAACCACAGTGCTTGACATGCAGCTTCAGTTGCTGCCATGAACTCAGCTTCGCATGAAGACAATGCCACTGTTTGTTGTTTTTGTGAGGACCAGGTGACAACTTTTCCAGAGAAGAAAAAAATAGTTCCTGTTGTACCCTTCCTATCATCCAAATCCGTTCCATAGCTATTGTCACTGAAACCCACTACTTTCTTATCTCCACCTATCTTGTATACAAGTCCAAGATCCTTTGTACCTTTAACATACCTTAATATTTTCTTCAAGGCATTAAGGTGACACAGTTTTGGAGCTTCCATGTATCTACTCATGACACCCATAGAGTAGCTAAGATCAGGTCTAGTGTGAGTTAAATACCTTAAACTTCCAATGAGTCTTCTATAATCTGTGGCATTTACAGGTTCACCTTCTTCATTTTTCTTCAGGCTTGATCTAGGTTCCATGGGATATTTAGTGGGATTACAATCCCCCATCCCTGCAATTTGTAACACCTTTTCAGCATACCCAGCTTGACTTACAATGATACTTCCTTCCTTTTGTGTTACTTCGATCCCTAGATAGTAGGTCAACAAACCCAGATCATTCATGTCAAACACTTTCTTCATCTGTTTCTTGAAGGTATCAATTAACTCATTACTTGATCTGGTTACTATCAAGTCATCCACGTACACACCCACCAACAGATTTGTTCTTGCCCTCTGAACCTTGTACACGCCATACTCCTGAGGGCAATGAGTAAAACCCATATCCTTCAAAACTTTATCCAGTCTTTCATTCCATGCTCTTGGGGCTTGACGAAGCCCGTAAAGAGCCTTTTTCAGTCTATACACCATGTGTTCCTTCCCTTTTATGACAAACCCATCTGGTTGAGTCACGTACACCTCTTCATGCAATGCACCATTAAGGAAGGCCGACTTTACATCTAAATGATGAACCTTCCAGCCTTCAGTTGCCGCCAATGCTAAGATTACCCTCACCGTTTCTAATCTAGCCACCGGTGCGAAAGCCTCTTCAAAGTGAACACCTTTCTTCCGCACATAACCTTTCGCAACCACCCTGGCTTTGTGTTTGACAAGCTTTCCTTCTGCATCTTTCTTTACTTTGTAAACCCATTTCAATCCAATGGGTTTATGACCTTTAGGAAGACTCGTCAATTCCCATGTATCGTTTTTAATGATGGAATCAATCTCTTTCTTCATGGGTTCTCTCCAAACCGGATCGTTTGCGGCTTCCAGGTACGTGGTGGGTTCTTCTCCTGCAAACATGATACGTCCCAGACTGGAGGGTCAAGATTTGGTCAGGTTTATCAAAGGCGTGGCAAGAATATCTCAGTTTAGGATAATTTTGGTTATTTATGTTTAGTCTTTATCTTTTTATCTTAGTCTTTATCTAGTCTTTATCTTTCTTAGGTGGTGTCGATATCTGTTATTAGTTTTGGAGTCAGATTAGGTTTGTTTGTTTAGCTGGACATTATAAATATTGTTCCTTGGGATCTTGTTGATTTTTATGAAATTAATAAAGGCCGAGAGGTATTAGGAGTACCCTGTGACTCGAATAACAGGTTGGGTTCTCAGGTTACCTGGGATCATACTAATTAGTATCAGAGCTGTTATCGGTTCTGATGATAGAAAAACTGGAGGGAAAGGGAACCAATGCCGAAAGGCTTGCTGCGCTTGAGGGGGCCGTTAACCAGGTGCTCGATGCATCTGAGGCTCATCGCTTGGAGGTGGCAACGCAGATGCAGGTGCTCACCAAAGCCGTTTCTGAGTTGACTGAAGCAATCAAGGGACCAAAAAAGAAACACAAGAAGTCTTAGGGGAGTGACAATGAAGATGACGAGGGGTCTGACAACTCGAATGATAGCGCTGAGACAAAGAAAAAGAAGAAAAAGCGGGATCCATTGCTTGATTGCCGGAAATTGAAGATTCCTGTTTTTGATGGCGCTGATGTTTACGGCTGGATTTACAAGGTTGAACGATACTTTGAAGTTCATAAATTGGGAAAGAAAGATCGATTGCGGGCAGTGGAAATCTGCCTTGAGGGTGCACCGTTGTCATGGTTTCGCTGGAATGATGCCAAGAAACCATTCCGTTCTTGGGGAATGTTTAAACGAAAGCTTCTTGAAAGATTTCAAGGGTCGTGTGAGGGCAGTGTTCAGGAACAGTTCTTGGCCATCCAACAAACGAGGACGATACGGGAATACGTGGATAGATTTGAAGGGTTTGCAGGGCAACTACACGACGTTTCAGAATCGATCAAGGAGAGCACATTTATTAAAGGTTTGAAAGAAGATGTTCGTTGAAAAACGCGCAAGGGGTTTATGTTTTAGGTGCGATGGAAAATTTTCACCGGGACACAAATGTCCTAGTAGGACTCATGAGGGGCACTATGAATTTCTCGTTATGCCTTTCGGGTTGACCAACGCCCCTGCCACATTCCAGTCACTAATGAATCAGGTATTCCGACCCTTCTTGCGGCGCTTTGTACTCGTTTTCTTCGATGATATCCTCGTCTATAGCAGGTCCCGGGACGAGCATGTGCATCATTTATCTTTGGTACTACTAACATTGCGAGAGCATAAACTTTTTGCAAACTGGAAAAAAATGTTCGTTTTCTCAGAATCAAATCGAGTATTTAGGGCATTTGGTTTCAGCTGAGGGTGTATCGGCTGATCCCTCGAAAATTGAGGCTATGTTGGAATGGTCGGTACCGAAAACGCTCCGGGAATTACGCGGGTTTTTAGGGCTGACAGGGTACTACCACAAGTTTGTCAAGGACTATGGGAAGATTGCAGGACCACTCACGGATCAGCTCAAGAAAGATAATTTTCGTTGGAATGAAGACGCTTTGCAAGCTTTTCAACAGTTAAAGTCCGTGATGACCCGTGGTCCAGTTTTGGCCTTACCGGATTTTACAAAAACTTTTGTGGTGGAAAATGATGCTTCGGATGTTGGCGTGGGGGCGGTATTATTGCAGGATTCTTTCCCAATTGCTTATTTTAGTCAAGTTTTGGGTGCTCGAGCTCGTCTAAAATCTGTTTATGAGCGCGAATTAATGGCAATTGTTTTTGCTATCCAAAAGTGGCGACCTTACTTGCTGGGGTGGAGGTTCGTGGTTCGTACGGATCAACGGAGTTTAAAATATTTTTTGGAACAACGGTTCGTGGCTGAAGACCATCAAAAGTGGCTTTCTAAACTCTTGGGGTACAGTTTTGACATTGAGTACCGCCCGGGGCGCGAGAACAACGCAGCTGATGCTTTGTCAAGGAAAAATGGGGCTGAATTGTTAGAGTTGGTATCTGGTTGCTCAATTGATTGGGATAGGTTGTGGCGAGAGGTTGAAAATGACCCTGAATTGGTCGATCTCAGGGAACGCGTCATTTCTGGTCAACAGGTTCCGATTGGGTTTTCGGTAGACAGCAAACGATTGTTGTTTAAGGGTCGTTTCGTGTTAAATCGTAATTCTTCTTGGATTCCATGGTTATTTCATGAGTTTCATGGGAGTTCAATGGGGGGTCACTCGGGAGTTCAAAAAACTTATCGTCGGATGGCCCGGGAGCTGTTTTGGACAGGGATGAAGGGTGATATATCGCGCATGGTGGCAGAGTGTGATGTCTGCCAACGGCAGAAATACTCTACCTTGGCACCTAGTGGGTTGTTGCAGCCCCTTGAATTACCTAATAAAGTTTGGTCTGAAGTTACCATGGATTTTATTGATGGCTTACCTAAGTCGGATGGGTTTTCTGTTATATTTGTGATCATTGATAGGCTGAGTAAATATGCCTATTTTTTTCCTCTGAAACATCCGTATACTGCTCTTACAGTTGCGTCGGCATTTTTAAGGGAGGTGGTCCGGTTGCATGGTATTCCGGACTCCATTGTTTCGGATCGAGATAGAGTTTTCTTATGCTTGTTTTGGAGGGAGCTTTTTCGGTTTCAGGGCACCAAACTTAAGTGAAGCACGGCTTACCACCCGCAAACGGATGGCCAAACTGAGGTGGTGAATAGGTGTTTAGAAACCTATCCTCATTGTTTTGTGTCAGATTCGCCTAAAAAATGGGCAAGGTGGCTGTCTTGGGCGGAGTTCTGGTACAATTCCTCTTTTCACACTTCCACTAACACCACTCCTTTTCGGATTCTCTATGGTCGGGATCCTCCCCATTTGGTTTATTATGGCAGTCAGCGTACTTCTGTGGGTTCTGTGGAGGCGTATTTGGAAGAGCGGGATGTCGTACTGAAAGAGTTGAAGGGGTTTTTGTTACGTGCTCAACAACCGATGAAGGCTAAGGCGGACAAACATCATAAGGATGAAGAGTTTGCTGTTGGAGATCGAGTTTTTCTCAAGCTCCAGCCGTATAGGCAGCATTTAGTGGCGCGAAGGGTGAACGAAAAGTTGTCTCCCCGTTACTTTGGTCCTTTTGAGGTGTTGGAAAGGGTGGGTCATGTGGCTTATCGTTTGCTACTTCCTGATTCCTCAAAAATTCATGATGTTTTCCACATTTCTCAATTGAAGAAAGCTATCGGGAATCAGATGGTTCTTCCTCAGTTGCCTGCTACCTTGACTGCTGATATGGAAGTTTTGTTGCAACCAGAGTAGGTGGAAGGCCTTCGTGATGGGGTTTCAGGCTGAGAGGTTTTAATACGGTGGAAGGATTTACCGACTTATGAGGCGACGTGGGAACTGTTTGATGATATGATGCATCAGTTTCCTGATTTCCACCTTGAGGACAAGGTGTCTGTTTGGGAGGGGAGTAATGATACGTCCCAGACTGGAGGGTCAAGATTTGGTCAGGTTTATCAAAGGCATGGCAAGAATATCTCAGTTTAGGATAATTTTGGTTATTTATGTTTAGTCTTTATCTTTTTATCTTAATCTTTATCTAGTCTTTATCTTTCTTAGGTGGTGTCAATATCTGTTATTAGTTTTGGAGTCAGATTAGGTTTGTTTGTTTAGCTGGACATTATAAATATTGTTCCTTGGGATCTTGTTGATTTTTATGAAATTAATAAAGGCCGAGAGGTATTAGGAGTACCCTGTGACTCGAATAACAGGTTGGGTTCTCAGGTTACCTGAGATCATACTAAAACATAAGTTCTTCATCTTCATCTTCTAACTGAGTACATCGATTAATCACATCACTCAGTTTTCGAAAACCCCTAACTGGTGTATCATCATACGTCGATCTGCTTGGTCTTGGATCAGATGACATGGATGTTGTATTAGATCCCTGGGGCGTTGGTGTATTTGAAGCATAGTTATCTTGAGAAATGGGTGTCTGTGGTGGTGTTGAGTTCAACGAGTCATAATGAGGACTAGGGCTTCCATCTCCATCTTGGGCTTCTGCATCCTGGGCTTGCACATGGTTCTCTCTGTCTTCAACATATGGGATTTCATTCGGAAACCTGACCCAATCTTGACCAAACACACATGTTTCCCCTTGATTCCCAGCCTATTTCCACTTCGTGGCTTCATAAAAAACGACATCTCTAGCTACATATTTTCTTTTTTCACTTGGATTGTATAGTCTAAAGGCCTTACTCCCAGGTTCATTGCCGAGATACACGAGAGCAATGCTACGATCACTTAACTTGGAGAGTTTATTTGCTGGTATTTTTGTGTGGGCCACACACCCAAAACCCTAAAGTGATCCAACGTTGGTTTCTTCCCATGCAGAGCCTCATATGGAGTTTTATTCTTCACCCCTTTCGTTGGAACCCGGTTCAAAATCTGAACAGAATGGCGCACTGCCTCTCCCCAAAACATTTCCGGTACCTCCATTGCCTTTAACAACGACCTTGTGGCTCCAAGAATGGTTCGATTACGCCGCTCCACTACTCCGTTTTGCTGAGGGGAATTGTCGCCTTATATCTTTCTTGTTGCAATATTCCATGAATTCCTTTGACACGAATTCACCACCACGATTTGTACGTAGACCCTTCAGCTTGTACCGGGTTTCATTTTCCACTTGAACCTTGAAGTTCTTGAAGGCTTCAAATGCTTCATCCTTTTGTCTTAACATAAATACCCACATATACCTACTGTAATCATCTACTAGAAGTAGAAAGTATTTGTTATCTGCTATCGTCTGTGGTGATATTGGGCCACAGAGATCAGCATGCACAAGCTCTAATGGAGTGCTTGCTTGCCATTGGGATTCTTGTGGGAATGACTGTCGGGTTTGCTTGCCTACAAGGCACCCTTCACAAACTTGTGTTGGGTGCTTTATTTTTGGGACTCCACGTACCATTTCTTTTTCTACCATGGATTCTAGTAGACGGAAGTTGACATGCGCTAGGCGTGCATGCCAAAGCCAAGCATTATCGTCTAGTTTAGCATGAAGGCAAACGGGTTGGGTTGTGTGCAACACGATCTTGTACAAGCGATTGTATGAACGTTGTACCTTCATCACAAGTCTCTCATATTTGTCATGCACCTTCAGAAAATTTTCTTTCATTTGGATGTGATATCCTTCTTCTGTCATCTGGCCCAAGCTAAGGATGTTACTACGGAGAGATGGAATGTAGTAAACATCTGCAATGATCAATTGTTCTTTGTTCTTGCAATCGAGTAACATCGTCCCTTTTCCTTTTATCTGGACTTTGGATCCATCTCTAAACCGTACTTGACCCATAATGTTTTCGTCTAGTTCCGTAAAGTAGCTTAGTTCTCCTGTCATATGGTTGCTGGCACCATTGTCTAGGTACCATGTATCTCTCTCGTTTCCGTGGTTGCCCGGAAATACTTTATCTTCGTTTAAAAGTACCACTTCTTCTTCTCTTTCTCCATACACGGTCAGTAACAGGGTTGTCTCATCTTCTTGTGCTTGAGTGAGATTTACATTCCCTTCTGTACGTTTTGGTTTCGGGTAGGGATGAGCAAAAGGACTGAACCGGCCAGAACCGGCCCGAACCGGACCGGAACCGGGAACCGGCTTTGGCCAAAATCAAGAACCGAACCAGCCCGGCGGTTCTATCGGTCCGGTTCTACCGGTTCCCGGTTCCTACCGGTTCTTGTCGTGTCTTCAAATGTTGGAACCGGTCCTTGAAAAATAGCATCGTACGGTTCCGGTTTTTGCCGGTTCTACCGGTTCCGGTTATATCGGTTCCGGTTCCTATCGGTTCCCGGTTCCAAAAATCTACAAAAATAACATCCCGGTCCCGGCCCGACCGGTTCCATCGGGTTCCGGTTCTGGTGCCGGTTCCGGTTCCGGTACCGGTTCCCCGGTCCATTTGTTCATCCCTAGTTTCGGGCATTCTGATGCAAAATAACCAAAATCATCACAGTTGAAACACTTGATGTGTTTCTTGTCTCGATTCTTCCAACGGTCTTGGTTGTTATCTCTTGACGGGTTGCCACCCCGACCACCTCTGCCTCGCCAACTACCTCTTCCTCGACCTCCATTTCTACCCCTTCGATCATTTTGAGACGAGCCTCAACCTCTTCCTCCTGAGTTCTTTTTGGGAGTTTTCTGACCGTTGTGTCCCTCTGGTCGGGTCAGCATCAGACTTGCTTCTGTGGTTGCATTATCAGATTGATGCTTCAAGCGGGATTCATAAGCTTTGAGTCTTCCAATGGCCTCTTCGAACGACATGTCGTCTACATCAGCATATTGCTCAACGGAGGCAACGAGTTGCAGGTATTTTTCTGGGACAGAATCAAGTAGTTTTCTAACCAACACTCCATTGGCTAGGCTCTCACCAAGGCTTACATAACTGGAGCTTATACCACTTATTTTCCCTGCAAATTCATTGATCGTTTCTCCTTCCTTCATTATTAAAGAGTCAAACTCACTCTTGAGTGCATGCTTTCTCGCCTTCTGAACCCGATCAACACCCAAGTAGCGAGTTTTCAACGAATCCCATACTTCTTTTGCCGTCTTCTTCTGTGCAACTTGAAGAATCACATCATCAGGTAACGCTTGGAATATGAATGCTTGAGCCTTCTTACTTTTCTTTTCATCAACAGCCACGCCAACTCGATGCTCGATGGATTCCCATACTCCCTGGCTATGCAGTTATCGCGGTCAAAATTTCAATAGCGGTCACATGCCGCTATTTGAGATCGCGGTTATCGCGGTGGTATAACGGTGATATAGCGTTTTTTTAATATTACGTATAATTTATAATTTTATATTATATTTATATAGAAGTTATATATATTTGAGTATTAATACTATAAGTATATATAGAATTAATATCATAAACCTAAAAACTCATATAAACACATAACATAATATTCTATTATGGTAATAGGGAAACTACCTAGTCTCAAAGTGTCAAATAGAGATTAATTGTATTGCCCATGTTCAATATCGGATTAGTAGGTTATGGTTGATATAAAGAGTTAAGTACCAAGTCATTGCCTCATAAGTGTGGTTCGATTTACAAAAAACATTAATGGAGTCCGACCATAGCAGCTGAAGTTGTCGTGAGTACAGAAAAAGATGAGAAAGAGAGTTGTCGATAGACGTAGTTGCTTTGAATGCTTTTAATTATGTTAGTTGTTTGGGCATTTTAAAATGAAAGTGTAGTGAGATCTTTAAAACTAGTTTTTCATTGACAAAGTAACAAAATGACCCTAAATGTGAACGAAAATGGAATAGCGCCCATAGCGCCGCTATAGCGGTTATTGAAATAGCGGTGAATAGCGCCGCTAATAGCGGTACCACGAAATGAAAACGCTAAGTTGAAAATAACGGTTCCTGACCTCCGCAAAACGCTATAGCGCCGCTATAGCACTGCTATAGCGCGCAATTGATAGCTTAGCTCCCTGGGCATCCATTATCGCCTCCATCTTTATTGCCCACGTTGTGTAGTTCGTGGTTGACAACATCGGGTAGTGGAGTGGTACACCTCCATTCCCGTTCTCTTTTGGTTGTATGAGTGCCATTGGTAAAGCTCACACCAAGCTCTTATTATGAACCCAAAAGCTCTGATACCAACTGTTGGAGTAGAACCTTGAGGATCTTAAGGATTCACAATAAAACACACACTCACACTGTAAATAATAAATGAGAAAGAGAGAGTTTTAGAACACAAACTAGTTCTATATTTCGTGATGGTAAACTGATTACAGGAAGGGGGATTAAATACTTCGAGCTACTAACAAATCTACCGAGAAACTTGCATCAACAGATGCTTCAACAGGTTGTGGCCATGTGCCACTTTATTCTCCTCAAGACATGGTCTTTAGAGGACCATATCAGCTTTTATTCAAATGAGCCTACAACGGCTGTAAACTAGAATTAACCTAACAACGTGCATTATCATTCTGGTGGCCTGAGAATTAATCCGAATCTTTATGAAAATGGGAGAGTTTGTTTGAGCCTTTTAAACACTTGGAGTGGTGGCAAGAATGAAAAGTGGAGGCCTGGGGTTTCGATACAAGTTTTGGTGTCTATACAGGGTTTGGTTTTGAATGCAAAACCCTATTTTAATGAACCTGGATTCGCACATTCGAGAGGTTCTGCAAATGGGGAGTATCAATCGAAGATATACAATGAAACGACTTTGATTTATTCTTTCAAAACTATGGTTTGCACCATGAAGAATCCACCCAAGGTATGTTTTTTTTTATGTTACCTAGTTATTTGATGCTATTAAATGGTAATATCACTACTAGATACCTAACCTACAATGACGGAATCAGGGACAGATTTTATCTGTAGCTAATTAGCGACGGTTTACTGAGGAATCACTGATGGAATGCATAAATATTTCAATCCAAATAATTATAGAAGTTTAGAGATGTATTACCAAGGGATCAACGACAGATTGGTTTGATTTTATCGACAAAAAACAGTCCCTCGCTGAACCGTCGAAAAGTAAAACCTCTAGGGAATAACGACGGATTGCAAAAAATTAGTGGCTTTTTTTTCCTGGCCCTCGCTAAACCCTTGCAGAAAATCTACGCCTTCCTTTTTTCATTCCTGTCTTTTCTTCCTTTACTCGTTCCATCGTTTTATTTTCATTCCCACCGATTTATTCCCAAATCTCTACCAAATCCCTATATGACCGTCAAATCTCTACTCTGTCCAGGAAATCGCCTCCACCACAGTCAACCTGTATCATCCCTCTTTGAAGCCTCTCAAAGGAAAACCTGATCTGAAATCACATCCTCGTTGGCTTTCTTCTGGGTTTGACTCCCTTCCTCGTTGACTCACAGCTTACTTCCATGCCAATGCCTTTCGATCTGTTGATCCACAACTACTCCAGACCGTACAACTGCTTAGCGGCAACAACGACATCGATCACCCGATAAGATAGCGGTGGTGGTTCTGTTGGCGGTAGCTGGATCACAGTGGTGGTCATCCCATTCAAGCTCTTGTTTATAGAAATTTGATTAACCTTGAGGTAATTTTGAACTTTGTGGATGATATGCATAAGTTTAGGTCATTGTATTGTGTTGTGTTAGATTGATAGGATTAGCTTTGAATTGATGATCTTGACAATTGATGAAGTTAATAGCATGTACCTAATTGAAAACAAGTAGCAATGTGTTGAAAATTATTCAATGAATCTCGTGAATTACTCAAGGAATCTAATCTCCTGGAAAGTGGATGAAGACTTTTCTTTTTGGGAAGAGTCATCAAAATCTAATATCTCAAAAGTAAGTTAAAGTGTTAATTTACAGTTTACAGTTACACCTGTTACTAGTAAAACACATATACATGATGGTATCTTATTATTCTTGAAGGATGCTAGTTTAGACAAAAAGACCTCCATTACCCTCAACACACAATCAAATGATCTTGCTGTTGATTCTATTGTTATGTCAACACCAGTGTGCCACATCAACAACATAAATGGAGAACAATCACACTTAGAGAAGAGCTCCAGTGCCAACTTACTAAATGTTGCAAATGATGATGATTTAATCAGGCTAGAATAGGCTGCTACTAAGGCACAAGCAGCTTTCAGGGGATACTTGGTAAGGTTAATTCATATTACAAGAACATTGCAGGAAATAGCAATTTACTTCACTCCACTTACTAATATAGGAGCTTTCAAGCCTTCTAGTAATATTTCAGTTACATTTAATGATGTGAAAACTCACAAACAAGTAAGCTATTCTTATTGTTCTCATTCTAGATAGATGATTATTGTTTAGTATATCAATACTTTGGCCTGCTATAATAATTCTTCTTTACTAATTCATCATCAGGTTCCTTTGAAGAAGGAAAATGGTCAGATATCAATGGTGCCTCTTTTCCAAAGTCAAGAATGCATTGCTGGAGTGGTATTTATTGATGGTTTTGTAATTTTGTTGGATAATAAACCTCTTACTTGCTAGCTACTGATCGAAACAAGTTGAATTTACTTATTTACCCTTTTTGCAGATATCTGTAGACCCAATGCAAGGGAAGAAGGTCGAACATAATGGCATTAAAATAGAACTCCTTTTTCAAATTGGTGAGTTTTCTACTTATTTATAGGAGAAATTGTCATGCAAATCAATATTAATAATACTTTAGTATTTTATTTCTGTTTGTATAAATTTATTTTGACAGAGGCAACTTCTATGACTTTACCTCTGTTGGTAAGTCCATCTGTTTGGAGGCTAACTTTTACATGTTATTGATGAAATGACAACTTTTATGTTGTTTTTTCCTTGATAATTGATAATTCAACATCATTATTCATCAGTAATTTACAATGTTACCCTTTCTTATGTAGTTCGTGAATTGGATGTTCCTGGTGAAATATATGAAAGGAAAACATTTCCTTTTGAATTTTCTTCAGTTGAAAAGCCTTATGAGACATACAATGGTGTCAATGTGCGACTTACGTAAACACCATCTTATATCTAAATTCAAATAACATACAAAAAAGCATAAAACCATGATTATGATTGCATATAAAATGGGTTTTAGCAAGTGATGAAGCTCTATTTTTGTAGCAAGTTGAAAATTATAGTCTGTGTTCTAGAGTGAAATTAAGTAGTTGATATCTGCGAAAAATGTTTTCTCTTGATCACAATTTAAAAGTAAAATTAAAGCAAAAGTAACACTTTACATGGAAATATATTTAGTGTTATAAAATATCTCCATATCTCCATGTGAAATATATTTTGTAGTTGTTTCCTTTTATTAATTTTTTTAATCATTATTCATTTCTTGACAGATCAATGTGTCAATATATAAGTACGACATCCCTTGAGTAGTTCTCCAAGGCAGGTATGTAATTTTGTATTATTTCCTCTTCTTTTTTGGCCAATGCATCTTTTGATCAATGTAATGTAACCATTGAACGATTATGATAAACATGCTCTAATGATTCTATAGGAAACATGATAATAACCTCCGTTAATGATTTTAGAAAGACAAATAGAATTAGTTTTTATTCCCTTGGTTGATGCAAGTGTCGCTAGAGCTGAGGGTTTTCAGTTGGCCAAATGTCTCTCTGTTTTTTGATCTCATCGCCATTGGTAAACTTTCAATCAACTTACGTATCATCACTTTTCACCTTTCATCGTCTATCTATTATTGATCACTTCTCGGATTTACATTAAGTAAAATCGATACATACATATATATATATATATATATATATATATATATATATATATATGTTTTGTTGATTAATACACGTTGTTTCTCTTAGTGTCGTTATGCAATGAATTTGTTATATATGTATGTATGTATGTATGATGTTGGGATGTATTGGTATCAATTAACCTAAAAGTCAAACCAATTTTATCAGGATTTGGAGAAACAATTGGAGCTGGAGTTTACATTCTTGTTGGAACAGTTGCTAAAGAGAAAAGAGGGCTTGCAATCACAATATCATTCCTGATAGCCGGAATAGCAGCTGGACTTTCAGCATTATGTTATGCATAACTCGCATGTCGTTGCCCATCTGCAGGGAGTGCATATCACTATTCTTACTTATATGTTGGAGAAGGGTAATCTCGTAATTTCTCATAAGAATTCTCTTATTCATATATTCATATTTTCTTTCTGCAAATCAATATTCTATCCCCTTCAACTTCCAGTGTTGCTTGGTTGATTGGTTGGTCCCTGATTCTTGAATACACACTTGGTGGAGCAACTGTAGCCCGTGGCATATCCACAAATATGGTGCACTTCACCTCCTTTTTCTTTCAACCTAATTTATAATTTCAATTTTCTTTTTCTTTTTCTTTTTCGAATTATAATTTCAGTTTTAAACAGGCTGTGTTTTTTGGAGGTCCAGATAAGCTTTCTGCTTTCTTAACTCGACCCACCATTCTTGGAATTATAGTTGATCCTTGTGCTGCTGTTTTAGTCTTCATTATAACTGTACTACTTTGCACTGGAATCAAAGAGGTATTTTAGTCCTTTCAGTTAATGACTTATTCTTAAATTTTATTATACTAATAAAATGAATACTTTTAGAGTTCATTGGCTCAAGGCATAATCACAATAATAAACGTTGTAGCCTTGCTTTTCATCATAGTAGTTGGTGGACACATAGGTTTCAAGACTCGATGGGTGGATATAAAGTTCCAGGCGGGTAATATGTTCATTTTTTTTCACATGTGTTAAATTACCATTTTACCCTTGGCAACATGAAACTTGTTTCTGATTTTCAGGTATTTCCCGTTTTTTCTCATATGATGGTTTTGATGCAGTAACCAGCACAGCCGAAGAGGTAACACTAGTGATTGTGATTGTTCTTTCTAAAGGGTATAATTGTAATTTTCATATTGTTTATATTACAGGTGAAGAATCCTCAGAGAGATGTATCTGCTGTTGTGATTAGTTTGGTGCCATGTTCCTAATTAGACCCTGATACCCCTATCGCCTCTGCTTTTGCTAGTTATGGAATGAATGGAGCAATGTAAGCATACAACATTTCTTTCTGAAGGGCATAATTGTAATTTCATGTTTATTTACATCTAAAACGATCATCATGATTTCATATATGTTATAACAATCGGATCTGTTACTACTCTCTGTGCTGTTTTTGGTTGTATCATTATTTGATGTTTTTTAGTATAATAATTTGATGATTGTAGTATTTTTTTTCCTTTTAGAATCATAATAAAAAATGATATTACAAGTTCGCGACGGATTAGACAAAAAAAATAATAATAATGCATGAATTTAGTGAGGGATTAGCTACAGAAAAAAATCATGTCTAAAGTTTGTGACGGATCAACGACGGAAAAAGAACAAAATTAATTTAAGAATTTTTCGAGGGATTAGCTATGAGGAAAAATCATGTCTAAAGGTTGCGACAGATCAGCGATGGACAAAAAAAATTTAGTATATGAACTTTGCAAGGGATTAGCTACGGAAAAAAAATGATCATGGAAATTTGCGACAGTACAGCGACAGAATGTCTTTAACAAATTTTGTCGCTAACATCCTGGGTAAATGTATTGAGTAACATTTAGCGACGGATACTTTGTTGCTAAATTTGTCGCAAGGAAAAACTAATCCGTTGCTAAAACCCTCGCTAAGTCATTAGCCACATTTTAATTACCTATGGAGTGAATCTGTCGCTGATCCATCGCAAATAACATTTAGCGATGGAATAGCGACGGATTCGTCCGTCTCTAAAACCCCTGTTTCTAGTAGTGTATGCATATATACGAGGGTCAGGAAACTCTTAATTTACATAAAAAAAAAAGCCGTATGTTTGTTATATTGAATAGATAAAAGAAGTTTGTTGCTTATTAATAAAGTGGTAAGAGTAGTTTTATTTACCCATAAAAAATATACTTTTGTCATCGGTGAGGTTGAGTTTTGTCACCCTATTCCATATTTGTATATAGGAAAAAGTTGTCTCATTTACATTAATTAGTCCTTTCTTACTCTCTTCGACATTTTTATTATTATTATTATTATTATTATTATTATTATTATTATTATTATTATTATCTCTGCCACCGAGGACCCCACTAACAAGACAGGATGTTAGTGGCACCAAAATTATAAGTATTTGTCTTATGCAGGAATGTTTTGATGTTTTAATGTTTTTATGGATGCAGCATTTTGAAGATTTGGTGATTGGGCAATTTCATGACCATGCAGTTACTATTTTGACACTTTGTAAAGGTTATATTAAAGGTGCAGAAGTAGGATGTTGTGTTAACACGGGTGAGAAAGGTGCAAATGGTTTGGGGAAGAATGTTGATAGGTACATGAGGAAACTTGTTCGGGCATTTACAAAAATAGGAGTTAAAAATGTCAAAATTTTTGCCTCGTAACTCGATATATACGTGGCATTTTTAGTATCAAAGAGAAGCCATCGCACATCAGTACTTAACTACTTATCTGATTATACTTTTAGCATTAGGTTGTCGTTTGACCTATATATATAGATGTTTAAGATTTTTAAGTCGAAAGCTTTTCATTAAACATAAAAGTCCTATTTAATTTAATGAATTTATGTTCATATTTATTTATATAAACTTTTCTACAGTTAGATGTATTTTATTTTGTATTGAAGTTAGTAGTAGTATGCATATAAGATTAGATAGTAGTTTGATAGTTGCTGATTGGGTTAAAGTTTCTGACTGAATCTACATCTGACTGAAATAATGTTGTTTGATTATATCTCTGACTAACTATGATGAATGATAAAAAATGAATATATTACCCGTTGTGTTTTATGCCGGATAAAATAATTATCAAAAATTACAAACTATCACACAAAAATCAAAATAAAAATTGTTAGTAATGAGACGTAGAATCATGTGATTTTTACACCAAATTGAAGTAAATGCCAACACTTGACCAAATTCATTTAAAATGCTTCAATCCCCAACAAATGAATAAAAAATTAGTTTGAAATTACAAAAATTATACAAAAAATAATAATAATAAGTACCATCAAGAAAAGTTTGGCTAAATTCTGGTGAGTACATAGTACACAATATAGTTTTTGCTAGCGAACAACTACCAACACATTCAGGTGTTGTTTGTTTTTTTCTGAATTAAAATGTCTGCAGTCTGCGGACCACATCTGTAAATCTCTGCAGCAGAAGAGGTGGATCAAACATCTGGAGTTTGAAAAAAAAAAGATCGTGTGTTTTTTCAACATCGGCAGTCAACTAAAATAAACTAAAATTTAAATAAACTGATTTTTTAAACTACAAAATGGTTTTTTAATATATTTATGACTTTGTTATAAATAATTAACAAATCTAAATCAACTTTTATGTATTATTGTATAAAAAGTGAAAATAAAAATGGTACAAATTAACGTATATATTTGATAAAAACCAACAATTTTGGTCGCAAAATTATGCTTAAACATTGTAATTAAGAATCAAAGAATTTGATATATATATGAATGAAAATAAACTTCGATTTTTTCAATTAAATAAATTAAAAACGTGCCATAAATATTTTTTCTAAAAAATTGATGATGTTTTATTAAATAATGTTTTATAAAATTTGGCACAAAAAATATAAGAATATATATATATATATATATATATATATATATATATATATATATATATATATATATATATATATATTTCATATTTATATAAATAATTTTAACGATCATTATTGTAATAGACTTTTATTTATAAATTTGTTAAAAATATCATGTTTGTGTTGTCAAACTTTTTTTTAAGTATTGTAACTTTTTTTTTCAAAGTGTTTATCACTAATAAAGTTGGAATAAATATAAATTCAAAAAACCTAACAAATAAAAATAAAGTATATGTATTTTTTTAGACTAGAAGATGTTTGAAGATGTTAGAAGACTCTGGTCCACATCTGCGCCAAGAAGAGGGCGCACATATATTTTTAGGTCTGCAGTCTTCAAAAAAAACAAACAGTCTGCGAAGACTAATGTAGGCGCGTGGTCCGCGCCGTGCAGAAAGAAGAGGTCAGGAAGATTTGCGGACAAAAAACAAACACCACCTTAGTATTTTAGTTCTCACAGCTCACTTGTTGATTCAAGCTTTATTCTCTTCATCATCTTCTTCAATCTTAGGAGCTAAATAAATCCTTCATATACCCTAATTCTGCTATCTTGTACTCCACTACATGTTGCTCTGAAGACAAACTGATTGTCACAGTAATGGGCAAAGGAGTTGCCTTTGTAACCAATGTCTACGATGTACCTTATAGACAAGAAAAACATTTGGCAGTAACCAAATCTTATTTTTCTTAATTCTAGATAAGTTAAACTTCATTCCCATCTCTTAATCTTACACACAAATAAGATATTGTAATCTCTTTTATCCATCCCTCAACTATTTCCACTGCAACTTCTTTAACCATCTAAAAATTTTCGTTCTATTACTAACCCACCATCAACCATAACGAACTAGTCAAACTAGTGGATTGCTGCCCTATATGATGGAGGTATACACAATCAATTACATAAAAGATAAGATTTTTTTTTTTCAATTTTACTAGCTAGTTGTCGATCCCATACCCAAAATCAGCGTTCTCAGATCCACAATCAATGTTACAAATACTCGTTCCTGTCTATCAGAATCACGAATTAAGGTATGGTCAATTCAATTTTGCAATTGGTTCTTTTTTTGATTTGGGTCGCGTTCCACAGGCGATCGGTACAAAAACATACCATAACGATGGTGGAGTACCAGCAACGGGGTTGCCTGCTGCAACGAAGATGATGGTCAGCGAGAGGGTTAGAGACAGAAGAAGCTGTTGCTGGAGCATTAGAAGAGGTGTTCAGAGTTTGAGGAAGAAGCGATATAGCTGTATAGTTCATCAATTTGGCGACGAAGAAGAAAGGTGTGAAGAACAATCGTGTTTTAGGAGAAGGGAAAATGGAGGGCAATCAAGCAAAATAACCGAGTCAACTTCCTTTTTGTATGGGACCAAGTCAAAAAGTGGGTCAGTGGTTTTGGACAGGATCATACAAAAATACCAATTATCAAACATGCTGACCCGGACTGAGTTAGCCAAAGTGCTGACTGGACCGGTCAGGAGGATATCAAACAAGCCCTAGGTTAAGTTGGAGTTACATCACCTTAGGGTAGAAGAGTGTAGCTTCTTACACATAAAGATGTGCCATATCAGCTAACAAATATAGCCACTAACTTCTTACAAGATATAGGAAATAGTGTTTGGATGCAAGTTAGTTTGGAAGAAAGAGATATATAGGGAGAAGTAGAGTGAGAAAGAAAGAGGGAGAAAGGAGAGAGATTGTGAGCATCCATAAGAGTCATCAACCATCACAATAGAAGAGGTTGTACGTGGTGTTTGGAGCAAACTTACGTGTGACTTGGTCTTGCCAAGTCACCTAACACGTGGGAATTCAACACACTCTAAATAGCCTAAGGATTCTTTAACTTAGGCATCTGACCCATCTTGTTCATCTAAGGGGAGTAGTAGCTTACATAAATGATGGGAAGCTTGTAATGAGGAGCTTGTAGTTAATTAGGTATTGTAGAAAACAAACTTAGGTTGTTTTTTGTTTTTCTAGTGTATTGAGAATGAACTAGAAGTTTTCACAACCAACAATGATTCTCTCTATTTTAGTTAATTTCATATATATATATATATATATATATATATATATATATATATATATATATATATATATATATGTGTGTGTGTGTGTGTGTGTGTGTGTTTGTAAGTCATGCCTTTGTTTGTGCAACAAATACAACTCGTGGCACTTTTTGATCTTTGTAGGTAATGAGAGCATATTCATGTCATGAAGTAGTTGGAAGGTGATTATCTATATGTCGTTTATTGTGAATTTGTCATTGTGGAGATTGATCATGGTTATAGTGATGATGCTCAGGTCAAAGCCATTTAATATTCAGATAAAATGTTAATATTCTAATTCACAATAATGTTAGGAAAAACTGGATCCATGTGATGAGTGTTACGGATTTTCTATATTTATATGATGGAAAATTTGAATTTTCTATGATAATCTTTGTAATTTATACTACATGTCAAATATTTTTTATATATCGTATGAAACTCTTTGTATTTGGAATTAAGACTTTTTTGAATATTAAATTGTATTTAAGAACAATATTAATATAATATAGGGTAAATTACATCAATCGTCCTTCGTCCACGTGCCAGAAAACATGTTTAGTCCTTATTTTCAAAAATTAACTCGGACCGTCCCTCGTTTGTTTAAAACTTGCTCACTTCATCCCTTCACATATAAAAAGACAATTTTACCCTTAATAATTTCTTTTTTAATTTTCTTCTACTTATTTATCATTTTTAAATTAAAGAGAAATAAAAAAATAAAAAACCTCCCACTAAATCACCCCTCTTGTTTCCATTTCCCCTTTTTGCTTTCGTCCCCAACTCTTGGAAAACAAAAATGGTGGACTACTGTAACTCTCTCTCTGCTCCGGCCCTAATTCTCCTCCGTGTCTCACTACTTTTCCGGCGAGAGAAGCTGATAATGATGGCGATCGAAATATGAAAATCTCTGACTTCAGACCGTCGGCATCGCTGGATTCACAAAAGGACAGGACTTATGCACCAGTAATTGTTCGCCGGAAAGGCTGCGATTGATTAAAGGCGTGGAACTTCAACATCACTGCGTGTGGAATTCTGTCGTTTACACTCCCTAATGGAACTTCTGCACCACAAATCTGAAAATCTCAGTTTTCAAACAGGAACTTCACCACCCAACACAAATTCATCAATCTCTGAATTCTTCGTTTTCCAAAATTACTTAAGATTCAGATAAGCAAAACATAACAACAGATGATTTTTGCATTAGGGATTTTGGTTTTGGATTTGAGTTTGAATTTGCAGGTTTGATTTTGGATCTACATTTGAATTTCAGATTTGATTTTGGTTTTGGGTTTGAGTTGTAGATTAGATTTTTGTTTTGTATTTGAGTCGCAACTTCGAGTTTATGGAAGGAGATGGTGACCGGAGCAACTGCCGGGCACTAAGTCTATAGATGGAGATGGTAATTGGAGGTGGTGCCGGTAATCGGGTTTGTGAACGAAGATGGTGATCGGGATCTTGAAGAACATTAAATGAATTGGAAAGGAAATAAAGATATTAAGTGGGTCATAATATTTATCTTTTTTTTTTTAGTTAAAAATAATAAGAACATTAAATTAATTAGAAAATAAATACCAAAAGGGCATAATGGTCATTTCAGGTACTGTAAGGGATGAAACGTGCAAAATTAAATTAATGAGGAATGAAACATGTAAGTTTTAACCAAACGAGGGACGATCCGAGTTAATTTGTGAAAATAAGGACTAAACATACTTTCTGATATGTGTACGAGGAACGATTGATGTAATTTAACTTATAATATAGTTAATTTAAAAATGATATTATGTTGCAATAGTTTTTTATATTGCAAAATGTACTATTTCTAATAATGACAAAGGTGTTGTGATTGATAATAAAACTATTGCCTTTTGATAGATGAAAGTGTTGCGATAGGTTGATATAAAAAATGTATACGTGTGAGAACAAGGCTAGTCCGAACATATTTTGGACTAGGGGAAAAAATAAAATAGAGGCCACTACCCTACTAAACTATGTTTTCTAAGACGACATAGCTTCAAATTTATTGTAGTTTTGTGAAAAAAATTACATATAAATTAATTCCGATAAAATTAATTTAAATTTTGAAAAACAAATGTCAATGATAAACTTGAACCTGAACACTTTAATGAATTAAAACCTCTACCCTACTAAACTATGTGTTGTATTAGGTATTTTTTTAATATATATATATATATATATATATATATATATATATATATATATATATATATATATATATATATATATATATATATATATATATATATATATATGGGAAAAGTGAATATACCCTTAATGGTATATAAGTTTAGGTACCCAAACTCACCATACTACATAGTTTTATATCATATAATACATTCTAATTGTACAATGTTTAATGTAATTTAACTTCTAACTTGATTTACTTCTATGATTTTTATAAATTACACATTTAACTTTCTCTTAAATAATTTTCATTTTCAACGACAATATATAAAGCCTAGTAGGTGTTCGACAAAAAGATGTGGTAAAAGAGAAAGATAATAGTGAAAATTTGAAAATTTTGAAAGTAAATAACATTGGTGGTTGAAGTTTAAGAACATTATAATGAATATATCAAACAAAACGACGTATTATAATGTGTTTGGGTACCTAAGCTTATATACCCTTAAGGGTATATTCACTTTTCCATATATATATATATATATATATATATATATATATATATATATATATATATATATATATATATATATATATATATATATATATATATATATATATATATATATATATATATACACACACACCATAATATTTAAAAGCAAAAAGAAAGAATTTGAAGAAAGTAGATACATCCATGAGTTGATATTGTGAGAAACTATGTTTCTAGTCGGCAATATTAAGTATTATATGTAATTATAAAATAATTAAAATTCCTTAACTGCGATCATTATCATAAAATAAGATATTATATAGGCGTTTATATGATATTTAAATTAATTTAAAGGTGTTAAATATCATAAACTAAAAACTGAAATGAAAAGGAATTAAACGGAATTGGAATAAATGCAAAGTATGAAAATGAAGGATAAATGTGGATTTTCAGAAGTATCGTATAACTAAGGTTCTAAAAAGCTTGTTATGGCCTCGTCATGGCACGCCATAACTCTAAGGCTTGTATCTAAAGGTGACAAAAATTGACACAACATGAAACCCGACACGAACCCGATACGAAATAAATGAGTTTGGGTAAGATATTTCAACCCGTTTAAATAAACGGGTTGACACGACACGACACGAAAACTAAATAGGTAATGTTAGGGTTAATAATTTCAGCTCGAATATGACCCAAAAATGACCCGTTTATTTATATGCAAGTTTTTTTGAATTATTTAAATAAACTAGAAAGATACAAAACCAAAACCATAAGTAAAAGAAAACCTTCGAATTGAATTGTTTTGTAATGTTGAAATGACTTAGCCGTCTAGATCAAGACTTCATTTTAGTTTTTCCATTCTCTCCCAAACTACCCAGTCTCTTTCACCACTCTCACATCCTAGTGACCTTGTCATCCGCATCCAAAACTTTCAATCTTTTAATTTTGTCATCTAAACTTGCTATGACTTCATCTATTATGCCTCCAAACTATTAGTTTTACCTTTCCGTCTACCCAACTCCTACTCTTTCAACATGCTCAATCTTTTAACCTTACATGACACGATATATTTCAAGGTATAGCCGTAACCCGAAACCCGACACGAACTCGACACGAAAATTAACGGATTGACACGACACGACACGTTAATTAAATGGGTCGGGTTAGGATCAAACACTTTCAACCCGTTTAGTGTTTCGACACGACACGCACCCGACCCGACCCGACACGATTGCCACCTCTACTTGTATCTATCGCCAAACTTTACCAAATACCGCCTTATATATGTATATAAGAATGAATAATAATAGAAAATACATATAAAAGTATCAATTATATACAAAATTGTCGTCCTAAGTCACGCCTTACAAATGACGTAGCTCGACAAGGCTTGGAAAAACTTAAGGTTTAATATTGTCGTAAAGTCACATCTTACGTTATTGAGAACCTTACATATAACTAAAGAAAATGAAAATCAGGGTATAATATGAAACAACTTGGAAGGTTAAGTGGCAAAAGATGTAAATTTTGATTTGAAATGGGATACCACGACTCATTCCATGATACAATAATCATAAATAGGGTGGGCGGTACGGTTATCGGTAAAAACCTTACCATTAACTGCAAATACTTAACTGCAAATACTGTTAATCTATTTTTAAAACAGCTTGGTACGTTTATTTTTGCAATGCAGTTAGGAGGTTAGTTTTGTGGCAGTTTATATATATATATATATATATATATATATATATATATATATATATATATATATATATATATATATATATATATATATATATATATATATATATATATATATTTCAATTATTAACCGTATGGTTTGGTGCGATTATTTTGTGTGGTTTTTAACCGCAGTTTAAAGTTCAAACGGGTTTTAAAGTTTAAATATATTACTTTTAATAATAATAATAAAACCATAAGATATAAGAAAATTAACTTAAATCACAAATAATTAATATCTTAAAAAACATCAAATCACTAATGATTAACAATAAATATCTTAAAATTGTTAAATTTCACTATGTTCTAAAGTTAAATATAACAAAAAAACTAATAGTTTTGTCTTTTAGAATTCTATCATTTTTTATCTATGAAACTTGTTTTATTTTTAATATTTAATATATTAATAATTAATAAAAACATTGTATATAATATATGCGGTGTGGTATGGTTTTTTTGCGGTTTTTGAAAACTAAGAACTACACCGCACCATAAATTTGCAGTTTTTGAAAAACAGAAAACCTCACCACCAACTTTTATTACGGTTGCAGTTTATATAGTTTTTTCAATTAATTTGAGTTGCGGAGCAGTTTTGCTCACCACTACTCATAATTAGGAGGAAACAAAAAGATTCCCTAAAATCGAATTTGGGAAAATTGCTTAAAAGGTTTGCGCTATCTATTTTTTTTTTTTTTTTTTTTTTTTATAAATTTTTACATATTAGTAATTAAATAAATGTTAACAGTTTTAAAATTGGGCCCTAACATCCATGGGGTCTTTGTCATCGCCCAGTTTGCCCCAACCATTAGGCCGGTCCTAAAAATATGTTAGCACTTGGTGTAGAATATGTTGTACTTCTTAGTGTTGCATCTTTAAAATCCATGCTACACTTTAAAAATGTGATTGGAGTTTCTAAAAAAATGTTGCCTTAACCCTTGGGCCCTTTATTGCATTATGCATAGGGCAACATCTTTTTGGGAATAATGAAACACCATATAGGCGAATTTACGTTTTATGGTAAAGTACCCCACCAATTTTATAAATTTTATTAGGTGCTATATAAAAGAAAAATTATGCCTCAACTTAAAATTTTCTAGTACCAATCTTATAGTGTTTAACAAAAAAAAAATTATTCGAATATATATATATATATATATATATATATATATATATATATATATATATATATATATATATATATATATATATATATATATATATATATATATATTCATGTGAGATGATCTAGTTTTGTGAGACCGTGAGACGCATTTTATTTATTTATTTTTTTTAGTTAATTCAAGTTCCGAATATAATATTTAAAAAACGATTTTTTGGAATTTTCCATTTTAAAATTATGTTTTACAATATGTACAGTGTAATATTCTATTAGAATATTTCACGTATTTTTTTAAAAAAAAAACAAGATTTTTTTTTAGTTAATTCAAGTTCCGAAAATTATATTTAAAAAAAGAATTTTTAGATTTTTCCATTTATTTTGCATTTTAAAATTATTTTTTAGAATATACACAGTGTAATATTCTATTAGAATATTTCACGTATTTTTCAAAAAAACGGGATTTATTTTTATTTTTTTTAGTTAATTCAAGTTCCGAAAATAATATTTAAAAAAAGATTTTTTGGATTTTTCCATTTATTTTGCATTTTAAAATTATTTTTAGATTTGGTCTCACGGTCTTACAAAATTAGAATGGTCTCAAATGAACCTGAACGTGTATATATATATATATATATATATATATATATATATATATATATATATATATATATATATATAATTTGTCAACATTTAAAGGAATCAAGGAACCATATATATGGCTATTTATTCCAAAATGGGCACTTACAAGAAACGAGACCTATAGGGATGACAATTATCATCTCTATAGATACTAAAGTTGCCCCTATAGATGGTAGCAATGACAAGTCGTCCCTATAACGTTCGTCTCCGTAGCCCCGTCGCAACAGATTATTTTTGTCGTCGCTATACATATCATCGCAATAGCTTACCTATAGAGACGACATATTGTCTCTAAAGGGTTCATCGCTATGCTTTCCCGATCACCATAGATAAAGCTATAGAGATGACATGTTGTCCCAATAGAAACAGCTATAGAGACGACATGTTGTGTCTATAGATAAAGCTATACACCATGACATACACTGACCTATAGCGACGACAGGTCGTGGTAGTAGATTAATCTATAGAGATGTACATTTACCTATAGAGACGACATGTCGTCTCTATAGGTATCCCACAAGTTTACACTCTGCTCTTTTTTCTGTGTATTTTTCAAGTTTTGACAATCCCAAAATAGTTAAAGCAATATATTTACAAAATAGCTAAAGCCGTAAATTTAATTGCAATAAATAGTGTTAAATGATTTTATTATATGCTTTAAACGGTACAAATTGAAGGAAGATTCCCAAACATTACATGTTTTAAAACTATACTAGTTCAGATCTACCAAACTTTGCATCAAATTCTTCAATTGTTTATACTCCCAATTTCAAAACACCTCCAATAACTTGTAAAGCTTCAAGCATAGTACCTGTTAAGCCTCCAATAAGCAACACTTGCATTTTCAAATTTAAATTACAAAGTGAGAAGAGCATATCTACAAGTAATTTTTTTTTTCTATTATTTATTGTCTGCATAAAGTGCTGACTGGATATATGATTATTTAAAATATGGTGAAGCCTGACTTTCTCTATTATGCTCTTTCTGAGCGAAAACTACAAAAAGGAAGGAATCAGATTCTTTCAAGAATGGTCCATTCCATTCCACCACACAAACATTCCATTCCACCACACAAACCAAATAAACATTTTTTTTTCAATTCGATGGAATGAACGATTCCATTCCTTCCCCAATTCCAACATACCAAACACTACCTAAAAGTTTACCTTCCCCCTCCTATTCCGCCTCTTGTTAAAATAGAAACAACCACCACCACCTGATCCAGACTCATATCCCCTATATAAAAAAAACCAAAAGAATTGTTACCAATTATTGCATTCTGCAAAAGAGTATTTTGGTCTTTTACCTTCACGCAAGAAAAAAAGAACTAGTTTGTTGACCACTTACTTGCCCATTAAACTACCGTCATGCAACAAGCTCGGTGACATCAGAAATTGCTGCCCAATATGTTCCTTCAAAAGGGTATTTCCGTCTTTTATCTTAAAAAGATTAAGTTCACGTGTCAACTCATCTTCCCATTTCTCCTGTGACATGGGTCCATCGCCACCATCTGCCGCTGGTGGTTAGCGCCATTGTAACGTCCCAAAAACACAGTCTGAAAATTTCGTTTAATTTAATGATAAAACCATAGTCAATAAACCTCATATAGAAATCATAAGCAATGTATCTCAAAATATTATAACAACTGTCAAATATATCAGAGTATAAACATCCCAGGCTGAACAAATGGTGTGTGCACTGCAATCTTCCCGAGCTCCTCTTTTGAAAACTGAGTACCTGAAACCAAAACTGAAACTGTAAGCACGAAGCTTAGTGAGATCCCTCAAACCACCACATACCATACAATAACATATAAACACATATTGGGCCTTGCCCACTGCATCGGAACGAAGCCCGGAAACTGCATCGGACCGAAGTCCGGAACTGACTGGGACCTTGTCCCCTGCATCGGACCGAAGTCTGGAAACTGCATTGGACCGAAGTCCGGAACTGACTGGGACCTTGTCCCCTGCATCGGAACGAAGTCCGGAACTAACTGCATCGGACCAAAGTCCGGAACTGACTGGGACCTTGTCCCCTGCATCGGACCAAAGTCCGGGACTGACTGCATCGGACCGAAGTCCGGAACTAACTGCATCGGATCGAAGTCCGGAACTGACTGGGCATAGCATAGCATAGCAAAACACATATCAAATAGCATAACACACATGATCATAAACTCATATACTGCATACTACGTCAGGCCGTAGCCCATAACACTTAACACATAAATCCTGTCTGAGCCACGAAGGCATCAAACAAACTAACAACTGCATCGGACCCAAGTCCGGAAACTACTGCTACTAAACGGGCCGACATTGTGGCCTTAGACCCGTTCCTACCGGAAGGAAACTCACCTCACACTGCTGAAGTCCCGTTGACACAATCCCACACTGCTGAAGTCCCGTTGACACAATCCCACACTGCTGAAGTCCCGCAGACTCCACCCCAGCTGCTGGCTGACAGATTCCCGAACTGTCAACACCAAATAACACCCAATTAATAATTGGGTTCTAACACACAACTAAAAATACATGCTTTGGATAATTACTGCATTACCCCTAGCTTGGCTTACCCAAGCCCAAGGCCCAATCCATAGGCCCAAAGTCAACTAGGGATTAAAGTCCAACATATGGCCCAATTGATCAGTCCAGTCCAACATGTATCGTTCTAGGGCCCAATATCATACAACCATCTAGGCCCCAACTATGGCCCAATTTTCCAAATTGGGCCCAATCCTTCATATGGGCCTTACCCTAAAGCCCAACTAATTACTCTAGTCCATTTGATTATTCTCGGATGGCCCAATACAAAGCCTAAGTGAAATTAGGGTTTCACATCAAATGATAACTATGGTTAAGTGTTTCTTACTTAACCCACTAGGGACTTAATCCGTTAAGGACTTAATCCATTAAGTCCATTATTGCTTAGATTAATTTCTGCCAATGATTATTATTTAATATTTCACTTATTAGATAATTCTTGTGTGCCCTGATAAATTCCTAAATATTAATATTTTCTCAATTAACTCATTAAGGACTTAGTCCATTAAGTTCTTTACTCTACTTAACAAATGACATGAAATATTTTGGGCTTAATTCACAATCTAATCCCAATGGCCCAAAAGTAGGTCCAATAAAAGTCTAAGGCCCAATTACTCACAATTAGGGTTTTCCACTCAAATATGGCCCAATAGGCCCAAAATAATTCTTTAAGCCCATTAAGGTTTTGGCTAGGTCCATTAGGGTTTTGCTTGAGGGGCACCACCCACTACCACTTCGGGTAGTGGTGGTCTATGGCGGCTTACGGCAGCGGCCACCACCTTACGGTGGTGGTTATTATTATTTTCATTAATAATCCAAGCTAATTACAATTACAAGTTTTACTCCAAAACTAACACACACACACACACTAACTAACTAACTAAGCTAACTACACACACAACCACACCATGGTGGCCGGCGGCGATGCTTGGCGGCAGCCACCACCTCACGGTGGTGGCGGTGGCTATTCCTGGCTTTCCGATCAACCAATCTTAATCATACATCACTAAAATAACATACACACCCACCCTTATGCTTGGAAAAGTAGCACAACCACCATCTGGTGGTGCTTGGCGATGGCAGAACTCCGGAAAGGCGGCAGCAGCGTCGTACATCGGTTGCTCGGAGTGGCGGCGGCCACTCGTCTATTGGGAAAACGATGGCGAAGGGTGGTCAGAACGACGCCAGACAGTCGAGTCGGACCCTGAACATCGACAACAAAAGAAGAAGGAGGAGGATGGCGGAAAGATGACGACTCACACACACCCGGAAGCCACGCTGTCGACTGCCATCCCTCGGAGATAAAAGCTATTACGCTCAGCGGCTCGGCTGGTCGGAAAAACGCGAGCAAAAAGCGACTGCGACTGGGGTGCTCACGTATGGCGGCTGAGGTACTCACCGGAGGTGGGTTCGCTTCTTCTAACCACGATATCGGGAAGTCACAGTGGCATTCCATTGGCACGGTGGTCGCTGGCGGCCTCAACTGATCGAAAAATGGATGCGAAGGAGAGAGATGGCAGCCCCACCGTGGTCTTGTTTCTATGACTTCACAGACGAGGAAGGCGGCGATGTACGTCGGAGAAGGGTGAGATCGGCGGCTGGAGAATCCCGACGATGGCGGCTGCAACATAAGAGGCTTGGGGCTAGGGCATGACTGGTAACGAAGCTATATACCCCGTCCCCCACCAAATCTTTGCCATAACGACCACTTTGGTCCCTCCTCCATGAAATTCCTTCAAAAGAAGTCTATAAGTTACCATTTAAACCCTCCCCTTTCAATTCCTTTACAAATTATTCAGGGAATTATATCTATTAATTTATTTAAATAAACGGGGCGTTACAGCCATCTTGCGGTAATACCTGATTCCGTTCCAGTTTTGTAACCACGTAGTTTCTAACCGTTGTTCGTGAATGATCGATTCTCTTCTTCGGACCAGATTCCCAGTTTGGGGGGGGGGGGGGGGGTTCCCCCTTTTGCAACAAGTGGAGATGTAACTCTAGAATTGATGATTCCGGACAGCTTTCCGTCTGAACTTTGAACTGTAGAAACAGAATAGGAAGAAAATTAATTCTCAAGTGAAATCATTAACTTTGTGATATAAATTTAAAAAGTTGAAACTTTAAAAGTTTAGATTAAAGTCACATACACAACTCTCAACATCAAATGATTCTTAAGAAAGTACACATCCATTGTAAATAAGCTGGAAAAGACAATTGTATAAGTTTGCTGCTATAATAAATTCATATTTATACAAAAAAAAAAAAAAAAAAAAACAAATGGATATGCAATTTGTTCATATTCCAAATGTCTAAAAAATTTGTATCTGTTTCAATTGTAATATGTAAAGAAGAGTCATAGAATAGAGTCAAGGATCATGGCTATTTATTTTCTTAAAACAACATGTATAATTGTACTACTTTGGATAAAGAAAGGTAGTTATTTTTCATACACAAACAAGAAATTAGGTGAAATTAAAACATGAATGGTTTGAGTATTTACCACTCGGTCCATCCTCCGATTTCTTTCAGTCTTTATTCAGAATGAAAAAGGGAATAAGGCGAGACCTTAAGCTTACTTGAGGAGGGTATTTTCGTCCTATGATCCTATCACTAGTTCATGTAAACGAAAAAGGGAATAAGGCTCAGAGTAGATCTATAGTTTATATCTTATACAAAAAGGCTTGTTATAATTATAATAATGATATTATTAAAACAAATTTCAGACTCCAAATCAGCAATAGAAACATAGCCTGTTATGGTGCCAAAGCATGCCAAAGCATCAAATTTGATGCATGTATCAGAAATTTAGAATTAACGATTAATTCAGATACAAGTTTCTCAAAACTTGAATTTCAATCCAATATATCATTATCAGTGTTATATACAAGGATCAAACTAGGTTCATTGTCACATACACAAGTTTGTCCTATAATGTTGGTTGAATATAGAATCATATACATTCAAGATGTACAACACAAGCAAGAAACAAATGCAAATTTGATCCAAATCGAACAATTATTGTTAATAATTGGTTAAGTGATCAAAACTTACACAATCGTATATACAAAAAAGCCTACATGATCTACTGGTGATATCATGCGATTATAACATCCTTTTTATCAGTTTTACCTTGCACAATCTGATATTAGAGAAATTTATTGGTATATAAGTTTGATGATAAGAAATCGCATGTAGATATTCATCAATGTAACAAAGATTTCAAATCTATGGTGTACCTTTATTGAAATCGTCATGCTAGTAATGTACAGACATAGAGTAGACATAGAGTCGTTGTGCAGTGGAGTCTGGGTGGTAAAGTGGCCGTTGATTTCGCATCTGGAAAGAAGCAAATTGTCGATCAAAGGAGAAGAATAGTTATCGCTGCTGATGAGGCCGGAGTTGAAGGCGATCGTCCTCTGTGCCAGGGGGTGTTCGGCGTCTACCAGTCACCGATCGAGAGAGAGGAAAATGTGAAAACAGTTGCGATTGAACGAGAGAAGGTGATGACATATTCACGATTCCGGGAGTAGAAACCTATGGGACGATCCACACCCCTTCCATATTCTGATTAAACAACAAATTAAAAAAACATATAAAATACATCTAATTAATTTGTTTTTGGGAAGACCTGTCGCTCCTGTATGCTTTCCGTATCCCGCGAAAATTCCCGCCTAAATTGTCGGGGCGACATGTCGTAGCTACATCTTTTCAGAAACCCGCCAATTATCAGCATAATCTGTTGCAACAACACGTCGTCTCTATAGATTAATGAGTCAAAAAATGTTGGTCAACCCTATAGAGACGACATGTCGTCTCTATAGATGATCTATAGAAACGACTTTTGCCGTCCCTATAGGTATCGTCCCTATAGATTTGTATTATTGTAGTGACATTTTACATGTGTTGTGTTAGCTTGGTTTTGTTGTAGTGTTGCAATTAAAATTATTGTAATGACTAATCTATAAATAGATTTTACAAAAACAAATCCAAAAAAAAAATTGAGAAATAAAAATCAAGAGGGTTTTATAAAAAGAAAGTTGGGAAAACAATAGAGAAACATGTAAACTTTGCTAAATATTTTATAGCGACTTATTTTGAAAAACATTGATTGTTATCACTTATCAAACTTAAAACTTGAAATTAAAAAAAAAGGAACTTTTTAATTAGATAATTATATAGAATACCGGATTGACTATAATTAAGTAAACTTATTCCGCTACAAATCCAATACATGATTTTGTGATTAACATTCTTGTATAATAATAATAATCCATACATCTATTTCTTTACCCGTTTTTGTTGCATCACCAAATTACCACTTCCGATCATCTGACTAAACCCTTGAGGTTTCCCGTCCAGATTTACATTGGAATTTACATATATTAATCCCCGACTTCTGTTGCCGTTGCCGATAAATGGGGTCGCCGGAGGCAGGAAGATGCAACTCTCAAAACTCAACGTAAAATTCTTTCTCTTTCATGGTAGATATAATTGGGCATTAATTAGTATATCCATGGTGTCTTTATAATTATATATACGTGGAGGTTTTGTTAGGAAAAGAGTGTTTCCTGGGAGATCTTCCAGCACGGAATCCAAACTAGAGACGTCTTCTTCGCCTTGTAATCATCCGCTAAAAGGCAAGAACAAGATGCATGAAGAAGACGAGGTAATAAGAATAAGTTCAATGCAGGTTTCTTGATTTTTATTGTCATTCTTATGCAGTTAATTACTTCGATCATATCTACTTCATTGTTATTCAAATGCTTTGATTCGATACATGTGTGAAAATTGAAATTCTCTACTTTGTAAATAACTAATGATCATCACTTTCTCTATTCTTTAGGGCATCATTATCTCACCAACTTACAGTGGCGTAGTAGAACAAGATTCAGTTAATCGCAAGATAATGTCCTCCACTTCAGAAAAACTCACTCGTATAGAAGATCTGATCACGTCGAATCAAGATTCCAGAAAGATCCAAAACAGCTCAAATGTAATGGGGATTTATAATTACTCCAACATGATCCAACAAAAACGCAATGAAGTGATGAGAAAGTATCGGGAATTCAACAAGTTTGATATTGTTGAGGACTATTCTGATCATCACTATAAAGTTAAAGGGCCAAATTCGGAAAAAATGCAGGCAAGTGTAGATTTCTTTTGTCTTGTATGGTGTTTTCTAACTTAATGTACTTAATCGGTATACGAGTGTTATCTTTTTTGTTTTAATATTTAGATAGAACGAAACTAAATATTTTTACAAATTTGGTGTCGTTTGTATATTAATTGACTTATACAGCCACAAAAAAACTGGGCTAAAAGGATACAAAAAGAATGGCGAATGCTCAAGAAGGCCTTGCCAGGTATATTTTGTTAGATTTCACAACTTGTTTTCATCTCCAGATTGTGATATTTGGGTTGAATTAAATTCTTGTTATTTATATAATTACAGATACAATATTTGTTAGGGTTTATGAATCAAGAATGGATCTTTTAAGAGCAGTGATTATAGGAGCTGAAGGGACACCATATCATGATGGTCTTTTTTTCTTTGATGTGTTCTTCCCTTACAAGTATCCAGATGTTCCCCCAGTATGTCGCATCGATCTCTTCCTTTTTTTTTTTTTTTTTTTTTTTTTTCCACTTTATTTTTAAGGTTTTATTCATTTTAATGAATATTTATAACAATTAAACGGTTATTTTCAGAAAGTGCATTATCATTCTAGTGGCTTGATAATTAATCCGAATCTTCATTACGATGGGAAAGTTTGTTTGAGCCTTTTGAACACTTGGAGTGGTGGCAAGAATGAGAAGTGGACACCTGGCGTTTCGAGTATGCTACAAGTTTTGGTGTCTATACAGGGTTTGATTTTGAATGAAAAACCCTATTTTAATGATCCGATATTTGCACGTCCGAGTGGCTCTAGAACTGGGGAATATCGTTCGATGAAATATAATGAGCGGACTTTGATTTATTCTCTCAAAACTATGGTCTACACCATGAGGAATCCACCTAAGGTATGATTTCTGTAGTTACCTCATGTTTTGATGCCATTATTGTCTATATCTATAAATTGTTCTATGTGGTGAAATTAACTAGTTATTTCATTTAGGCCATAGAACATGTCACTTTAATTAAGGCTGTGTTTGGTTTAATTAATGGGACTCTAAAAGTTTCTAAAGCTATTATATATGATAACCAAGGTCTTTCCATCTTTTTCACAAAAAAATAAAAATAAATAAAAAATAAATAAATAAATGAGAACAAGTCTCCACATACCCCATATTATTCCGCCTTTTTACATAGAGAAATTAAATATCATCCTACATTTTGGTCCTACAAATCCTTCCATTCATTTAAATAATGACATGTGTTATATTAGTATCCTAAAATATCTTTAAATTTCATTAAATGAACATTAAATGTTATACATATCACCATTTAATTGGATAGGATGAAATGTAGGAATAAAAGGTAGGATGATATTTAATTTCTCTTAATCCTTCCCCTTTTAAAGTAGGAAAAATTGCAACTTATTCATTAATATATCATGTCTTGTTCCCTCTTTTGGTAAGTCACAAAATTTGCAACTTTTGTTTCATTGTCGATCTCACTTGTTTGGGCAAGACTAAATTTTGTCTGTATCACAAAAAAATTATAGGTTTTATCGGACAATCATCGGGCCACATATTTTGGGTAGGAGAAGAAAAATTGTAATTTTCTTTTTCTAATTGGTATATCACTAATCTTCCATATTTTTGTGTAAAATTTTGTCTCATTTCCTCACATCCTTTTGCATCGTTTTAGGTTGGACAAAAATTACAATTATTATTGCCTTTTTTACATGAGTCATTTACCAACTTTTCGTCTTTTTGACAGAACCAAAGCTTGTTATTTTGGTATCATTGACAATAGTCTCATCCCATCTTATTTTGCCTAAATTTTGTCTCATGACAACATGTTCTATAACAATAGGGCTTAACAAATATATGGTTCTAGATATGGGCATGTTTTGATATTTTAATAGTTCTTTTTTATGCAGCATTTTGAAGATTTGGTGATTGGGCATTTTCATAATCGTGCAGTTAGTATTTTGACAATTTGTAGAGGTTATACTAAAGGTGTAAGAGTTGGATGTGGTGTTAATGTGGGCGAGGAGAAGAGTTCACATGGATTTCAGAAAAATGTTGAACGGCTCATGAGGACACTTGTTCGGGCATTTGAAAAAATAGGAGTTGATAATATTGACAAATTCATTCCAGAAATTGTCCCCGAGTTTACCCCCCAAACTCGGAATTTGGCTCAAAAGATAAGGGCATTTTTCTGTATCAAAGGGTGATACTTATAATCATGTAAATAATAGGGAACACTTGTGCGTTTAACATTAGGTTGAGGTTTGACATATAACATTGGTTTTTAATTCTTTAAATTGTGAGTTCTGGTTGTTTTTGTTCTTTTGGAATCAATTGACACTAGAAATAGTGGAAAATATCGATTGGATTTCGAATGTTTTTACAATTTAGATGGCTCGTGTTTAAGATTTTTTTCAGAACTAGGAAGCGAATTTTGGAAAATGGCATTTGATTATTGGAGATGACTCAAAAAGCTTTTTCAAAAAAGACTTCAAATCTCCGATGATTCAATTTATATTTATATTAGTAGTGGTGTATCCGTTCAATGTGCCGCACGGCGATAAGTTTCGTTTTGAATAATAGTTTTTGCATGGCGATCTATTTTCATTCGACGGCCAACGAATAGTATATTTTCGGTAATTTGCTTCCTTACTGGGACATGCGTATTATAGTTATGAAAATTTAAAGTTTAAGTTCAATTTAACTTATAACTAACCTTCATTAAATTACAAACTCATATGACAAAAAGTTTTAGTAATTGTAATAGTATCTTTTTAACTCTTTTCGCAAGATATTTTGGTCACCATATGACAAATAAATGGGTACAACGTTTCTTGTAGTGAACCACAGAGGATAATCAATCTATACCTCTTTGCGCAAGATATTTTGGTCACCAAAAGTAAAAAGGGGGGTTTTGTATGTAACCATTCAAATAAATGAAGCAAAGGACAAACAAATGATTAACTAATTAAAGTAAATTCAGAAATTTTTAAAGACTCCAACTCTATGTCTAATGACTTAGCAATGTGATTCCAAGATGACATGATATTTGTTCAATTCTACCCAAATTGGTACTTGAAAGTGTTAAAAAGCTCTAACATTTTCCATTCACCACATTAATTAACTAAAATAAGCTCTTTGATTAACTCTAACCTCACTAAGCTAATCTAAACAAGCTCTTAGAGTTAGATCGAAAGATTGCATTAAACTTTATGTGAATGTTCCCAAAAACATTCAATATTCCTCACAAGCTTGGGAGCGTCAGAATGTGCGAAAATGATTTACACTATATTTATTCAAAAGAATTCAATTTGGTGCTTGTTACTTGCTCTATTTCACAAAACAATTACAGATTTTGCAAAATAGATCACTTAAATGATCTAACCCGAATTCAAATGGCCAATAAGAACTAAAATCAAATCAGACATTTGATTGAAACGAAATCAAATTCACTATATAGAAATTAAAAACAAACATCAAGTCATATGATTGAAATCACAACTAAAAATCAAGACATAAAGTTGGAGAAACTAGGGTTCTAGCCATACATGGCTAGAACAAGACCACAAGTCGAAAGGATGGAAATGGTACACAATTAAAACTTACAAATAATAGAAATAATGTTTCCAAATGATAAATGATCAAATCCTTGCAAAAGCCTTCAAAATCCTCTCCCCAATAGTGCTCTGATATGATGCGTTCCTATAAAATGGCTCTAATCCCGTAATATGAAACATAGGAAAAAAATGTAAAAAGGCAGTTTTTGGGTCGACCGCGGCTCGTGTCGAAATAGGCTAAACCGACACGGGTCGTGTTCAGCATGGTCAATAGCTCCTTTTTGGTCAAACACGCCCCGTGTCCGTTTTTCAGTGAAAATCGAACACGCCCCATGTATGCTCTTACTTCCAAGTCCAATCTTGATTTTTCCAACTTTTTCGTTTTGCATCCAATCATCCTAGAATCTTCACCCGTGGTTCCCGGCGCCTTCCAAAATGCGTTTCAACCTCCAATTTACTTGAAAAGCCCATAAAAGCGTGCAAATAAGATTGTTCTAGAGACTAACATGACTTTGATGAAATGCAAGAAAAATGAAAGACAACTATGCTAAATGGATCCACAAATGGGACTAAAAGTTGTGCAAAAAGGTGCACAAAATGCACCTAACAACAATCATATGTAAGATATTGATAATGACAATTTTAGACATAAAAGTATGGTGTTTGAGATTTGTTTAATTAAATCAACTTATGCTTTTTAAAAATGCTTAGTAGTTTATCAAGTGTCAAAATTATAGTGAAAAAAAATTATGAGTTTGATTGTAACATCCGAAAATTATGACATATATATATTTTTTTTTGGTTTTTAGTTTAATAGATCGTTAATACATGTCCATCCCATAAAAAACAGAGTAATTAAGTTTTAACAAAACATTGATAAATAAGAGTAAACCACAGAAAAGGGTAACATGTGGTGTGTGCTCTGGAATCATCCTGAGCCCTTCCATTTGAAAACCAGAGTACCTGAAACTTAAACCAAAAAACCGTAAGCACAAAGCTTAGTTAGTTCCCCAAAATATCATACAACATACAACCACATATTATCATGAAATACACAAATAGTTGCCATGGGCTCCTCCCATGGTCTTTATCTAGTATGCCATGGGCTCCCCCATGGTCTAATATCCAAATGCCACCCCCCTGTGGTTTTCCATGTAAGTATCACAAAGACAACTAGCATACCACATAACACGTAATGGGTCGACACTGGTGCCTTCGACCCATGGATATTGTGAGAATACTTACCTCACACTACCGAATCACACACACGAACCCCGCCTGTTGGCTGACAGATCCCCAAACTGTCAATCATCAAAACAACGCCAAATTAACAATTGGGTGCCAGTGCATAACCATAAATCCATAATTGGGGTAAAAAAAAAAAAAAAATACTATTTTACCCCTAACCTAGCTTGGTCCAAGACCAAGGCCCAAACTCAAACTCTGAAGGCTCAAAAGCCAGATAATTAACCAAGGCCTAGTTTTCCAAATTGGGCCCAAACTCCTTACATGGGCCATACCCTAAAGCCCATCCAATTTTCCTACTCCATACACTCGTTCTAAGATGGCCCAACAAGAACCCAAACACCTAAGCCCAAAAGGAAGGCCCTACTCGAACCCCAAACACGATTAGGGTTTTCACATAAAATGATAATTAGGGTTAAGTAAGAACACTTAACCCATTAAGGACTTAATCCATTAAGCCCAAAATCTCATTAAGTTAATTGTAGGGGCATTATTAAGTATTATTAGAATTTAATTAATGGCTTTAACGTGGGTCCGACCAATGCCAAAACTAGGGTTTCTTAACATTAGGGTTTCTAAACCCTAATTATGGTTTCCAACCCAAATTCATGAAAACTAGGTTCCAAGTTAGGCTTTTAGGTTAATTAGCGTTTAATAAGCCGGGAGCCACCCACTACCACATCGGGCGGTGGTGGTCAACGGTGGTCCATGACGACAGCCACCACCACATGGCGGTGGTGGTGGGCTATTCTTTGGTTTTTCCAGCTAAAAAGTCCATACAACATGACCTCATAAAAACACGCATTGAAACACCAATATACACACACAACCACCCATACATAGTGGCTGATGGTGGCAGAAAGTAGAAATGGCGGCAGCCACCATGGTTGGCTGCCATGGTGGTCTTCTTGCTCTACGGCAAACAACACACGCCAAACATATTGAAACAAGAACCCACACACCGTAAAAACACACCCAATCAAAACATCAACCTCACCGACGGAGGAGGACGAAAGTCTGAAGGAATGACGAGAAAGCGGTGGCGGCCCCAACTGTTGGCGCTAGCAGCGGAGATACAACAGCAGAAAGAAATGGAGAAGAAAGAGTGACTGTAACAACAACAACGACAACCACAGCGTCTAACGATGGCTTCATATTCAATGAAAGCGGCGTAGTGGCGGTCTCCAATGGCTCACAGTGGCGACGTAGTTGACGGCAACAACTGGAGATGAGAAACCGATAACACTCAAAGGTCGCCCACCAATCCCTCATTAGGTGTCGCCGGTCAGCAAGGGTGCACTGGTGGTCTTTGTTGATCGGAAAAACAAGAGAATGGGGTGGTGACGGCTGGAGTACACCAAATGGTGGTTGATCTTATGAAAACTAGGTTTAGGGTTTCGGCCTCATTCAAGAAAACGAGAGGATGGGGCGCTAGGTTAAATCCCGTCTTCCTCAAACTTAATTCCATTTTTAACACTTTAGCCCCTGCCATCAAAGTCCCTTTCAATTTGAATATGATATTTACCAAATAGCCTTTGCTTCCTAAAATCTTTTCATCACAAGTCCATATGTTACCAATTGACCCCCAAAAATCACAAATTATAACCTTTAAACCCCATGGCGAACATTCCGATAAATTAATAAAAGAATAAAGATACATCTCAGGGTTTTAGGGTTATTATTTATTTGTTTTAGTTATTTATATATTCATTTAATTTTATTTATTTATTTTAAACAAAATGTTACAATTCTCCCCACTTAAATTAGATTTCATCTTCGAAATCCGTCATTACCTTTCTCAACACGCCAAACAATCAGAGTAACACAACCAAACCTCGAGAATACTACAGCCTCCCCAAGACAACTAAAGCCAACCCTAGCAGAACTTACCAAACCTGAAAAAACGAAGCTTAAATTCTTGCAGAAAACCACCTCTACCTTTCCCAAAACCCGAAATCTCAAATTGATCTGACTCCTCGATAGACCGCCCACACTGAACCACTATCGAACCAATTCCATAAAAAGACCAGCCTAAACTAAATACTTTCAACCCAAATTATTTTGATGCTTTCTTAGGAACAAAAATCATTGATCATATACAGCTGCAGAACACTTACACTTAACAAGAGGCTCAGATAATCCTTCATGCAGAAGATCCCTCCCTGCGACGGTTAGACTCATACAAGAGCTGCGCAACAGGGTCCAATCAACTGCTCTGAGATTATTTAACCCAACTGCAAACAACTTAGCATAAGCCCTGAATAACAAATGACTCTGCACATGAATTCCAAATCACTGAAACCACTCCGACTCATCTTGATGCCACCTAGCTGCTTTCCAAAAGCAACTGAGACCTCCCTGGTCCCAACTTGTCTGCCAACTATCTGGAACACCAGACTCCTGCCCGACTGCTGAGCCAGAAGACACACAAGCACACAATATCCCCACACGACCCCCGAAAGAAAATCTCGATTGGCAAGAATTTCCCAAAAATACCTTGCAACCAAATCTACTTTTAAAAGTGAATGCTACATGACCCACTGCGGCCTCATATCATACCCGATCTCCAACAACCTACATACTCCTTTTCCAACCATGTTGTGGCTCTTCCACAGATAGAACCATCCCAAGACATAAGATAATGGCTAGATCTGTCATCATACTAAACCCATTCCTTACCCTTGAACCCTGCGGTTGATGCCTTTGGCATATAGATACCCTAATTTCTTATTCTATTGAAATGAAAATCCTGCACAAACCCTAACCAGCAGCTAAAGGAAGATAAGACTCTAGAGGTTTCTCCCAAGTCATGCGAACACTCGCTGTAATCACGCCCTACCCGATGACAACTCAAGATTGGCAAGCATGTCCATCCAATCACTCATGGAAGCTTTGAACTTCTCCATGCGAAGTTGGTCTCCTTCACTTTACTAGAAGTTTTTTGATGCACGGGGAATTTTCTGAGAAAGGATTGGTAAGTGAGCATTCAGTGTGATTGGGATACGTTGTCACTGAGAATCGTCCACCTTCTAATTCCCGACACCCCTCAATTGAACGATAAACAAATAACCTCAAAAAATTTTCGAGACTACCAATCTCTCACCAGGTTTAACCACCAGGTTCCCAAGAGTCCAACAACAAGGCTACTTAGTCTAAAACCCCTCTGTGTCACACACTGATCACTCGCATGATCCTGTAACTCAAGATCCAAAACCTTGACCCGACGATCCCTTCTAGGTCCAACCTGAATTTCCATAATCACACGGGGCTCGCCCATGGTCCCCACTCATCAAGATCCACCCAGGCCCGACTCCGCCTCAGACCCCAATGGTCCTCAACCTAGAACATATAATAATTCCCCAACCATCCGGGCCAGCATGCCCAAGGCACGAACTGATTCTTTTGCCATACTCGTGACCATCTCAATAATAGTCTACCTCGAACTGATGAATGCTACAATCCCATCGTAGTCTTACAACACTTCCAACCAACCTTGACCTTACCACACTCAAACCATCACAATACCACTCTTCCTGAGTTGAATCCCGCAACCAATTAGAAGTTCGAGTCACATGTTCGAATCCTACAACCTACTATGAACACCAATGGAGGTACTGACCTGCGGTCGGGAGTTTCCTAAACTCCCACCAACGCAACCTTAATCTGAATAGCCACTTAATTCTCCCCCACCTGGAATCGACAATGCTCTCTCACCTCTTAATCCTTATGTAACTCCAATCCATCTCCCTCAGATAGCATGAACAGACCATACCCTGCGCTAAGCAATACTACCGTTCCATTACTAGCCAAACTCAATGATCACCTAACTCTTGAAATCCTGATGAATACTCTTGAAATCTTAACCAATCAGGTAATCCAAATCTCCTCCCATGATACCATACCAATTCCTTGAGTTCTTATGCTGATGATTGAAAATCATAACCCTTTCCCCGACTGACGAATCTTCATCCCAACTCTTACTCTCGAAGAATCCTTGAACCCTAATCGACTACAACCTGAGAGAATATGAAACTCTCATGTCATTCCAAAGACCCAACAACTCATGCAACTTGTTGTGATATATCGGAGAAGGTTGGATTGAGATTATAGATGAGTTTTGAGCAGGTTTCTTCTCCTGATATCAAAGTGCAAAAGAGAAAGATGATCGTTAGTCGACGTCCAGGAGGAATTCGCGGGACGAAGCTCTGACGATCAAGTTAGAAAAAGGTCTGAGAGAAATAAGAGTAAATTGCAAGAAAAAGAGGTATGTCCCTTTCTTCGTGAGGAAGAAGGATCCTTTTGTACCTATTTAAGAGGCATGTGCCCCTTAACTGATTATGTTGAGCATTCCCTCGTGAGGTGCGACGTGGCGGACCCGTATTGGAGGATCCTCTATCATGTCTTTTTGCCTCATCCCCTCATTGGCTAGAGGGGATCTTTTGATATTATGAGGATCGTGGCTATCACCAGATAAGTAAGTGGGACTCCCTGATTGGTTCTATGTTTGGGGGGTGTTATTCACTGGAGAAGAAGTTAAGGCGTGACTCTACACCTTAACTGCCATACCAGTAATCTTCACGTTGGCGGAGGCCTGACCTTGGCCTCGGGCTAGGTCTGGTCGGGTTCTAACCAAGCCAAGCTTGGCGTTGGTTTGATTTCTCCTTTTTTGTTTTTCTCCCTGATGGATATGTTAACAAGTCCCTTAGGCTTGTAGGTGTATGCATCGGCTTGATAGCGTCCCCATTCGAGCCTATATTACAACACGTATATGTATGAGATTATCCTTAGCACTTGACTGGCTTTAGACAACGCCATCAATATGTGTCAGATCCATAGCGAGACGGTTCATGACGCTAATTTTTTCTTTAAAATCCCCCTTTTCCCAAGACCTTTCATCCTCACCTCATTTCTTTGCTTTGGTTGTATTGACTCAAGCATTTTGCATTGTTTTCCTTTCTATCATTCATCTGTTCTCGACAATGGACCGTTATGGCAGAGTACCTACCTTATAGGAATTCCAACTTCTGCAAAATCGTTTAGGTTTCTTACTGGAGCATGGTCTGATGATTCTGGCGTAGGGGTCATCAATCTATGATTATCCTCAAGGGAAAGTGGGGGTTCCAACTCCTTTGTTCGAAGCGGGGTTTCGCCTGCCGACGCCTGAATTTTTCGATATGATCGTGCATCACTATGGATTTTTGGTTGACGAGTTAACCCCAAGTGTCGTCAATAAGATTGTAGGTTTTGAAGTGATCCTTCGATCTCTAGGTTGTATACCCACTTTTTGGGCTTTCAGTTAGTTTTTTCTGTTCGACTATGAACTCTAGTGTTCGTATTCTAGCGAAAAGGCGGGGCATTCATCAGTTAATCTCTGAATAAGATACTCCAAAGAAAAATTAGCAGAGGCAATGTCTCTGTGTTAACCAATACCTTGTAGGGAATAGGTTTTGTAAAACACGAGACCTTCTTGACCGTTTTCCCAAGCTGTTCGAGAGTAACCTAACTCTTGGCAAACGGTTGGGAAGTATTATTGTTGTTGGAGAGAACTGGGAAGATTTCATTCTTGTTGCAGCCAAAATGAGTGTTTCCTGGAGGGATCGTGGGAAGATGACGCAATTATGCACCGTGAGATGCGGTATTCACTCATCTCCTTCTCCTCCCCCTTTTTTAGAGCAGGAGAAAAAGGATGGGAGCAGGGTATCTTTTTGGCTTGTGAGTTCTTATATTTGGTGTTTATTTTCACAGGTGCTGAAGCCGAGATTTCCTTGGAGATGGCCCTACGTGGTTACTACCCCTATTCGGAAAAGATGAAGTTTGCATGTGATACCATCGTCGGATGAGGAAACTAAATCCGATAATGCATGCCTATGTCCTCGTAATACGCGCAATATTGTATCCGTGTTCAAGCTTCTTGGTGGTATTGGGGATGTTCTCGGTGAAAAGTTTTTTGTGCTTGGGCAGAAAGAGGTAGTGGTGGTGTCTAGTTCTTCAATGACATCACCATCGCCGTTTATTGGCTCGCTCTTAGTAGATCCTGGTTCCAACTTCATGTTTGGGGGTGCACTGGGCTCACCTGGAGGTTCTTCCCAGTCAGAAAAGCCTTCTATGGTTGATGAAATGAAAACTGCATCTCACCTCTTATCATTTGAGGTATATGCCCCGGGTTGGCGATTACTAGGGATTCCTTACTATCAGAAGACATCACCGCCCATGAGTGAAGTAGTTGTGCTCATCCCCCGGCCACAATGAAGTCACTTGCGGGCCAGTCGGGTGCTCACATGGCTAATGACCTTCGATATGCCGCAGCTCAGGCTTCTGCCCTTATGGTTGTTGCCGTTGTGCGGGTTTACTGATCCGACATCAGTGAAGCATAGTTAAAAGCTTTGCAAGGTGTCATTGCAAGTATAAGGGAGGAACTCCGTGGTTCTGAGGCTGAGCGTCGGGTACCATCCAAAAAGAATTGTAATGTGGCCCATGAGAAGGCCGCTTCGGAGGATCATGTGGCCCCTTTGGAGGGCCGAACGGAATGACTAAAAAATCAAGTGAGTTCCCTTACTTAGGAGAAGGGTGTATAGAGAGTGAGTTGTCCAGGTGCCAACGTCAACTGGCCCGTGCTCGGGTTGATGGCGCCGTTGCCCGAGGCAGTTTGAAATGGATGTTGGAAAAAGGGGTGGTTCACGTAATTGATAAAGTTATCAAGAGCATGGAGTTTGCCAGTGGGATCCAGGGTATTCACAATGCTTTTGAGGCCCTTGTATTTGAAAAGGGGAAACAACTGGGTGGTTGTTCAACAATTTCCGGTGAATCTGAAGCTCCGGAACCTGGCTGTGGCGTAAGAAGAACCGAAGAGGTGGATACTGCTCTTTCGTCTCTTGCTGAGACGGATTTTGTGGGTCTCTTTCACCCGGGGGAGTTGGATTATGATAGCTTCCGACAGTTTTTTCATAGACCGGGTCCGGGAAGCTCTTCCTCGGACTTCGAAGACTAATTTTTATTTTTCCCTTCTGTTCACCCTGCAATGTATTTGCATTCCCATGTATTATATGTATAATGAGAAACAATGGTTGTTAATAACTAGGCACTATGTATTTTGCTTTGTACTTGGCATGGAAATACCTTCTCCCCCTCTTGTTTTTGTTGTAATATATATATATATATATATATATATATATATATATATATATAGAATTGTCTTGTGGTATCTTTAAGCCAGGACTATTTGACGCTTTTACTGTAATTCTTTTTTGTTCGCTCCCTTGTTCTAGGGTTCATATTAATCAATGAATGTGTGCTTCAGACATCGTATAGCCTGTGACAACCCGAAATTTCCATTCTGTATAACATATCAAGTCAATAGAAGTTAGAACAGTGCAGTAAATTTTCAGACTTTTGGTATAAGTTTGGGTATTTCAGGATTTACACCTGAAGGGATATCAGGAGAGAGGATGCACCAAGGTATTGTGCAACTCTATTATTCCAAAACTCTGTGATATTAGAGTTCAATGCCTGAAATTATTTTCTGCCAAAAACCCATGAGTATATATAGGATTCTGAGCCATATTTATTCATTTGTTACATTTCCAACTAGAGAAAAGTCGGATTCTCTCTCAAGGATCTTCAGCTTTTCATTCCAAATTGTAAGTCCTTCTATATAAGAGTGATATAGGGCTTGTTATGTATCTTAGCATCAAGAAATCACAAGGAAACATCTAGATTTAAGAGTTTACGACCCAAGAAGTTCTTGGACCGTAAACCCTTCTTTAAGGGGGCAAAAAGTGCCCTAGTCTCTTCCTCTTGCAATGTAACTAGTTTAGAGTTGTACCCTAATGTGTTTAGGACTAGACAACACCCCTAGAACACCAAGAGTAAGGTGTTCACGGCCCAAGGAGTTCTTGGACCATGAACTCCAAACAAAAGGGCCAAAGTGTGCTTTAAACTCTCCTAAAGCCTTGGACACTAGCCTAGATTAGTTCTTAGTTAAATTAGGGACTTGAAATCACCAAAAACACCCTTCCAAGGGATATTACGGCCGTAATCTCCAAGGGGTTTGGTCCCAGGGCCGTGAACTCCTCAAAGGAGTTATAGGATGCCCTAAACTCTTCCAAAGACCTTGCCATTAAGTAGAAATGCTTCTTAGGGTCTTGTAGAGCCTCAAACATCAAATGGTCATGTAAGTATGAGCTTACAGCCATAAACTCATGAGTTTATGACCGTAAACTCATTTGTTAGTGACATTAGGGCCGTGAACTCCATTAGGGAGTTTTCCTTGAACCCTACACACACTAGCTTATCCCTACAACACCTAGATGCAATCCTAGAGGCTAATAACACTTGTTAAAGGTGTTTAACATGTCCTAGGGTGTCTTGACTTTTTTTATTAGTTTTTTATAGACTAATTTGATACATATATATGATATTATATGTTAACTAGGATCATAGCGTGTGTTCAATACTTCACTTGACACCTAGCCATCCTACCTCTTCAGTTCATCCATACCACTCACAACAGGTGAGTTCATACCCCTTAATCAATGTTTTAAATGTTTTTAAATGTTTTATGGGGGGGGGGGATACAAGTAGAACCATGCTAGTTATTATATTAATCACATGTGATTAATAAGCGGCATTCAAATGATTTACTACTCATTGGCTATTTTACCAAACAATTTTCTTCACATGATTTTCATAAATGTTTTATATATTTAAAACTCCTTATTAAACTGTTCATTTTACACTGTAGGTTTCATTTCAAACTCATTTACAATTGTGTTTCAAACAAATGTTTCTTTATACTTAAACTGTTTTATCAAACCCATGCTTTCAACCCGTTTTATAGATTGACATCAAGTCGATCTTTTATTAGATAATAATCATGTTCAAAGGTTTTAAAAAACTTATTTTATGCTTTTATATTATCAATTTTATGCCTATGTATGTATAGTTATATAAGCAATGTTTAAAAGGCTTAGGAAGGACTGCCCTCCCTATTTCCTTTTCGCCGTTGAGATGTGGTCTGGTGGGGTATCGGGTATCCGTCCGAAGGTCGTTTAAATATTAATTATATATCATGTGTACATATATAGTCATAAAGGTTCTTCCAGTTCATTCAATACCATTGGGTAGCAAGGGTATACGTCCATGTTCATACGTACCAGTTACATTACTAGTAAGCTAGCATAGGGGTAGTTCACGAAGATACTAGAACTATTACTAGAACATGATATCATATAATGAGTCAGTTCATTCATGAGTCAATACTTGCTAGATAGAGAGAGAACACATGTTACAACTAGCACACGCAGAACATTACAGTACATTACTATGCTATTACATAGATATGTTTACATGATTACATTTACATAAACACGCTTACTTGAGTACGTTTACATGGATAATATATGATGAGTTATTATTACATTTTATATGTATAGATTATGTTATATAATCCTCATTCTTATCTTTACCTTGTGATACAATCACATAATCGACGAGATAGATTGGATTTAATATCCTAGTACCAAAGGATACGTTGCGGGATTAACCATTCCTAGAATCTCTGTTAGCTACAGAGGTAAAAGCACATCCACGGATGTCAACGGTTGATACCATTACATGTATACTTAAAGGGACTAACTATTCCTACACCTAGCTGTTAGCAACAGAGGTAAATGTACATCTACGGGTGTCTTCAGTTAACACTGTTAGTTACCCTAGTACCAAAGGGTAATACTTAGGTTATTTATATTATTACCTTTATCTTGTGACTCATTCACATAACCGATGAGGTGAATTATATTTGAGTATCCTAGTACCAAAGGATACAATTTCTTATAATAATAATAGTAGCACAATCGGGTCTTGGTAGAAGGCTACATTCAGAGCAGTCGGGTCTTGGTAGAAGGCTACATTCAGAGTAGTTAGGTCTTGGTAGAAGACTCCCTTTTATAATAGTAGGAATCATAAGGATTTCTAGGTTTTTTTCAAATGTTTACAGTTGTTCTACATTTCATACTTATACGAACTTTCTTTCAGAACAATTTCAAGTCTTTCATTACAAGTTTTACAAAGTAAGACACATTAATACTTATGATCTCACTAACTTTAAAGCTGATACTCCCTTTCAAAATAACTTGTATCCTCAGGTCAACGATGGACAGGTACCGATGCAAGGTTCATAGAAGATGGAGCTTGTTCAAGACTCATCTTTCATTTTGATTATACTTTAGTGTCTATTATAATTTGACAGAACACACTTGTATTAAAATTATATTATTAATGCAATGGATGATGTTGTTGCTTGTTTACTACTTTTCATTATTGTGATACTGTACATGACGTCCTCCGCCACAGAACGTTTCCGCCGTTCATGGTTTTGGGGTGTGACATAGCCGCTACTATTGACTTATATTTCACTGATTTGTATGTTGTAATGAAGCTTTTTTTTTATTTGAAGTCAGGGAATATTGGTCAATTTTATTGACTACACTTTGAGGTTTAGCTACCTGTATGCTGGCCGACATCGTCACCTCAAGGCCTTTTACTGTTCGATTGTCAGGGGAAAGGTTATGAATCTTTTAGAACCCCTTTTTTGTGACATTAATTAGGATCTATACATTCTCAGCTCTGAGATGTTATTGGCACATTGCAGGTAAAGATTATGAATCTTTTAAGAGCTACAGTTACATCCTTGCATAGATTTTGCTCAAGTAGCATAGGTGATCAACCGTTGTTGCTACTTGGAAAATATGTGCAACCTCTATACTTTGTGTTTTTACAATTGGTTAAACAAAATTTTGGAAAGCTCTTTTAAAGTGCAAATTATACTATCTATTAAAAAAAGACATGAAACAATAGGCCCTAAATGTATAAGTATCAGGGCGCATGCCCGATCTACGCGTCAGCACCTGGAGTATAGTTATCCTATTCGGAGTTTGACCATACTCCTTTTTCTCAGCCTTCGCTTTATTTTTGATTAAGTTTTCTACTATGACTACCTTGTCGTGACCGTTCATCATTTTCTCATCTACTGCAAGTGCTTCTTGATAGGTTGGGGTTCCCTCTCGTTTCGACCACCGGGGCCCAGCGTGAGAGCACTGAATTTCATCTTTCATGCTCTAGAGGTGCATGCACTTTCCCTTCTTTTTTACCCAGTGCATGCTGCAATCGTGGGGAGTGCCTCCATGCAGCCTGGTGAGAGTACCACTCGCGGTTTCTTGCGCACCTATTAATCTTGCTTTTCACAATGTCGCTTGGGGTGTCGTCTAGGTCATCACAGGTTCTTGTTGATTCACTTCTACAGGAAGGCTTACGTGTTAGAACGGGTGGAATTCTGCCTCTGGTTTGGTTTCTCCTTATTCCTATCTCCTTCATTCTATAGGATTTTGGTTTATGTTTGACGTCGGCTAAGATTTACTTTGAGTCCCGAATCACTCTTTGGCTGGGCATGGTTCGACCGTCAATTGTGGGCCAGAGTGGTTCTCTTGCCTCCTGGTAGGCATTTCTTTGCTTTGTGATTTTCGTTCCATACACTGGCTGAGCCATCCTTAGGTCAACGCTTGTTTCTTTCTGTAGGAGAGATGTTGTGAGCCGACTTAATACATCTCTTTTCCTTTTCCTGGACTTGTGGATCAACACTTTGTTGCTGCATTTCTCCGCTGTGGCTCCTCCATCTTCTGGCAACTTTCGTTTCGAGACAATTGGGTTTCTTGCTTTGTTTCTCATTGGGCATCACATCCATTATATGGCTTGGTTGCCACTACCACTATTGATTTGTCACTTGTGCTGAATTTGAGAATACCATTGAGGGTGGATGAAATTTCTTGTAACTGGAAAAGCGCTGTCCAACCTAGTAAAATATTGTGTTCAGCCGGTTGGTTAATAACCGAGAATTCGAGCACCCTTGTTATCCATTTTCCCTATCATGACCGATCAATGTAAACGGGAGCGTGAATGTTCCTGTTGGCCAGATGCCGTGAGAGATAATAGGGGTCGAAAATGACTTTTCGACAAAAGATTTTTTAGAATAAATAATCTTAACCAAGTTGTATAATATGTCTCAAGGGTTCCGTACATATAAAGAACGCCGAAATCCGAGTTATAACAAAGAAGTTATGGTCCGTCAAAGTTTTACGGCAAAACCGGCACAACACCGGGAGACGTAAATAGTGAATTTATGATGGAGGAATTTTTAGCCTTAGTGATCTGAAATAAAGTTCTAGTATACATTAAACCGAGAACATCCATAAAAAGAACGCCCAAATCTGACTTTGTATGAGGAAGTTATGATTTTTCTAAGATTCGGCTTAGCAGTGTACAGCCCGAAACTCGAATTTTAGTTCGAGCGGTTTTTGGCTTACACAACGTTAATGAGAGTTGAAGATATCATTAATAGGAACTCAACGGTAAAAACATAGACGAAAACGGAGTCCATATGTAGAAGTTATCAATTTTACGCGGACATTTAACAATATAATCTCCTCCTACCGTTAAATTTAAGATTGGTCGAGAATAAGCCGAAGGCGTCTAAATGAGAGTTGTAGATGTTATTTTTACCTACACGTGGATATAAAGAACGTCGAAAACGGAGTTCGTATGCGAAAGTTATGAATTTTTGAAAATCGGTTGATTTCCACCCAGTGTGCGATGCCACGTGTCAGCACCAGGTGAAAACTTGGAGCCTACGCAACACCATGACATGGTGAGGGCCACCACGACGTGGTGACGCTCTAGGAGCACTATAAATAGAGGTGCCGGGGCAGCCTTCAACCTCACACATTCACCCTTTCTTTCTCTCTCTAGAAACTCTCTCTAAACCTCTAAAAACCACCCAAAAAGCCTAGGGAACCCCCTAGCACGAGGTGGAAGCCTCGGGGCGCCTGATGACTCCGAAAAGAAGAGCCTCCGGCTCAGAAACTCTGCTCCGGCGGAGCCCGGTTTCCAAGGAAACCCGCTGTAAGTGAGCTATACCTACCCTACCTCTAGTATAGCTTATGTTTTAATATAGTATCGTTATTAGGAACTTATAATATTTATTTAGGCTATTATTATGGGTTATTTAAGCTTCGTTATAATATATTTTTAACCACTCGTGGTACGGGGATTCCAGTTTGGTGGGCCGCTTGGGCTGCTAGATTCAGAAGTGCTTTTATGCCGAAATGATCCTGCCATCCGGTGTTCCATGTCTGGCCTCATCTGTATATAGTGGGTGAAAAGTTTTGTGTCGCGCTTATATAATAATAATAATAGTTAGACTATTAATTAGTCGTGTTTAACATCAGACTAAACCCTAGTGGTTTTTATACTAGGTTTTGTCGAGGGAAAATTGTTTTGAGATAACGAAGCGCTGTCCGAGTACAGAGTCACCACCTAATCAGGTGAGTGCATAGTCCCTTTCATCTTACACATAGATATGAAGTATTTTAATATAAATTACATGCTATGTGTACATATTGTCTGAATACTTGTTGTCTATGTTGGGTGAAATATTTTTATACATATTTTAAATGATTTAAACTGTATATGTATTTTATATCTACAAAATGTGTTGGGTAAAACATGGGTAGACGAAATAGTTGTGTGTTAACACGATGAAAGACATCAATGTTGACAGTGATCAAGTCATCTAGTGGAGTATAGATGACGAGCACGGACGATACTAGACAATCCAATGGAACGCTAGCAGGCTCGTAATCTGTAGGTGTTTTTGAACTAGGTTCTCGTTAGGTATTTTTAAACTGAGTGTGTTCACTAGGTATTTTTGACCTAAGTGTGTTCGCTATATATTTTTGAACTAATTGTGCTCACTAGGTATTTGAACTGAGTGTGTTCACTAGGTATTTTTGAACTAAGTGTGTTCACTAGTTTTTTTTGAACTATGTAACGCCAAAAAATTTTCAAAATAATTTTCACGTTTTATAAAACACATTTTCATTCATAATTATTATAAAAACACCATTGTATCACATAGTCAAACATAACATCACATCCCAAGATCAAAATATAAAAAACTCCTCGTGTGTGTACTGATCAGGCTGGCACCTTCCTGCGATCCTCACTGGTACCTGAAACACATAACACAACACTGTAAGAATAAATGCTTAGTGAGTTCCCCAAAATACAACACACAATACATATCAGCCACTCGAGGCTATAACTCTGGTTGACCCTCTGGTCAATATGTCTCAGTGGGACCCTCCAGTCCCATAACTCTGTGGGCCCTCTGACCCTAACTCTGAGGACCTTACGGTCCTAACTTTGAAAACTCTGGCACATACATAGCATAAATCACATAGAAATCGCATCATGTAAAAACATACAAATACTCTGTCACATAAGTCTTATTACCACTCTAGGTAAAGTATAGTGAAAAGACTCACCTCAATGAAGTCGGATAAACTCTCGTGCTCAATGCCCCGACCTAGCCTCCTCCTATTATTCAAATAACATTCCCGATCAATACTCTCCCATGTTCTCATCTCTACAGACTGGGTAGAAGGCCATTCTACCCTTCCCTGAACTTTCCTGAATCAGCCTTGACCAGAACCCTAAAGTCAAAAAGTCAACGGTCAACTTTGACTCGACTCGTCGCGTGCACAAAGGTGACTCGACGATTCCAAGCGGGTCCTCTGAATCCTTTCAGGCTCTCATGGATCATCGAGTCTTCCTTCTACTCGACAAGTTACACCTGTCACGAATCGCATGGCAACCCGACTCGACTCGTCGAGTCCGCTCATGGACTCGGCGATTTCATTCCATGCTCATACTCAAATGACCTTCTGAGGTCAGATCTGTTCCTCTAATCCATAGATCTAACCTCCCCAAGCTCAATAAACACATAAAGGTTCAAACTTGATACTCATGCAACGTCCAAATGACACTACTTGATGATTTAGCCCCAAATACAACATCCTAAGTCCATTTCTTCCATAACTCCTCATAAAGCAAGATGGAATAAGTTCTCTGGACCACTATGGATCTAGATCTGATATCTGAACATGATAAGGGACCATATTCCCAACAAATCAACCCAATAAAGGGTATAGAAAACCCTAGATCCATGGATTCTCTAACAAAACAGAAAAAGGATCGATATGCTACCTCAAGGATGATGTCCTTTGCTTGCAATCCACAAATAAGAAACCTATTTGGCCCCCTCTAAGCTGGAATCAACTTCTTCTTGCAAAACAAACCCACAAAGGTCCAATAATGGCTTCTTCTCCCTCACAAACGCTCAAGCACTATTAGGGTTTCACTCAAGGGTCTGGTAGCCACAAATGGTGGCTATAAGGGTCCTTAAATAGGTCCCAAACCCAAGAAATTAGGGTTTCATTAGATAGCGTGGACTCGCCGAGTCCTTCATTAAATCAGACCAAAAGATGCGCGATTCTACTCAGCGAGTCTGAGCGCTTACTCGCCGAGTCCCTCTCATAGATTGCATATAAATACTTAACATAGGATACCTGGGAATCCGGATGTTACAATTCTCCCACACTAGAATCATACTTCTCCCTCGAAGTCCTGCTCGACAAACAACTCTGGATGCTGCACCCGCATCTCCGACTCCGGCTCCCAGGTCAGCTCGGACCCTTTTCGATGTTGCCACTGGACCACCAGTAATACCTCCTTGTTCCTCAAAACTTTGATCTTCGATCCTGGATCGTGATTGGCCTTTCCGAATAATTCAGACTCGCATCCACCGGAATATCCTCCAAAGGTACCACTGTCGACTCGTCGGCTAAACATTTCCTCAATTGCGACACGTGGAAGGGATCATGAATCTGGCTCAACTCCGCAGGTAGCTCTAATCGATATGCTACCTTGCCCACCCTCGCAATAACCCTTAACAGTCCAATATATCGGGGCCCCAACTTGCCCTTTTTCCTGAATCGGATCACTCCTTTCCAAGGAGACACTTTCAGGAGTACAAAATCTCCAACCTGGAACTCGAGCTCGGATAGACGCCTATCCGCGTAACTCTTCTGGCGACTTTGGGCCGTCAGCAATCTGTGTCTAACCTGCTGGATCTGCTCTGTCGTCTGAAGCACTATCTCAGTGCTTCCCATCACTTGTTGCCCTATCTCCCCCCAACAAATGGGATTCCGACACCTACTCCCATACAATAACTCAAGGGGAGGCATACTAATGCTCGAATGGTGGCTGTTGTTATAAGAAAATTCAGCCAAAGGCAGATACGTGTCCCAACTTCCTCCGAAGTCCAACATACATACCCGAAGCATGTGCTCGAGCATGTGAATCGTACGCTCACTCTGTCCGTCCGTCTGCGGGTGGTAAGCGGTACTGAAATGCAGCATAGTACCAAACTCCTCATGGAACCTCTTCTAGAACCTGGAGGTTAAATGCACATCTCCATCTGACATAATCAAGATCAGTACACCATGCCGCGATACCACCTCTCTCACATACACTTCTGCTAGTCTCTCTATGGAAGAGCTCTCACTATTAGCAAGAAAATGAGTGCTCTTTGTCAGCCGGTCGACGATCACCCAAATTGCATCGACGCCTCTCGTAGTCCTCGGCAATTTGGTGATAAAATCCATGGAAATTTGTTCCCACTTCCACTGGGGAACCTCAAGCGGCTGCAACTTGCCATGCGGACACTGGTGCTCTGCCTTAACCATGCGACATGTCAAGCACCTCTCTACAAACCAAGCCACATCCCTCTTCATACAGGGCCACCAATAATCTCTTTTCAGGGCCAAATATATCTTAGTGGCCCCGGGATGGATCGAAAACATCGACCTGTGCGCCTCCTCCATCAAAATAGCACGTGCCCCACCCTCAAATGGCACCCAAATCCGGCCCTGGAAGTTCATAAGCCCCCGGCTATCGGCAATGAACTCTGATATGTGCCCAATCACCCGCTCTCGCTTGCGGTTCTCCGGTCTCATGGCCTCCCGAATGGTGTCCAACACCGGTGTCATCACTGTCAACCTCATAAAAACATCTTGCAAAGGGGCACTCTCTGCCCTGCGACTCAAAGCATCGGCTACTATGTTAGCCTTGCCCGGGTGGTACAGGATCTCACACTCATAGTCCTTTACCACATCTAACCATCTCCTCTAACGCATGTTCAGGTTGGGCCGATCCATCAGATACTTCAGGCTCTTGTGGTCCGTGTATATGGTACACCGAACCCCATACAAATAGTGATGCCAGATCTTGAGGGCGAACACCACAACTTCCAACTCAAGATCATGCGTAGGATACCTCATCTCATGAGGCTTCAGTTGCCTCGATGCGTATGCTATCACATGCCCTCTCTACATCAGCACCGCGCCCAGACCCGATATCGACGCGTCATAATATACCACAAAGCCCTCCATTCCCTTGGAAGGGACAACACTGGGGCTTCGCACAATCTCTGGCGAAGTGTCTCGAATGAGGCCTGCTGCTCCGAGCCCCAACTGAAAGCCACGCCCTTCCGGGTCAGCTTGGTGAGAGGAACCGTAATCCTGGAGAAATCATGAATGTATCTCCGATAATATCCGGCCAACCCCAAGAAACTCCTGATCTCCAAAGGGGATCTTGGTACCTACCAACTCATCACTGCCTCAATCTTGGCCGGATTGACCAATATCCCATTCTGATTGACGAGGTGCCCAAGAAACTGGACCTACCGTAACCAAAAATCACACTTGGAGAATTTGGCGTACAGCCTCTCCGATCTCAAAACTCCGAGGATCTCCCTCAAATGCTCCTCATGCTGCTCTCTAGACCTCGAATACACCAATATATCATCGATGAACATGATCACCGAACGATCCAACATCGGACTGCACACCCTGTTCATGAGATCCATGAACGCCGCCGGTGCATTGGTGAGTCCGAAAGGCATCACCACGAACTCGTAATGCCCATAACGAGTCCTGTACACTGTCTTCTGGATATCCTCATCACACACCCTCATCTGATGATATCCAGACCTCAAATCAATCTTGGAGAACTAAGACGCTCCCTGCAACTGATCGAACAAATCGTCGATCCTCGGTAAGAGGTAACGGTTCTTGACCCTCAATTTGTTCAACTGCCGGTAATCAATGCACATCCGGTGTTAACCATCCTTCTTCTTGACAAAAAGGATCGGCGTTCCCCACGGCGAGCTACTCGACCGTATAAAACCCTTACCCAGCAGCTCCTGAAGCTGCGAGGACAACTCCTGCATCTCTGGAGGTGCAAGGCGATAGGGCGCCTTGGCATTAGGCGCTGCCCCCGGAACCAAATCAATCAGAAACTCAACGCCGAATATCTCGAGTACACATCCTCGAATCACATCAGTGGCATACACTGCTCTCTCGTCAGCTATGGAAACTCGCAAAGGTCGACTCAACGCCTCACGACAAATACTGATGTGCTGACTAAAGGATAACGACACAAAAGACCGACTCGCACCCGAGTCAAATAACACCAAGGCAGGCACATAACACACAAGAAATGTACCCATTCATATCGCAATATAAGCATAACACCACAAACTCAGAATAAACATAAGAAAGAATGCATACCAGCCACAACATCGGGTGCTGCGCGGACCTCCTCCGTTGTCAACTGGAAGGCTCTCCCGCGAGCCTTCGGTGCCTCGACCTTCATCGGCCGCCTCTCTGTAGCTCGAACAACAGCAGGGACAGACCCTTGAGAAGTGAAAACAAACTGCAGACACTCGGCCTTCCGGTGTCCAGTCTGGTTGCAGTGAAAACAAACTGCAAGTTTCTGCAGTTGCGCGGACACTCGGCCTTCGGTCAGCCTCTCTGTAACTCGGCCTTGGAAGGCTCTCCCTGAGCTGACCCTCGCAACTGCAGACACTCAGCCTTCCGGTGTCCAGTCTGGTTGCAGTGAAAACAAACTGCAAACCCCTTGGGGCAATCCTTGGCCATATGCCCCTCCTTGCCACACTTGTAGCAAGACCCTGCTCTGCACACCCCCTCCTGACTCTTGTCGCACTTGCCACAAGTGCGGCCCTTCTGGTTCCCAGATCTCGAATCGGCGGGCATAGCCCTCTTGGTAGCCGGCTGGGACTACGCCGGTTGCCGATCCCTCCCCTGAGACTCCGCCTCCTCCCTGGCCTGAGTCTCTAGCTTAATCTCCCTCTTCCGGTCATTTTCCTGAAGCTTGGAAAATGTCCGGTACGTCGAGTTCGCCACGAACTTGCAGATGTCTCTTCTCAAAATGCTCAAATAACGGCTCATACGTGCCTGCTCAGAAGACACGTGCTCAGGGCAGAACATCGCCCTCTCATGAAACATCCTGGTGATCACAGTAACAAAATATGTAACCTGCTTGAGGGTCAAGAACTCCTGGGCCAAATGCTCCTTTTCCAGCAGGGGAACGTACTCATCACGAAACATAGCGGTGAACCTCTCCCAGGTCACCGCAGCAAGCTCTGCAGAAGAATAGTGCACTGTCACAAACTTCCACCAATCCTTCACCCCCAAGCGAAGCTGGTTTAGCGTGAACCGAACCCTCAGATGCTCCGGACATGAAAAAATGTAGAAGCACCCCTCAATGTCAGAGATCCACCTCATCGCAGCTATCGGATCCTGAGTCCCATCAATCTCTGGTGGCTTCGTGTTGCTGAACTCCCGGCACAACAACGTGTCACCCCCCTGCGGTCTGGCAGCAGCAACGACCGTAGTGGCTACAGCAACAACAGCATCAGTAAGAGCAACATAACGCTCATCAAAAGTCTCGATCAGGGTGGTCTTGATAGACCCAAACATCTCTGGATTCTCAGCGCGGATGGAAGCAGCCACCTCATCATGAATCATCTGGCTGAGCTCCTCATCGCTCAAACCCCCCTCACTAGTCCCTGGCCTGTGGCGTGTCCCCACCATAATGTCTCTCTGAAATACAACACAAGATATCAGAGACTTGCTCGAGTGTACACACACTCGATATCCCAATCCAACTTGATCCCTAGTACCCTAAGGATTCTTACTTGGGCTGCGCACTGATCCGGTGCCTTCGGTAGTACGAGCCCAATACTACCGTCCACACTACATCAATATTCACCCCAAGTATTTCTCCTAGGATTCCAAATCCCAAGTACTCTATTCTCTCTCTATGCATAGTCTACTCTCTAGCAGATCTCTCATAAGCTCCTCGCTGCTACCTATTCACTCTCAAACATCTCCTAGTAGCAAAATCCCTAGGCTAAGGCATCACAAATCAGGCCACTCTAGTCCTAATAAGAATACCTAGCCTACTTTAGCATGCATATCATATCATAACATATCTCATAACTCATAATGTAAGGGTATTTTGGGAAATCACCGTTCGGGCGCTGGCTGATCGTACACACTGCTCTGCTCTACTTTTTCAAAACTTTTTACTCTTGAGAAAATTTTGTAAATTTTATTTTGAAAATCTCCCAAATCCTCAGTTTGAGTTCAGTTACACCCGAAGGTGTACCCGAATCCCTCAAACCAAGGCTCTGATACCAACTTGTAACGCCTAAAATTTTCAAAATAATTTTTCACATTTTATAAAACACATTTTCATTCATAATTATTATAAAAACACCATTGTATCATATAGTCAAATATAACATCACATCCCAAGATCAAAATATAAAAAACTCCTCGTGTGTGAACTGATCAGGCCGGCGCCTTCCCGCGATCCTCACTGGTACCTGAAACACATAACACAACACTGTAAGCATAAATGCTTAGTGAGTTCCCCAAAATACCACACACAATACATATCAGCTACTCGAGGCTATAACTCTGGTTGACCCTCTGGTCAATGTGTCTCAATGGGACCCTCCAGTCCCATAACTCTGGGGGCTCTCTGGCCCTAACTATGAGGACCTTACGGACCTAACTCTGAAAACTCTGGCACATACATAGCATAAATCACATAGAAATCACATCATGTAAAAACATACAAATATTCTGTCACATAACTCTAATTACCACTCTAGGTAAAGTATAGTGAGAAGACTCACCTCAATGAAGTCGGATAAACTCTCGTGCTCAACGTCCCGACCTAGCCTCCTCCTATTATTCAAATAAAATTCCCGATTAATACTCTCCCATGATTTCATCTCTCCAGACTGGGTAGAAGGCCATTCTACCCTTCCCTGAACTCTCCTGAATCAGCCTTGACCAGAACCCTAAAGTCAATGAAAGTCAATGGTCAACTTTGACCCGAATCGTCGAGTGCACAAAGGTGACTCGGCGAGTCCAAGCGGGTCCTCTGAATCCTTTTAGGCTCTCATGGCTCGTCGAGTCTTCCTTCCACTCGACGAGTTACACCTATCACGAATTGCGGGGCAACCCCGACTCGACTCGTCGAGTCCGCTCATGGACTCGGCAAGTTCATTCCATGCTCATACTCAAATGAACTTCTGAGGTTAGATCTATTCCTCTAATCAATAGATCTAACCTCCCCAAGCTCAATAAACACGTAAAGGTTCAAACTTGATACTCATGCAACGTCCAAATGACACTACTTGATGATTTAGCCCAAAATACAACATCCTAAGTCCATTTCTTCCATAACTCCTCATAAAGCAAGATGGAATAAGTTCTCTGGACCACTTTGGATCTAGATCTGATATCTAAACATGATAAGGGACCATATTCCCAACAAATCAACCCATTAAAGGGTATAGAAAACCCTAGATCCATGGATTCTCTAACAAAACAGAAAAAAGGATCGATATGCTACCTTAAGGATGATGTCCTTTGCTTGAAATCCACAAATAAGCAACCTCCTTGGCCTCCTCTAAGCTGGAATCAACTTCTTCTTGCAAAACAAACCCACAAAGGTCCAATAATGGCTTATTCTCCCTCACAAACGCTCAAGCACTATTAGGGTTTCACTCAAGGGTCTGGTAGCCTCAAATGGTGGCTGTAAGGGTCCTTAAATAGGTCCCAAACCCAAGAAATTAGGGTTTCATTAAACAGAGTGGACTCGCCGAGTTCACTTATGGACTCGTCGAGTCCTTCACTAAATCAGACCAAAAGATGCGCGATCCTACTCGGCGAGTCTGAGCGCCTAGTCGCCGAGTCAATCTCATAGATTCCATATAAATACTTAACATATGATACCTGGGAATCCGGATTTTACAAACTAAGTGTTTACCAGATGTTTTGGACTACGTGTTCACCTGTTGTAATCTATAAACATTGGTAACGATGGACTTTGTACCTATTCCTTAGGATAATCCTTAGGAATAAATATAAGAGGAATAGCTGATATTTAGGGTAGATCCTGAAGAGTAAAGAAGATAATGGGGATGGGTAATTGGGTTGATTAATCGTTTGATGATTAAACATAATTATATTATTGTGGGTTGAAATCCCTATGTACTCACCAGGTTTCCCAACCCGACCGACTCAGTTTATTTATATCATAGTTGATATGAAGTCACATTACACTGAGAGATTAAAGGAGATATAAATCGCTAGTGATAACGAATGTAAGTTCTGTTTATGCTTATGTTTCTATATTGATGATGACATCCTAATGTTTTAAATGAATAAAAATACATTTCTTCGGAAATGCTTTGGTAACGAATTTATCATGTTTCACTGGGAAAAAATTCCGCACATTTTTATTAAAAAGAGGTATACTGATTTTTATAAAGCATAAACAAAATCGGTCTTTTCTAGCCGTGAAAATGGGGATTTCACAGTTGGTATCAGTGCATTAGTTTAAGCGAACTAGGAATAAGGATTTATTTCTAGACTTAAACTTAGAATGCTAAGCAATGATCGTGAGGAGTGTGTCCTGGTTATGTTTAACATGCTTTTATGCGCTAAATGATTTATGATGCTAAATGTATAAATGGATCTATGGTCTGTTGCCGACCGGATCTGGAAACTTTATGTGTTCAAATTTCTAAACGTTTAATTACGGTATTAAACTGGCTTGTAACTTTTCGAAGTAATAGGGAGATTTACACATCGATCGTAAATAAAATCTTTTCCTATCTTAATTCTCGTCATTACACACTGAACGTATGAATTGGTGTATAGATCAAAATAGCAAGAACCCGAAATGGAGTCGGGAATGCAAATGGAAATAGGAATCAACAGCCCCTAGTGATTGAACAAATACCTGTTGTGGTAGAAGCTGCACCTGAACCAATCACCATGGCTGGAGTACAAACCATGATTTGGGCTATGTTAGTTGAACAAAGGGAAGAAATGAGGAGGATGTTGCATGAAAATAGGGACGAACCTGCCATACCCATTGAGCAACCTGAGTTGATTCTCGAGCAATCGGGGGAAGGGAACTATAGCCACCCTGTGAGTCAAGTTGGGACTCAAATAGAATAAAGCAATGGCCTGGAGAGGGGAAACGACAAGGATGGACAAATGTATAGGAACTTCTTGGGTGCCAAGCCACCAAGCCTTTCCGGAAGCCCGAAGCCGGTTGAGATTATGGATTGGATCTCCGAAATGGAGATGGTGTTTGAGAGTTGTGACTGTAGCGATAGGCAAAAGACCGTCTTTGCAATCAGACAACTAAAGGTTGGAGTGCTAAGTTGGTGGAAGTTGTTGGCAGACACAATGCCACTAGGAGAAGCCATGCGAATGTCTTGGGAAGCATTTGTGGAGCAGTTGAAAATACAGTACTGCTCAGAGATAGATCTGATAGACCTAAACAACGAATTTCATAACCTGAAGAAAGGAAAGATGAGTGTGGATGAGTATGCCACCACATTCACCGAGAGGATGAAGCTATTCCCTTACTTGGTGCCTACTGAACTCTACAAGATCGATAGGTTTGCTAACGGACTGCCTACAGACTTTGGCCCAACAGTCAAAATGGCAACTACCATGAAAACGACCGTTAGAGCAGCCAGAAATGTTGAGACCCAGATAAGAGATAAGGGTCTGGAGAGAGTTGAAGTTGGAGAAAAAAGGAAGCATGAAGGTTCTTCAAGGTCCAACAAGGAGAGAAAATTCCCAAAGTCTGGAGGAGGAGGAGGTGAAGCAAGATGGTGTGATAAATGCAAGAACAAACACTTTGGAAAATGCGTTGAGGAGGTGACATGTTTCAAGTGTGGAAAGTCTAGGCATTACGCCAATGAGTGTGCATCCAACAAGAGGGTGTGTTATGCATGTAAAGAAGGAGGGCATCTTTCAAAGAATTTCCCAAAGAAGAATGAAACAACAAGGCCAAACACACCACCAAGGCCAAGGGCATTCCACATGATCCTCGATGAAGCAAAAAACAACGCAAGGAATCAGGGATGAGGAATTCATACTCAAAGATCGAGTTATGAAGTAGCCAAGGGGATAGAATCATATGATGTAGCCTATTAGAGGCATAGTCTAGGGTGAACTTGAACACCTATGTAACAATTTCAAGAAATAATAAAACCTTCGTTTTGTTATCTGGTGTGTTAAAGCGTTATGTGATTTTCTTGTGTGGTGACTTGGAAAACTGCGAGACAATACTTGGGACGAGTATGAGTAGGTGTGAAAGGTAGTAGAGGCGTATACTACCGGAAGCACAACACTCACACTTGGATCAGGGAAAGTCACAAGGTTACCAAGGAGCTAGTAATTGATTCTATTTTATTCACGTATGTCGTTACCATCGTTTCAATAATGACTAAGAAGATGATTGTTATTCCGACCCTAGTGGTCATATCAAATTGAGTCCAACTGAGATGAATATGCTACGTGGTTCAGAGAACCAAGTTTGACGAAACATCTGACTTAAGCTAGAAGCTTGAAGTAAAAGACAGTCAAAGCGATCAGTAGAGGTATCACGATAGTTGCCTGTAGCTAGGAATGCTACCTTTTAAGATGTGATTATATCACAATAAAACATGAAGGAAGGTATAGTCTGTTATGGAAGACTCTAAGAGACGTGAGTCTAAGCGTTGCAACATACGATGATAGGTCATTAGAATATGACACATCGTTCCATTGTAGTAATAAAAGAACTTCTCTTACGTTCGTATCAAGTGAGGATCGAGATTGTGACTTGAAGGTCATAATTTGGAGTATAACGTGAGATAGGGAGCAAGCTCAAGATCGAGCACCGCTTACAGTCAAGGAGTCCAAGAGTTAGATGCTCATTCGAAGAAACAAGGAAGTTACGATTATTACCTTGGATGAAGAGATAACTTATGGAGTCATTATACTGCCCTGTTTCGTTGATGATTCCGGGACGTAATCATCCTAAGGAGGAGATAATTGTAACGCCCATAGATCCGGGCTAGTCAATTTAGAGATAATAGGGGTCGGAAATGACTTTTTGACAAAAGATTATTTAGAATAAATAATCTTAACCAAGTTGTATATTATGTCTCAAGGGTTCTGTACATATAAAGAACGCCGAAATCCGAGTTATAACAAAGAAGTTATGGCCCGTCGAAGTTTTACGGCAAAACCGGCACAACACCGGGAGACGTAAATAGTGAATTTATGATGGAGGACCTTTTAGCCTTAGTGATCTAAACCAAAGTTGTAGTATACATTAAACCTTCTACTAACAGAGTGGTGGGTGCTACTGTCTTATCTTATCCCTTCTTCTTTTACCCCGACCTGGGGCTGGTAACTGAGAACATCCACAAAAAGAACGCCCAAATCTGACTTCTTATGAGGAAGTTATGATTTTTCTAAGATTCGGCTTAGCAGTGTACAACCCGAAACTCGAATTTTAGTTTGAGCGGTTTTTGGCCTACACAACCTTAATGAGAGTTGAAGATCTCATTAATAGGAACTCAATGGTAAAAACATAGACGAAAACGGAATCCGTTTGTAGAAGTTATCAATTTTACGCACACATTTAACAGTATAATCTCTTGCTACTGTTAAATTTAAGATCGGTCGAGAATTAGCCGACGGAGTCTAATTGAGAGCTGTAGATCTTATTTTTACCTACGCGTGGATATAAAGAACGTCGAAAACGGAGTTCGTATGCGAAAGTTATGAATTTTTGAAAATCGGCTAATTTCCACCCTGTGTGCGATTCCACGTGTTAGCACCAGGTGAAAACTTGGAGCCTACGCAACACCACGACGTGGTGAGGGCCACCACGACATGCTGACGCTCCAGGAGCACTATAAATAGAGGTGTCGGGGCAGCCTTCAACCTCACACATTCACCCCTTCTTTCTCTCTCTAGAAACTCTCTCTAAACCTCCCAAACCCCCCCCAAAAAGCCTAGGGAAACCCCTAGCACGAGGTGGAAGCCCCGTAGTGCTTGACGGCTCTAAAAAGAAGAGCCTTCGGCTCAGAAACTCTGCTTCGGCGGAGCCCGGTTTCCAAGGAAACCCGATGTAAGTGAGCTATACCTACCCTACCTCTAGTATAGCTTATATTTTAATATAATATCGTTATTAGGAACTTATAATAATTATTTAGGCTATTATTATGGGTTATTTAAGCGTCGTTATAATATCTTTTTAACCACTCGCGGTACGGGGCTTCCAGTTTGGTGGGCCATTTGGGTTGCTGGATTCAGAAGTGCTTTTATGCCGAAATGATCCTGCCCTCCGGTGTTCCATGTTTGGCCTCGTCTGTATATAGTGGGTGAAAAGTATTGTGTCGCACTTATATAATAATAATAATAGTTAGACTATTAATTAGTCATGGTTAACGTCAGACTAAACCCTAGTGGTTTTTATACTAGGTTTTGTCAAGGGAAAAATTGTTTTGAGATAACGAAGCGCTGTCCGAGTATAGAGTCACCACCTAATCAGGTGAGTGCATAGTCCCTTTCATCTTACATATAGATATGAAGTATTTTAATATAAATTACGTGCTATATGTACATATTGTCTGAATACTTGTTGTCTATGTTGGGTGAAATATTTTTATACATGTTTTAAATGATTTAAACTGTATATGTATTTTATATCTACAAAACGTGTTGGGTAAAACATGGGTAGATGAAATAGTTGTTGTGTGTTAACACGATGAAAGACATCAATGTTGATAGTGATCCAGTCATCTAGTGGAGTATAGATGACGACCGCGGACGATACTAGACAGTCCAGTGGAACGCTAGCAAGCTCCTAATCTGTAGGTGTTTTTGAACTAGGTGCTCATTAGGTATTTTTGAATTGAGTGTGTTCACTAGGTATTTTTGAACTAAGTGTGTTCACTATATATTTTTGATCTAATTATGCTCACTAGGTATTTAAACTGTGTGTGTTCACTATGTATTTTTGAACTAAGTGTGTTCACTAGTTATTTTTGAGCTAAGTGTTTACCAGATGTTTTGGACTACGTGTTCACCTGTTGTAATCTATAAACCTTGGTAACGATTGACTTTCTTCCTATTCCTTAGGATAATCCTTAGGAATAATTGAACGATGAATAGCTGATTCTTAGGGTAGATCCTTAAGAGTAAAGAAGATAATGGGGATGGGTAATTGGGTTGATTAATTGTTTGAAGATTAAAAATAATTATATTATTGTGGGTTGAAAACCCTATGTACTCACCAGGTTTCCCAACCTGACCCACTCAGTTTATTTATATCACAGGTGTTGATATGAAGTCACATTACACTAAGAGATTAAAGGAGATATAAATCACTTGTGATAACGAATGTAAGTTCTGTTTATGCTTATGTTTCTCTATTAACGATGACATCCCAATGTTTTAAATAAATAAAAATACATTTCTTCGGAAATGCTTTGGTAATGAATTTATCATGTTCCACTGGGAACAAATTCCACATTTTTATTAAAAAGAGGTATACTGATTTTTATAAAGCATAAACAAAATCGGTCTTTTCTGGCCGTGAAAATGAGGATGCCACACTTTCCCCCATCATTTTGATTTTTAGGCTGCTGTTTATCCTCATCAAAATTTTCCCTGAGCTCTTTGGCTATGTCAACTATGTTTCCAATTAGTTGTTTCTCATCGATCTCCCACTTCAATACCATAAATTTGTTAGCATCATGAGTTTTGCTTTTATAGTATTCGCAGAACTTGGTCTTGTCCATGCTCTTCTTCACTGGGGTCTTTTTGATTGCATGGATGTCGTTGTAACCATTCATGTTGTCATCTTTTTTGAACGGTCGACACATCCTGGACATGTTTCTGGAGTGGCGATTGTGCCTCTATTGGTTGCCATCTTGTCTCTCTTGTTGGGCTGAGCTCGGCCGGGATGTTGCTTCCTCCTGTTTGATGTATGTGTTGGATACAGCTTTGAGATTGGCCTCCTTTCGCTCTTCCCCTTCGATCTGTTTCATGTATTTTTCCACACGGAACTTGAGTTCGTCCTTGGATCTAGGAGCTGTTCCTTGCATCTTCCTCGATAGGGGTCCAGGAACCGGGCCTTGACCAAAGGCGCCTGTCACCAGGAAATCTTCATGTCCTGGAAAATTCAAGGTAGCTAGCATGAATCGATCGTAATAGTCATAGATTCACTATCCTTCTTTTTTTTTTACATGTCATCACAGAGTTGGCGTCCCCTTTTCCTTTCCTCAACTGCATGAAGTTGTTGAGGAAAAGGTATTTCAGCTGCTCAAAACTCGAGATACTGCCTGGCCTTAGAGACTTGACCCACTTGCACGCGTTTCCTGTTTAGGTGCAGGGGAAATAAGGGCAGGTGAAGCAACGATCCATCTTAAGAGATGTCATCATCCACTCATAGTTTTCGATGTGGTCGTCTGGTTATGTAGTTCAGTCGTTCTTTGGCATGTTGGGTATCATCGCAGTGTGCGGGATCTTGTATTGCAATAGTTCGTGGCTGAAATTGGAGTTTTCACTTCGCATGGGGTTGTCCATGTACGAGTATGACATACTACCATAAGCCATGAGTTGCTGCATCTGGTAGGGGCTCGTGTACATCTGGTTATGCATGGCCGCCGGTGAGATGTACGATTGATACGGCTGCAGGTTTGGCGGCAATCCAAATTGTTGGAATGTGTATTGCCCTGATAGGGGAGCCATATATGGGCTCGTTCATGTGTACTGATGCATGTATGGATTGAACAATTGGGCGACTTCCATTAAAAGGGGTTGAATTCAGATGCTGCTGAGAACTGAACGCCGAATCCATGAGAATTGGATCCCAGATTGATCGAGGTCTGCACGCTTGTGACTTGTGGCTAAGACAGTGTAGGGGTTGAACCTGGGGTCTTCTGTACAACCGGGTTCAAGATTGGTGGTTGTTGTACGAATAATGGTATGTGAGGCAAGCCTGCCATGGTGGCATGTGGGTAGACCATCGGGGGATATTGTGGTTGTGGTTGAATATTGTGAGGGATCCAGGTTCCGGTGCCCGAAGTGTGTGGAAGCGATCGTTGCTAGAAAGCAGGTACCTCTGTTTGTTGTGTTGCAGTAATCTATGGAGTTGTGGATACGATTGCTGCTTGTGGCGGTGGGTCGACTATTGGATGCTATAGACTGGCTATGTAGGCCGCTGTCCTTTTATCTGTAGAGCTGGATGGTGCTTGTGAAGCTAGTGTGCGATTTGAAGTGTGCTCTTCTTGAATAGAAGTTTTCCCTCCATCTAATGGTTGCATTGGACACAACGGACTTCTCTCCGCTGTTCCTGATGCCACTGGGATTTCTCCAACCATCGTTACTCTTTGGGTTTGCTTTGTGGATGTATCGTTCTGGAGATACGCCCAAATGGCACCAAATGTTGTGATATATCGGAGAGGGTTGGATTGAGATTATAGATGAGTTCTAAGCAGGTTTCTTCTCCTAATATCACAGTATAAAAGAGAAAGATGATCGTTAGTTGACGTTTGGGAGGAATTCCCGAGACGAAGCTCCAGTGATCAAGTTAGAATGAGATCTGAGAGAAATAAGAGTAAATTACAGGAAAAAGAGTTTCGTCCCCTTATTCGTGAGGAAGAACGATCCTTTTGTACCTGTTTAAGAGGCGTGTGCCCCTTAACTGATTATGTTAAGCATTCCCTCGTGAGGTACGACGTGGCGGACCCGTATTGGAAGATCCTTTGTGATGTCTTTTTGCCTCATCCCCTCATTGGCTAGAGGGAGGGGGGGGGTCTTTTGATATTATGAGGATCATGCCTATCGCGAGATAAGAAAGTGGGACTTACTTATTGGTCCTACGTTTGTTGGGGTGTTATTCCATGGAGAAGAGGTTAAGTTGCGGCTCTGCACCTTAACCGCCATATCAGTGAACATCGCATTGGCGAAGGCCCGACCTTGGCCTCGGACTAGGTCCGACCGGGTTCTGACCAGGCCGAGATTGGAGTTGGTTTGATTTCTCCTTTTTTGACGTTCTCCCTAAGGGATACGTTAACACCACTGACCCACCATCTTCCCGCTACCGCTCCCTTCCTAACAACAACAATGTTTGAACCCTATAACTTTCCCGTGGGTAACTGTTGGTCCTACCAGAACAAATGATGAAATCACTGAATCCTGGCGATACGGGAGAACTAACCCACTGAATCCTGACCAAAGATCTTCCACAGCAAAACCCCTGAACCGATCTTGACCAAACCCAAAATAACAATCAAACATATAGGAACCCTCTACACAAGATACAACCCCTCAATGAACCACTAATGATTCATGGCATGCAAAAGACATGAAACAATTCCCGAAGATATAAACCAACGGTAACAGAGAAATAACCCGAAGATAACGCTTACTCAAATCAATATAAAATTCCAAGCAACAAGAAAACTGATAACAATCAAAGAAAAGTAAAACACAACATACCCGCAATATCACCTGCTGGAGCACTCGCCTCTCCTGGTCCGACACTAAAATAACTGGATAATCTTTGCTAGAGATTCAACCCCTCCCTCATGGCTATCAGAAATTCGCAAAATAGTCAGAGCAGATGCACTCATTGCTCCACGCTCATCCTCAGACAGACTCCCCCTCTTCCCTAGGTGCTCCAAATCGATCTCCCTTTCTCGGGCCCTAGAAATAATAACATTCTGGGTCTTACACCCTAAATACTCTCAAACTCCCTGTTATCATCCCATGACATAGCATCAACAACATCATTTCTTATCTTACGACCAATCTCATCCTGCCAATCTCGTGCCCTGACCTTCAATAGGAAGGAAGCATATATGACTTTTGCCTCCTCGAGCAGAAACTCATCCTGCACGCGGTAGCCACATATGCTAACCACCTCCTACAGGCAACAAGGAATCTCTCCCCTTAAAATGTAGGAGTTCCAAAAGCATGAAACTCACAAAAATAAAGGCGTGTGACCCCAACGATAGCCATAACCTCAGCATGGAACGCTCCCAAGAGCTCATCCAAGATCTCCAGAAACCCCTCCTTGTCCGAACCAAAGACCACAAGAGTCTTCTCCAAAACACCACAGGTAATCTCCGATGAGATGAATTCCCGCATCTGCTCGCTCTTTCGCTCAGTACTTGCACCTGAGCCGGAACTAAAACCTGAAACTTCTCCTTGTGCACTCATAACCAAACTGAAATACCATCATGCAAAAGATCATAACATAATCAAGAACCCTTTTCCCCAAGCTTCTTAGATTCTCCAAGACTCTACCTGATTCGAGTATGGCACATGTGCTTTCAGTAGTACGGGCCCAATACTACCTTCCACACCTATCCATACTTTCCTCAAGAATCATCTTGAATCCTCCGAGTCACCTTCGCAAACTGATGCACTAAAGCTCACTAAACAACACAACTACAACCATTGCAGAACTCCCAAGGCTCATCTAGGTTCCTAACCTCACTATGCCATCAGCTGTTGAAGAACTCTTCATAATGCCAATCATCCACCTCATCAATACCTTCATATTCACTTAGTAGCTGGCTCCCATCATCCAAGAGTTCCACAAAGCACAAAGCAAGCAATATTCGTGTAGTAACACTCGAATCCATAAAACTGTCGTAGAACATTCAATCCACACACTACTGCTTATGATAGAAATTCCACCCTTACTGTGCATGCAGTTATACACAAAACATGATCAAATAGACTGACGAATAAGAGACTCTACCCTAGAACGACCACCAATCAAAGAACAGGAATAAGCCCAAGTCAATTATTCTAGGGCTATACAATTTTTAAAGCATACACTTAGCAATTACTTATTCCAATAGATATTCCATGTCAACATAGCATCCAATACACCCAATGCAAGAAGGTATCGCATATCAGGCCAAACTACCTCTAACTAATTAACACTAGCATGCAATTTTACCAGCTCATACGATATACATACAAAGGCATCTTTCCTAGCATTCTATCATGCAAGAACTGAGCAGATCCTTAGCCCTAACTACCATGTAGATAACAGATTCATAATCAAATCATAACATATAACTTGTATGGTATTACAGGAAAACTTACTTGAGCTCGGCTGATTACATGCACCACACCCTTCTCTGTGAATGCGCCACACCTTTCTTATGCTAGAAATTCCACCCTTACTTTGACTACGATAGCCCCCATGGTTGGCTGCCATGGTGGTCTTCTTGTTCTCCGACCAACAACACACGCCAAACATACTGAAACAAGCACCCACACACTAGAAAACACACCCAATCGAAACAGTAACCTCACCGATAGAGGAGGAAAACAGTCCGAAGGAATGGCGATAAGGCGGCGCCGGTGCCAACCACCGATGCTAGCGGCGGAGATACAACAGCAGAAAGAAATGGAGAAGAAGGAGTAACCGGAACAACAACAACGATATCCACAACATCCACTGATGGCTTTGTCTTCAACGGAAGTGGCGCAGCGACTGTCGCCAATGGCCCATGGTGGCGACGAAGTTGATGGCGGTGGATGGAGATGAGAAACCGGTAACACTTGAAGGTCTCCCACCAATCCCTTGTTCATCTTGGTATCTTCTGTCGTAGAGGAGAAGGTGTCGCCGGTCAGAAAGGGTCCACCGGTGGTCTTTGTTGATCGGAAAAACAAGAGAATGGGGTGGTGGCGGCTATAGTACACCAAGTAGCGGATGGAGTACACCAAGTAGCGGCTGATCTTATGAAAACTATGTTTAGGGTTTCGGTCTCATGCAAGAAAACGAGAGGGTGGGGCGCTAGGTTAAATCATGTCTCCCTCAAACTTAATTCCATTTTTAACACTTTAGCCCCTACCATCAAAATCCCTTTCAATTTGCATCTGATATTTACCAAACAACCCGTGCTTCCTAAAATCTTTTCATCACAAGTCCATATATTACCAATTGACCCCCAGAAATAAAAAATTATAACCTTTAAACCCCATCATGAACATCCCGATAAATTAATACAACTTTAGGGCTAGGATAAAATAAAAAATAAAGATACATCTCGGGGTTTTAGGGCTATTATTTATTTGTTTTATTTAATTATAAATTCATTTAATTTTATTTATTTATTTTAAACGGAATGTTACATTGGGTATATAGTAGTAAAACATAATTAATTTGATAAATTATTTTTTTGTGTTTAGAAAATTCTTCTAATACATATAATGAGGAAATAACTTAGCCAGACCTCTTTATTCAAGTCAATACACAAGAAGAAAATATTTTATCAAAAATTTATTATTTAAATTATTAAGTGTTTTTAAGACTCATATTCAAACAATTAAATTGCTAGTTACCGGTCTTTGTTCAAGTAATAAGTAATAACTTAATGATATTCATTATATTCGTTCTCCACTTGCCAACTTTTGTCACGATTAACTACCCTACGATTGGAAATATAAGAGGTTGATGGCTATCATTAAGTAAAAAGAAATATTGCATAATACATAATGTAATATCCCATTTTCACTTTATAGTATAAACAATCAGTCACGTAAATAGAAGTCTTTAATAGAAGACTATTTAGAATAAATAGTCTTGATGAAAATCGTAATAATCGCAAAACCAGGAGCGTGTGTATAGAGAACGTCCAAATCAGAATTCATAAGAGAAGTTCTAATTTTTAGAAGTTTCAGTGTAGCGGTGTATGACATAGAAAATGAAGTAGAGATCGGTCGATTGTTAAGAAAAACAATCTAAAAGAGAGTAGAAGATCTCGTCCATATGATTCCATCGATATAAAGATGGTCGAGAAAGAAATTCATATGAGAGAGTTATGATTTTTGTTCGGAGACTGTTAAAAATATAACTTTATAAATAAAGTAAAAATTAGCCGACAGTCTAAATGAAAGTTGTAGATCTCGTCAATAGCTACGCGTGGATATAAAACCCGTTGAAAACGGAACTCATATAGAGAAGATATGAATTTTTGTATAAACTAAAAACTCTTGTGTGCAACCACACGCATGGACAACATGTGCATCATGCATTGACACTCCACCAGATTTCTGCCACATGTCACCACCTAGACGATGCCACGTCATCATTTTCGACCAATTGCACGATGCACACCCGACCATGTCCACGGCGCGCACCAAAAAATATGCTATAAATAGGCGACAATTTTCGTTCATTTCTCACATCTCCTTTCCTATAGAACCTCTCTGGAACTCTCTCATACTCTTAGTCCCTTTACTTTCTAGTTTCCGGTTACTTTAGGAAGGCCCTGGAGCGTCTGAGGTATAGAGCTTTCGGATCAGAGCTTTGCCCTCATAATTGTTGATTTTTCACTAGGATCCTTGTAAGTTAAGCTGCGGCTTATGTGTAACTTATATCTATATTCCTAGTCATTTTTATGGATTTATAAATAATATTTATTAGTAATTCAAGTTATAATGCTGATTGATCTCTGTACGTGAGAGGTTTATAGAATGGTGATGTTGGCTTGGTTGTTGGATTTCAGAAAGGCTATATATTGAAATGAACCTGCTTCCTAACTGTCTAACCTAACTGATCCTTAATTGATAGAACTCCCGGTATTCATTGGGATTAATGAAAGATCTAACTTTCATTACCAGGTCATCATATAAGTTAATAGGTTAATACCCGTTCAGTGTGTTACCCGTCAACCGGATTGCTAGTATGATTCACCAAGATAACTATCAATCTTCTGAGTCATTGTCAAGGTGAGTTATCTCACTATACTATGCATTACAATACATGTCCATGTATGTTAGGGTAGAGAACTAATAAAGTATAACTGATAGAATAGTCTATATGTGCTTATGTGTAAATTGGTAAAGTAGGAAGTATGAACGTGTCTGTATTAGTAGTTACTAAAGTACAGTCTCTATATGTGAAATTGTTGTGATATTGGACTTTGGGGATAATGGTGGAATGGTTAAAGAGGCCTGGGGCCCATAGACCCATGTGTTGATGAAATGGAAAGTAGGTCGTAAATACACATAGACCCGTATTGACGAAATTACATGTAGGTCGTAAGTACACATAGACCCATGTTGATGAAAGGACATGTAGGCCGTAAGTACACATCTACCCGTGTTGACGAAATGTCATGTGGTATGTAAGTAAACGTAGACTTGTACTGAAGATGAAATGAATGGGCCGTAAGTCTAAAATACATATATTATTGGCAGATAGAGAGCCATTGTTTGTATGAAGGTATATGTATTGTAGTATATGGCATTTTGGGCCGTAAGTCTAAATCCTCTTGCCCCTCATTCTTTGAGAATCAGAAAGATCTTTTTCAAGTTTGAATTTTTTTCATTTAAATTGAAAAAAAGATAAAATTTTTATATATCCTAATCAATTATGTCCTATTTAACATAATGCAAAAATAAATGATGTAATTTACAGTCAGAAAAAACTTCTCCCTTTAATATCTGACTATTTAAAAATTTTCCTTTAGTTATATTCTCATGTCTACTGTTATTCAAAAAACTATGAACTAAAGACAATGTAGAACACGAATGAAACAAAATATTATACCAAAATCCAATCTTTAAAGTCAAAACTTTATTACATATAGTAATATGTGATCATATATAAATATCAAAAATCTAAGACACAAACTACACAAACTTGGTATATTTTCAGAACACATTTTTGTGAGAAAGTGAAAAAGAAAGATGTTTAGATTTTAGCAGAGTGATATGCACTGTAATTAATCTCATTCTCCAAGTCAAATTCATCTTCATTGGGATCCATGGACCCGCCAATCTCCGACCACCCATCCGTGGTGGTGGATACTTCTCTAGGAACCTTTGCATCTTGTATGATTTGGTTGACCTCATTAACACTTTTCAGTAATTGGTCAAAGCTCTCATTGTCATAGTTTGTTTTCTCACCTTTAACCATATACTTAGGCATGTTCTTCATAAACGATGGATGTTTCTTGATTTCTGCTATTGTGATTCTCCTTAAAAACAATTGATCAACTTTAGTTATACAATTTTGGAATTTCTTGTTAAGTTAAAAACCAAGCACTCATATATAATAATAACTTATTAGATTAAGTCCATTAAGTAAAAAGAAACAATATATGAGAAAGGAGTTAACTTGGAGGGGTTTTCCACAAAGATATGAGAAAGAAGGTGTCTACAATCAACAAAAATACACACATAATATGGTATGGAGTATTGGAAGCTTACCATTCTTCGCCAAATAAATAACACAAAATCATCAAATCAAGATCATAAGAAATGAGTTTGACCTTTTGAATGTCAAAAGGAAGAATCTCCAAACTTCCAATTTTGAAATCTTTTGGGAAAGGTGTCATAAACGTTTTGAGCTTAAACGGTAAACAAGACAAAAAGTTATTTGATGAATATGTGATCGGATTCACTTCGATTTTGAAACCTAAAAGTGTTAGAATTGACCTGAAAGTCAAATATATCACAACTACTCACCAAAAAAGTAACTGACTTTTGGAAGTCAAAAGCAAGAATCTTCAAGCATCAAATTCAAGTTAAATGATTTGAATTTTTTGGGAAACATAACATAATCCTTTTGAACTTATAACATAAAAAAAGTCAAAGTAATTATTTCTTTAATTTTTTAACAAATCAATTCCAATTTCGAAATCTAAATGTGTTAGATTTGAGTCAAAATTGAAAGAAATCTCACCCCAATTGTTTTACAAAAACTCCTAGGATCTTCATAGTCATCAAAAGGGTCAGCCTCAACCAACATAACATATAGAGTCACACACACGACCGAAAATCTACAATATAACACAAACAAGATTCACAATTTCATTATAATAAAAGAATGGAGACTTTAATTGAGCAATAAAATTATATTCAAGGATTTAAGCACGAAAAACAAAAAATACCTTCCCATCATATTCTATCCTAGATATAGTTAATTTGGTGTTCCAACAATAGATTTCGTTTGTAACGCCCACGAATTCGGGCTAGATGTTTTAAGGATGATATCTTGTATATATATATATATATATATATATATATATATATATATATATATATATATATATATATATATATATACAAGATATCATCCTTAAAACATCTAGCCCGAATTCGTGGACGTTACAAACGAAATCTATTATATATTTGTTTTATCGAATAATTAAATCCTCGAATAAATAAATAAGAATAATGCATACACGATCCGAGTTATATAAATTATATTTATATATTGTGTATATGTTTTATAGGCAAATATTATGGGCTGATAAGATTTGTATAAAACATTATTATTATAAATTTAACAAGTTACGTTAAATAAACATTTAAAAATAAAACACTATTTAGAATAAATGGTCTTGATGAAATTCGTAGTAATCGAATTATGAAAGTGTGCATATAAAGCTTGGATAATAGGTAACATTATATTAAGGGTAATGTAATCTTGTCTAGTTATACACTAAGGCTCATAGAAGATGATTAGTTCAATTAAGTTTGGATAAGTGGTAACATTATATTTAAGGTATGTGTGAGAGCGGAACGGAGAGTAGAACTTTGTTCAATGACATTGATATTTGGTAGGGTAAACTTTGTATACAAGAGTGTTATATTAGTAATCCCCTTCATTTTCAGACAACCAAATATGGTATGTCTGTTCTAGACAACTTGAAATGGCGTGTCTGTTCTAGACAACTAGAAATGGTGTATGTTTTAGACAACCAAAAAGGGTGTGTCTGTATTAGACATCCAAAAATGGTGTGTCTATATCAGGAAGTAGTCGGATGCCTGATCATCCGCTGAAGTAGAATGACAGACCCTAACTAAAACTAGTCTTGTGGTGTTAATGAATTATACTAGTCCAAATATGATTTTATGTCCATTTGATGTACTCCATCCCCCTTATGGTTGCCTTTATTGTCTTCCACTTCTTGCCAAGGACTCCCCAAAGCAGTACAGTCAACTTGTTGCCTATAGTGTTCCATCAGGATAGATCTCAAGATCATTGTATTAGGATCAGTGTGTGAGGATCGATGGGATGGGTAAATAAGGTTAAGACGTCTTATATATATATATATATATATATATATATATATATATATATATATATATATATATATATATATGATATATTATTGGATAATAGTTGGTTTTTCATGTTACTGATTATGGATTAATATCATAATAACATTGGGGGATTGGAAACCCTATGTTTCTCACAAAGTTTCCCAACTTGACGCACTCAATTTATATATGCATTACAGGCAACAATGTTAAGATTGTAGAAGACTTGAACATGATGATGTGTGATTGAAGAGAGGACCTACAATAGTGTTTAGAAATGTTAGGTCTTTAGACCGTAACATATGTTGTGTATCGATTATGACATCCTTAGATTTTTTACATTTTTAAACAACAATTATATTTGAAATGTTGTAATATACTAAGATTTCTACAAATAAAGATATTATGAATTTTTAAGTGTAAATAATTGTTTTTTAGTTCAAGAAAATTAAGGATGTCATGTTGGTATTAGAGCATTAGTTTAAGTGAACAAGGATATGTGAGGTTTTCTAGACTTAAACTTAGATTGCTAAGTAACGATGGTGAGATGTGTTGGATTAGTGTCTACGTCCATAACTATTTTGGTATGTACATGACTCGATTATGAGCATGGTCCTTTTGGGTTGCCTTCACCATAGCAACTTGTAGGATGAATTATGGAGAGATAGGATTAATTATGATTTATTAATATATTATGAGAATAATATATTAAAGGAGAAATCATATTGTTTAATTAATATATTGGTCAAGAATTAATTGAGAATTAATTTTGTGGTCAAAAGAGATTAATTAAACTTAGGGGATTGGAGTTGTAATTATATGACAATTGTATATGGGCTATGGATCACCTTGGAATATAGGTTGGATGAATTCTATGGGAATCCCGTAAGGAATTTGTGCAAGGGATGTTATAAAAGGAGTCCATGGGCTACTTAGGGCTTAAGCAATCAGATTAGGGTTTCCTTGTTACAAACCATAATAGCCTAACTATATAAGGACCCCCTAAGGCCCCAAAAACACGGTGAATGAATCCCTTAGGGTTTCTGGATGTTTTTTTGCCTCTCCTTCTCCTCCTTCTTCATCCTTATTGCTTGTGGTGTTTGTGACTCCATTAGAGGTGCAACACTTGAGGCACTAATCTTTCTGAAGCCAATTACCAGAAGGAATAGATTGTTATTGCTACATAACAATCAAAGGTAATATGTAAACCCTAATTTCGATTATAGTATATTAGATCTTGGGTTTATGAGCTTTGGATAACTTGCTTGTATAATTAGATAAACCTAGATCCAAAGTTTTAGGGTTTTGCATGTGCACCATAGGATTGATCTAGTGCTCATCACTACTAGAAAAACAGCCTTTTACGACGCTCATTGCGCGTTGTAAAAGGCTTAGACGACGCGCAAATGCGTGTCAAGGAAGGCCCTGTCATAAAGAGAGACGACGTGCATTTACGACGCGCAATTACAACGCACGTTTACGACACGCAATGCGTATCAAGGAAGGCCCTATCATAAAGGAAGACGACATGCATTCGCGTGTCGTAACCTTACGACGCGCGTGTTAATGACACGTAATGCGTATCAAGAAAGCCCCTGTCAAGAAAGGCCATGTCATAAATGAATATGACACACATTTTTGCGTATCATAAATTTAAATGTTTAAAAAAATATATTTACAGATTTACTAATTTTCAAATTAATTTTGTATTTAATTTCTCATAATAGAAAATAAATATCATATACAAAAAATACAATCCATTGCATAAAACTTAATGTCATACAAATAAAATACCATAAATAACAAAGATAATTCATTTCACTAATATGTCAAATACAAATAATTATTCCAATAGTGAGTAAATGTTATAAAAAAAATGAACTCAAGAGAAGCAGAATATACAATTGCATTATCTAGCTTACTATCTACCAACAACTCTCCGTGTGTTTGCTTTTTGCTTGAGTCTCGTTTCCTCTAAAACTTCTAGATACAGTGGCTTGCTTCTTCCTCGTTACTGTAAGCAGAACTGAATTACATTAGATGCTAATGTAATTAATTATGTTGCTAAGGATAAGGGTGGGGCTACTAGAAAGACTTATTTATATTCAGCTAGAACATAAGTATCTTTATGAATCTTAGCTAACATGAGAACAAAAGGCTTATGGATGTTAATACAGAATATTTTTGGGGCACAACCGTAAATAAACAATTAAATACTACATGTGGGTTTGATGTTAGAACAAGGTTGCAAATGCAGCTGTAAACATGCATGAATTATAAACATCATGTAATAAAACTAATTGTATTTTACTCTAAATTCAATAAAACATTACAATTATTCATTTTTTAAAGTCTCAAATCTTTAATCTTGTAATTCATTCCACTTCCATTTGTAGTATGATGAATCTAACCACAGAAGTGAAATGGCAAAGAATTCTTTAGAGAGATATACTCACTATTATGAACGTTGGGCTACTAACCAATCGGTATACAAGGGCATAATTGTAATTTTCTATATATTTGTAAATTTATGTTTTTGATACATAATACTTTGATTCTTTTTTTCACATTAACAGTCGAGGCAAAAAGCTCTTGCGGATTTACTGCATATGCAAACAGTTCATGTAAGTTAGAATTCCAATATTTTTTTGGTAATATTATATTAAAAAAATAAAAAGTCTTTTTTTTAGTATTTTATTAGGTTTATTAACATCTGGTAAAATTTCAGCTTGCAAAACTTAGTGAGAGCGAATGCCAACCCAAGACACAGTTGAGACTTATTCTAGAAGTTAGGTTGCAGGTATATGCTTACTTATATTTAAATTTTAATATATATTTTTTATTCTAAATGATGGTTTTCTATTGCAGATAGTTGAATGTAGGCGTGTGTTAAAATGGACACATGCGTATGGGTATTAGGTTGGGATAAATTCGTAAAATTTAACTGTGTGTATATGATAGGGATGTAGCTTTAGAACAAGTAGAACAATTACAATATTATCCTCCAGGGAACAAATAGGTTTACCACTTCAGATGCATCAGGAGTGAGTTCAACAAAAGATCCAATAGCCCTGTAACCCTTCTTTCTTCCCAACCCAGGGACTTTTTCTATTCTTCAGCAACCAAGCATCAGTCATAGGATTTTCGACCAATTCCTTATCCTCTATGAATAACACCAAGAAATCCTACACAGATAGAACCATGATTCTGTTAAAAATTACTGGTTTATAGTTGTATAAATATACTCTTACTCACCATAGAGGAAATATCATATTTAAACATGTTGACTCTCTTTTCTGTTAACCAGTAATCAAGAAATGGGCCCACAAGTAGAAGGTATCCAGCCTGGATAGGTGTTGTATGTCCCAACAGATTGAAAGAGCTTAACAAGTATTTCCTTTTGAGATAATGATGGAAGACAAGTCATCATCTTGTATTCCTATAAGAAATCAGTTGATCACAAACTACATGTGCAACTGCAGGTATACACACACACATAGAGAGAGAGAGAGAGAGAGTGAGTGAGAGAGAGAGAGAGAGAGAGAGAGAACCTTGGCATGTGTCATTATCTCTTTAGCCCAAGAGAAGAAATTATTGTTGTTGATGTTGCACACCAGAAACAAGAGATTGTGAAGAAACCTCTCAGAGGAGCAAGTCCAAGAAACCTGCATAAACTTCAAAGTAAACATACATGTTATATTTTATATTGTGCTTCAACATCTACCAAAGGGTATTGTTGTCTTTTAACAACAATATAGCGGAGAGATTCCATGGTTCCACGTTTGAATCTTTAATAACACAGGCTTTGTTGAGAGACCTAAATAATAAAAGTCAGGCTATGCTATATTTCTATTCTTGTTAGTTACCAACATGGAAAACTAATGTATTTTTGTAGTAATTGTCTAGCCTTCTATTCTCTATTAGCTCACCTTGATCCATTTCATCACTCTGCTTATAGCAGTCATCATGACAAAGACTGACTTTCCGTTTCTTAAAAGCAACAACTAGAACTTGAATGGACCCTAAAAACAGGCTCTTACCAACTTCATCTTTCAAAAAAAGAGGCGATCCAGTAACCATCCTCTGTTGTCAATATCTTTATACAAACAAAACAAAAAAAAAATCAAAGATTATTCCTAATAGATATTGTTAAGAAAAATATTAACAAAAAAAAACTCACCTAGAAAAAAACATTAAATCTTCAGCAAACCTTTCTAATATTAGTAAGCAGCCTCATATGTTCTTCAGGCATAACTTCCTTAACAGCATCAATACCACATTTCTTCACAAGCATTTCAAGCAGTAGCTTCACCTGTAACAACATATCATCATCCATTCCATTTATTATATTTCAATAACAATTTATCACAAGATATAAATCTAGATCTTTCACTAACCTTTGCCTAAAAATGACTCTTGTTCGTACTCTGCCAGCTCAGCAGAGCCTCCACCATGCCCTTCATATGCATTTGCAACCCTTCAACTTGTAATTTGCAACTAATACCTTTATCAGACCTAAATTTTCTTGCACCAATAACAACCATATTATTAGACAATTAATATAAAAAAATAATAACAAAGAATACTTACTTTAATTATCTCTTTGTTTTTTCTTCGAAGAAGAAGAAAAGAGGATGGAAAAACACTAAAAGCAGCGGATACAAGATAAGTAAACTCATAACTCAATGGAGTTATGCCTTTAACAGCTGCACTTATCATGTGAGGTGTCTCGGAAGCTAAACCACCAGCCACCTGTACCAAAATTAAAGGAGAAAACATATGGGGACAGAATTGCAACAATCATCTATACTTAGGGCACATGTAATTTGGTGTCCATTGAGGTCAGGGCACATGTAATTTGGTGTCCCCACCACCTGGATTAAAGAAATTAAATCTAGATTAGCCATGGCTGTTGGCATTTCCTGTGCTGGCACTGGTCTGAGTGAGGCCATATCTCTGTTAGAACCTCTTACATCAGATGTAGTTGAACCGGTGTTTCAGGGGCTCGTGATGATATAGGGCTAAAAGCAGGAAATAAGTCAAAAACACATACTTTCATTTAATTTTTGTACTATAGCATCCTGCTTTCATTTGTTTCTAAAATTGCATTATAGTATTTTAAATAATTTAAAAAACTTAACTAACCTTTTGGAAAGGTACATCGCCTCCTAATATCATCTCAAGCATTACCATAGCAGCAACCCAAAAGAACAAAATGTCATGCCCAGTTTCATGAACAGCAGTTGGATAAAAAGTCTTCAAATCTTGAGTATCATCAGGCTACCCCAATACAGATAAAGGGAAAAGCCCTGAAGAAAACCAGGTGTCTAAAACATCATGATCTTGAACCAATTCAAACTTTTTCCCTGAAAAGACCTTTCTAGCCTCAGCTTCAGCCTCTTTCTCATCCCTAGCAACCACCCAATGATCCATGTTTGCTCCAAGCTCTTTCAGTTTAGCATCCTCCAATGTCACATACCATGCAGGAACTCGGTGGCCCCACCAAAGCTGCCTTGATACACACCAATCACAAATGTTCTCAAGCCATCTGTAAAAATCAAAAAAATTTAAAATTAATTAATAAAGTTTAAATGTTGTATATCAATTTTAAAGGTAGAATGAAAGACTAGAGAAGGTGACCTTTTCCATTCAGCAGCATACTGTTTTGGAAGTATATCAATTTTCTTGTTATTTTCATCCATTAAAACATCAAGAGCTTTTTTAGCAATACCATTGCAGTTGACATACCACTGAGGCTTAATCATAGGTTCAATCACATCATTGCTTCTAGAACAAACACCTAAATGCATCTCATTCTTTTCTTCCCCTTTATAAAGTCCCTGTATGCATATTTGATGAAGAATATAAGAAGGGTATTCGCGTCTTTTAGGGTTGGACAAAAAATTAAGAAAGGTATTAAAAACGGTAGACTTCAAAGCCTCAGTTATTGCGACACGAGCTTCAAAACATGGCATCCTTACAAACCCTAAACCTCCATTACTGTTTATCTTCCCATCATCAGTAAAAATGTTAATAAACTCAAGTTTATGTCTCTTTCCAACTTCAAAATCATTAGGATCATGTGTTGGGTTTATGCTTTCTGTTAATGCTATGGGAGTTTTACAAGATAAACTTGGAAGTGTTGAAGAGTTTTTAAGGTCTAGAAGGAATCATAAGAGGGGGATTTATGGGAGTTTTAGAAAATAAGCAAACTAACTAACGGAAACAACATAGAATCGAAATTAACGAGCGATTAAAAACCCTTACCAAAGAATTTATGCACTTGAAGAAGGCCTAAAAGAAATCCGAGACCTGAAGCCAAAAAACCCTCGTTCGAGAGCAAAAAAGAGCAGATTCACCAACAGAAAGAGAATTGAGAGATGTGTAAGCCATGAATCTTGGAAGAACATCAAACCAATTTACAATCGACTGTGAGAACGTGGGTGAAGGCGGGGGACCTAGGGCTTCTTGTTGGAGGCGCTGGAGGTGGGTGAAGGCAGAGGCCCTAGGGCTTCTTGTTGCTAATTCAAAGATCAACATCGATGGAAGAAGGTGGAAGAAATCTCAAACCCTTAACCTTAAACATGATGTGAAGCAATTGATCCATAATCTTCTTCGTCTCCGTCAATTCCTTGGGTTCACATAATCGGACGATGGTGGTAAATGAAGCATACTTCGGGAAGGAAGGTGCATCGTCGTAGTTTGAGGCTAGAAGAGGAAATGAGGATTGGAGGTAGTGGATGTGGATGGGGGTGGAGACAAGGGAGAAGAAGGTGGGGGTTTAAAAAATTTGGGGATTTCATTTTTCCTCCGAGACGCGCGTTTCTTAAAAAAAAATATAAAACGACATTCACAGACGACGCACAAGTGCCTTCCGTGTTTTTAATATTTTTACATGAGACACTAATTTAAGGGCACTCAGTAATGCGCGACCTAAATCCTTAAATTTTTTAAAGAGATGATACTTTTTTAATGTCGCTCTCTAATGCGTAACATAAATCAAAGAGCGTTGTGTTTTGCGCATCGTAAAAGGGTCTTTTTCTTGTAGTGCATAACCCATCTAGATGTGTTTCTAGTATATCTTAGGTTGTATATCTAATTAAACTAAAACTTGCACTAGAATACTTTAGGGTATATGCCTTAATTAATATTATGTTTTGATGATATTTATTTTATAGCATGCCTTAGTTGAATACATTACTTGCTATGATGTGCATTGGCATACTTTAGGAGGGAAGCCTTATATGCTAATATGTGCTAAGTGATAAATACTATAGCTTGTATTATGTTGCTTACTTAGATTGCTATTACTTAAAGAGATTGAAAGTCTGTTGCCGACCTGGATTTGGAAATTTTATGTGCACATATTCTAAACATATACTTATTGTATTAGTACTATAACATAACTTTTTGAGGGAATAACGAGAATTATGAAGTTATCAAGTGGTATCGTAAATAATTCCTATAAAGTGGTAGTACATTTAGAGTGCATTTGGTGAAATGATAGTACATTTGGAGGGATGTTGTACGTTTGAAGTACATTTGATGAGATGAAAGAATTTTGGCATGATCCATGAAGTCGTTTCACTGCTTGACGTTTCTACCACTGACCCGACTAAAATAATGTGTGCTTGTGGATTTAGAGGAAATGAAGATAATGATAGATAATCCAGCAGTATCAAAGCTGAAGTTATATGAGATGTTGTGCAGAATTCGGAGGAATTCAAGAAAGACAAAGAGATTAAGACTGACGGAGTTTTCTGACTTAATAGGCCGAGACTTTGTCTATTTATGTGAGGCACTATGCAGTTTGATTAGTTTTAAGAGCTGATTTTTACGATATACATGATGCTCTGACTTGGTATTTAATGATACTAAGTGACGATTGACTTCTTTCATTTCCTTACGAGGGTTCCTTAATATGTTAAACCAAATTTTACATATAGGACTAGGATGGTGAAAATAATTTAGCGAAGTGTTGAGTGACTTAATTGTTTAGTAAGTTAGTGTACTTAGTTAAAGTAGAAATACCTATATACCGTTGCACAAAGAATGATATTGGTGTTAGGAATGAAAAAGGACCTAGTTGAAATTAGTGGAACGTGCTGAGATGTAGCTAAAGTGCAGATTTCCTAGGAGTGACCCCTATGAAGTAGACGTGAAATATGTGCAGTTGAGAGATAAAACTTTTAGGATTAACTCCTATAAAGTAAATGATGACTAGGTGAAGAGATAGAATGATATGCATGGTGAATTGCATGTGTCAAACGCTGCTACAAATGATTAAAGAGCATTTATCTCCATACCACCATAGTATATTCACCTATATTATACCCTACAGACTGGGGACTATACTAGAATGAATATGAAGAGTTTGGAAATGGAAGTTCATATAACCTAGGAAAAATGTTAGAATATGCTAGATCGACCATATGCGCGAGAAGAATCCTGAAAGAAAAATCTACGAAACTTTAATATGTGCTCAATAAAGCACATGGTTTTAAAATATTTCTTTAAATAGACAAAAATCCTAGTGGAGTCTAGGGAAAATTACTATATGTGATTGTTTGGATCCGCTTATGTGTGTTAAATTTTATTTGTGGTTATCATGTGTATTGACTTGGGAAATACAAGGTAGTTCTTAGGACGAGTATGAATAGGTGTGAAAGGTAATATAGGCATGTACTACCTAAAGCACAAGATTTTCACTTGGATCAAGAAGAGTCACAAGGTTACTAAGGCACTAATAATTGAGTTAGTATTTATGTTTCCATCATTTCCTACGTTTTGGCGATGAATAGGAAAATGCTTTCTGCTCATACCCTAGTGGTCATGAAATCTCGAGTCCAAGTAATATAAATTTATGTGAGTGATTTGATTCGTTTTGAAAACCTTGTTCGATATGGTGACCAACTTTAGTCGATAGACTGGAGAAAGAGATGATCTAGGTGATCAACAAAAGAATTGCATCCTTCGTTAATACTAAGTAGACAATGGTTAGTGATGCTACTTGTTATGATGTGGTTGTAGGTCATTCTTCCTTGACCAAAACAAGAAAGATCAAGTTATTCACACAAGACGGGAGGTGTATTCTGTGTTAAGTGTTTGACTCATAAAGACAAGGGTCTAGCTTGTTATGTGTTCTTGCGATGTGCAATGGAAGATCGTTGGAATGCGACTATTCAGTCAGTTGTTGTAGCCAAAGTAAAAATCTTTTCTTGAGTTGAGTCTATGACCAAGATTTAGAGAGGAGTAGGAGTCTCCAATAAAGACTTGAGTTTGTAACTTAAAGAGTTGGGAGTGAAGGTCCACCGGTGGATGAAAGAACTATTGGATTAAGGTGTCTAAGCATGTAACTAAATTGGTATATTCTTGTAATTAGAAGCAAAGTGTAACGCCTGTGTTTCTGGGCTTGCCATTTTTTAGCAATGTAATAGTCTAGGTTAACCTTTATAACCCGTTTTGAAATAATAGAAATGTATTATTTGAATATTATGTGTTTTGTGCTTAATTGTGTGTCTTAATTTAATTAAGAATAAAAATAAGCGTCAAAATGAAATATTAGATAAAGCCGATATCTATGGATAATGTTGTAGTAGTTAAGACGAGGTTTCCAAAAACATAAAGAATGCTGAAATCCGAGTTATAACGAAGAAGTTATGACCTGACGAACTTTCGCAACAAAACCGATGTGGCATAGCGTGACGTAAATAGTGAATTTACGAAGGAGTGATATTTAGCCTTAGTGATCAACACGAAAGACGTAGATAATATTGAACTGAGAGCATGCATAAAAAGAACGCCTTAATCTGATTTCGTATGAGAAAGTTATGATTTTTCGAAGTTTCAACTTAGCAGTAGACAACCCAAAAGTTCGAATTGAGATCTAGCGAGTTTTATCCAAAACTTTCTAAACGAGAATCGAAGATCTCGTCGATGGTAGTGCAACGACAGAAAGAGGGACGAACACTGACGTCAGATGAAGAAGTTTCGAATTTCTAACGAAGTTTTTCTGTCCCAGCCTACTAAAAATAAATAATAAAAATAAAATTCAAAACTAGCCGGCGGAGTCTAAACGAAAGTTGTAGACCGTAGTCTCACCTTCGCGTGGATATAAAGAACGTCGAAAACGGAGTTCTTATGAAGAAGATATGAATTTTTGAAGTTTATTAAATAATTAAAATATAAATTTAATTATTAAACTTGATATTATCCGAAGGGGAGTCACCGGACTTATCCGGGTTACGCCCAGCGTAAGGCTGTACGCCCAACATACAGTGAAGCGTGACCAGCCTCGCACTTGAGTACTCCGAAGACGTAAGCAGTGACGTTTTTGGTCGCGTACGCCCAGCGTACACCGAAGCTACGCCCATCGTAACCCCGAAGCTCAACCTCTATAAATAGAATGTGAGGGCAGCCGATCTTTTTGCTCTTTTTCTCTTTTCTTTCTCCCATTTTGCATCGTTTTGCATGCCAGAAATATCCCAAAGCCCCGAAGCAAGTTCCGAAGCCCCAAAGTTCCCGAGAAGTGAGATTCCCGAGCCGAAGCTCTGCCCGCGAGAAGCCAATTTTTGTGAAGATCTTCCAGATCTACCGAAGAGTACTACTTCTGCAAGTCGTAGTGTTGTCCGATCATCTTTTGATCAAGTGAGTGTGTAGTTACTTTCTTCTAACGCATAATTACGAAGTATTTTATACGAAATACATGTTATGTGTATATTTTGTTGTTAAATGTGTCAATGTATATTCACTTTCTTCTATCTCATAGATATGATTTATTCTCTATGAAATACGTGTTATGTGTATGTATCTCATCTGTTGTTTGGAATATGTATTGAATGAGAATGCTATACAAGTTTTAAACTATGTATAAAAATATATATTTTTATCTACTAATATGTTGGGTAGAACATGGGTAGATAGTTGATGTGTGATAAATAGATGAGAGGCCTCGATGTTGTTGTTGTTAATCTAATTATTCAGCGAAGTATGGATAACGACCACAGACTCTTTCTAGACTGTCCTGTGGAACGCTAGCAGAGTCATAAACTGAAGGTGTTGTGAACGATGTGTTCACCGGTGTACTCTATCCCCCTCATGGTTTCCTTTAGGACATCTACTATTGAGGAAACCCCTTTGCAGTAATGTCCGTCCTGATGAAAATCCTAGATTAGGTCCCTTGAGATAGATGTTGTTTTAGGGAGATAAAGTGAGGATAACGGGAATATGTAATCGGGTTATTGTTGGTTGGTGATATTAAATATAACTATTTATTGCGGGTTGAAAACCCTATATGCTCACCAGGCTCCCAAGCCTAACCCACTCAGTTTTGTTGTATTACAGGTAGTGGCGTGAGAGCATAAGTTAGATGACTTATCAAGATCTTTTGATATTAGACCGGTTATTATATGTAACTGTTGTATGGTCTATCTTTTGTTGTTTATGCTTTTGGTCTGTTTATCGGAACATGACATCCTGAATATTATTATATAATGAAAATGCATCTCTTGATGAAATGCTTTGATAAACTTTATTTTATCATATATTTGTTTTGGAAACAAATTCCGCAACTCTTTTAATCAAATGACTAATTTGAAACTGTTTTAAAAGCATAAATTAAACCGGTCTTTTCTGGCCGTGATTTTGGGGATGTCACAGTTGGTATCAGAGCATTAGTTTAAGCGAACTAGGAATTTGTAGGATTTCTAGACTTAAACTTAGAATGCTAAGTAGAGATTGTGAGATGTGTGTCTGTGGTATTTTAGACACAAGCACTAGTTTATTTTAGGAAGTTGCCTAAAATGCTTTTATGTGCTAAATGTTATATGTTGCCATATACGATATTATTTGTTCGGATCTATGGTCTGTTGCCGACCGGATCTGGAAACCTTAGATGTGTAGGATTCTAAGCATACGGTTATGATATTAGAACTAACATGTAAACGTTTCGGAGTGATAAGGATGATTTGAATATCTATCGTGAATGAGGATCTAATTTCACCTTATTCAGTGTATAGATCAAAAATGGTGAGAACGAGGAGTGGAGTGGAAAATTCTGATGAAAATAGGAATCAACCACCAGTGATTGAGCAAATACCTGTTGTAGCTGCTGCACTTGAGTCGATAACAATGGTTGGTGTACAAATGATGATTCAAACGATGTTGGATTGTCAGATGAAAGAAACAAGACGTCTGGTTAAGCAGAATCGTGAAGAACCGTCAATTCAAGTGGAAGAGCCCGAGGAGAATGGAGGGCAGTTTGAAGGAGGAAGCTTTAGTGGGATCATTGGTCAAGACGACCCACCGATAGTTAGACACAACAACCAGGATGGAGGAAATGATGGGCGTGGGTGTAAGTACAAGGATTTCATGGCATCCAAACCACCATGTCTATCCAAAAGCCCGACACCAGTGCAAGTTATGAACTGGATCTCCAAAATGGAGTCAATGTTTGAAATTTGCAAATGCAGCAACAGGCAGAAGACCGCTCTTGTGATCCCTTTGCTAAAATCTGGCGTGTTGAGTTGGTGGAAGTTTTTAGCTAACTCTATGCCCAAGGGAGAAGCGAACAAAATGTCTTGGGAAGACTTTGTGGAACAACTGAAACTGCCATACTTCTCCGAGTAGGACCTTCTGGAAATCAATAATGAGTTTCAGAATTTGAAGAAAGGGAGGTTGAGCGTTACTGAATATGCTGCTAGTTTCACAGAAAAGATGAAGCTTGTCCCATATTTAGTACCAATAGAACTCTCTAAGGTCACCAAGTTTGCACTCGGACTTCCAGCGAACTATGGTCCAATGGTTAAGCAAGCAACCACATTGAAAGCCGCCATCTGGGCTGCTAGAAATGTTGAGACCCAGCTCATGGAGAAAGGTATAGAGAGGTCAGAGGTTGGTGAAAAGAGGAAAAGCGATGGACCCTCGGGGTCCAGCAAAAAGGGTAAATTCTCGAAGTCTAGTTCAAGAGGAAGTGGAGGAGGCGAAGCGAAATGGTGCGACAAATGCAAGAAGAAGCATCATGGGAAATGTGGCGGGGAAGCCACATGCTTCAAATGTGGAAATCCAGGGCATTATGCCAACGAATGCACCCTCACCAAGAAAGTTTGCTATGGTTGCGGTGAGGAGGGGCACATCTCGTGGGATTGTCCGAAAAAGAAGGAGGCAGCAAAACCCAACATTCCGCCAAAACCGAAGGCGAGAGCATTCTAGATGACACTGGAAGCTGCTAAAGATGAAGCTGATGTCGCTTCAGGTACCTTTCTCATAAACAAATCGCCTGCCCAAAATTTATTTGATTTTGGAGCCAACTACTCCTTTATTTCGCATGAATTTGGTAGAAAACTAGCTTTGCTTGTTGATAGACTAGATAATGCTTTATTAGTCGAAGTTGCTAGTGGCAAGTTTGTACCAGTTAGCTATCGTATGAAAAACATCTTAATTGACTTAAATGGGAATAAGTTTCACGAGGAATTACTGCCTATCGAACTAAACGGTTTCGACATCGTTTTGGGAATGGATTGTCTTAGCGCCAATGACATCAAGATATTGTGCATAAAGAAGATAGTCAAGGTAAACCCGCCAGGGAAAGAGTCATTTATGCTGTATGGGGACAAACGCAAAGTAAGTTCTGGGATCATTTCTCTAATGAAAGCCAGAAAGTGTTTGGCCAAAGGATGTACATCATATTTGGCATTTGTGATTGATGCAAAGAATGAGAAACAGGAGATGCAGAGCATTCCTGTCGTGTGTGATTATCTGGAAGTATTTCCCGAAGATCTTCCCGGATTACCACTTGATAGACAAATGGAGTTTAGAATAGACTTGTTACCAGGGACGACGCCTAAAGCAAAAACACCTTACTGATTAGCACCGACGGAGATAAAGGAGCTGATGATGCAACTTCAGGAGTTATTGGACAAAGGTTTCATTAGACCTAGTTCATCGCCCTGGGAAGCTCCGGTGTTATTCGTGAAGAAGAAAGATGGAAGTATGAGAATGTGCATCGATTACAGAGAGCTGAACAAGGCAACGATTAAGAATAAATATCCATTGCCGAGGACTGATGACCTATTCGATCAACTACAAGGATCAAGTTATTTTTCAAAGATCGACCTGAGGTCAGGATATCATCAGTTGAAAGTAAAAGAGCAGGATATAGAGAAGACTGCATTCAGAACACGATATGGACACTACGAGTTTTTGGTTATGTCGTTTGGACTAACCAATGCTCCAAAAACATTCAAGGATTTAATGAACAGGGTTTGTAATCCGTTCCTAGATAAATATGTGATAGTGTTCATAAATGACATTCTGATTTACTCGAAAAGCCAAGAGGAGCATGGCAGACACTTGCGAGAAGTGTTAGAAGTTTTTGAAAAAGGATAAGTTGTATGAAAAGTTCTCCAAATGTGATTTTTGGATTCGAGAAGTCCAATTATTGGGTCACGTGGTTAACTAAGAAGGGATAATGGTTGATCTAGTGAAGATTGAAGCTGTAATGAAGTGGGAACAACCAGAAAGTCCCACTGAGATCCAAAGCTTTTTGGGATTAGTCGGATATTACCGAAGGTTTATCAAAGGCTTTTCTTCGATCGCTAGTCCATTAACAGCTTTGACCCACAAGGGAGCTACATATGCTTGGAGTGATAAGCATAAAGAAGCTAAAGAAGAAGCTATGTGAGGCACTGATTCTTTCTCTACCCGATGGAGTTGAAGACTTCGCTATTTATAGCGATGCGTCTGGAGTTGGGTTGGGTTGTGTTTTGACCCAAAGGGAAAAGGTGATCGCATATGCGTCTCGAAAGTTGAAAGAGCATGAAAAGAACTACCCGACTCATGATTTGGAGTTGGCAGCAGTAGTTTTCGCTTTGAAAATATGGAGGCATTACCTCTTTGGCACGGAGTGCAAACTTTTCACTAATCATAAGAGTCTACAATATCTCTTTAATCAGAAGGAATTGAATATGAGGCAACGACACTGGCTAGAATTACTTAAAGACTACGACTGTCAGATACTTTACCACCCCAGTAAAGCTAATGTTGTTGCCGATGCTCTCAGTCGGAAAGTCAATCTTGAAAGAAAAAGGCCAAGAGCGTTGAGAATTTAAGTTGTCTCGACAATTGTGGAAAGTATAAAGAAAGCTCAAGAGGAAGCTTGTATGAAGAATGACCGAAAGGAGGAACATTTGGGCAAAACGTTGGTGTTCGGTGTAAACAGTCATGGACTGAAGGTGTTCTAAGATCGAATTTGGATACCTAAGACAGGAGGAGTCAGAGATCTTCTGATGGATGAAGCTCACAAAACCATATACTCCATTCATCCCGGTAGAACTAAAATGTATAGGGACCTGAAACCCTATTACTGGTGGCCGACGATGAAGCTTGATGTTGCAAAGTATGTGGCCGAGTGTGTGACTTGTGCTAGAGTCAAGACACAACATCAGAAACCATACGGGAGTTTAGAACCTTTACCTATGCCTATGGGTAAATGGGAATACATTGCTATGGATTTTGTCACTAAACTGACCAGAACGAAAAGTGGTCACGACATGATTTGGGTAGTCGTTGATCGATTCACTAAGAGTGCGCATTTCATAGAAGCCAAGGAGAAATGGTCTATGGAAAAGCTTGCAAATTCTTATGTGAAGGAAATTGTAAGGCTTCATGGTGTCCCGTTAACGATTGTGTCAGATCGTGACATCCGTTTCACCTCACGATTTTTGAAAACTCTACAAGAGGAATTGGGTACCAAGTTGTGTTTAAGTACAGCTTACCATCCGCAGACTGATGGTCAGAGCGAAAGAACAATACAAACACTTGAAGATATGCTGAGAGCATGTACCCTGGAATTCTAAGGTAATTGGGATGAACATTTACCTGTGGTAGAATTTTCCTACAATAATAGTTTCCACTTGAGCATAAAGATGGCACCTTATCAAGCTTTGTACAGACAGAAGTGTCGTACACCGTCTTGTTGGCTTGAGGCTGGGAAAAGCAGTTTATGGGACCGGAGATAATCCATTAAACTGCTGAAAAGTTGAAAATAATTAGGGAGAGAATGTTAGCAGCTCAGGATCGTCAAAAGAGCTATGCTGACAACAAGCGAAGATCGGTGGCTTTTGAAGTTGGAGATTCGGTTTTTCTTAAAGTCTCTCCGTGGAAGGGACTTATAAGATTTGGTAAAAGGGGAAAGTTAAGTCCAAGTTTTATTGGACCGTTTAAAGTTCTTCAAAGGATTGGGAACCAAGCTTACAAGCTCGAACAACCAGAATAACTGAATGGAATTCATAACACTTTCCATGTGTGTTATTTGAGGAAGTCCACGGGAGAAGTTCCCGACATGATTCCATTTTCTGAGTTGAGAATCGATGAGAACAAAAGGTTGATTGAAGAACCAGAGGCAATCGTTGACCGAAAGACTAAGAAGTTGTGACGAAAGATGGTTGAGTTAGTGCTTGTCTATTGGAAACATGCGAATGGGCCAAATCTCACCTGAGAGACGGAGAGTGACATGATGAGTCGCTATCCGCATTTGTTTGTTGATGTGTGACTCTGGGGACGGAATCATTCTAAGGTGGAGAGAATCGTAACGCCCGTGTTTCTGGGCTTGCTATTTTTTAGCAAGGTAATAGTCTAGGTTAACCTTTATAACCCGTTTTGAAATAATAGAAATGTATTATTTGAGTATTATGTGTTTTGTGCTTAATTGTGTGTCTTAATTGAATTAAGAATAAAAATAAGCGTCAAAATGAAATACTAGATAAAGCCAATATCTATGGATAATGTTCTAGTAGTTGAGACGAGGTTTCCGAAAATATAAGAATGCTGAAATCCGAGTTATAACGAAGAAGTTATGACCTGTCGAAGTTTCGCGACAAAACCAATGTGGCACAGCGTGGCGTAAATAGTGAATTTACGAAGGAGTGATATTTAGCCTTACTGATCAACACGAAAGACGTAGATAATGTTGAACCGAGATCATGCATAAAAAGAACGCCTTAATCGGACTTCGTATGGGGAAGTTATGATTTTTCGAAGTTTCAGCTTAGCAGCAGACAGCCCAAAAGTTCGAATTGAGATCGAGCGAGTTTTAGCCGAAACTTTCTAAACGAAAAACGAAGATCTCGTCAATGGTGGTGCAACGACAGAAAGAGGACGAAAACGGACGTCAGATGAAGAAGTTTCGAATTTCTAACGAAGTTTTTCTATCCTGGCCTACTAAAAATAAATAATAAAAATAAAATTCAAAATTAGCTGATGGAGTCTAAACGAAAGTTGTAGACCGTAGTCTCACCTTCGCGTGGATATAAAGAACATCGAAAACGGAGCTCGTATGAAGAAGATATGAATTTTTGAAGTTTATTAAATAATTAAAATATAAATTTAATTATTAAACCTGGTATTATCCGAAGGGGAGTCACCAGACTTATCCGGGTTACGCCTAGCGTAAGGCTGTATGCCCAGCGTACAACGAAGCGTGACCAGTCTCGCACTCGAGTACTCAGAAGACGTAAGCAGTGACGTTTTTGGTCGCGTACGCCCAGCGTACTCCGAAGTTACGCCCAGCGTAACCCCGAAGCTCAACCCCTATAAATAGCATGCGAGGGCAGCCGATCTTTTTGCTCTTTTTCTCTTCTCTTTCTCCCGTTTTGCATCGTTTTGCGTGCCAGAAATATCACGAAGCCCCAGTATTAATCCCAAGCTCCGAAGCAAGTTCCGAAGTCCTGAAGTTCGCGAGAAGTGAGATTCCCGAGCCGAAGCTCTGCCCGCGAGAAGCCAATTTTTGTGAAGATCTTCCAGATCTACCAAAGAATACTAGTTCTACAAGTCGTAGTGCTGTCCGATCATCTTCTGATCAAGTAAGTGTGTAGTTGCTTTCTTCTAACGCATAATTACGAAGTATTTTATACTAAATACGTGTTATGTGTATATTTTGTTGTTATATGTGTGAATGTATATTCACTTTCTTCTATGTCATAGATATGATTTATTCTCTATGAAATACGTGTTATGTGTATATGTCTCATCTTTGTTTGGAATATGTATTGAATGAGAATGCTATACAGGTTTTAAACTATGTATAAAAATATATTTTTTATCTACTAATATGTTGGGTAGACAATGGGTAGATAGTTGATGTGTGATAAATAGATGAAAGGCCTCAATGTTATTGTTGTTGATCTAGTTATTCAACAGAGTATGGATAACGACCACAAACTCTTTCTAGACAGTCCTGTGGAACGCTAGCAGGCTTATAACATGTAGTTATTGTGAACGATGTGTTCACCGGTGTACTCTATCCCCCTCATGGTTGCCTTTAGGACATCTACTATTGAGGAAACCCCTTTGCAATAATGTCCGTCCTGATGAAAATCCTAGATTAGGTCCCTTGAGATAGATGTTGTTTTAGGGACATAAAGTGAGGATAACAGGAATGGGTAATCGGGTTATTGTTGGTTGGTGATATTAAATATAACTATTTATTGCGGGTTGAAAACCCTATATGCTCACCAGGCTCCCAAGCCTGACCCACTCAGTTTTGTTGTATTACAGGTAGTGGCGCGAGAGCATAAGTTGGATGACTTATCAAGATCTTTTGATATTAGACTTGTTGTTATATGTAACTGTTGTGTGGTCTATCTTTTGTTGTTTATGCTTTTGTTCTGTTTATCGGATCATGACATCCTGAATATTATTATATAATGAAAATGCATCTCTTGATAAAAGGCTTTGATAAACTTTATTTTATCATATTTTTTTTTGGGAACAAATTCCGCAACTCTTTTAATCAAAAGGACTACTCTGAAATTGTTTTAAAAACATAAATTAAACCGGTCTTTTCTGGCCGTGATTTTGAGTATGTCACACAAAGTCCTTTTTGGGTTACCCTCATAACTATAACTTGATTAGAATGACAATTATAGAGTGATGATGGTTATTAGATTATCATATGGTTAATATTATAATTGTAAATTATGAGGAAATGATTTTTTAATATATTATATGATCAATATATTAATTAGAAATAGATAGTTGATTTATTAATTTATTATGTGATTAATAAATTTAGATGTGATCACTAGTTAAATAATTGATTTGGTAATTTATAAGGTTATTAAGTTAATAAGAAATCAATTAGAATTACTTAATTATTAATTAGAATAAATATGGAATTAGATGGAATTAATTAAAGGTGCAAGGAGTGAATTGTAATTGTTTAATAGTTGAACAAAAGAAGCAATTATAAAACAATCCAAGGGGTGTACGGTTTTGGGAGCTTCCTTGGGGTTTCCATAAGCCTCTTGGATGCAGATATGGAAAGGATTTGGATTGGGATTAAATCCATTCAAATCTTTCTTGCTCCCTAAGTTAACATAAACTATAAATAGGACCCCTTATGACCTTAATTTTGTTCATGCACTTCCTGTAAGCCTTAGGAACGAAATTTTCCTCTCCTCTCCCCTCAATTGCCTTCTAGTTCATGGGTTTGGGTGTGAGCCATTAGAGGAATCATACTTTTGGTGCTAGTTTTCCAAGGTCTTCAAAGGAAGTATTGAAGCGATTTGTTTACTACAACAAATCAAAGGATGTAGCCCTAATTTGTGTGTTTTTTTATTATAGTAGGATTTCAGTTAGGGTTCATGTTAGTTTTTTTTCATAGTTAGTTTCATTCAAAGTGTATGACATAGATCCTTTAGGTTGCATGTTCCCTTAAGTGTTAATTGAAATTCCGCAACCTTATAGTTCTTGTAATGTATAAATGTAACACCTTGTTTCGAATCATTTCAAAATTTAGGATCGTGACCCAAAGACTAGTTATCATAAGCATTCGAGCCTTGGGGTAAATAGAGATTTAGAACTCTTTGGATGTGGGTAATGTAGATTAGGTGATCCGAGAGTATGGTTGGTGCTTTGGTGCCCAAGGGTATAACCGTAAAGTGATAATTCGAGCCATTTAAGAATTTTGGATTTAAGTTCGGTGAGATTTATGGCAAAGGAGGGTTGATAAGGTTGTAGAGATTCTTAACACCTTTTCGTGGATATAAATATCATCGAAATCTGAGTTAAAACGAAGAAGTTATGACCGTTTGAAGTTAGGGTGGTTTTGGGTTGAGTCATGTACGCTAGGCGTACTAGGGCATCCCTAGTGCATTGGGTGTAAATTGAGTATGATGGGCATATGTAATCAGTGCCTACACCCTACTTTCAAGGTTTGAGTCCTATTTAAGCTCCTTAACTCCCCCAAACCCATTCTATTCTCAACCTCCACCTCTCCAACACCCTCTCTTGAAACCCTAACCCTAGTGTGAGCCTTGTAAGAAAAAAGATGGTGTTTTTTAGTGATTTGGATTGTTCTTGGTGCACCTTGGAGAAGAAGGATCTCATTGTAGAAGTTTTGGTTGCATTGGAGCTTGTAGATCCAGACTTTTTTTTCACCTTGATCTTTCTTCTAGAGGTATAAAGCTTGAATCTTGATGATGTATTTGTTAGACCTAGCTAGTTTTGGGGTGTTATGAGCTTTTGATCAATTCAGTGCATAAATTTTAGATCTTGATAGTTTGTGACCTTGTTATGGATAAAGTTGGAAGGTTTATCCATCTAAACATCATATTGATTCAGATGTAAAGCTTGAGACTTAGACTTAAAGGATTAAGTTGAAAAAGATGCATTTTTGGTCCCTTTGATACTTAAAGACTAGATCCTGCTTGGTTGCACCATTCTAATGTGTTGGGCTTATAGTGTTGCGTCATGGGCTCGGTTGTTAGTCCAGTTTTGTCACCGGTTTGGGCTTGTCCAGCCGTGGGTTTTTTTTAGGGTTTAGTATATAAGTTGCATGCATACAATCTTATCATTAATGCTTTTGATTGTTATTCTCATTAATTGTATTGTAAAACCCTAGCTCACCTCTACATCGGAAGATCTTTGTCGAGCTCTGATGAGGTGTGACTATATTGGAATCATTAAGATTTATTTTGATTCAACTTGTGTTTGCATTGTTTGATTATTTGTTTTTCATTAACCTATTGGAGATCTAATCGATCTAAAGTGTTTTTCAACTCATCAATTGGTATCAGAGCAGGAGACTGTTTAATCTATACGCATCTCTTCTGTTGAAGAAGATTTCAGGGTTTTCCGCTAATATTGATCTGTGTTAGAAACCATCATCTTGCTGTTGATGTTGTTCTTAGATTTCGATTTTACCCTAACTTTGTTTACAAGTCTGATCTTGAACAGGTTTTTCATAATATCATCATGTTACACGGCGATTCCAACACAAACCCTATTAATATTTACAACAACATTGGATCCACAACTAGGATTCCCATTCTTTATACTCAGGATTATGAAGTATGGACGCATCACTTTGAAGACTATGTGATCGGTTCTGAAGATAATGGGTATTTGATCTAGGAAGCGATCACTGTTGGTCCGTTCGCTCACTCTGGCAAAGAAAGAATCATAAAAAATCAAAAGGAGTACAACCAACTTATGGTAGAATTCAAGGCTTACTCTTTGGCAAAGCTAGTGGGGATACTGAAGTCACATGAAGGTGTTGTGACTAAAGAAATGAATGTGGTTTCAAGCATGGGTTCCTTGGCTCTAATTTCCAAAGGAAAGAATACAGTTGAGGAGGAACAGGATTTAGATTTGTCTGAATTTGATTTGAAAAACGAAGAATATGCTTTGATGGTGTCAAACCCAAAGACGTTCAATCGCAGACAGTTTCCCACCAATAAGAACCAAAACTGGCAAGGAAACTACAGTTCTGAAATGGCAAAGTAGGAACCAAAGATCACTACCCAACAAGAAGAACCGAAGAAGGAGAGCAAGATGTCAAGTGACTCAGGATTCAATTGTCACTTTTGTGTAGGCAAACCATTTTTCCAAAGACCGTATGTTAAGAAAGATGACAGAGAAGAATGAAAGTGAAGATGATGAAGCATACCACCTGCGAAAGCTAGAAGAGATTAAGAAGAAGAAAGTTGCTGAAAATAACACTATAAATGTTCTTATTGTGCAGGAAAATGTTGCAAATGACGAGTTTGGTGATGTTGAAGTTTTGTCCACTGACTCAGAGGATGAAGAAGTGAGAAAGCCTACAGATGGCATAGCTTTTGTGGCAAGAGAGGATGAGTATGCTGCTGAAGGAAAATGCTTGATGGTGACAGCTGGAGTGTCACAGATGAGGGGTTACACCACTGATGAGGGTCGAGAAGAAGCGAAGGAATGAGAAGACAGGTGCTTTGCTGCCAAGCCTATTGGAATCTTTAAAAATCCCTATCCAAACTATGAAAAATAATTGAACGGTTTAAAATCTAAATTTTCTAGTTTAAGTGGTAGTTTAACCCAAAATCTCCTCACAAATTCTAACCTAACTGATCAACTCAGCAGGGTGTATTTGAAGAGTGAGGAGAGGAGAATATGGATTGAGCAAAAGGAGAAAGAGATAATTAGAATTAAGGATGAGACAATTTATTTGCAAAGGGATAATTTGAAACTTTTAAAACAGAGAAATGTTTTTTGTTTAATTGCTAAAAGTTTATATTCCAATATTACTCAGTTGCATCTAAATTATGAAATAGGCAGGAAAATCCACAAAATGATTCTTCCCTTCCTTGAATTAAAGGAGGACAAAATTGATGTTGATGTTTATGATTGTGAAGTTGTTGTCTCGTCTGATGAAGTTTCTCCTGGCTATAAAATTTGTCTTGACAAAATTGAATCTTTTATCCAGTCCAAAGACCATAAGGACATGCTTAAGAATTTATTGGATGAAAATGATAAATTGAAGATTAGAACCGAAACTATACAAAAATTTGACTCTTTGAATGCCAAGTTGAGTTCAGAAATAAAAATTAATGTTGAAAATACTTCTGAATTTGATGAGGATGATGATATGAGTGAAATATCTATAGAAGATGAGGTGGACTGTTATGAATTTGTCAAGAGCGAACCCGAACCTACTAAAAATCTTATTTCTGAAAATTTTGTTGACTTCGCTCGTTTGTCCCAAAAATAAGTCCAAAGTCATGACAGAATAGGTTGTGGTGTATCAGAAGGTTCAAACCACGCCAAATCAAGTTTATACAGTTACCGGCGTTACACAGAAGCAAACAACCAAACTCATGGCATTAGTGGATGAAGATAATGCTGGAGGATGTGATGAATTTTTCAGGTCAGCACCAAAAGACAATGCTGATGAAACATTCGGTCTTTCTGAGAGAACTTCATGGAGGGTTAAAGGCAGATATGTGGTAGAACCACTCAACAAGCCTACACATTTTGAAGTGCCATCAACCAGTGGTACCAAAAAGATTCCAAGTGAATCAATTAAGGTGAAAAGCGAAACCTCCTCGTTGAAGAGCGAAACTCATAATGAAAGATCGAAACCGAAGGTAAACATCCATAAAACTCCCAAATAGGTGCCTGAAAAGAAACATCAACGTAACATGAGATGCAAGAAGAATCTCACTGAACGGAAACAATTTTGGAAGTCCTAAAACCCAAATTACGTTCGATCAGACAAGAGTTCAACTACTAAGGATAAAGGAGTGTCAAAGAATCAATCTACTACCATTCATGTAGCCAAGCAAACCAAAAGGAAAGTTTTGGTCCCCGATATAGAAGCGAAAGAAACCAAAAGAGTGGTTTCAGTCCTCAACCCAACAACCGAAAAGGTAGTTTCGGCCCCTCATCCTCAAGCGAAAGGACCCGAAAGAAATGTTTTGCTTCTAAAACACACTCCTCTCACTCAAGGCACAATCCTAAAGAAGATGTGAAGGGAAAAGGGAAGATCGTCTCAAGAGACGAAAAGAAGATGAATACTGACCTAGGGAAACAAAACCAAAAGTTAGAAAACAATAAACCTAAGTTCGAAGCGTCAAAAGAAAATAAAATCAAAGTTTTTACAATCAAACGAAAAGATGAAACAACCCTAATAAAACGAACATACTTGGTTGATTCTTCTATTGTAATACCTTGTTCTGTAAAAGGCTTACAAGGACCCAAGAAATTTTGGGTTCCTAAATCTGCTTAATTTTGCAGGTTACGTGTGATGAGAAATTTGACGATGAATGGTACATTGACAGTGGTTGCTCACGTCACATGACAGGGAGAAAGGAAGAGCTTTGGGAGTTTCAAGCTCTTAAGGATGGGGGATGCGTCAAGTATGGCAATAACTCATTTGGCGCAATAAAAGGCTATGTGGCAAATTCTCGATCAGAAAAGTAGGATACGTAGAGGGATTACAACACAATCTCATCGGTGTTTCACAACTGGTAGTGGGAACAGGAGTGAAGGTTTCATTCGATGATGAAGGATCTGAAATAGTAGAGAAGAAATCCAAAACAGTTCTGTTAAAATCCAAAAGAAAAGGAGAAATGTACCCACTAAATCTGAATCCCATTCGAGGGAAGCCAGATGTGTGTCTGCTAACGAAAGCACACTCTGATGATAGTTGGTTATGGCACCGAAGGCTCTCGCACCTCAACTTCAAAGACATCAACAAGCTAGTTATTGGTGATCATGTACGGGGACTTCCAATACTCAAGTTTGATAAAGAACATCTGTGTGCTGCATGTGAAATGGGAAAGCAAAGCAGAAATAGTCATCCAACATGTGTCACACAAAGATCATCGAACCACTTGAGCTTCTGCATATTGATTTATGTGGACCTTCAGCTATTGAAAGCATTGGTGGTAACAAATATATACTAGTAATTGTAGATGATTTTTCTCGTTTCACCTGGGTGTTCTTTCTTAAATAGAAATCAGATGCTACACCAAAGCTCAAGGTTTTTGTCAAGCAAATAGAGCTTCAACTGCGTACGCTGGTTCGAAATATTCGAAGTGACAATGGACTGGAGTTCAAGAATAGTGAATTTGAAGACATTCTTGCTGAAAAAGGAGTATCTCACAACTTTTCTACTCCCTACACTCCACAAAAAAATGGTTTCGTTGAAAGGAGAAACTGCTCGTTGTGTGAAGCAGCCCTAACCATGCTCAGTTCCGCCTCGTTACCTTTATACTTTTCGGCTGATGCTATTGCTGCTGCTTGCTACACTTAGAACATATCTCTTCTCAACAAGCGTTTTTCTATTACTCCATATGAGATCTTGAACAATCATAAACCAAATGTCAAGTTCTTCCATGTGTTCGGTTCTAGATGCTTTATTTTCCATTCAAAGGAGCACCAAAACGAGTTTGATGTCAAAACTGATGAAGGAATTTTTCTTGGCTACTCATTAAACTCCAAGGCATATAGGGTTCTGATAGGTGCATTTTATGCACCTATTTTGCATGTTTATTTCCATCTTTTTATAGCATTCTACTTTATAATTCTTGCATTTAGTTGATTATTAGGGTAATTGCATATTTCATTAAGAATGCCTGGTACTTCACTATTTTTGATTTATTTTGTAGGCATTATGGAGAATGGAGCGTGGAGCTTGGATGCATGGATGCTTGGAGCATAGAGCTTTGGAACATGAAGAGAAGATGAACCGGTCATTCCGTGCCAGAAAACATGAAGATGGAGCCAACAGTGAAGACTTTTTGGAATTTTAGCAAAAAGCATGGGCCATGCCAAAAACACATGGTCAAGACAAATGGTCATGCCAAAAACACATGGGCAAAAGGCATGGCCATGCCAAAAATGCGTGGCCTTATGGCAAGTCACGTGAACTTTAATTAAAAGAGCAGAAGAACGTCATTTGAAGAGAGAACGGTTTTGGGAGTAGTTTCTGGCGATCCAGACCAATTTTGGGAGAATTCTTGGAGCTTTTGAGAAGACTTAATCATTGCAAACATTTGGATTTCACTTTTGTAAGGATTAAACATTCCAATTCCATCTTATTCTTGTTTGATTTGTTCTTAGCCATGTGTGGCTAAGAAATCCTAGTTCTAGTTCTTGTTCAAAAAATGTTGATTGCTTGACTTGAAGCATATGATTTGATGTTTGATTTGTGATTCTATTCTAGTGATTATGTTTTTGTTTAAACTAGAATCCTTGAATTTGATTTGTGTTTGATTGGCCACTTTCATGAATTGAATTTTTGTGCAGTTAATTAACTTTTAGGGCACCTAATTGTTCTATTGATGTAATAATTGGTAACAAGCAATAAGTTTTCTTATTGTAAAACATATATCACATGTTTTCACACTTCCGAGCGTATGAGAAGAAATAAACATTGTTGGGAAGCTTGTACAAAACTTAATGCAGTTTTTCAATACAATCTAAGAGCGTGTTTAGGTTGAATTAGTAAAGCTAGGTCTAATCAAAGAGCGTGTTTTGGTTAGATAATTTGGCAAGCGAGAGTTATTAGAGCGTGTTAATATCTTTCAGTACCAACATAGAATAGCAATCTTGAATTACATCAAGTCATAATCAAGTTGAAGACAACATTGAGAACTAGAACTAGAACCATTCAATCAATTTGTTTACAAATCTATTTCATTTTGTGCATGCTTTTAAAGTAGATTGTTATTTAGTTATTTACTTTTGCAAACAAACCCCCCTTTGTGACCAAAGTACCTTGTGCAAAAAGGTATAGACTTTTGTCCCGTGTCTCTGTGGTTCGACCCTGCTTGCCTTGTACTACTTTTTAGTGCATTAAAGCAGTGTACTTGGAGTCTATTGTACCCCTTTATTTGTTGGGTCTGACACGCCTAACAAATTGGCACCGTTGCCGGGGACACGGTGTTACTAATTGTTTATGCCTAGATCTTTTCGTACAGGTATACCACTGCCAATTGACTCGGAGATAGAGAAGACTGCAAAGAAGTTAAGGAAGCAAGCCAAGCTTCGTAAGAGGCAACCGGTTTCCGGTACTTCTTCATCATCCAATCCCCCGGTCATTAACATTTGGGAGGATATTACCCTCTCAAGTGTGTCTGCATCCGAGACAGAAAGTCCATTACCTTCACCTCAACCATCCTCATCCAGAAATACCACCCCACCCTCTTCACCTACTCATCACAACCCAAACACTACACCCACAGAAACTTCAACCAGTGCTCATACCATGGGAGACAACCATGGAGGGAATCCGCCTCCAAATCCACCACCCGAACAAACCCTTCGCCAATGGGCGAGGCAAGAGGTTATTCAACAACCTCTTTGCATCACCTATCCGGCAGCCACAAACCTTGAATTAAAATCCAGTCTCATTCACTTACTCCCAACCTTTAGAGGCTTAGAAAATGAAGATCCCCACAAGTTCCTCACAGAGTTCCATGTTGTGTGTGTTGGCATGAAACCGTACAATGTCACTGAAGACCAAATCAAGCTTAGGGCATTCCCCTTTGCAGTGCAAGACTCAACAAAAGATTGGCTTTATGACCTTCCACCGGGGACGGTCAACACATGGATAGATCTTGCACGCCTCTTCTTAGACAAATACTTCCCAGAAATGAAAGCCTCAGCCCTAAGAAGAGAGATAATTGGGATCAAACAACACAAAAGAGAAGCCTTTCATACATATTGGGAGAGGTTCAAAAAGCTTTGTGCCCGTTGCCCAAAGCATGGTATTAGTGAGTATCAAATCCTTCAATACTTCATTGAAGGCATGACTCCTTGGAAAGAAGACTTCTTAATGCTTCAAGTGGAGGATCTTTGACTGACAAGACCCCAACGGAGATTCGGGATCTCATAAAAAACATGGCGGAGGATTCAAAGCATACTAGTCAAGATGAAGATTGGTACACAGATGCACCTCGAGGTGTAAAAGAGGTGCACACTCCTCAAATTGAAGCTCAACTATCCGAATTGACTAAGGTGGTAATAATGCTTGCTAAGGACAAAGGTGTGCAATCCACACCCCGTCCCTGTGGCATTTGCACTCAAGTGGGACACCCGACTGATATGTGTCCTCAATTGCAAGAAGAAGAATATGAAGAAGCAAATGTTATAGGAGGCTATTCCGGGCATAATCAAAGAACTTATGATCAACCCCGAGGCAATCAAGGGTGGAACAACAACCAAAACATGGGTTATCAACAAAGACCCCCACCCCATTACCATGTAAGGCCTCCATTCCCACAACAAAATTACCAACCGAGGCAACTACAACCTCCTCCTCAACAAGCTGTATCCTCAAGTATGTCCTTAGAAGACATAGTCAAAAGCCTTGCCACCAGCACCCAAAGTTTTCAACAAGAGACCAAGGCAAGCATCAAGAATCTTGAGCAACAAATGGCACAACTTGCTCAATCGGTGAGCAAAATGGAGAATCAAGGAAAGCTACCTCCTCAAACTGAAAAGAACCCAAAGCACAATGCTTGTGCAATTAGCTTGAAGAGTGGAAAGAAATATGACGGCCCGAAGATACCTGAAGAAGAAGAAGAGGAGTTGGTGATAGAAGAACCACCAAAGAAGGATGAAAAGAAAGAAGAAATGGTGGAGCAAAAGAAGCCGGAAGAGAAAGAAGCAAAGATCACACCACCACCTTTTCCATCAAGATTAAGCAGCAACAAAAAAGAGAGAGAAGATAGTGAAATCATGGCAATGTTCTGGAAAGTTGAAGTCAACATCCCTCTCTTAGATGCGATCAAACAGGTACCTAGGTATGCTAAGTTTCTTAAGGAACTTTGCACATCTAAAAAGAAACTGCGAGGTAATGAGACAGTGAAAGTAAGTGAAAATGTGTCTGCAGTTTTGCAGAAAAGGATGCCCCCAAAGTGCAAGGATCCAGGTGTTTTTACCGTTCCTTGCAAATTGGGAAACTTGTATGTCCCCCGTGCTATGCTAGATTTAGGAGCTTCAATTAATGTTTTACCATATTCTGTTTATAAATCTATTGGCATAGGCACTTTAAAAAAAACAAGGGTAATCATCCAACTTGTAGATCGTTCTATAGTACACCCAAAAGGTGTATTAGAGGATGTTTTGATGCAAGTTAATGAGCTTGTCTTTCCTGCAGATTTTTATGTGCTTGATATGGGAGATGATGACCATCCATCCTCGAGTTCCATACTTTTAGGTAGACCATTCTTGAAAACAATAAAAACAAAAATTGATGTCTACAATGGTACATTGTCCATGGAATTCGATGGGGAGGTCATCAACTTCAATATCTATGAAGCAATGAGGTACCCAAGTGATGTTCATTGCATAAATTTTGTTGATATAATCCAACCTTTGACTGAAAAGTGTTTTGAGTTGACTAACCATGATTTGTTGGAGTTAGTTTTTAGCAGGAATTTTGATAGCAAGTTAGTCAAAGAGATTGCAGAAAATTTCAAGTTAGATGAAGAGTTGCTGGAAATTGTGGAGAGCATTGAAGAAAAGAAGAAAATAAGGTATGATAATAGCAATGTGAAATTGCCCATTTCTGACACAAAACTTCTTCCTTCCGTTGTACAGGCACCTAAGCTAGAATTGAAGACTCTTCCAGATCATTTGAAGTATGCGCACCTTGGGGAAGAGAAGACTTTGCCTGTCATTATCTCCAACAAGTTGTCCATGGTAGAAGAAGATGAGTTGGTGACTTTGCTGAAAAAGTATAAGAAAGCTATTGGGTGGACAATTGCTGACATAAAAGGGTTGAGCCCTTCCTTGTGCATGCATAAGATCCTCATGGAGGAGGACTTCAAACCAACTCGAGAGGTACAGAGAAGACTGAATCCACCCATGATGGAGGTGGTAAAGAAAGAAATCATGAAGCTTTTGGATGCAGGTATGATTTACACTATCTCAGATAGTAAATGGGTGAGCCCCGTTCAGGTAGTCCCGAAAAAAGCAGGGGTCACAGTTGTCAAGAATTCTGAGGGAGATTTGATGCCAACCTGTGTGCAAAACGGGTGGAGGGTTTGTATTGACTATAGAAAGTTGAATGCCTCAACGAGAAAAGACTATTTTCCTTTGCCATTTATTGACCAAATGCTAGAGAGATTGGTGGGTAAATCTCATTACTGTTGCTTGGATGGTTTCTCGGGTTTTCATCAAATTCCGGTATCCCCGGAAGACCAAGAGAAAACCACCTTCACTTGTCCCTTTGGCAAAATTTGCTTATAGGCGTATGCCTTTTGGTCTATGCAATGCACCTGCAACATTTCAGAGATGCATGATGAGCATTTTTTCTGAATATGTTGAAAACATCATTGAAGTTTTCATGGATGACTTCACAGTCTATGGAAACTCATTTGATGAATGTTTGAGCAATCTAACAAAAATTTTGCAAAGGTGCATTGACACAGATCTTGTGCTTAACTATGAAAAATGCCATTTCATGGTGGACAAAGGATTGATTCTAGGTCATATTGTGTCCCAAAAAGGCTTGGAAGTTGACAAAGCCAAGATAGATGTTATCAAAAGTCTTCCTTACCCGACAAATGTTCGGGAAGTTCGTTCGTTTCTTAGCCATGCAGGTTTCTATCGGCGGTTCATTAAAGATTTTTCAAAGATTACAGTGCCGATGTGTCAACTACTCCAAAAAGATGCTGAATTTGAGTTCACTCAGCCATGCAAGGATGCCTTCGATCGTTTGAAGGATTTACTCACCTCTGCTCCAATCATCCAACCTCCTAATTGGGATCTCCCATTTGAGATCATGTGTGACGCGAGCAACACGGCTATAGGGGCAGTATTGGGTCAAAAGGTGGGTCGAGCACACCATGTCATCTACTATGCATCAAAGACCCTTGATAATGCACAATGCAACTACACCACAACAGAAAAAGAGTTGCTCGCTATTGTTTTTGCACTAGAGAAGTTCCGGAAATACCTCCTTGGAACTAAAGTGATCATATACTCGAACCATGCAGCCATAAAGCACTTACTTACCAAGAAAGATTCGAAGCCGAGGTTAATACGGTGGATGCTGCTTTTGCAAGAGTTCGATATTGAGATCAAAGATAAAAGCGGGAAAGAGAACCTAGTCGCCGACCATTTGAGCCGAATAGTTCAACCCGAAGATGCGATTCCCATCCATGACACATTCCCGGACGAGCATTTGTTTGCTATCCAAACACCACCTTGGTATGCGGATATATGCAACTTCATGGTCACGGGAAAGTTCCCACCCGAGCTCACGAGGTCACAGAGAGATAAGATCAAGAAAGAGGCGAGAAGGTACATTTGGGATGAACCGTACCTTTGGAAACATTGTGCAGATCAGGTAATAAGAAGATGTGTTGAAGAACATGAGGTACAATCTATTCTCAACTTTTGTCATAGTTATGCTTGTGGAGGGCATTTTGGTCCTCAAAGAACTGCCAGGAAAATTTTAGACTGTGGATTTTATTGGCCCCGACTTTTTCATGACTCCTACACTTTTTGTAAAAGTTGTGAGAGATGTCAAATGACCGGTTCTTTGAGTTCCCGAAACCAAATGCCCTTGACCCCCATCTTGGTTTGTGAAAAATTTGATATATGGGGTATTGACTTTATGGGTCCTTTTCCTTCATCCTTTGGGAATTTATACATCCTTTTGGCTGTTGACTATGTTTCCAAATAGGTAGAAGCAAAGGCAACAAGAACTGATGATGCAAAAGTTGTTGTAGATTTTGTCAAGGCTAACATTTTATGTAGGTTTGGAACTCTAAAAGCCTTGATCAGTGACAGGGGCACAGACTTCTGTAACAAAACTCTTGGATCAGTTCTCAAGAAGTATGGAGTCCAACATCGGGTGTCCACAGCTTATCACCCGCAAACAAATGGACAAGCTGAAGTGTCAAACAGAGAAATCAAGTCCATACTTGAGAAAACAGTGAACACAAACCGCAAAGATTGGAGTTTGAGATTAGAAGATGCACTTTGGGCATACCGAACTGCATATAAAACTCCAATTGGGATGTCACCTTATAGACTTGTGTTTGGAAAAGCTTGCCACGTCCCTGTTGAACTGGAACACAAAGCTTTCTGGGCTGTCAAAAAGCTAAACATGAAGATGGATGAAGCGGGTGTTCAACGAAAGTTAGAGATCCAAGAGCCGGAGGAGATAAGAAATGAAGCATTCGAGAGTTCACGCATCTACAAAGACAAGGCCAAAGCATTCCATGATAAGTACCTCTCCCGTAAGACCTTTGAGATTGGTCAAAAGGTATTACTCTATGACTCTCGACTTAAATGGTTTTTCGGTAAGTTACGGTCCCGGTGGGTAGGACCGTTCATTGTTACGAATATATTTGATCATGGTGCAGTTGAGATTAAGAGTAACAAAACTGGAAAAGTGTTCAAAGTTAATGGCCATAGGTTAAAGGTTTTCTATGAAGGTTTCCAAGAGAAAGATATGGAGGTTGATAGCTTGGAACGCCCGGACTACATTGAGTGAATCTAAAGGGCAAAGTCGAGCCAAAGACTTGAAACAAAGGCGGCTAACCGAGAGGCAACTCGGGAGTATTTCTTTCTATTTTCTTTATTTTGATTTATTTCATCCGTGTTGAAATGTTTTTACATCTTTTCGAGGGTTCCGCGCAAATAACTTTTCTATTTAATGCTCAAAGAAAATATGTTTTTGTTTACAAAAAAATAAATAAATAAATTCTATCTAAAGAAACCTAATCTTCTTGAATAAGTTGAAGTGGTGGATTAGTCGTGGCTTGAGATTAGAACTTGTTCGTTTTTCATTAAAACTCTTGAAGCAAACCAATCTCACACGAACACGTCTCCCGAAGCTACTCGTGCAAAACAAAAAATGATAAACTTATCAACACCACATCATAAAGACAGATATAGTTTAGCCCTTGGAACACACGATCGGTCTTATGAGTTATTGCTCATTCATATCCAAACTCCAATTTCAAAGAGTCATAAAATGAATATAAAATTTCAGAGACTCGAATTCTCCAGCGCTTTAAAAAATCTTTTCTACCTATTCCGTTCTAAATACCATGCTTAGGGACATTGTTTCCGACTATACTTACGGGTCTTTTCGCGTTTACATCAGTCCCAAAAAAAAAATTAAAAAATTAAAAAATTAAAAAAAAATTAAAAAAATAAAAAAAAGAAAATTAAAAATTAAAAAAAAATTAAATAAATAACTAAAAATATTATTAAGTTAATCTGTGACCTTTGGGATTCGAACAAGTAAACTCCGAGGGGTGTTTTACACCTAATTGCCTAAAGCAAATTTGTTTGGGACTGATTGGGTTGAAAGTTCGCTACACGGGTTCCATAGAAAGTCATGAACTTAATAATAACAAATAAAGCTAATCTGTGGCCTTTGAGGTTCGGGCAAGTAAACCCGAGGGATCTCTTTAAATCTAGCACACTAAGGTCATCTAATTTGGATGTGTTGGTTGGAAGCCCGTTACATGGATTTCAAAGAAAGCCATGAGCTTTATTTGTAGAAAAATATAATTAGATAGTTTATATATATTTATGTTTATATTTTAATTGAATAATGTGTTTGAAAATAAAATGTTTGGCTGTAAACATTGGGACTGACTGTAAACCAGTTTGACTGGTGTAAGTGGTTTGAAACATGTAACCAATCTGGGTAAATATTAGGGAATTTTTAGAAAATATTTTTTAGAAAAAGATTGTTGTTAGTCAACAAATAGTTGGAGTCGGTCATTGTCATGCTTTGTAAAATGAAAATGATTGAGCATATTTTGCATCACATGTTTTCACAAGAGTAAGACCACAATTTGTTCCACGTGCTAACCCAATACTTGTAAAAGTGAACAAGTGTTGTAACTTCTGATTTTGTTGAGTTGCATTAGGGAATGGCTAAAAACCTTGTTTTACATGTTATATATCTTTGTGGGGTTAATGTCAAGTCATCTCAAGACCCGACAGGTACACCTTCGACTGTATGACATAATGAGATTAATTGGATTGAATATGTTCGTTTTGTTTTGTTTATTGCATTAATGTTTGAAAAAAAATCTTTTTGTACATATGTTATTTTCATTAGTTCTTCTTTTATTGCATGCATGCACTCTTAATTCCACTTAGTCCTTTTCGTTCCTTCCATTATTTTCATCTTGGTTTCTTTTTAGTCACCTGTCGTCTTCTCTAGGTAGATTCTCGATTTCGTTCTTTCTTGAGGACAAGAAAGGTCTAAGCTTGGGGAGGTTTGATAGGTGCATTTTATGCACCTATTTTGCATGTTTATTTCCAACTTTTTATAGCATTCTACTTTATAAGTCTTGCATTTAGTTGATTATTAGGGTAATTGCATATTTCATTAAGAATGCCTGGTACTTCACTATTTTTGATTTATTTTGTAGGCATTATGGAGAATGTAACGTGGAGCTTGGATGCATGGATGCTTGGAGCATAGAGCTTTGGAACATGAAGAGAAGATGAACTGGTCATTCCGTGCCAGAAAACATGAAGATGGAGCCAACAGTGAAGACTTTTTGGAATTTTAGCAAAAAGCATGGGCCATGCCAAAAACACATGGTCAAGACAAATGGTCATGCCAAAAACACATGGGCAAAAGGCATGGCCATGCCAAAAATGCGTGGCCTTATGGCAAGTCACGTGAACTTTAATTAAAAGAGCAGAAGAACGTCATTTGAAGAGAGAACGGTTTTGGGAGTAGTTTCTGGCGATCCAGGCCAATTTTGGGAGAATTCTTGGAGCTTTTGAGAAGACTTAATCATTGCAAACATTTGGATTTCACTTTTTTAAGGATTAAACATTCCAATTCCATCTTATTCTTGTTTGATTTGTTCTTAGCCATGTGTGGCTAAGAAACCCTAGTTCTAGTTCTTGTTCAAAAAAGGTTGATTGCTTGACTTGAAGCATATGATTTGATGTTTGATTTGTGATTCTATTCTAGTGATTATGTTTTTGTTTAAACTAGAATCCTTGAATTTGATTTGTGTTTGATTGGCCACTTTCATGAATTGAATTTTTGTGCAGTTAATTAACTTTTAGGGCACCTAATCATTCCATTGAGTTAATAATTGGTAACAAGCAATACGTTTTCTTATTGTAAAACATATATCACATGTTTTCACACTTCTGAGCGTATGAGAAGAAATGAACATTGTTGGGAAGCTTGTACAAAACTTAATGCAGTTTTTCAATACAATCTAAGAGCGTGTTTATGTTGAATTAGTAAAGCTAGGTCTAATCAAAGAGCGTGTTTTGGTTAGATAATTTGGCAAGCGAGAGTTATTAGAGCGTGTTAATATCTTTCAGTACCAACATAGAATAGCAATCTTGAATTACATCAAGTCATAATCAAGTTGAAGACAACATTGAGAACTAGAACTAGAACCATTCAATCAATTTGTTTACAAATCTATTTCATTTTGTGCATGCTTTTAAAGTAGATTGTTATTTAGTTATTTACTTTTGCAAACAAACCCCACTTTGTGACCAAAGTACCTTGTGCAAAAAGGTATAGACTTTTGTCCCGTGTCTCTGTGGTTCGACCCTGCTTGCCTTGTACTACTTTTTAGTGCATTAAAGCAGTGTACTTGGAGTCTATTGTACCCCTTTATTTGTTGGGTCTGACACGCCTAACAGGTTCTAAACAAACGTTCCAAGAAAATCGAAGAAACCTATTATGTCACCTTCGATGACAACTACGTCAAGAAGCTTCAAACAACCAAAGGATCAATGGAGGAAATCTTTGTGGTCAAGTCACAACATCCATTTCAAATTTATTTGAACAATACTTATCGTTATTCGATGAACTAGAGAAAGACATTCACTTTGAAGCAAAGGAAACTAACAATAAAATTGACACCTTGAAGCGAATCATTGATGACATAGCGAAGTATATGGAAAAAGAACACCCAGAGGCTACAGAACAGCCTAGTCTAAGAGAACCTCCAAAAGAAAGTTCTACATTTCAGGAGGAGGGTTCATCTTCATCCGATAACCCTGAATTACCATTCCAGGGGGAAAAACCATCCACTACTATATCAACCGAACGTCCAATCGAGGGGGAGAATTATGAGCCTGAAGCAGAAACTGTTTCATCATTCGAGGGGGAGAATGTTAATACAAATGATGAAGATGATGATACACATTCATAATTTGGAGAAGAAGTAAATGATGAACTGGATCCCTCCTATGATCCAAATTACCCTCCTCTTATCAAATGGACGAAAGATCATCCAAAAACCCAAATCATTGGTGAATCATCGAAGGAGTTCTCACACGCTCTCAACTGAAAGCGAAACAAACTGCTTTATTGTCTCAAGTGGAATTTTGCATGTTTAATTCGTTTGGCTCAAAAATTGAACTGAAGATTGTCAACACTGCACTCGATCACTCTGATTGGGTACAGGAAATGCAAGACGAACTCAACGAGTTTGAGTGAAATAAGGTATGGAGACTGATTCCTACACCAAAGGATGCATCTGTAGTTGGACTAAAATGGGTATTTCAAAACAAAAAAGAACAAGGAAGGGAATGTAATTCGTAACAAAGCAAGGTTGGTTGTGAAGGGATATTGTCAAGAAGAAGGGATAGACTACGAAGAGACCTTCACTCTAGTAGCAAGATTGGAATCTGTAAGAATTTTATCTTGCTTATGTTGCTCACAAGAACTTTGAAGTATATCAAATGGACGTCAAGTGTGCATTAATAAATGGAGAATTAGAAGAAACGGTGTATGTTGAGCAACCACCAGGTTTTGTGAACGACAAGTATCCAGATCATTGCTACATTCTGGACAAGGCGATTTATGGTCTGAAGCAAGCACCGAGAGCATGGTATGAAACATTAACTCGATTTCTAAATATGTCAAAGTTTAAACAAGACTCGGTTGACCCAACCTTCTTTTGTAAGAAAGAGGGTGACTACCTTAAGATTGTACAAATTTATGTCGATAATATCATCTTTGGCTCCACGAATCCTGACTTAACAACAAAATTCAGGAAGTTAATGGAGACTAAATTTGAAATGAGCTCAATGGGTCCAATTAACTTCTTTCTTGGCTTAAATATTAGACAGGGACCCGAAGACATTTTTATTAATCAAGAGGCTTACACGAACACTTTGCTTGCCTAGTTTGGAATGTTGGGAGACTCAAAAGTGAAGGTTCCCATGGCGTTTGGCATGAAGTTAACACCTTTTCTGGACATACCGGCTACTGACATGACCCTCTATCGTCAAATGATAGGGTCCTTGATATATCTAACAACAAGTCGACCAGACATAATGTTTTCTGTTTGTTATTATGCTAGGTTTCAAGCTAATCCTCGCGAACCTCACCTGTTGGCTGTGAAGAATATCTTTCGATATTTGAAGCGAACCTCTTCTCTCGGTCTTTGATACCCAGCAAAATCAGGTTTCTTTGTTCATGCATTCTCTAATGCTAATCTAGGAGGATGTGTACTGGACCGAAAGAGCACTACTAGAGGATGCCAGTTCCTTGATGGCAAACTTGTCAGCTGGCAATCGAAGAAACAAACATGTGTGTCTCTTTCTACAGCCGAAGCAGAGTATATAGCTGCAGCATCATGTACATCACAGGTCAATTGGATACAAAGTCAACTTCGAGACTGTGGCCTGAACATGAAGAAAATTCCATTATATTGTGACTCTGAAAGTGCAATAAGGATATATTACAACCCAGTGCACCATTCCAAAACGAAACATATAGCATTGAGGTATCATTTTATTAAGGATCACATGGAAGACGGTAATGTCGAAATACATTTTGTAAGAACCATTGATCAATTAGCTGACATCTTTACAAAAGCCTTGCCTGAAGCAAGTTTTAATAAAATCTTACAAGGCGTAGGAATGATGGAAGCTGAATCTGTATCGAAATCGCTTTCGCCTCATTAAAAGTTGGAAGCGAAATATAGCGAACACTCGGTCTATTTCAGGTCCTGATTTTTCGGGAACTGAAATGAACCGAACGCTCGGTCCTTTTCGCCTCTTATATTTTCATGACTTTTTGGTTGTTCCTTTTGTACACTTTATTGTATGTTAATTTATTTTATGTTTTTCGCTTACTTTTCATAAAATCCAAAAATATTTTTTTATTAAATTTCACAAACTCCAAAAATATTCTATTTTCTGTTCTTTTTGTTTTTTGTTTATTCTTTTCAGAAAATTCTAAAACTTCAAAAATATTTTTCCTTTCTGTTTCATTTCATGTTTGATTCTTTTCTTAAGCTTGATGATCACAAGAGCTATAATGATTGGAGCTAAAGCATGTATACCATTTCTATCTTTGTACTAGTTAAGTGTCCCTAGAAGCATGTTGTTGTATGAAGACCGAAGCCTCCAAGACTATGAGTGAAGCCTTAATGATTTGATCGACACCAATCATTTCTTCCCAATAAGGATGCTAAATTTACTCAAGTCATGAGCTTCCTTACTCTTCTCATAAAGAGTTAAGAGTTTTATTCTTTTTCACTCTCAAATAGCAAGGGTACTTACGATTTCTTAACCACCTTATCTTATTTCTCTATCTCCGTTCACTCCATAATTGTAACCCTTGAGACTCTCAGCAATTACCCCTGAGGTTTATGGTTACACAACATCTGTGTTGATGATCTTAGATACGTTCACCACGTGCTAAGGGAAACCCAAAATCCAACAACTTATATGAATTGACGGTGATCACGTATACATTTGAGCTATTACTTGTTATCTCATGAAATCATTTTTAATTTTTGCGTGATCTTTATGAAATTCTCTTGCACCAAGACGTTTCTTCCCATAAGATCCAGTTTTTTTTTTTTTTGTTGAGATTTCACATTATCACCCAGTCACTGAAAAAGGACAAAACCTACTTGTTTAAAAGGCTACACTGGTCTCACAAGTGCTTCTTCCACTTTTGGTCTTATGTAAAGTACCCAAGTATGGATTGAAGAGAAAGCCACCCTAATAGCTACATATAAAAAGATGCATTTCAATGTCTCTTTATAGGCATTTGATCGTAAATCAACGGGAAATCAAACAAGCACTTTGAAGTCTCTCTTGACTTTGAAGGTAGAGATTCGTGCCCAGGATCCACCGTTTTATGTCTTTCTAGACATCACATATATCCCACAAAATATTTGCTTTATTTATTTATCTTTGGCACTATCTTGCACGAAGATCTTTGATTTTCCAAACTCTGGTTCGGTTTCTCATAAGCTATTTTCATATATATATATATATATATATATATATATATATATATATATATATATATATATATATATATATAGCTTCAGTTCATTATGATGGAATGAAGTCTATTAAAAGTGAAAGGTTGAGTCATCATGGATATGAAGAGTTCGTCATTTGAATCAATAAGGATGAGATAAGTATGGAAGGACGTGTGAATTTGAAACGATCGCTAATGTCACCACCTATCTAGGTGTAACAGTTGTACAATCCCGGTTTTCTAGGCATCGATTGAGATTTTATCGCCTGTGATATGATTACGATTTCTTTCTCACTCCTGCTTGATAGTATAAAGAGTTTTCACAAATTACCTTTACTCTTTTACTGCTCACATATTTTCAAAGCGAATACCGGTGATTCTTTCTCCACTGTTCATCTTCTTCTACATGAAGCTTCAATAATAGCAAAATCCTCTTCAGTCTACGAAACCACTGCTCGATCAACTCTTCTCTCTATCTAGGCGAATCAGAATCTTCTGATTGATCGCACACCGTTTGCCTACGATCCATATATGTTCAATGTGGTGGAATGTCTCAAGTACTCTCCACTCGTCATCACTTTGACGAAGGTCGAATCCGTACCAATGTCTTTTCTCTCACAGGTGAACTCCACCACAACCTATGACAAGACAAAAGAGAGGGTTTTCTTTGAAGTTCTCGATCAAAAGACGTCGATTTCCAAGGATCGATTTTGCTCGCTGCTACGACTCCTTTACGACGCCACCATGGTCAACCCTAAATCTATTACCACTTCTCAGCTCTTCTCCATGTTCTACAATATGGGGTATACGGAACTCCTCACGAAAGTAACCAAAGTCAAGAAGTCTTGCCTTCGTCCTTAATGGAATGGCCTCTTCACCCTGCTCTTCAAGGGTCTTTCTGAGAGGGTCGCTGGTTCAGATGGGGCTAGCAAGCTTTTCATGACTCTTCTCTATGGTATTTACATTGGAGTAAACTTGGACTATGGTTCTTTTCTTTGGACTCAGTTGGTGCAAAGTCTTTCTTTAGCTTCGCGTCATTCAGAAATCTCATGTGGAAGGTTTTAGATTCTGGTCACCCATTGGGCTATGGATAGGTTTCATGTGCCTATTATGGCTGACTCATTACTCTCCTCAATCTCTATGTTTCATACAACTAAGATCATAGTCACTGATCCCTCCAGGTTTCCCTTTGACGGTTCTATTCCAGCCTCTATGTATGCTTGTGTGTCTGATGCAAGCAAACTCTTTCAAGCGTACAAGAATCTTCCTTCTTCTGGGACAAGAGAGTTAACTCCAGAGATGATCCAATCCTTAGAGGAAGCTGATAAACCACCAAAGAGGGGCAAAAAGCCTGATTTGAAGAAGAAGGAGACGGAGGGTCAATTGTCCAAGGTGACCACTCCTAAGAAGCGAAAGTATGAGAGGGCAGCCCCCTCCCAACCACAGAAGAAAAAGATTAAGAAACTCACTAGGAAACCACGTCGTGTTTTCTTCCAGTTATTCAGACTACACTCCTTCATATCGACAACCAAACTCTCCATAAAGCGAAAGCTCAAGCTCTGATTCAGATGATGAAAGTTCAGCCCGTGGTAATACACCTCCAGTCTCGCCTACACATGAGGTACCAGTTCGCTCCAACCCACTTTCATCTCCACTAATCTCAATCCCAATTTCCATAACTCTAATCCCACTAGTTATCACTTCCAATCCCACAACAACCATTCCCATACCTTCTCCCATATTCACCGAAGCAACCACTGTCACTGCTACCCATACTACCGAAACTGAGGTTCGTGCCAACGTATCTGATATGGGGGTTCATACCTCAGTGGCTGACACCCCTGTTACATCTAAACCCCTCTCACCTTCTCCATCAACAGGAAACACCCCAATTCTTGGAGGAGAGGATGTCGACTTTGACACTTTCTAGTCCTTATAGTGTGCAAATCGATGATGATGATGATGCCCCTATCATCAAGCGTCATCTCAAGGAGCTGAACGAAAAGCTTGACAAGCTTATGGCCTCCTCCTCTACTCAAGATTCTTCTTCTGAATCTGCTATCAAAACCATGATGGCCACCTGGGTCAAGGAACATGAAGCTTCAATCACCAAATCCACCTCTACTTTTGATGCTTCAACCAAAGTTTGTACCGAAGCAACCGAAAAAGTCGATAAACTAATTCAAGATGCTAATCTTTTTCTTAAGTCTTTACAGGGTGTCGCAGACAAAAATGCCAACAAAATCAACGCCATGATTCAGAGCTTAACTCAATCTTTTCAAAAAGAGAAAGAGCACTTTGAGGCGACTCGCAAAAACTTGACCTCTGGTCAAGTCAAACTACAAGTATCTGTCTCGGAATGTTTGGATAAACTTCAGGCATATCTTGCTTTGGAAAGCAGAGTGATGGATGAACCTGCTCTAAAACCCACTCAACTCAAAACCCAAACCCTGAAGCTCAACCATGCGAACTAGGAACTTGAAGCATTGCGTTCAGAGCAACGTGTGTTTAAAACCTCTGTGGGTGATATTCATTCAATTGTCCTTCATCTTCTCGAAGCCCACAATTATGTTCTTACAATTTCTGTTAGACGTCATTTGGCTGAGAAGTTGAGGCCAACGCTTGATATTCTGAGTCGCATTGAGGGTGTTCCGGAGTCTGTTGTCCCTCCGTAACAAGGGGGAAGAAAATAAGCCTTCATCTCTACCACCGAAAGCTCAACAACCGAAGGTGGTTACTGAATTGAAGGGGAAAGAAGCTTCGGGTTCTGGTGCTCAAAATAAAGGAAAAGGCATTGAAGATGATGATGATGAGGACGATGTTGACCATATAGAGGAATCGGCTCCCAAAACAAGCACATACAAAGCCAAGCCCTCTGTTCAACAGATTAAGATAAGGTTCAAGAAGCGATCAATCAAGAGAATGAACAGAGACAAGTGAATCTGATTAAACAAAGGAAATTGAAGTTTCCATTGTGGTCATTAGAAAGGCTTAGAAAGGAGGTTCTTGAAGCACCAAGCTCTCATTGGCTAGAGCCTGTCGTTTCGTTCGATGTTGAGAATTCTAAAGATTCTCAATTCGATATGCTTATCACTCGCAAGGCCTTCATCTTTCACTACTTTGAGTCTACAGTGGCGATTCCTTCTCCAGACCCAAAGGTTGATCAAGACTTGCTTGAGTACTATCATGAATTCTCTCAACCCCAGTACCTGACTTGGAGTAACAAGAAGATCACAATAGTTAAAGTACTGAAACCCACTCCAGCAGGGAAGTTCCTAAACATCAAGCTCAAAGTGACTTGAGGATCAGTCGGTTCAACTCATACAATCATGCTTGCTGACTTACCGAATCTAAATCCACATGATTGGATTCTCCTGAACAACATTCTACTTGCCAACCCAAAGGAGTGTGAACCAATAATAGGTCACATCAAGCATATGATAGTGTGCTACATTCACAAAGTAGAACAGATGGATCAAGAGGTTGCCATCGCTATTCGAAAGAAGCCTTCAATCAAGCCAATCGGGAAGGCAGGTGACATTGAGTAGATGGTGAAGGGTAAAATAAACTCACAGTTTTAGATTGTTATGTTTATTAGGCACGAAGGTCAAAGGTGTCTGTTTGTTCTTGCTGATAAACAACTATTCTCTAATTCTTGCTTAAATCATATTCTCGAGATTATCCAGGAATGTGATCAAAACAGTGAGGAAGACAAGAAGCAGTTCACAGATATGATTCGGTGGTATACGACTTTCAGACGAACTATACTTGCCATTATTCCAAGGTTGCTAAACGAATTCCTCAACCTCTATCGAAGTGAAATCTCGCCCCAATTGACGCAAAGGGGGAGATTGTTGGGCTTATAGTGTTGCGTCCTGGGCTCGGTTGTTAGTCCAATTTTGTCACCGGTTTGGGCTTGTCCAGTCGTGTGTTTTGTTTTAGGGCTTAGTATATAAGTTGCATGCATGCAATCTTATCATTAATGCTTTTGATTATTATTCTCATTAATTGTATTGTAAAACCCTAGCTCACCTCTACAGCGGAAGTTCTTTCTCGAGCTCTGCTGAGGTGTGACTATATTGGAATCATTAAGCTTTTTTTATTCAACTTGTGTTTGCATTGTTTGATTATTTTTTTTCATTAACCCGTTGAAGATCTAATCGATCTAAAGAGTTTTTCAACTCATCATAATGGATAAATTTCGAAACTTTATCCATTATGGAGTTACTAGGAACCATGAAAATTCATCTTGATGGGTTTTGGTGAATCATGCTTAAGTTGATGCTCATATTATAATTTTAGATGGATAAAAACGGGTTTTGGGTTCCATTAAGACATGCAAAAGCATAAAGTTGGCAACTTTATGGCTTACTACATTTTAAGGATCCTAGATCTGAAGATGGACGTTATGTCTTAACTGATTAAGACCTCAAAAATAGAAGTTGGCCATCTGGGCGTAAGCAGGGCGTACACATAGGTACGTTGAACATACGTGCCAAAGGTTCCAATGTTGCGAGGGTTTTGAGTACGTCGACCATACTCGGAGGGTATGTTGAGCGTACTTATCAGAGGGAATACTTGGACTTTATTTCAGGCCGTTTTGGGCCTTAAGAACGTCAGGCCCTTGTTGGACCGTGAGTTTTTCTGTGATGGGCTTTTAGACTTGGACCCATTTTTGTAATGGCATATCTTTATGGATTTGGGACTAATTTTATGTGGGCCTTGGTGGGTTAGGCCTAATAAGGCTAGGACTAAGTAACTTTTTCCCTTAAAGATAGGATTTAAGGTTGGGACCCTCGTTGTGGGCTATTGACCTAATTTCTAATTTGGGTTTATTTTACTTGTGATTTAGAGTGAGAGGATTTGCGAGTCAGTAGCTACAGTGTGATTGGATACCTTCAGTCTGAGGTGGGTTTCTTTCACTGTATTCGTGGGTTGAAGGTATCAATGCTGACCCACTAGTTTATGATGCAGTATGACGATTTTCTTCGTGACAATTGTCAATTATACCGGTATTTGCTTGATGACTATGTGATTATTTTGTTATGATATTATGTGGTAGTGGTAGGGGTGAAATAGAACCGATACTAGTTGAAATAGATCAAATGGGATTGCAAGCACCTAGATATGCTTGATTGTATCTGGTTGAAATAGACTAAATCAGATTGCAAGCACCCAGATATGTTTGATTGTATCTGGTTGAAATAAACCGAAGGGGATTGCAAGCACCCATATATGTTTGACTATTATGTATGTATGGTATGCGATATTTTGTGGGAGCTCACTAAGCTTTGTGCTTACGGTTTACAGTTTATGTTTCAGTTACTTCTAGTTCGAAAATGGAGGGCCCAACTTGATCGCACCGCATATGCCCATGTTTTATGCATTATGTGATTTTGGGATTTATACTATAATATTTCAATATGATACACTTTTGGTTGTTTTGACATGGTTACTGAATGTTTTAACATGAATTAAAAATGAAATTTTTACCTTCTAGTTTTTGGGATGTTACAATAAAACTCATCAGTGGTAGCAGAACCTATGTTTGTCTAACATTGGTTGTACATGAGATAAACGAACAAAACAAAAATTTTCAAAAAAATTGCATCTCAGAACGTGAGAAGTAGTGTCTCACGACCTGAGATTACTCTGAAATAGAAATTCGGGATTTTGTTGTCTAATTTGATTAGTGTGGTTAATTTTAGTAATTATCTAGTTTTAAATATGTCAAAATCCAATTTTTGAATGTCTTATATAATTAAAATAAAAACCATAAATATCAGGAGATAACCTTTAATTATAAAGGTCTAAGAACTTAGTTGGGTGTTAGAAGGACTATAAAAGGTTAGAAAGGGTGACCTAATGTTCTGGACTAAGCCATTGTTCAGGATGTTCATGGGACTCGGCAAGTGCATGAGCAGACTCGGCGAGTCCAAGGCAATCTTCTTATGGATGAAGATGAACTCGGAGAGTTTTTCATACAACTTGGCGAGTCATGGACCGGACCTGTTTATTAGTTGAAGATGGACTCGACGAGTTGTTCATACAACTCGGCGAGTCGGATGAAGATTCAGTCAATGTTCATTTAGAAGGAAAACTCTTCGAGTCATCGCCTAACTCGACGAGTAGGGACGGGTATAAGGGCAGATGGAAGGATAGGGACTTGACAAGTGTTCAGGCGACTGTTCAGTTTTCAAGATACTCTCTCCGGATTTTTCTCACCAAATCAAATCGTATATAATGGTTTTGATGGTTCCATATCTCTTTACCACTTTCAAACTCTCTAAAAGATTTATGGCGATCACAAAGCTCTTCACTATTCATCTTCTTCTTTAAGCTTCATCAATGGCGGCTTCATCTGAGAATCTTTCTGTTCAAGACCAAATTGCTTATTCATCTCTTTTGACTATTAAGAAACATGAAAACCTCATCATCGACCTTGATCAAGTTCGTTATGATCCCTTTCTATACCTCTGATTGAGTGCCTGAAATACTCTCCTCTCACCATTGGTGTGTCTCAAGTTGAGAATGTTCCACTATCGATTCTCTCCAATGCATACACAATAGCCAACTATGTCAAGGAAGAACAGAGGATTTACTTCGATATCCATAACCATACAACCTCGATTTCCAAAACCCGCTTCTGCAATCTGTTAGGGTTTCCTCAGTCTGAAAACATGGTCAACCCAGAAACCATCTCCAATGCTACTATCTTGGAAATGTTTTATCAAATGGGGTATAAGGAAACTCTCACAGCTGTTTCCAAGTTCATGAAACCCAATCTTCCACCTACATGGAATTCCCTATTCACAGCTGTTTCCAAGTTCATGAAACCCAATCTAAAAGGGTCATTAGAAATGATTGTGCAAGCAAGCTTTTCATGGGTCTAATGTATGATCTGTATACAGGTCAAAATGTTGACTATGGTTCTATCCTCTGGGCTCAACTGATCCAGAGTACTCACTCTGTTACTCGTCATAGTGAGATCTCATGTGCAAGATTTTGGACCATCTTCGTCAACAGGGCAATTAGGCAGCACAAGATTCTAGTGATGTTTGATGTATTGATGGCATCTATTGCAACACTCCATACAATTTGTATCATTATGGCGGATAGGTCAAAGTTTTCCTTCATTGGCTCGATTTTGGAGGTTATGTTTCGTGATGTTCCTCCCTCAAGTAAAATTATAGAGGGTTATTGTGCTCTTACTATTGGATAAGGTGTCTAAGTCCGTAACTATATTTGGTATCAACTTGACCCGACCCGGCATGGTCCATTTGGGTTACACTTCACTAACAACTTGTATGGATATACTTTTGAGAATAAGATGTTTATGATATATTAATATATTATTAGTTATAATATATTAATATGAAATCATAATTATGTAGCACCTGGTTCTTGGTATGTATTCTTTGTAATTAATCCTTTAAACATTTGCATTTTGAACTTGGACTCGGCGAGTTGAAGGACCAACGCGTCGAGTAGAAACGGGATTAGACGCGGGACTTAAGTGATGGACTCGGCGAGTCAGGGACCGGACTCGATGAGTCCGTGCTGTCTGGACAAAAACACTAATATGAGGGTTTGCACCGTATATAAACTCATTAACTTGGCCTCCCTTCTCCCTAACACTCTCCCAGAGCTGCATATCGAAACCCTAGCCGTTAGTGTGTGTTCTAAGGCCATTTTGGTGCTTTTGTGAACTTGTGAAGCTTGTAGGGAAGAAGAGAAGTGGAGTATTCGACTTGGGGGTTGTAGATACAGGAATCTCATTCCATCTTCAGCTTAGTCAAGGTAAAATACCCCTGCTTTGGTCTTTCATTGGATTGCTCATCTTTAGAATATGGATCTTGGGTGCATTTAGGGCTTTTCAAGCCATTTTCGGGCTAAAAGGGTGTTATGAGGACTTTGAATCCGGATCTGGACCATAAGAGGGGTCTCATGGCATAAAGGTGCTAACTTTAGGGCCATGAGAGCCCCATGCACATTGTAGGGCACTTTATATGGATTTTTGAGTTAAAAACCCCATGAATGTGCATCAAGTTTGGAACTTTATGCATGAGGTGGCCACTAGGAGGCCAGATCTATAGTTTTGGTGCGTTAGATCTCATTTAAATCGACTGCATGGATTGGTCAATATTGGACTCGGCGAGTCCGTTCTGGAGTCAGCGAGTCCAAGGCATAAAGTCCCATATCTGTTAAGGGTCTAAAGAACTTAGCTGGGTTTTAGAAGGACTATAGAAGGTCAGAAAGGGTGACCCAATGTTATGGACTAAGCCATTGTTCGAGATGTTCATGGGACTCAGCGAGTGCATGATCAGACTCGGCGAGTCCAAGGCAATCTTCTTATGGATGAAGATGAACTCAGCGAGTTTTACATACAACTCAGCGAGTCATGGACAGGACCTGTTTATCAATTGAAGATGGACTCGACGAGTTGTTCATACAACTCAACGAGTCGGATGAAGATTCAATCGATGTTCATTTAGAAGGAAAACTCGTCGAGTCATCGTCTAACTCGACGAGTAGGGACGGGTATAAGGACAGATGGAAGGATAGGGACTCCACGAGTTGGCGAGCCAACTCGGCGAGTCAGGTCAACTAGTAGTTAACTTTGACTTTGACTTTGACTTGGTCAGGGGTAAAATAGTTGTTTTACCCTAAGAGTAGATACCAGTTCTAACTAAGTGTTTTGTGGGAATTATAGCCAGAGGATTTCCGTAGCAGCAGCGGCCAGATATAGAGGATTCTCGCACAGATCATCAGCTACTACGAGGTAAGTAACCTTCCAGTAGTGGTGGGTCTACGGCCACAATGATGGCCCATCAGTAGGAGTTGTATGATTAGATGATTGTCTATGTGATATTCATCTAGGTTTGCTACTACCTGTTATGTTTATGCGCTAGTGTGATATGATGCTATGTGCTAGTGACAATAGAGGAGATAGTCCCCAGAGTACCGGTCGATAGGGCTGAAGGGGTAGTTATGCCCAGCCATGCTAGATAGAGTATGTGATATGTGTTATGTGGTAGTAGTAGGGGGTGAAAGAGTCCCCAGTATCCGGTCGAGAGAACCAAAGAGGAGACCAGCACCCAGATATGCTAGTCAGCATCCGGTCGAGAGGACCGAAGGGGAGGCCAGCACCCAGATATGCTAGCCTGTATCCGGTTCAGAGGACCAAAGGGGAAGGTTGGGCACCCAGATATGCCTGAAAATATATGTATGTTATCTAGTTGTATGGTATGTGGTATGATGGGGGAACTCACTAAGCTTCGTGCTTACAGTTTTCAGTTTTGGTTTCAGGTACCTCTTCATCGAAAGGGAAAGAGCTGGCGCGGTAACAGCACATCATACACACACATTGTTTTCCGCTTTACGAGCTTGTTCTGGGATTTGTACTCTGATATTGGGTTATTTTCATACTTTGTTTTTCAGACACGATGTATGTTATGAAATGGCTTGATTAGACAATGTTTTATTTACAAGTGTTTTCAAAAGTATTGATTTTAAAAACAAAATTTTTGGGAGTGAAATTTGGGTCGTTACAAGTTGGTATCAGAGCCCTGGTTTGAGGGATTCGGACACACCTTCGGGGGTGTCTGAACTCAAATCAAGGGATTAAAGGATTTCGAAAAAGAAAAAGTTTGCTAAAGGATTAAATAAAGAGTTTTAAGAAAGAACGAAGTGTGTGATGTGCGCGACTGGCCGAGCTCAAGTAAGTATTCCCCAAGTACCCATACAAGCTTATGTTACGTTTATCAATTTCAGTAGAACAACATGCTAGAATAGGACCAAGGATCTAGGAGTGATGCCTTACGTGCCTGCTATATGTGCTTCAGCTTATGAGAATTGCATGCTAGTATTGAGTAGATAGCAGTAGGATAGCCTGGTTAGGTTATGCCTGATAGTATGAACTTAGCATTGTATGCTAGTATAGATTAGTCAGTATGATAACCAGAGTGGTATATGCTTGATTATGTACTCGATGCCCGAATGCTGCTTGCTTTGGGCTTTTAGGAGTTCCAGTTATCTTTACTATCTAGTAAGTGAATATGTTACATTACATATTGTGAGGATTAAATAATAGGTCTAGCTCTATTGCGCAGCTCTTGTCTGAGTCCAACCGTTGTAGGGTAGGATCTCTAATTCGAAGAATTATCTAGTCTTAGTAATATGTAATAGTATTCACGAGCTAGTTAGGGGAAGATAGCAGGGACTTCTTATGCAGCTAATGGCGGAGAGTGGGCTGGTGATTACCCTAGGGCAAGCCTAGGATGAGATTAGCAAGAGATCAGTAGTAGTAGTAGATGGGACCTGGTGGAGTCAAGGCAGTCCTTGAAGAAGGTATGGATAGATGTGGAAGGTAGTATGGGCCCGTACTACTGAAAGTAGAGGATTTGTACCCAAACTGAGGAAGGATGAGATAAGACTAGGGAACTTGTTGTAGATGTGATCCCTCAAGAGGTATCAGTATCACTAACGGTTGTTATTATGTATTGCAGAATGGTTGTACTACGTTCGAGGCCAGTAGTTGGCAGCTCAGGAGTGGGATCGGGTTTGGGGTCAGGTTCCAAACCAGTAGTTGAGGGGATACGTGAGTTGATAGCATCAGAGATCACCAGAGGTATCCTTGAGTCGACCCCCATCATTGTTGGGTCGATCAAGGAAGGGATAGTTGAGTTGATGGAGGATCGCCTCAGGGCGTTCAGTAGTGACCTGACATCTGGCCAGTCAGGATCTTGTACACTGTCCTTTAAGGACTTCATGGGCAGTGGTGCGCCGGATTTTCATGGGGCAAAGGACCCTATAGCTGTAGACGATGGATTGCAAACATCGAGTCTGCACAGTTGACTAGCTTCTGCCCTGAGGGGTCGAAGGTGAGGTTTGCAGCGGGGTGTTTGAGAGACAGAGCTAGAGACTGGTGGGAGTCTGTTGGTGACTCATTGGGAGCCTCGACTGTTGAGGCTATGACATGGCCAGACTTTGTGACCTAGTTTCGAGTGGAGTTTGCCCCTGCGGTGGAGCTCCAGCAGTTAGCTAGAGATTTTCTGGATATGAGGCAGACGACCGAGACTGTGGCGGAGATCACCGCCAAGTTCCGGGAGAGGGCGTTGTTGGTGCCCCAGTACGCGGGTGATGAGGAAATGAGGAGGAATCACTATCATAACATGCTACAAGCTGATATTCAAGAGCATGTCAGTTTTTCCGCTTGCCCTACTCTGGAATCCATGATCGCCAGGGCAAGGGAAAGGGAGATCGACCTGGAGCACATCCGGAATAGGAAGGTTGAGGAGGGGCAGGTTACGGGGGCTTCGGGGAAGAAGCCCAAGGGACCAGACGCAGGGCCGAAAGGCCAACAGGGGTGAGGCTACTGCATGAAATGTGGCAAGACGCACGATGGAGTGTGTAAGTTGGGATCGTCAGGCTGCTATAAGTGCGGCAAGATGGGGTATTTCAGCAGGGATTGCACCGCCCCTGCACCTATGATACAAACGTCAGAGTTGCTGTGTTTCCACTGCAACCAGAAGGGCCACAAGAAGGCCAACTGCCCCCAGTTGACAGCAACATCAGCGCCAGTGAAGGCGCCAGCTCCAGCAACCTTGCAGATCACTGATGGCTGGCAGGGTAAGGCAGAGGCTCCGGTGGTGAGGAGTCGGGCATTTCAGCTGACTATCGAGGAGGCACGCGCCGCACCCGATGTGGTGACGGGTATGATTTTTTCCCTCTGTTTTATTTATTTGCTGTTATGATATTGATATGAGCTCTGTGTATATGCATTTAGGATCGTTCCATGTGAACGGTATCCCATGTCAGGTGTTGTTTGATTCGGGTGCCACCCGATCGTTTGCTTCTCTTGCGCTTAGCAAGAAGTTTACTGAGTCTTCGGGCATGTTGGATTGCCCTTTAGAGGTAGAGATTTTCAATGATTGATCGGTGCGAGCATCAGCGGTGCTTAGGGATTGCGTTCTGAGGTTATTTGAGGAATGTTACTTGTTAGACTTGGTTCCAATTCCGTTGCGTGGGAACAAGGTGATCATAGGCATGGATTGGTTGAGCCCTAATGAGGCGGTGATAGATTTCACACAAAAGTTGGTGTGGATCAGGACCCCAAGTGGGGGAGAGCTGGTGATTCAGGGCGAGAGGCCACAGCGAGGACCAACCCTATGTTCAACAGCGAGAGCTAGGCATTACCTCCAGAAGGGTTGCGCAGGTTATGTCGCGTATGTTATGGTTACCCGGGAGGCGGGTAGGGTGACGGTGGGCAAGGTGCCCGTAGTACGAGAGTTCGCGGACGTATTCCCTAAGGAGCTGTCTGGGATACCTTCGAAGCGACAGGTGGAGTTCAGGATCGACCTAGTCCCTAGTGTGGCTCCGATAGCCAAGGCACCATATCGGTTGGCTCCTCCCGAGATGTAGGAGTTGTCTATGCAGCTCTAGGAGCTGCTAGACAAGGGATTTATCAGGCCAAGTAGTTCGCCTTGGGGAGCCCCGATCCTGTTTGTGAAGAAGAAGGACGGGTCGCATCGTATGTGTATAGACTATAGGGAGCTAAATAAGGTAACATGGAGCATCTTGGTTCTCCAAGATTGATTTGCGTTGAGGGTATCATCAGATGAGGGTCAGAGAGGAGGATGTGCAGAAGACGGTGTTTCGGACGCGTTATGGCCATTATGAGTTCGTGGTGATGCCTTTCGGGCTCACCAATGCTCCTGCCGTGTTCATGGATCTCATTAACCACGTGTGTAGACCGATGTTAGACCGGTTTGTGATAGTGTTTATTGATGATATCTTGGTTTACTCCAAGACGCGAGAGCAGCATGAAGAGCATCTGCGAGAAGTTTTGGAGACTTTGAGGAGGGAGAAATTGTATGCTAAGTTCTCCAAGTGTGAGTTCTGGTTGCGCGAGGTGCGGTTCCTCGGACACCTTGTCAACCAGGACGGGATCTTAGTGGACCCGGCCAAGGTAGAGGCCGTGATGAGATGGGAAGTTCCAAAATCTCCATCTGAGATTCGGAGTTTCTTGGGATTAGCAGGCTACTATAGGAGATTCATTCAGGATTTCTCCAAGATAGTTGTACCTCTAATGCGGCTAATGAAGAAAGTTGTGGTCTTTCGATGGGGGCCTGAGCAGCAGGCAACGTTTGAGACGCTGAGACAGAAATTATGCGAGGCGCCAATCTTAGCCCTGCTAGAGGGCTTGCAGGATTTTGTGGTGTACTGCGATGCGTCCATCTCAGGGTTGGGCACAGTGCTAATGCAGAGAGGGCATGTCATCGCCTACGCGTTGAGGTAGCTGAAGCCTCACGAGGTGAATTACCCGACGCATGATTTTTGGTTGGGGGCTGTTGTGTTCGCCTTTAAGATTTAGCGTTATTATCTCAATGGGGTTCGTTGTACCATCTACACGGACCATAAGAGTTTGAGGTACCTCATGGATCAGCCGAATCTGAACATGAGGCAGCGTCGGTGGTTGGACGTGGTGAAGGATTATGACTGTGAGATCCTTTACCACCCGGGGAAGACTAATGTGGTGGCCGATGCACTTAACCGCAAGGCAGCGCCGATCAGAGGCGTGTGCATGAGGATGACGGTGGTGACTCCCCTATTAGAGCAAATTCAGGAGGCTCAGCAGGAGGCTATGAAGGAGGAGCATCGTAAGAGCGAGCGGATAGTGGGTCAGGTTACCTCTTTCGATTAGGATAGCTAGGGATTATTGACATTACACCATAGTGTGTGGGTACCGTATCATGGAGGCATGCGCCAAGTTCTGATGGAGGAGGTGCACAAATCCCGATTCTCCATTCAGCCCGGGGCGACGAAGATGTATAGGGATCTTTGTATAGACTATTGGTGGCCCTGCATGAAGCGGGATGTAGCTTGGTACGTTGAGGGGTGCTTGACATGCAAGAAGGTCAAGGCCGAGCATCAGAGACCACACGGAAAAATGCAGCCATTGGATATTCTGCTGTGGATATGGAAAGATATGACGATGGATTTTATCACCAAGCTTCATAGGACCGCACGAGGAGTAGATTCTATATGGGTCATCATGGATCGATTGACCACAAGCGCCTACTTCATACCGATCCGGGAGAGTATCTCGGCCGAGAAGTTGGCCGATATCTACATCCGAGAGGTGGTGGCGCGGCACGGAGTGCCCGTTTCCATGATTTCAGACAAAGATGTACGGTTTACTTCCAGGTTTTGGAAGAAGTACCATGACAAATTGGGCACTTGTCTGCATTTTAGCACCTCCTTTCACCCGCAGCAGATGGTCAGAGTGAGCGGACCATCCAGACTCTTGAGGATATGTTGCGGGCATGCGTGCTAGACATCGGTGGTAGCTGGGATACCTATCTTCCTCTAGCTGAGTTCTCATACAACAACAGCTACCACACGAGTATTGATCGTCCTCCCTTAGAGATGTTGTATGGAAGGAGGTGTCAGCAGGCTTCAGACTGCACAGAGTCGGCAGAAAAGTTATGCCGACAAGCGCCATTCAGACCTGGAATTCAAGGTCAGAGATATGGTTCTTCTGAAGGTGTCACCATGGAAAGGCGTCATCCGATTCAGGAAGCGGGGCAAGTTGGACCCAAGGTACATCGGACCATTCAGGGTTGTAGCCCGGGTGGGCAAGGTAGTGTACAGGTTAGATCTGCCATCCGAACTCAGTCAGATCCATAGCACTTTCCACATCTCCTAGCTGCGGAAGTGCCTAGTGGACGACTCAGCGGTGGTAACCCTAGAGGATATTCAGGTGGACGACAACTTGAACTATATTGAGAGGCTAGTGGCAATCCTCGACTGGAAGTCGAAGGATTTGAGGAACAAGAGGGTGGAACTCATGAAGGTGCAATGGCGGCACCGGAAGGCATCAGAGTGGACTTGGGAGCCGGTGGAAGAGATGATGGAGCACTACCCCAAGCTGATTCAGGAGCGAGCAGCAGACTTCGAGGACGAAGTCTAAGATAAGTGGGGGAGATTTGTAGCACCTGGTTCTCGGTAAGTATTCTTTGTAATTAACCCTTTAAACATTTTCATTTTGGCCTTGGACTCGGCGAGTTGAAGGACCAACTCGCCCAGTAGAAGCAGGATTAGACGCGGGACTTAAGTGATGGACTCGGCGAGTCAGGGACTGGACTCGACGACTCTGTGTTGTCTGGACAAAAACCCTAATATGAGGGTTTGCACCCTATATAAACTAATTAACTCGGCCTCCCTTGTCGCTAACACTCTCCAAGAGCTGCATATCGAAACCCTATCTGTTTGTGTGTGTGTTAAGGCTATTTTGGTGCTTTTGTGAACTTATGAAGCTTGGAGGGAAGAAGAGAAGCAGAGTATTCGACTTGGGGCTTGTAGATCCAGGAATCTCATTCCATCTTCAGCTTAATCAAGGTAAAATGCCCCTGCTTTGGTCTTTCATTGGATTGTTCATCTTTAGAATATGGATCTTGGGTGCATTTGGGGCTCTTCAAGCCATTTTTGGACTAAAAGGGTGTTATGAGGACTTTGACTCCGGATCTGGACCATAAGAGGGGTCTCATGGCATAAAGGTCCCAATTTTAGGGCCATGAGAGCCCCATGCACATTATAGGGCACTTTATCTGGATTTTTGAGCTAAAAACCCCATTCATGTGCATCAAGTTTGGAACTTTACGCATGAAGTGGACACTAGGAGGCCAGATCTATAGTTTTGGTGTGTTAGATCTCATTTAAATCGACTGCATGGATTGGTCAAGATTGGACTTGGCGAGTCCATTTTGGGACTCGGCGATTCCAAGGCATAAAGTCCCGTATCAGTTTAGGGTCTAAAGAACTTAGCTGGGTGTTAGAAGGACTATAGAAGGTCAGAAAGGGTGACCCAATGTTCTGGACTAAGCCATTGTTCGGGATGGTCATGGGACTCGGCGAGTGCATGAGCAGACTCGGAGAGTCCAAGTCAATCTTCTTATGGATGAAGATGAACTTGGCGAGTTGTTCATACAACTCGACTAGTCATGGACAGGACCTGTTTATCAGTTGAAGATAGACTCGCCGAGTTATTCATACAACTCGGCGAGTTGGATGAAGATTCAGTCGATGTTCATTTAGAAGGAAAAATCGTCGAGTCATTGCCTAACTCGACGAATAGGGACGGGTATAAGGGCAGATGGAAGGATAGGGACTCCACGAGTTGGCGAGCCAACTCGGCAAGTCAGGTCAACTAGTAGTTGACTTTGACTTGGTCAGGGGTAAAATGGTCGTTTTACCCTAATAGTAGATACCAGTTCTAACTAAGTGTTTTGTGGGAATTATAGCCGGAGGATTTCCGGAGCAGCAGCGGCCGCAGATAGAGGATTCCCGCACAGATCAACAGCTACTACGAGGTGAGTTACCTTCCAGTAGCGGTGGGTCTACGACCACAATACCGACCCATCAGTAGGAGTTGTATGATTAGATGATTGTCTATGTGATATTCATCTGGGTTTGCTAATACCTGATATGTTTATGCGCTAGTGGATATAATGCTATGTGCTAGTGAGAGTAGGGGAGATAGTCCCCAGAGTACCGGTCGATAGGGCCGAAGGGGTATTTATGCCCAGCCATGCTAGATAGAGTATGTGATATGTGTTATGTGGTAGTAGTAGGGAGTGAAATATTCCCCAGTATCCGGTCGAGAGCATCGAAGGGGAGACCAGCACCCAGATATGCTAGTCAGCATCCGGTCGAGAGGACCGAAGGGGAGGCCAGCACCCAGATATGCTAGCTAGTATCCGGTCGAGAGGACCGAAGGGGTAGGTCGGGCACCCAGATATGCCTGACAATATATATATGTTATCTAGTTGTATGGTATGTGGTACGATGGGGGAACTCACTAGGCTTCGTGCTTACAGTTTTCAGTTTTGGTTTCAGGTACCTATTCATCGAAGGGGAAAGAGCTGGCGCGGTAGCGGCACATCATACACACACACACACACACTGTTTTCTACTTTACGAGCTTGTTCTGGGATTTGTACTCTGATATTGGGTTGTTTTCATACTTTGGTTTTCAGACACGATGTATGTTATGAAATGGCTTGATTAGACAATGTTTTATTTACAAATGTTTTCCAAAGTATTGATTTTAAAAACGAAATTTTTGGGCGTGAAATTTGGGTCGTTACAAATTATTTAATTAGTATTGATCAAGAATTAATTTAGTAATCAAAATGGAGCTAATTAAATATGGACTCTTATTTACATATATGGATTGGGCTAATATTTATTTAGGATGGGCTAAGAGTATATGGGGTCCATGGAGGTTTTAACCCATGGATCCTAGGTAAATGAAGAGTCATGGGTATTAGGGTTTAACCCTAATCCTACATACTATATAAAGGAGTCTTTGGTTCAAGATAGTGTGTGCGTGAGCATAAGGGTGAGTAGATTTCTATAGTGATCTTATTCTCTCAAGAGCATCTAACTTGTTTTTGGTGATTTGTGACACCACTTGAGGCATACTTTCAAGAGCCGATTTCTATAGTGATCTTATTCTCTCAAGAGCCGATTTCTGTAGTTGTCATACTTTCAAGATTAGTGTTAATATGATTATGCTAATTGTCTTGAATGTGATGATATGAATTAACTTGCACTATGACTTTGAATATGATCATGTATGTATGTTTGTTTGATTATTATGATTAGTTAAAACCCATGATTGTATGTTTTAATAGAATCCATAATTTGTCCTCATGTTATGGATTACCAAAAGTCTTTTTCATTAAAACCATTTAAATAACTCATATGTTACATAAAATGAAGAGTCTTCATTTTTTGGCCATTAACTCGTAAGTTATGAAGTTGAAGAGTCTTGAATAGTTTCAAAACTTGCCCTCAACTCTTGGAATTTGTAAAGTCTTACACATTAATACTTTAATTCCAAATAGATCCTTGGAATTTTAAAAGTATAAAATTCAACCCTTATACTTCTATAATATTAAAAGTTTAATTAGTATATATATGTATAAGAGTAAGTCAGTCTTACTTTAGTAGGCCTCATTCATGAAGCCGGTCTGTAAGGGGGTATAAGGTTACTGCCTATAAAATGGTAGTTTAATGGGTGTCCACTCTCACCCACTGCTTCCTTGACTGGTGGAGGGTCGTTAGCCGAACGAGTAGGATATGACCTTAAACCTCGTTAAAAGTATAATGAAATTATAAAGTAACTAAAACCTTATAAATTCTCATTCTTAGTTACTTTAGGAAAATGTGAAAAAGGTGCTAACCCATGAAATTACACTTTGTACCTTACCAAGTCGTTAGTGGAGCGTGTGTGGTTAACCGACACACTAATAAGGACTAGTAAGAGTGACAAAGGGTGACTTAAGTTTTATCATAGATCGGTGGAGCACGTGTAGTTAATCGGCACATCGATTAGGTGATAAAATTAAGGGTACCAAGTCAATTTGCATGGTTATTCACACCTTGTTTGTGATCCTCAGCATCCAGTCACAAACTTGAGAGGGAGCAATCAAGATTCAAACATGCCATTGAAAGTTCAATGTATCTTAAAGATCTAGGAGTTTCAAATCCAATTAAAACTTAGTAATTTATTTTGTTTTTCATGGTGGAAATTGGTAAATCGTCATTTACCTACCTTCAAATATTTTATAGCTTGGATTATGGCATCCCTCTTCCAAGCTATGAAATAGTTTGTAGGGTCCTAGCCTTAATATTTCATTTGGGTGACTTATTAAGGATTCTTCATCTAATTAAACGTGTCCTTCTTTCTTTTTAGATGTCAAACAACACTGTTGTTGGCTCAAACCCTACAATGAATGGATTAGAAACATCAGGATGATTACCCGCTATGAGGACAAGGAATATGTCCTTGATAAGGAGCTTAAGGTTATCAATGAGTCCACTGCTACTCCTGAGGAGGTTGCGGAGTACACTACATATGAGAGGGATGCTACCAAAGTGTCCTGCATCATGTTGGCTACCATGCCTCCCGAACTCCAGAAATCCTATGAAGATTTCTACCCCTATGAGATGCATTTGGATCTGATGGATATGTACCATCAGAGCGTGACTCAGGAGAGGTATGAAATCATATCCTCTATGATAACAGCCAGGATGAAGGATGGTGAACCCATCACCGGTCACTTGCAGAAGATGCAAAGGTTCGTGGACCAGTTGCTAAAGCTAAATGTGAACTTTCCTAAGGAAATGATGATTGATATCATTCTCCATTCCTTACCTCCAAGTTATGATCAGTTTCGTATAACTTATCATATGAACAAGGAGGAAGTCACACTAAGCAAACTTCAAGGGCTTTTAAGGACCGCTGAAAATGGCCTTAAAGGCAAGTCAGTTGTTACCTCTACTACTACTCCTACTACAACCCTTGTTCTGGCAATTGGGTAGGGAAAAGGGAAGAAGAGGAAGACCCCTTCGAAGGGCACCAAAGGAAAGTCCCTTGATGTCTCTTCTTCAAGTGGGACCAAGAAAGGTCTCATTCCTCCTTCTTCAAACCCAAAGGAAGTACAATGCGTCTACTGCCACGAAAAGGGGCACTGGAAGCGAAGCTGCCCCAAATACTTGCAGGATGTAAAGGATGGGAATGTTAAACCCACCCATATAGGTATTTATACTATATTGTTTGGTAACTCATTGCATACTTACTCTTAGGGTGCTTGATACAGGTTGTGGTATTCAGATTTGTAATGATTTGCAGGGCCTAAGAAGTAGTGAAGAAGTGGAGCATGGGAAGATAAACCAAATCATGAGCAATAGGAAAGCATCACATGTGACCAAGATTGGAGTTTATTCTTTATTGCTAAATAATGGGTTAACTTTAGATTTGAATAAATGTTGTTACTCATATGAAATGGAGAGAAATATTATTTCCCTTCATAGTTTGTACAAACAAGGTTTCTCATTTTCATTTGATAATAAAATTGGTGTTACTGATGCTTTTTATAATGATGTGTTTTATTTTAAAGCATCACCTGTGATGGTGTATATGACACTATGTCGATTGTAGACAACTTAGGAAATAATGTATATCATATCGATTCTTCGATGAGATTAAATAAAGCATCTTTGTGGCATTGTCGTCTTGGACATGTTAACAAGAAGCGTATAGGCCAACTCCAGAAGGCTGGAGTTTTGGAATCATTTGACCTTAATTCGGATGATAGTTGCGAGTCTTGTTTACTTGGAAAAATTACAAAGTCACCCTTCACTGGTACTTGTGAGAGGGGTGAGGGTTTGTTGGATCTCATACACACAGATGTGTGTGGACCCTTCAAATAAGCCACAAGGGATGCTAATCGATACTATGTGACTTTTACTGATGATTATAGCAGATATGGATATATCTACTTAATCAAGCATAAGTCAGAAACCTTTGAAAAGTTCAAATAGTTTAAGCAGGAAGTCAAGAATCATTTGGGTAGGAATATCAAGATGCTCCGATCCGATCGGTGAGGAGAGTATCTTAGTATTGAGTTCCTTGAATATCTTAAGGAATGTGGGATAGTCTCACAATGGACACCTCCTAGGACACCACAGCTGAACGGTGTTGCCGATAGGCGCAATCGGTGTAACATCCTGAACCTCGGGTATGATAGTTAGAGTTTCATTTTTTTGAAGATTTAGGAGTGGCTCGACGAGTTGAAGGTCTGACTCGATGAGTCACATCGAGTGATCATATGGATTTAATGAGCGGACTCGATGAGTCCAAGTAGGGACTCGCAGAGTAGGTACTAGGCAGAGAAAACCCTAAGTTTCAGGTTGGAGCCTATTTAAAGGAACTTATGACCTTGATGCGCCTCATATCTCCTGTGAGAAACCCTAGATCGCCATTGGAGCCATGGGAGACTCCTTATGATGAAATCAAGTATTTTGGTGGCTGTTATGGAAGGAAAAGAGCATGATTCAAGCAAGGAGCAAGATGGGGGCTGTGGATCTAGCATTTCTTCACATGGGACTGCTGTAGGAGGTATAATCTTGCATCTTTTCTTCTATTTTGGTTGGACCTCATGATCTTGGGAATTTTAGGGTTTAACTTCCCTTCTTTAATGCTTATGAACTAAGTGAGACATGATCCAAGATGGGAAACCTCATATCTGAACCATGTGAGGTCTTTAGAGGCTAGGTGCCTCAGCTTTAGTGGTCCAAATGAGGGTTGATGAGCACAAACCTTCATAAAGAGCATGTATTGGCGTTTTGAAGCAATAGCATCATGTATAAACATAAAGATAGAAGCTTTACATAATTATTGAGCCTTGGGATGATAGACCTATAGTGTAGAGTGATCGATCTGGTTGAAATCGTTTGAATGAGAAATCAGATCAAAGGGACTCACCGAGTCCATGACCTGAGTCGACGAGTCGACGTGGGTTTTTCCCGATGGATTGATTGTACGATAACTCGATGAGTTGGGGGTCAACTCGACGAGTTGAACTAGACTTTTGAGACTTCTGAGGATACGAAGGGACTCGACGAGTCACAGGAGTGCACTCGATGAGTCGGGTGATACTTGGATTGTTGACTTGAGTTTGACTTCTGTTAAATTTGGGGTTTTGGTCATCATGAGTAGTAGAGACCATGGAGGGGTGTTAGGTGCAATTTGTGCACCTTTTTGCACACCTTTTAGTCCCATTTCATGCATCTATTTAGCTCAATTGTTCTTCCTTTTTCTTGCATTTCATCATATTCATGTTAGTCTCTAGAACAACCTTATTTGCACACTTTTATGTCCTTTTCAGGTAAACCGGAGGTTTGAGCACGCTTTGGGAAGTGTCGGGAAGCATTGGTGAAGATTTCGGGATGATCGGGCGAAGAACGAAAAAGTTGGAAAAATCAAGTTTGGATTCGGAGTCAAAAGGGTACACGGGCCATGTTGGATTTAAACTGCAAAACCAACACAGGCTGTGTTGACCAAAAAGAGGAGCTGTTGACCTTGCTGAACACGGGCCGTGTCAGATTTACTCTATGTTCAACATGGGCCGTGTTCGACTCAGAAACCAAGTTTTGGCAGTTTTACCTATCTTTCATATTATATGTTAAGGGCCATTTTTTGACACACACAACATATCAGAGCACATTTGGGGGAGGATTTTCAAAGGTTTTTGCAAGGATTTGATCATTTACCATTTGGAAACATTATTTCTCTTATTGTAAGTTGTAATTGCACATTATTTCCATCTTTTATTCTCGTGATCTTGTTCTAGCCATGTGTGGCTAGAACCCTAGTTTCTCCAATTTCATGTTTTGACTTCTTGGTAGTGACTTCAATCATATGACATGATGTTTGTTCTTAATTTCTATCTAATGAATTTGATTTTGCTTCAATCGAATGTTTGATTCAAATTGTGATTCTTATTGTCCATTTGAATTAGGGTTAGGTCATTCAAGTTATCTCTTTTACAAAATCTGTAATTGTTTTGTGAAATTGAACAAGTAACAAGCGTTAAATTGATCTCTATTGAATGAATTTAGTGTAAATCTTATTCATACACTTTTACACTCTCGAGCTTATGAGGAGTATTGAGTGTTGTTGGGAACATTCACATAAAGCTTCATGCAATCTTATAATCTAATTCTAGAAGCTTGTTTAGATTAGGTTAATAAGGTTAGGGTTAATCAAAGAGATTGTTTTGGTTAATTAATATTGTGAATGGGAAGTGTTAGAGCTTATTAGCACTTTCAAGTACCAACTTAGATAGAATTGAATGAATATTGTGTCATCTTTGAGTCACATTGATAAGTTGTCATACATGAAGTTGGAGTCCTTACAAAATCTAAATCTAATTCACTCATTTAGCTGATTGCGTGTGTTTTTAATTTGTTTGTTTAGTCATTACACTCTAAAACCCCCCTCGTTACTGTTGGTGACTATAGTACCTTGTGCAAAGAGGTATTGACTAATTATCCTGTGTCTCTGTGGATCGACCCTGCTTGCCTTGTACTACCTTTTAGTGCAATATAGTGGGATTCTTTTGGAGTATATCGTACCCCATTATTTGTTGGGTCTGACACGCCTAACAAGGGGTAAAATGGTCTTTTATCCACTTCAAAAGAGTTAATGAGCGAAAGACCCGCCTTCGATTATCTAAGTCGTGAAAAGAGTATTAATAAGAGATACTCATCCTTTGTGTTAGGAGGAGGCTAGTTCGAGATCCGAGCACGAGGTTATTTGCTCACGTGCTAACCGAGGTGAGTCTTCTCACTATACTTTACCTTGAGTGGTAGTTATGTGTGACCGGAATGTATTATGTGCTTACATTGAGTATTATGTTATCCTGTTGTATGTGGTATGCTAAGCATTATGTCTTTGTGATTTATGCTATGCGGAGTTTATAGACCGGACCGGAGGTTCCAACGATCCGTGAGGTCGGAAGGCTCACAACCAGACCGGACCGGAGGGTCCAACGAGCTAGACCGGACTGGAGTGTCCAACGAGCTATGGGACTGGAGGGTCCCGCTGAGACGCATTGACCAGAGGTTCTTACAGAGTATCGCCTCGAGTGGCGAATGGTTATACGTGGTATTTTGGGGAACTCACTAAGCTTTGTGCTTACCGTGTTATGTGTTATTTGTTTCAGGTTTCTCAGGATCGTGGGACGGCACTGGTTTGATTTTACACACCAGAGAAAGATTTATGAGGATCCTGGATTATTAATGGAGTTGTGTTTTTGCAATTTGAATAAACGAGATTTTTATACAATATGTTATGAAAAGTACACGATGTTTAAACGAAAATTTTGTTTGAAAATTTTCGTTGTTACAAGTTGGTATCAGAGCCTTGGTTTGAGGGATTCGGATGTGTACAATTAGCCAGAGCCCGAACGGTGATTTCCTAAAATACCCTTACGTTTGTATTATGAGATATTTATGAGATATGCTATGAGATATTATGCATGCTAGAGATAGGCTAGGTATTTCATATGTTAGGACTAGAGTGGCCTGATTAGTGATGCCTTAGCCTAGGAGTTACTGCTATCTATGATGTGCTTTCGAGCATGTCTTGTGTAGGAGTATCTAGTAGGAATCCTCTAGAGAGGGATTTGAGTAGAGGAGTAATCTAGGAGAGATACCTAGATGAGCATTTGAGGAGTCTACAAAGAGAGTAGTTAGACACCCGCGTGCGGTAAAGTTTCTTGAGTTCGGTGGTTTCCTTTGATTATGAGGAGAGCAAGTGGGTAATAACCTAGAGTGGTTTTACATGTTGGTAGAGATTATTCGATGCCCGAATGCTGCTTGCTTCATGTTCTGTGGAACTGTTGATGATGAGAGTCAGCTACTAAGTGAATATGATGATATTCGGGAGGTAGATGGTTGGGATCATAAGGAGTTCTTCAACAGCTGATGGCGGAGAAGTGTAAGAACCTAGGAAAGGGTGACCCTAGTCAGATGAGTACACTGACAATGTTGGATATTTCGAAGAGGAGCGAACACGCATGACGGGGTTGGTGATTGAGAAGGTCGAGCAACTACTTAGGAACTCGGGGATGGTTCGTGTGGAAAGTATGGGTAGATGTGGCAGGTAGTATGGGCCTGTACTACTGAAAGCAGAGGACCCATACTCGATACAGAGAACATTCTGGAGGTTTTAAGTAGAAGATCGAGTGGTGATTTCATGGTTCAAGTACCATGATTTGTAGCAGATCGAGAGGTGATGTCATGGGTTGAGTACCATGGTTCGTAGTAGATTGAGAGGTGGCCACATGGTTCGAGTACCATGACCGGTAGCGGTTAGTGTTACTGGTTCTACCAGTTATTCCATTGAAATTGGTTAGACTAAGATCAGATGTGAAAGAGTATGGGACCAGAGGGCCATGATGAACGAGTTTTAGTGGAGCATCCCTTGAAAGGGAAATCGAGTTAGCTCCGAGGGATTTTTGGTAAGATGGCAGCTGAAGTCGCAAGGCTCAAGGATGAGTAGAGATGGCAGTTATGGAGGATTATGGCATGAGTTGAGCAATCAGCCGATAGTGGAGATGTCACCTTCTGTGACATGGATGGTATTGTTTCCGTTTACTGTGGGAAACATAAGAGGTGTTGAGAATTCGGTTTCTAAGCCTGGGGGTAGAACCCTACGGGTTAGCATTGATGGCGACCTTCCATCAGAGTATTTAGGCAGTATGTATGCCGAAAGGTAATGTTAAAGCATGAGCAGGTTGTCAGCGGGGACTGAGATGGTTAAGGACAAGGATCCACCCTATTTGAGCATAGTAGGGCATGTATTAGCTGTAGCGGCAGACGATCAAGAAGAGGATAGTGGGGCGGTAGCTCTTATTATCTATGATGCGTATCAAGTGTGATAATGAGGACTCCACTCTTATTACAACCCACATGATGGAACATTGGTTAAAGAGTCGAGGATGAGGAATACGATTAGTTCGTTATTTTCAGACTGAGAGTCAGGGTTACGACTGGACAGTTGAGATATCCGGTAGTGGGATGGTGCAAGATTCTGAATGACTAAAGGTACTCATGATGAGAAGTTTCTGAGGATTTCATCGGAGATTTGGGGTATTTGGAATTGCTTGACCTCCATCGGGGAGATCATCAAACATTGAGTATCACCTTCCAAGAGTAGGTGCGATGTTATTGGAAAAAAATAGTTTGTGGGTTATATTGCTGGCAAACCAATTGGTGATGGTTTGAACCCTGAGTGGGGGAGAACCTGGTACTTTTTGAGGAGATCATAGGATTGTCAAGAGTGGTTAGAGAAATGGATAGAGAGGTCTGCAGTGCAGATTCCTGAGACCAGGGTTATTGGTGGTCAAGGAGAGGTGTAGAGCGAGATAGTGCATGTGGTACATGTTTGAGAAAGGATGAGTGTCTCCATGGAAAGTGGCCGTTAGTTGGAGACCTTGTGGTGGTTAGGAATCCTTCAAGGTTAAAATGGTGAATTCGAGGTCGTTGGCTTGTGGGGTTAGTTCGGCAGTTGAGAATTTTTGGTTTAGAGTATGGGCTATTATATGCAGTATAGGAAGGGAAGAAGTTGATTGGGCAACCAACTTCAGGGTCGTTATGAGTATTATTGCATGAGTTTTGAGCAATAGAGGATGAAGTTTTGGATTGTCATCTTCGTGTTCTGAGTCGTTGGCAATTTCTCCGTGTTTTAATTTGGGAGATAGAGGATTCCGGGGTTACAAGTGGCACAAGAGAAAGATCGGTTGCGAGATTTCGAGGAAGCAATGTGGTATCTGAGTATGATGCCATGAGTATGAGATCAGTGGTAGAGACAAGACACTGTGAGGCGTAGTGATGGTATTCCAGGGGATCGAAGTTAATGTCCTAAATCTCGGATTATTTTGAGTTTTGAGTTTGAGATGACGAGTGGGTATCAGGTGTCTATGGTTCAGGTGGGGTCCCTTCAGCTAATTGACATCAAATGGATTTATTTGAGAATGTGAATTGCATCGAGAAAAGGAGGTTTTGTCATGATAGTGGTTGTCCGAAGTAGTGATGCTTAGCCTGGATGGGTGTGTGTGTACCTATCTATGCCGGGCCACAGAGCATGAGTTAATGATCGCAGTGTGGTGTCAACCTGAGGATGAGGTTGTGACGTGTTAAGAGTAAATACGGTAAGACTGCGGGGAGCTGCAGTTTCAATGAGTCGGTGCAGAGAGGGTGTGGTGATGCTACGGGGAGCCGTAGTACTCACTATTTAGTGAGAGGGTGTGGTGATGCTACTGGGAGTCATAGTCCTCACTATTCAGTGAGAGGGTGTGGTAATGCTACGGGGAGCCTTAGTACTCACTATTCAGTGAGAGGTTGTGGTGATGCTACGGCGAGCCGTAGTACTCACTATTCAGTGAGAGGTATGTTGATACTACGGGGAGCCGTAGTACCCTTAGTCATCGAGAGAATGTTGTGATGAAGTGCTCTCTGATCAGAGCTTGACGTAGAAGAGTTTTAGGATTGGGTAGCCCTAATATTGGAGTTTGTGGAAGCCTAGGGTCGAACCAGGGGCGAGACTGGGGTCTCCATGTTTGTCGGAAGTCGTTATATTCTGAATTGAGTAGTGGTTTTCGTGGCCGAAGGGAAGTGGATCAGTGAGGTACGCATGGGTTGCAGGTCATGAGTCATGACTTAAATGTTTCATTGGGGAGAGTGGTTCCAGCTCTAGGTCAGATCAAACTATCGAGTTTGATTTTGGCTCTGGTAGTGTGTTGAGTAGACAGAATGAGATTACAGATCCAAAGCTGAATTTCTTTTGGAAGGGGGTATTGCTTCCATCAAGTGTCGTAGACCTGAGTGGATAAATTTGTTGGTATGAGAAAACCGCGAAACGCATGGAACCAATGAGTAGCAGATGGAAGAGATCGAGAGTGAGTCAAATTCTGTATTCGCTTGAGGTAAAGCAAACTTCGCGACTTGTGTGTTGCACCGGGCTGAGATAGTTGTATTGATAAGGAAGTCGGTGAGACGTTTTGGTACACGCAATTGGTAACCTTTGGAGGTTCAATTGATGGGTCGGGAGATGACCTGGTGCTCAGTCCTTTGAAAGGGCTATTGAGAAGGGAGCTGAATTTTATGTTTGTCGGATGTCGGAGGACGCTTCTGAACAAGCATGGTCATTGTTTGTGTCTGAGGACAGGGTGTTGAGGGTTACTTGTTCAGAAGGGTTGTGATTGCAGTACAATGAATGAGTCCCTGGTGTGATGTGATCCTTCCATTCCATGGTATATGATCTGGATTGTTTATCATGTCTGGGACGAGTGATCGGTAGCCAGTTTTGGGCAGGGACTTATTTATCGGTCCCCACTGGAGAATCAGAGGTACAGTGAGCTATCGAGGTTTGTTATTCGAGGAGATATCAATGTGGTGACATCTGGTGAGGGCGGTTTGGCTGTGTGTCAGGCTACTAGAGTCCGAGATTCTTGAGAGCCAGAAGGAGTAGCATAGTGGAAGATGGGTCTGTCCTTTTTCCAGGGAAGAGTTCCTGTTTGGATTCAGCCAGAGAGGAAGATAGTTGTGTAGTATGAGATCCCTTTAATGGTGTTGTTCGGGTATTGGAGCAAATATATATGTTGCGGAGGAGCGATTTCGAGGGTGAAATCTAATTCAAGTGGGGGAGATTTGTAACATCCAGAACTTCGGGTATGATAGTTAGAGTTTCATTTTTTGAAGATTTAGGAGAGGCTCGACGAGTCGAAGGTCTGACTCGCCGAGTCACGTCTAGTGATCACGTGGATATAATGAGCGGACTTGAAGTAGGGACTCATCGAGTAGGTACTGGGCAGAGAAAACCCTAAGTTGCGGGGATTGAGCCTATTTAAAGGAACTTATGACCTTGGATGCGCCTCATATCTCCTGTGAGAAACCCTAAATCGCCATTGGATCCATAGGAGAGTTCTTATGATGAAATCAAGTATTTTGGTGGGTGTTGTGGAAGGAAAAGAGCATGATTCAAGCAAGGAGCGAGATAGGGGCTGTGGATCTAGCATTTCTTCACATGGGACTGCTGTAGGAGGTATAATCTTGCATCTTTTCTTCTATTTTGGTTGGACCTCATGATCTTGGGAGTTTTGGGGTTTAACTTCCCTTCTTTAATGCTTATTGTCACACCCCAAAACCGGAACGGCAGAAACGTTCTGGGGTGGATGACGTCATGTCAAGTATCACAACATATATAGTATAGTAATCAAAGTACAACAACCATTGCATTAATAGTAATAGTTTTACATAAGTTAAATTTCATAACAACATCAAAGTAATACAAGTAATATTATAAGTGTAGCTTGGTACTTGTCTATTGCTGACCTGAGAATACAAGTTATTTGAAAGAGAGTATCCGCATTTTTATAAATGCTGGTGAGTTCATAAGTATTTAGTGTCATTTGTGTAAGTGAGCCTTTTATTCAAATAACTTTATAAAAGTAGTAGTTTAGAATCAATGGTGTATTAGAGTCCTTTCTAGAAAATCCTATATTTTCTAAATAAAAGCAGTCTTCTACCAAGACTCGACAGAGTTATGTTTTAAAGAGTAATTTTCCCTGAAATACTATCATTACCAAAATATGGTATTTGATTTTAAAGTAAGTAGGAGAATAAAAAATAAGGAAAATAACATATGCCTCAGCAAAAAATACTGTTGACTAAGGAAAAAGAAATCATAGACTCCAGGAGAGTATCGAATGAACGACACGCCTGGCTCAGTCTAACAAAAGGAGACACAGACCCCATACGGTATCAAATGTACGATACGGCTAGCAAGGTCTTAAAACAAAGAAAAACAGACCCCAGATAGTATCAAATGAAAGATCCAGCTAGCAAGGTCTAAAACAGAGAAACACAGACCCCAGACAGTATCAAATGAAAGATACAGCTAGCAAGGCCTAAAACAAAGAGAAATTCTAAGAGTGTGTTTCCAGCATACAATGTTAATTATCGTTACCTTAAGGCCATGAATTATAAGGTAAACATGGAGATACTCGTAACCATACTGATCGACACTAGAGTACTTGACGCCCTGCAAGCGTTGGTGTAAACATGACATTTGTCACCCCTTGGTTTGGTAGGCCGTGGACTGTAGCTAGCAGTCAGGGTGCGGGGGTGTCAGTCCCGTATAGATCTATACACACAATGCCCGCTCTCCCTACAGGAGACTCTGGTTACCAACTCGACGAAGGGGAGATCCGTGTCTTGAAGATGCATCTCGAACAGTGAATTCTGATGTAAGTGTTGGACTAACGGTAGAGACTCACAACTGAACTAATCGATGTAAACCTTCATGTCTATACATGTATACATGGTATATAGTTAATGTTTAAACGACCTTCGGACGGATATCTGATCCCACCAGACCACATCCAAACGAGGAAAAGGAAATAAGGCGAACTAGCCTTCCTAAGTCCCTTAAACATTATTTATATAACTATACAAGTACATGCATACATTTAACTAAGTAGAAACATTTAACAAAGTAGAAGTGTTTAACGAAGTAGAAGCGTTTATCGAAGTAGGAGCGTTTAACGAAGTAGAAGCATTAACAAGGTAGAAGCATTTCACGAAGTAGAAGCGTTTAACTAAGTAGTAGCATCTAACTAAGTAGGAGCATTAACTAAGTGGAAGCGTTTAACAAAGTAGAAGCGTTTAACTAAGTAGGAGCATTTAACGAAATAGGGGCATAACGAAGTAATAGTATCTAACGAAGTAGAAGTATAAAAACATGGGAGAAAACTTTAATGAAAACTTTGGAAAAACTTTACACTTAAGAAAATCATGACTTGGTATTCTTTTGTAAAATAAGTTTGAAAGCCTTTAGAAACCCTTGAAAATATTTCATAAACAAGTTTTGATTATAACAATATAAGTAAAGAAAACCTTTGTTTAAAATACTGGTGTAACTGAATTTGAAGTAAAACATATAGCGCGAGAGACAATTTGAGAAAAGATTTGAACAAGTAAAGATGTTTTTGGAAAACCATTTACAGTATCATACTTGGTAAAACAGTTGACAGTGTAATAAATCCTTGTGCATGCGGGTTATCAGTCACATGTGATTGATATGATAACTGGCATGTTTTAACTTGTATCCCCCCCCCCCCCATAAAAGCATGTAAAACATTTAAAAGGTTAATTCATGGGTATGAACTCACCTGTTGTAAGCGGATCGAACGAAAGTGTCGGTTGGGTGCTCAGCATCAAGTAAAGACTTGAACACACTTAGTGACCTATTAACATATGATGACATATGTTTACATGCAATTAGTAAATATAATACTAATTAAACACCTATATGCATCCTAAAATGCGGAAAACACTTTGGTCAAGTGCTAAGAGTGTCCCGGGTAACATCTAAAGGTGTGTATGGCCTAGATAGGGAGTTTACTCTTCAAGGGTAAATTCTTTATAGAGTTTATGGCCCTAAGACCTTATCCCCATGAGTTTACGGCCATAAACTCATGGGTGGTGTGTTCTTTGATGCATTAAGGTCTTATAACACTTGTGGAACTAGGCTAGGTTCAATTCTAGGGCTTATGAAGGGTTTAAGGCTTCAAAATGGACCATTTGAGGAGTTTACGGTCCATTGACACTCCTTGAGGAGTTTATAGCTGTAAACACACGAGTTTACGGTCGTAAACTCATGCTTGGTCATTTCTTTTGTTGTTTGGTGGGTCTAACTCATGCATGTAAGGTTCTAGTCACTTTTAGGAGCTTAGGAAGGTGTTTAGGGTACTTAAACACCTTGGAAAGGTGTTTACAGTCTAAGAAGATGTTCTTGGGGATTTTACTACCTTAAACACATGATTTTACGATAGTAAACTCATTTTGTCCATGAATCCTATGTGTCGGTGCATCAAACGAAGGGTTACAAGGCTCTAGGCACTCGTGGAAGCTTTTGGAGGTGTTTGAGGGGTAGTTTAACACCTTAAAAGGTGTTTATGGTCCATGAATATGGTTTTACGGTCTAAGGATGTTCTTAGACTATAAAATCATGTTTACTCCCCAAAATGCAAGTTTTTGGTGTTCTAAGTCCTTTTGGGTAAGCCTCTAAGTCATTGCTATTCATTAGAAGTGGTTTGGAAGGGTTTTTGAGCATTAAAACCCTCTTCAAAGGGGTTTACGGTATTGGGAGGCTCCCAAGACCGTCAACTCAGGTTCTTGGGGTTTTTGGATGATTAAACCACGAATTTGCAAGCTAGATAAGATGAACAACGAGCTAGGAAGGTTAACTTACCGATTTGAAGCTCGAAGGGGCGATTTTTGACCAAAACCCGTTTGTAGAGAGAGAGAAAGTAGAGAGAGAGTCTAAGGTGGGAAAAGGTGGGAATGAAACCCACTCCACCCTTATATAGGGTGGAGTTTATGGCCTGGCTGGGGTTCACCTGACACCAACCGCGAACGGGGTTTTTCACAACTATTATTAATCACGGCAAATTTGAAAATTATACCGCCTTAATTTTGGTTCGCAAGACGAATATTATTTAAAATATTCTAACGGGTTTAAATCTGGTCAAAAATATTTTCGGGATAAATTTGGCTAATTTTTGATGCAATTAATTTCGACGTTAAAACTAACGGAAATTTTTGGGTTGTCACACTTATGAGCTAAGTGAGACATGATCTAGGATGGGAAACCTCAGATCTGAACCTTGTGAGGCCTTTAGAGGCTAGGTGCCTCAGCTTTAGTGGTCCAAATGAGGGTTGATGAGCAAAAACCTTCATAAAGAGCATGTATTGGCGTTTTGAAGCAATAGCATCATGTATAAACATAAAGATTAAAGCTTTACGTAATTATTGAACCTTGGGATGATAGATCTATAGTTTAGAGTGATATATCTGGTTGAAATCGTCTGAATGAAAAATCAGATCAAAGGGACTCGCCGAGTCCATGTCCTGACTCGACGAGTCAGCAAGGGTTTTTCCCGATGGATTGATTGTACGATAACTCGGTGAGTTGGCGGTCAACTCGACGAGTTGAACTAGACTTTTGAGACTTCTGAGGATACCAAGGGACTCAACGAGTCGTAGGAGTGCACTCGACAAGTCGAGTCAAACTTAGACTGTTGACTCGAGTTTGACTTCTGCTGACTTTAGGGTTTTGGTCATCTTGAGTAGTAGAGACCATGGAGGGGTAAAATGGTCTTTTATCCATTTCAAAAGAGTTAATGAGAGAAAGAACCACCTTCAATTATCTAAGTTGTGAAAAGAGTATTAATAAGAGATATTCATCCTTTGTGTTTGGAGGAGGCTAGTTCAAGATCCGAGCGCGAGGTTATTTTCTCACCTGCTAGCCAAGGTGAGTCTTCTTACTATACTTTATCTTGATTGGTAGTTACGTGTGACCGAAAGGTCTTATGTGCTTACATTGAGTATTATGTTATCCTGTTGTATGTGGTATGCTATGCATTATGTCTTTGTGATTTATGCTATGCGGAGTTTATAGACCAGACCGGAGGGTCCAACGATCCGTGAGGCCTGAAGGCTCACAACCAGACCGAACTGGATAGTCCAACGAGCTAGACCGGATCGGAGGGTCCAACGATCTATGGGACTGGAGGGTCCCGCTGAGACGCATTGACCGGAGGGTCTTACAGAGTATCGCCTCGAGTGGCCAATGGTTGTACGTGGTATTTTGGGGAACTCACTAAGTTTTGTGCTTACCGTGTTATGTGTTATGTGTTTCAGGTTTCTCTGGATCGCAGGATGGCACCGGTTTGATTGTACACACCAGAGAAAGAGTTATGAGGATCCTGGATTATTAATGGAGTTGTGTTTTGCAATTTGAATAAACGATATTTTTATACAATATGTTATGAAAAGTACGCGATGTTTAAACGAATTTTTTTTTTTGAAAATTTATGTTGTTACAATCGGAACTTGCTGGACATGGTTCGTTCCATGATGAGTCGAGCTTCGTTACCAATCTCATTCTGGGTGTATGCCTTTGAGACTGCTGCCCATATCCTTAATCTAGTCCTTACTAAGAAGGTTGCCAAAACACCTCACGAAATGTGGATTGGGAAAGTTCCCAAACTGGACCACATCAAGATTTAGGGTTGCGAGGCTTTCGTGAGGCGCGAGTCTCATGAAAAGCTTGAACCTCGAAGTGAGAGTTTTATTTTCATCAGCTATCCACAAAGATCCTTTGGTTACCTCTTCTACAGGCCTAGTGAAAATGTGGTCTTTATAGCAAGAAAGGGAGTCTTTCGTGAGAGAGAATTCAAGCCAAGGAAACAGTGGGAGGCAAATTGACCTTGAAGAGCTTCAAGAGTCAAGTGGTGAAGGAACTTCAAACACTATCAACCAATGTGAGGAGGAAACTCTTGTTGAGCTGATAGATGAGTCCGTACCTCCGAGGCGTTCCACTAGAGTTAGGAACACACCTGATTTTTATTATGGTTATAACATCACCACTGAAGGTGATACATTTATTAGTGATAGTACACTAATAGATTTGGATGAACCTAATAATTACAGGGAAGCCATGGCAGGCCCTGAGTCTGCTAAATGGAAGGAGGCTATGGACAGCGAGATTCAGTCCATATATGACAATCAAGTTTGGAACTTGGTTGACAATGTACCAGGTCGTAAGATAATTGGGTGCAAATGGATCTTCAAAAAGAAGACCGACATGGATGGGAAGGTAGACACCTACAAAGCAAGATTGGTGGAAAAGGGCTTTACCCAAACTCCGGGAGTTGACTATGATGAAACCTTCTAACCAGTAGCAAAGATTAAGTCTATTAGAGTTTTGTTGGCCATAGTTGCATTTCATGATTATGAAATATGGAAAATAGATGTCAAAACTGCTTTCCTTAATGGGAAGTTGGCTGAGGATGTTTACATGGCTCAGCCAGAGGATTTTGTCGATGCAAAGTACCCTAATAGGGTGTGTAAGCTTGAGAAATCCATTTATGGATTGAAACAATCATCTCGTAGATGGAATCTTTACTTCGATGAGAAAGTCAAAGAGTTTGGCTTTTCGAGGAGTGAAGATGAGTCCTGTGTGTAGGTTAGGGCTAGTGGGAGTATAGTTAGCTTTCTAGTGTTTTATGTGGATGACATACTACTCATAGGAAATGATATCCCAACTTTGCAGGAGGTTAAGTCCTGGCTTGGGAAGTGTTTCGCTATGAAGGACCTTGGAGAAGCTGCCTATATCCTAGGGATAAGGATATTGAGAGACATGATTAAGAGACTAATTGGACTTAGTCAGAGTACCTACTTGGATAAGGTGTTGAAAGGATTCAACATGCAGAATTCCAAGAAAGGGGACTTACCGATCCCGCACAATGCGAAACTGAGTAAGACTCAGAGTCTGAGTACAAAGGCTGAGATAGCTGAGATGAGTCGATTTCCATATGCTTCTGCTGTTGGCTCGATCATGTATGATATGACTTGTACTCACCCTGATGTAGCGTTTGCTTTGAGCATGGTTAGCAGATTTCAAGGAAATCCTGGAATGGCACACTGGACTGCAGTAAAGAATATTCTCAAGTACATACGGTGGACTAAGGATAGGGTCCTTTCCCTTGGTGGGAGTCATGACTTGAGAGTGATTGGGTATAATGATGCTAGCTTTCAGACTGATAGGGATAATTTTCGCTCTCAGTCAGGCTGGGTCTTTACTCTAAATGGAGGAGCAATGACTTGGAAAAGTTCCAAGCAAGAGACAGTAGTTGATTCTACTTCTGAATCTGAGTACATAGCTGCGAGTGAAACGGCGAAGGAGGCGATATGGCTGAAGAACTTCATTGGAGATCTTGGACTTGTGCTAGCTATACAAGAGCCTATGGAGATTTTTTGTGACAACAATAGTGCGGTTGCCTTAGCCAAGGAGCCAAGAGATCACGGTAGATCCAGACACATTGACAGAAAATACCACTTCATAAGACACAAGATAGAAGAAGGACTCCTTGTGGCAAAGAGGGTATCATCAGAAGAGAACCCTGCAGATCCCCTCATGAAGAGACTGACTAGGGTTAGGCTTTTGCAGCATGCAAGAAGCATCGGGCTGAGGGACGATATTAGTTTTAATAATTAGATTTCTGAAACTTGTAAAATGTAATTAACATTTTATGATTAAATAAAAGTTGTTATTTATTTATGAGTAAAGTGTTACTATCCTATGTTGCTTGTTTACTATTGTTTCAATTTTGCATGTTTTGACTTCCAGAATAATTATTTTATTCAAACTCTCCACAGTCGGTCATATGTTGGAAGTAGATATGAATCATGACTGTCATTAATTTGGCTTGTAAGATTTGTCTAAGGTGCATTAGACATATCAATGGTTGCTACAACATTCATGAGTGCTCGTAAGGTCTGAGTACTGGATTAAACCAACACTCTCTTGTATCAGTTAATGGAATTTATCTCGAGTGATTGCGAGACGGTAATATCATATATATATATATATATATATATATATATATATATATATATATATATATATATATATATCTCTTCAAACCTAGAGATATGAGTTGTTGACTATGAGTTGGTTATCCATTGATTGTACGAAAACACATCAGTAACTTGATGTCATAAAACGTGCTTTTGTGCATAATTCAACAAGTAGTTATTACAAGCATATGAGTTGAAGTTTATCTGTTCATTCTAGCAATAGAAACGATATCTGGGCCCCTCGATGATTTGGTTTTGAATTATTTACCGGGCCCGGAACCTAATTGATGTGTTCAATTTAGTTCTATGTCAAACAAATCAGAGATCAAGAAACAAATGCTGGACAATAAGTAAGACCATGTTCCATGTGTTTTTCCGGTTGATATCTTGGGAACAGAGGAGTATATGATCACTTATCTAAAATGGCGCTTCATAGTTCAACAGGGTTTTAAAGAGCTACGATTGTTGGTCGGTTCCTGAAGTTATACTTGCAACTATAGTTATTAGACCTATCTAAGTGGGAGACTGTTGGATAAGGTGTCTAAGTCCGTAACTATATTTGCTATCAACTTGACCCGACCCGGCATGGTCCGTTTGGGTTACACTTCACCTAACAACTTGTATGGATATACTTTTGAGAATAAGATGTTTATGGTATATTAATATATTATTAGTTATAATATATTAATATGAAATCATAATTATTTAATTAGTATTGATTAAGAATTAATTTAGAATTGATTAAGTGATCAAAATGGAGCTAATAAAATATGGACTCTTATTTATATATATGGATTGGGATAAGATTTTTATTTAGGATGGGCTAAGAGTATATGGGGTCCATGGATAGTCCATGGAGCTTTTAACCCATGGATCCTAGGTAAATGAAGAGTCATGCGTATTAGGGTTTAACCCTAATCCTCCATACTATATAAAGGAGTCTTTGGTTCAAGAATTGGCACTAGTGTATGTGTGAGCATAAGGGTGAGCCGATTTCTATAGTGTTCTTATTCTCTCAAGAGCTTCCAACTTGTTTTGGTGATTTGTGACACCACTTGAGGCATCCACACTATTGGTTCTAGCCTCATAAACTCCAAGCTACTCACTACAAAGAAAAGGTATGTAATTCTATCTAGAATTTTTGTTATTCATGTACCTACGATTGCATGCTAGATATGTTAAAGCTTTGGAAATCATTTTGCATGTATAATAAAGAAAATATAGTTCCAAAGATTCTAGGGTTGTATGTGAACCTTAAGGATGTTAGGATGCTCAAAACCCATCACTTACTCCTTCAGGACCTCGTCCATTGTCTGACGAATTTCAAACAATTTTGGCTGAGGCAGATAAAGCCAAGAAAGGTGGCAGAGAGTCAAAGAAAGCAACAAAGAAAGAAATTGAAAAAGAAGGACCTTCTGAGGCTGCAAAATCTCCGTCTAAGAAGCGAAAGTCTCCTACTGCTTCCACTACTGCACCAAAGTGAAGGAAGCAACCTGCTAGAAAGTGAAAGTCTCCCACTCCTACTCCATCTCAGAGTGAAAGAGAAAATTATGAATCTGAAATTGAATCAGACATTCGCATTGAGGATGATCCACCAGTTCGTAATGAAGAATATGAGCTCATTCACACTAAAGAGCAAGAATTTGTTCACATTGAGGAGGTCGACAAGTTCGCAACGAACCACCTGTTCGCACTGAGGCTCCATCTCCAAATTGTGAGGTAACTCCACCTCTTAATAATTATGTTCCTTCTCCACCTTCCTCACCGAAAAAAATTGCTTCTATCCTAATCACCATCGCACCCATGCCACCACCAGTATCATCTCAACGATCCACAACTATTCCAGTCTCAATCCCTATTTTCACCGAGTCCACCATTTCACATCACACCTCTGCTACACCTGCAAGCTCAGTCCATGTATCTGATATGGGGGCTAACACTTTAGGTTTTTCAAGCCATGTTACACCACCCATATCTCCCATTTGCACTAATGACTATGAAATGCGTTTCATAGATAATGAAGATGATGATTTGGACGGATTCGCTTACAGTCCTTTTTAAATAAGGATTGACAGTGAAGATAAAGTCTCTACTATGAAAGGGGAACTTCAATCTCTTCATGAGAAGATTGACCAGCTGCTTCTCGCATCTAAAGTCTCCACCTCTGAGGCTTACTCCAAAGTTGTTATTGAATCAATCCTTGATCGTGTTACAAAGGAACATTCTACCAATGTCTCTACTTTGTCCAAGGCTGTTTCTGATTCTACTGATGCCTGCAAGGAAATAACTGAAAAAGTCGATAAACTAATTGCGGACACAATAGCATTCATGGAGGATTACAAGAACACCTACAACGCCAACATAGTGACCTATGAACAAGGCTATTTAGAATGTTGGTACCCTGTTCCAAACGGAAAAGGTGAACTTTGTTGAGCTTTGCAAAGCGCTTTAGTCTGATCATGAAGCATTCCAGTCTTCTATCACTGCAAAAACCACAAAGCTTCAAGAGGATTTGGCAACGGAAAATAAGATCATGGATGCTCTCGCCATCAAGGAGGAAAAGTGTAAGACGTTGGAAACCAAGCTTCACTTCTCTCAAAATCAGGTCGATGATTAGCTAACAAAGAAGGCAGTCACGCGCAGTTGCATCTCCGATGTCACTGGACTGCTCTCTGATATCATTGAGACTCGTGATCCAATGATCTCCATGATAGTAAAGAAGCATTTTTCTGAAATGCTAAGACCGGTGTTTGCTATGTTACACTGTTTGGAGGGTGTTTCAAAGCTGATGTCTTTTTTGAAACAAGGGGGAGAAGGTAGCTCCAAAGTTGAAACGAATGAACCCCCCAAAGATCCAATTAAATCTCCTGTCATCAAGCAAGAACCAAAGAAGAAAGAAAAGCTATTCAGTGAAGAGCCTATTATTGAGGATAGTAAAGACGAAGAGTCTGATGAAGCTGAGCTTAAAAGGCGGAAGGCTCGTGAGGTAGAGATTGATGAATATGCTCGCAACGTCAGAGAGGCAGAAGAAAATGAAAGAGTTGAGAAGGAAGCTCAGGCCACTCTTAAAAGAAAATGTTATTATTTCCTAAGTAGACCCTGAAGCGCATGCAAAACCAAGCTGTGGATATGCCAAGTCAGTATTGGTTGGATCCAATTGCCTCTTTTGAAATCCAAAATACATAGGATTTGCAATTGGACCTGCCTATCACACCAAAGGCGTTCAGGTTTTGTGCCTTTGTAAAGGTTGCTAATGTACCTTTCACAGACCACATTGCGGATCAAATGCTATTTGCATTCTACTTGAAGCACATGAAGCCTCAGTACGAGACTAGGAGTGAGAGCAAGATTATTGCTATGAAGGTTACTGGGCCGATCTAGATCGAAAGCTTCCATAATGAGAAGTTTAAAGTTACGAGAGGATCAACATCTCAAGCCTACGAATTCACTCTCGCAGACCTGCCTTGTTTGAACCCCCATGACTGGATGATGATATACAATATTCTACTAAGAAACAAGGAGAAGTACGAACCTATGGTGTCCCATCTTCAACTTTTGATCAAGTCTTATATTCAAGAAGTTGGAATGATGGATGTGGAGATTGCTACTGTTTTGAGGTAAAAATGAAGCGATGTTCCGAAGGAAGCTCCGAAAGACTTCGAGAAGCTCAAGCCAGGAAAAATTTTCAAGGACGGATGGTTTGTGGTGTACACGCCTAAAGATCATCCAGGAGAAGATCGTCACAAGTTATTTTTTCATCTCGAAGACAAAAACTTATTTACTGCTTCCTGTTTGGAGTTTATTTTGGAGCAGGTTGCATGGTTTAATGGAAACAACAAGAATGACGTAAAGTGTTTCACTGATGTGATCACTTAGTATATTCAAGTTTGCAAGCTGTTGTTGAGCTTCATTCCCAAGGTCTACAAAGTGCATAAGCGAATCAAGAACTAATTGGCTATAGTCTCAATTGACGCAAAGGGGGAGATTGTTGATGATTTAGTGTTGTGTCATTGGGCCTGTTTTGTCTAGTCCATTTTGTATAAATGAGTTGGGTCTGTCTACTCATATTTACTGCTAGGGTTATAGTATATAAGGTGCATGCATGCTACGTATTTAAGTTAACTCTTATAATTATCTTTGTAACCCTACTTTAAGCCTCTACAGAAGCAATTCTCCATCAAGTTCTTCTGAGGCGTGACTATTAATCATTTAACACCAGTTTGATCATATCGTGTTCTGTTTACCAGTTTTAATTTATTCGATCATTAAGGATTTATTCCTATCAGCCTTAATTGTAATTTTTTGGCATTAATGAGCCAAGAATGTCATTTTTACAAAAAGTGGCCCTTTTATGCCATTTTAGTAAATAATTAAGCTAATACTAGCAAAATAATAACAAACGGGCTAATTTTTCCATTCTCATGTTATTGGGCATTAGTGGCCCATTTATATGCTTGATAGGTCCTCAATACTCTTTATATGTTTATTGGGCCTCATTGACCCATTAACATGCTTGACGGACCTTGGATACTTTTTGCGTGCTATTTAGGCCTGTAAATACCTTACATGTGAAATGGGCGTTAGTTTTCCTTTTACATATATTTTGGGCCCAAGTTATAAAATCTCATTCCTTTCAGGCCTGGAAATGACTTACATGTTTAGCGAGCCTTAGTTGTTCACTTACATGGTTCATTGGGCCTGGAATATGTTTTATATATTTCTCTTCGCGTAAATTCAATTAAGGATCTAGTGAGATGTGTCGGTTGACACCTACTGAGTGTACGATGGTAGCCTGTAGTTGTGAGAACCCAAAATTTTCATTCGTACGAACTCTACAATCCAACACTTCAATTAAAAGTTAAATATTTTTCTACTAATTTTTAGCCAGTTTAAAGTCCATTTGAGTATTTTAATTAATTATTCACGAATTGGATGGATAAAAGGAAGTGATTTCTAGTTAATCGGGAATGTAATGGATCAATCAACACCTTGAATTGGTGTTCACGGCCAAACAAAGAGAGTTTGGGCCGTGAACTCTCTTAGGGCCGCAAACTCATGCCTTAAGCATGAGTTTATTCTCCATTCTTTCATTTCCTAACTTCCAAACTCAAGAACCAAAGCCATTCTCTCTCAAGTAGCATACCGTTCTTCACCCGATCTACCAAAAATGTAAGTATTACTTGACTTGATTTGTTGTTATAACCTATCTCCTAGTCATTATACATCATTTCATCCATTCAATTGTTGAATTTCATTAGATCTTCAAAACACCAAGAACACCAAGAACACACACTAGTGTTCTTGGACCTTAAACACCCAATCAAGCTCCTATCTTGTAAGTTCACTTTCCCTAGCTTCTTGTATGCTTAGTATGATCTTAATAACACTTGAAAATCATCAAGAAACCATAGAAGAAAGGAGTTTACGGCCAAGGATGATCTTGGGTCGTAAACCCCTTTCAAGGTGGTAAATTGGACCTTTGTTCCTTCCTATGCCTTGGATGCCAACCTTGATCCTTCCTAGAAGTGTTTAAGACCTTAAACAACAATCAAAACAACTCCTCATAAGAGTTTACGGCCGTAAACACCTAAGGAAAGGGTCCGTAGGCCATAAACTCTACTAGGTAGTGTTATTGTGCCCTTAATGCTACCCTAAGGCTTGGACTTGATCATTAGATGTTCAATCTTGACTTGTAAGACCTTAAATCACCAAATGGAACTTAGTACCATGAGTTTACAGCCGTATACTCATGGGGGTAATGACCTTAGGCCGTAAACTCCACAAGGAGTGGTCTTTGGGCCATAAATTCCAATGTCATGCCATACAGCCTTTAGATGCAACCCTTTGGTACCTATAACACTTGAATCAAAGTGTTTTCATGTCTTAGGGTGTTTTTAACTTGGTTAATTAGTTTTTAAATGACTAATTAGATACATATATGTTTGATTATATGTTAACTAGGATCATTGTGTGTGTACAAGTCCTCACTTGACACTTAGCTTCCTACATCCTCCGTTCATCCAAACCACCAACTGTAGGTGAGTTCATACCCCCTAATCAACGTTTTAAATGTTTTTAAATGCTTTTATAGGGGGGGAATACAAGTTAAATCATGCTAGTTATTATATCAATCACATGTGATTTATAACCAGCATACAAATGGATTTACCACACTTTTAGCTGTTTTATCAAACCGTTTACTTCAAATGGCGTTCCAAAACGTTTTACTTGTTTAACAACTTTTTATTAAACTGTACTACTTTTTGTATGTTTTCTTCCAAACTCTGTTATATTTTGTTATCAAAGGAATTACTTTTGAAATGCTTTATAGAATGACATCAAGTCATTATTATTTATTTATTGTTCAAAACCCTTACATGTTTTACAAAGCTTCGTTTATACTTTTAAATTGTTAAAAGCATGCCTATATATGTATAGTTATATAACTAATGTTTGAAGGACTTAGGAAGGCTAGCTCGCCTTATTTCCTTTTCCTCGTTGGGATGTGGCTTTAGGGTATCGGTTATCCATCCGAAGGTCGTTTAACTATTAGTTATATATCATGTATACATATATAGACATAAAAGTACCCTCAGTCAGTTCAGTACCTTTGGCTAGCAAAGGTATACCTTCGTTGATACTTGTACATTGGTAGTAACTTTTATAGGTATGGTTAGGAGATACTACTTGCTATTCCTATTACAAGGAATTACACCAGATTCAGTTCATACATGAGTCTATACTAAATGCTATATGAAGAGATACACTTACATGAATACACTTACTTGGATACACTTACATGGATACTTTTACATAGATACCTTGTTAAAAGCTTGCATGTATATGTATAGTTATATAAGTAATGTTTAAAGGACTTAGGAAGGCTAACCCGCTTTATTTCCTTTTCCTTGTTGGGATGTGGTCTGGTGGGTATCGGGTATCCGTCCGAAGGTCGTTTAAATATTTAGTTATATATCATGTGTACATATACGGACATAATAGTTCTGATTAGTCAGTTCAGTACCTTTGGGTAGCAAAGGTATACGTTCATATATCCCTAGTAAGCTATTATAGGTATAGTTTGGGCTTATATATGATTTGGTAATAAATATGGATTTTGACCTAGCGATTCATTGCGGAAGTCACCTTTAGTTCCAAACATAGAATAGGAACTACCAATCATATTACTACTTACTTACAACGGGTCTCGTGAGAAGACTACTTACATACAGCGGGTCTCGTGAGAAGACTACATACATACAGCGGGTCTCGTGAGAAGACTACTTACTTACAACGGGTCTCGTGAGAAGACTACTTACTTGCTTACTTTCTTTCACTTAAGTCTAGGTAGAAGACTACTTTCAAAACAGTCTAGTTTTGGTAGAAGACTACCTTTTTATACTAGTAAGAAATATGGGATTTTCTAGGAAATTCAAACGTTTACACTTTTACTTATAAGACTTTTCATTAATACTTATATAGATAATGACATTAAATAGTTATGAATTCACCAGCTTTAAAGCTGATACTCTCTTTCAAAATAATTTGTGTTCTCAGGTCACAAATAGACAGGTACCGATGTAAGGTTTAGAGAAGACGGAGCAGTCAAGACTCGTCTTTTATTTTGAGTATTCATTATGTTGTTATTACTATGAAAGAATACACTTGTAAGTAAAATTATACTAATAATGCAATGGATGATGTTGTTGCTTGTTTACTACTTTGCATTGTTGTGATACTGTACATGACGTCCTCCGCCCCCAAACGTTTCCACCGTCCCAATTTTGGGGTGTGACAGTAGTTATAACCCGAGTCTCTTAGAGGGAGAGCAGGGGGTTTGTGTATAGATCTATATGGGGATGTCACCCCACACCTGAGTTGTTCGCTACAGTTATACTACACCAGTCTAGGGTGACAAAAAAACTTATTCAATTATCCGTCGGCGTCCATAAACGCCTAGACAGGCGAAATTGTCATTATCTAGTATGGTTATAACGACTCACTTAGAAGAATTAACATTATGAAATTTACGGGAGACCATTCTCTTTGGATTACTCAGGAACATACTTGCGCCGGTACTCAATCTGGGGGTCGATATACCAGCATTCTCTTTTACAGGCAACATAGGGTTGTCTGGAGGCATTCTCTTTACATTCTTTTCATTTAATTTTGGAATTCTATTATATAATAACACACATGCATTAATACAAGATCGGACACAAACATACTAAACTATTTTAAGAAAATACAAGATTTTCTTATGATTACAAGTTATACAAATCATTTTCTCAAACATGCTTATGAACTCACCAACATCTTTATGTTGACCTTTATAAATTAACTTGTATTCTCAGAAAACTGTTGAAGCAGGTTAGGTTGAACAATCTAAAGGATGTTTTGTTATATTTTGTTTCATCATACTTTAATTATTTTGGCATGTAATATTTAAACACAATACTCGATGTAAACAATGTATCTTGTTATATTACATGTGTGATGATGATGATGTTATGTTTCAATTATATACTATGTGATGATACTACAAGCATGAAGTCACGCATAAGCCCCCAGATGTTTACGCCATTTGGTTCGGGGGTGTGACAGTAAATGTGAAGCATTTTCTTATTTTAGAGATGTACGTTATGTTTTAGGCCTTTTAGATGATGACAAATAATATGTGACATCCCCATTTTCACGGCCATAAAAGACCGATTTGTTTATGCTTTGTATTAAAATCGGAGTAATCTTTTAAAGAAAACAGTTGTGGAATTTGTTCCTAAAACAAAATGTGATAATAATTTATCAAAACATTTTTTTAAAGAAATGTATTTTCATTAAATAACAAAATCTCGAGATGTCATGTTCTGATGCAGGCCAAAAGTATAAATAGTATAAAATAGACCTTACAACACTAATTTATAACTACTGATCTATAATCCAAAATCTCTCGTCAGGTCCACCAACTTATACTCTTGTGCCATTACCTGTAATGCAAAGAAAACTGAGTGGGTCAGGCTTGGGAGCCTGGTTAACATATAGGGTTTTCAACCCACAATAATATAATTATTATATTTAATCATCAAACAATCAACCCAATTACTCATCCCCATTATCTTCTTTATTTCTTAAGGTTTTACCCTAAGAATCAACTATCCTTTATTCATTCGTTCCTAAGGATTGACCTAAGGAATTGGCACAAAGTCCATTGTTGCCCGAGGTTCCTATAACAAATACTAAATCCATAGCTGCCAAGGTTCATCTATACAGACTAAATCCATAGCTACCAAGGTTCATCTATATAGTACTAAATCCATAGCTACCAAGGTTCATCTACACTATACTAAATCCATAGTTACCATCGTATTATTATAAAGCACTAAATCCATAGTTGCCTGGGTTTTTAGAGTACACCGATGAACATCAAGTCCACAACACCTACAAGTTACGAGCTTCCTAGTGTTCCACAGGACTGTCTAGAATAGTCCGTGGTTGCCATCCCTACTCTGATGAATGACGGGGGCCATCGTTTGGGTAAAGGTTTCACTCATTTTTCACCTGTCACCCTCACCTCATGATCTATATCAACTTTCGTCTCATCCTAAAACTCATCTTTCATCACACACCAACTATTTCATCTACCCATGTTCTACCAAACATATTTGTAGATATAGATTACATATATAGTTTAAATCATTTAAAAACCTATATAAAACATTCATTCAACAACCATTTCAAGTAAACAAACAACATATAAACACATAGCATGTATTTCATAGCAAATACTTCATATCTATGCGGTAGAAGCAACTAACTACACACCCACTTGATAAGACGATTATCAGACATCACCTCGTCTCTTAAAACAATCGTTTCCGATGAAACCGGGATGCTTCATCCAAAATCGGCTTCTCGCGGATAGAGTTTCGGCTCGAAAACTCTTTTTCTCGGGATTTTCAGAGCTTCGGGACTTGTTTCGGGGGTCCGAATGATACTGGGGCTTCGGGGGTACAACTTGCCAAGAAAAAGGAAGAATGAGGGGGTGAAAGGAAACAAATTAGCAAACAACTTCGGTAGGCCTCACATTCTATTTATAGGGTGAGGCTGGCCTCCAAACGCAACGCATTCCACCGTGCGTCATTGCTTACAACCTTAGGACTTGACATGCGACGGGACAGGCTCTGGGCTCCGAACGCGGGGTGTTCCCTCTTTGAACGCAAGGCGTTCCCTCTTTGTTAAGGGTGCCTCGAACTTCAAAAATTCATATCTTTCGCATACGAGCTCTGTTTTAGACGTTCTTTATATCCACGCGAAGGTGAGATTATGCTCTACAATTCTCGTTTTGACTCCTTCGGCAAATTTTGAATTTATTTTTATTATATTATTTGTAGTAGGTCGGGACAGGAAAACTTCGTTATGAATTCACAACTCCTTCATCTAATGTCTGTTTTCATCTGTCGTTTTACCGCTAGACTACTATCGACGAGATCTTCGATTCTTGTTTACATTTTTTTGGCTAGAAATCACTCGATCTCATATTCGAACTTTGGGCTTCATACCGCTAAGTCGAAACTTCGAAAAGTCATAACTTCCTCATACGAAGTTGGATTTGCACGTTCTTTTTATGCACGCTCTCGGTTTAACGTATTCTACGACTTTCGTTTAGATCTCTAAGGCCAAATATCGCTCTATCGTAAATTCACTATTTACGTCGCGCTATGTCATGTCGGATCTGTCGCGAAACTTCGACAAGTCATAACTTCTTCGTTATAACTCAGATTTCAACGTTCTTTATATGCACGGAAACCTTGTGACATATACTACAACTTGGTTAATATTATTTATTCTAAACAAATCTTTTATCAATAAGTCATTTTTGACGTTTATCGTCTCTAAATTGACTAGTCGAATCTACGGGCATTACAATTATCTCCCCCTTAGGATGATTACATCCCGGAATCATCAACGAAATAGGAGTTGTATAATGATTCCATATGTCATATCTTTTCATCGTAGGTAATAATTGTAACTTCTATGTTTCTTCGAATGAGTATCTAACTCTTGGACTTCTTGACTGCAGCCGATGCTCAATCTTGCATCTGCTCTTCGTACTATGTTAGACACTTAATTGCAACCTACGAGTTACAAAATAAATCCTTATTGAGGACTCCTTCTTCTTCTTAGGATAGGTACTTTCCTTCATTTATTGTAACAGACTCATGGGTCATGTTCTAATGACCTCTCATCGTATGATGCAACGCTTAGACTCAAGTCTCTTAGAGTCAAATTCCAGAATGGAACTTACCTTCCTTCATATTCTAATGTGATATAATCACATTTTTAGCATGTAGCATTTTTAGCTACTAACTTCTTTAACAACGACCACGATACTATGGATCGCATTGATCTCAATCTTCTGACTTAGGTCAGATGTTACATCGAACTTGGTTCTATGAACCACGTAACAAACTCATCATAGTCGGACTCAATTTGAAATGACCACTAGGGTCAGAATATCAATGATCTTCTTAGTCATTACTGAAGTAATGGTAATGACATACTCGAATAAAACGGAATCAATTACTAGCTTCTTGGTAACCTTGTGACTTTCCTTGATCCAAGCGTGAGTCCCGTGCTTCCAGTAGTATAGATCTCTACTACTATTCACATCTACTCATACTTGTCCAAAGTATTTTCTCGCAGTCCCCAAGTCCTAAAATCACAAAACAATTTAACACATACGAATGTGTCCAATTAATCAACATTTTTTCCTACTCTACTAAGACTTCTTCCATGTGCATCTTCACTCATCAATTCTACTTCAACTCGATTGGTGATGGAAATTCCAGACGATGGGACAACTTCACGAATTACACCAATCGTTCCATCATCCTGCCAATCGAAGGTGTACTTCAGACGTACCATTAAACATTCTGTTATTTTATCAGACATATTCTAAAGGCAAGATACCACTCTTACGATATCTTCCGATAGGTGTCATTCACTATCATAAGCCTTCATTTTCTCTATTTACTCAATTCTCTACGAGTCTTCACCATAATGTTCTATACACCAAAGCAGTCATTCAGTGTATCAAGACGAGTATATAGATAGAGGAAGGTTTAGACGTGTAATCCTCCTTATTACTCCGAAAAAGTACATGTCATTTCTAATATCATAATTAAACGTTTAGAATCCTGAGCACATAAAATTTGTAGAACCGGTCGGCAACAGACCATAGATCCAAACAAATAATAACATATAAGGCAAACATATAGCATTTAACATGTAAAAGCATTTTAGGCATCTTTCCTAAAATATACTAGTGCTTGTGTCTAAAATATGGTAGACACTCATCTCACAATCTTCACTTAACATTCTAAGTTTAAGTCTAGAAATCCTACAAATTCCTAGTTCGCTTAAACTAATGCTCTGATACCAACTGTGACATCCCCATTTTTACGGCCAGAAAAGACCAATTTGTTTATGCTTTGTATTAAAATCAGAGTAATTGTTTAAAGAAAACAGTTGCAGAATTTGTTCCCAAAACAAAATGTGAGAAGAATTTATCAAAGCATTTCTTTAAAGAAATATATTTTCATTAAATAATAAAATCTCAGGATGTCATGTTCCGATACAAACCAAAAGCATAGACAATATAAAATAGACCTTACAACAGTTATTTATAACTACTGATTTATAATCCAAAAACTCACGTCAAGTCCACCAACTTATACTCTTGTGCCATTACCTGTAATGCAAAGAAAACTGAGTGGTTTAGGCTTGGGATCCTGGTGAGCATATAGGATTTTCAACCCACAATAATATAATTATTATATTTAACCATCAAACAATCAACCCAATTACCCATCCCCATTATCTTCTTTATTTCTTAAGGTTTTACCCTAAGAATCAACTATCCTTTATTCATTCGTTCCTAAGGATTGACCTATGGAATTGGCACAAAGTCCATTGCTGCCCGAGGTTCCTATAACAAACACTAAATCCATAGCTGTCAAGGTTCATCTATACAATACTAAATCCATAGCTACCAAGGTTCATCTATACAATACTAAATTCATAGCTACCAAGGTTCATCTACAGTGTACTAAATCCATAGCTACCATCGTATTATTATAAGGCACTAAATCTATCACTGCCTGGGTTTTTAGAGTACACCGGTGAACATTAAGTCCACAATACCGACAAGTTGCGAGCTTGCTAGTTTTCCACAGGACTGTCTAGAATAGTCCGTGGTTGTCATCCCCTACTCTGATGAATGACGGGGGCCATCGTTTGGGTAAAGGTTTCACTCATTTTTCACCTGTCACCCTCACCTCATGATCTATATCATCTTTCGTCTCATCCTCAAACTCATCTTTCATCACACACCAACTATTTCATCTACCCATGTTCTACCAATCATATTTTTAGATATAAATTACATATATAGTTTAAATCATTTAAAAACCTATATAAAACGTTCATTCAACAACCATCTCAAGTAAACAAACAACGTATAAACACATAGCACGTATTTCATAGCAAATACTTCATATCTATGCGGTAGAAGAAAGTAACTAAACACTCACCTGATAAGACGATTATCGAACAACACCTCGTCTCTTAAAACAATCGGTTCCGATGAAACCGGAATGTTTCCTCCAAAATCGGCTTCTTGCGGAAAGAGTTTCAACTCGAAAACTCTTTCTCTTGGGATTTTCGGAGCGTCGGGACTTGCTTCGGGGGTCAGGATGATATCGGGGCTTCGGGGGTACAACTTGCCAAGAAAAAGGAAGAATAAAGGGGTGAAAGGAAAGAAATTAGCAAACAACTTCGGCTGCCCTCGCATTCTATTTATAAGGTGAGATTGGACTCCGAACGCAGCGCGTTCCGCCGTGCGTGATGGCTTACGAACTTCGGACTTGACATGCGATGGGACAGACTCTGGGCTCCGAACGTGGGGCGTTCCTTCTTTGAACGCGGGGCGTTCCCCCTTTGTTAAGCGTGCCTCGAACTTCATAAATTCATATCTTTCGAATATGAGGTCCGTTTTTGACGTTCTTTATATCCATGCAAAGGTGAGATTATGCTTTACAACTCTCGTTTAGACTCTGTCAGCAAACCTTGACTTTATTTTTATTATATTATTTTTAGTAAGCCGGGACAGGAAAACTCTGTTATGAATTCACTACTCCTTCATCTAACATCCGTTTTCGTTTGTGTTTTTACCGCTAGACTACTATCGACAAGATCTTCGATTCTCATCTAGATTGTTTCGGCTAGAATTCACTCGATCTCATATTCGAACTTTGGCCTGCATACCGCTAAGTTGAAACTTCGAAAAATCATAACTTCCTCATACAAAGTCAGATTCGGACGTTCTTTTTATGCTCACTCTTGGTTTAACGTATTCTACGACTTTCGTTTAGATCGCTAAGGCTAAATATTGCTCTATCGTAAATTCACTATTTATTTCGCGCTATGTCGTGCCAGATCTGTCGCGAAACTTCAACATATCATAACTTCTTCGTTATAACTCGGATTTCAGCGTTCTTTATATACACGGAAACCTTGTGACTTATATGCACGGAAACCTTGTGACATATACTACAACTTGGTTAAGATTATTTAGTCTAAACACTCTTCTATCAAAAAGTCATTTTTGACGCTTATCGTCTCTAAATTGACTAGCTCGGATCTACTGGCGTTACATAATACTTCGATGCAATTAAAGAAACAAAGTCATTATGGAACTGATTTTTATCTATGGTTCTTATTTGCTACGATGTTACTGTTTAACTATTTGTGTAGACGAGAGTTAGATGGTATCCTTTACAACCAACAACATAGATTAAAGACTCTGGGTATTATAATTTTCGATCATTATTTAAAAAGAACGTATACTATCTATTTTCACTATGCAATATATAAAAAAAATTATTCCCAATTAATAAGTTAAGAGCAGTCGTTATTATGACAATTATATGTTGCCTTATCTAGACCTTAAATTTATATTTCGTTTTAAAAATCATAATTATATCAAATATTCAAATAAATATATTTATTAATTTTAGACAAAATTACAAAAATGGTTCCTATGGTTTGCAAAAAGTCACAAAGTCAGTCCCTATTAAATATTTTTTTGAAGTAAATGGTCATTGTTGTTTGAAAAACTTGCACGAATGACCATTTTTACTAACGTCATTAGTATTCAACCGTTATGACTGAATTCGTAAGAACATTTTCATCTTTTCAAGTACAAAGAGACTAAATTCGTGACATTTGGTAAACCATAGGGATCATTTTTGTAATTCGTCTAAAAATAATTTAAATGAATGGAGGAGGATTCGAAGCCCCTAATCCCAAATCAACCTAAGCCTTATACCACTAAGCTGCATCGAAACTTGGTTTATAATTCCGAAAAATAAATTATATTACGTAAAATCGCAAAAAAAGATAAATAACAAAATACATTACACTTTTTTTTACATAATTTTTTTTAATAAAACAAATTGTACTTTTACTTATTGAAGAAAAAATGAATTTTTACAATTCCTTTATATGTTTTTTACGTATTTATTTTACGTAAAATAATTTTTGTTATGTATTTAAAAACTACGTTTTGCATAATACGTTATTATGTTGTTATAATCTTATAATATACACTTTTATATTATGTTAACGTATTTAATTGGTTGAAAGCAAAACTACAAGTATTTTTTTACGTAAAAACATTAAGAACATAGCGTAAAAAAATACTTGAATATTCGCTTTAAATCAACTAAAGATGTTAAGATAAAGTAAAAGTATATTTTAAGATTTTAACAACGTAATAACATTTTTGTATAATATATTATTACATTTTTTTATGTATTTAAAAGTATATTTTCAAATTATAACAATGTAATAACATTTTATATGAAAACTTATTTTTTAAATATATAAAAAAAGCATATTTTCCATAAACAAATACTTAAAAAAATTGGTCTAAATATATTTTTTTTACAATACAATAAAAATATATTTTGTTTTATTAATTTTTTTTGTAAAAATATGTTTTTATTTTTTTTATTATTGTTAATGTAATTACGACTTTACGTAATATAAGTTAGTTTTCGGAACGTTAAACCAAGTTAGGATGTAGCTTAGTGACATAAGGCTTAGGTTGATTTGGAACAAGGGATGAAGGTCTCAGGTTCAAATGTCCTTACGAATTTAATCCCTAACGACGTTAGTAGAAAGGGTTATCCGTCCAAGTTTTTCAAACCACAACGACCATTTATTTCAAAAACAATTAATAGGGACTGATTTTGTTACTTTTGGCAAACCACATAGACCACTTTTATAAATCTTACATCTGGACTATAGAACAAAGACACAAAGTATTCATTGTTTTAAGAGAAAATGATAAAAATAGCCATTTACACTAATTGCATTACAAAAATAGCCAAAAAAATCGAAATTACAAAAATGGCCACCCATTTCGCAGATGAGAAGGTCCCATCTGCGAAATGACATTCTCATCTGCGAAAGTACAAGTACCTAAAGCACAGTTGTGCTTTAGGTACTTGTACTTTCGCAGATGAGAAGGTCCATCTGTGAAATTGTTTCTCATCTGCGAAATGCCCTCGATTTTGACTATAAAAACGTTTTTTTTCTTCATTTTTCACCCTTCTCTACACAAAAACTCTCTCTAACTTTGGGCTTCTCTCGGAATTTTAGCTAGTTTTTGAAGAAAATGGAAGATTATGTCAACAATCCCGCAAATATGGTTAGATTTTAACTCTTTTAATGTCAACAATCTCTTTATTTTATCATTTGTTGTATTATTTAGTGTTAAAAAAGGGTAATTTTGTTGTGTTTGATAGTTTTAATATTTTTTTAGTATACTTGAAGTTTAAATACAAGTAGAGATAAGTAGAGACTGCGTAGATAATGTTTACAATTTGTTATTTTTGTTGTTTTTTTAGTTGTTGTATAACCTGAAATCTTGTATATTCTTATCGTATAATTGTTTATATAAAGTGGAAAATAGTCGTTTGTATATATATTTGTCGTATAAGTATAACATTTGTATAAGTTGAAAATTTGTCGTATATATATTGTTAGAAATTGTTTCTGTTTGTCGTATAAGTATAACATTTGTATAAGTTGAAAATTTGTTGTATATATATTGTTAGAAATTGTTTGTATTTGTCGTGTAAGTTGAAAATTTGTATAAAGTTGTCGTATAACTTGCAAAATTGTTAGTTTGTTTGTCGTTTTATTTTTAAATTTTTTTTTTGTTTATATGGTTATAAAATGTTAGTTTTAATTAGAAAGATAAAAATTGTTTATATATTTGTCGTTTAAGTTGAAAATTTGTTTAAGTTGAATATTTGTCGTTGATATATTTGTCGTTTAAGTTGAAAATATGTTTAATAAAATGTTTATATAATTATGTAGATATTGTTTTCTATCGTAAATATATTTGTTGTATAACTTGGAAAATTGTTTATATATGTGTATGTTATTGTTTTTTATCGGAAATATATATATTAGTAATTAAGAAATTGTATTTGCAGTTCGTAATCATATATTTAAAAAAAAAAAATTTAGTTATCTAATTTGTTTTTGTGTTTTTTTTGCAGCATGATTTTAGTTTAATGAATACGAAAGCCTTTGCGAACTTAAAAGGCTCTGGCGGTAACATATGGGAAGTATTTGAAGTTTTAGATGATGCCCGACGTGCTATTTTCAGAGATACCGTCTTTGGTTATTTTATTGATGTCCCTCGTTTACAAGAGGACGCATTATTGTTTCATAAAATGTTCATTCATCAGATCCGGCCGGACCCTGTTTTATCCCCAGATGGAATAAAACGTTTATATTTTCGAGTAGGCAATACGAAAATGGTTTATGGGCCGGAAGAGTTTTGTTTGATTACCGGCTTCAATTTTGGGGAGTATCCAAAAAACATTGGGAGAAAAGGGTCAGAAAAATTAATAAGCAGTAAAAAAAGATGTTTACTGCGTGAACGGCTATTTCCGGACCATACTAATAGTTCGGTGAAAATCGGCGACCTGAAAAGTTTAATTTTAAATCGAACATTCCTAGCACTTGACGACGTTGATGCAGTTAGAGTATGTTTGATATACATTTTGTGTGAAGGTTTTTTGGGTAAAGAAGTTAACGATCGGGTGCCACAAGATTGGTTTTATTTGGCTGAGAATTTGGATCTCTGGAATAGGTATATTTTGTTTACGTTAAAAGTTCTATTTTATTAAAGTTATAATTTATATAATAATCAATTTTGTTTTTTTGTTTTGTTAGCTTCGCTTGGGGTAGCTATCTCTGGGATTTTACTTATGTTGACCTTGAGGATACATGGAATAAGATACATAATTATTTATCAGTTTCTGAGCGTGGTCAAACTTTAAAGTACTCCGTCTCAGGATTTACGGCTCCATTTAGGGTATAAAAATTTTCTTATATTTAAATTGTTTTATTGTTATATTTTTTATTTTAATTTTAACTTTTATTACTGTAATTGTAAAAAAATTGTAGATATGGATATATGAGATGATTCCGGCTGTTCGTGCATGTAGATTTGCATCGAGAAAAAATAAAGACTTGCCTCGGATGAAACGATGGAGTGGAACAAAAAAATTGAAATGGGTTGACGTGAACAAGATTTGGTCAAAGATGCAGGTTTAAAAATATTTCGTTTATTATTAATAAAGTTGACTATTATACTTTTATATGCATTTTTAATATGTTTAATTTTTTAGGCGGGGCTACCACCAAGACAAAACATGTTACCGGGTGATGGTGAGATGACATCTTTTTATTATATGTCATTTCAAGAGTATGTATATGGTGAAGGGAAAGCAGTTTCATCCCCAGTACGGGACCATTTTAGGAGACAAGACGAATCTTCGTCTAGTATGTCGTCCAGTGGTCGCTCTCATGGTAGAGGTCGGGGCAGTGGGAAACACAAGCTAGACGAGGTGTTGAAACGGCTACATGCACTGGAGCAGCATGTATTTATGAACCGACAACCTACAGAGGTTTTTGTTGAAGAAGTGAATAATGACCAATTTTGGAACGACATTTTTTTTGATGATACGACAGTGTCACAAAGAAATTATGATGAACAGGTTAGTTACACGCTACATTATTTATTAAATTTTATTAACATATATGAATACCTGTGTTTATATTTTATATTTGAAAATATAGGTTGTGCAAGATGAAGTGATGAATAAAAACAATACAACTGAAAATGTTTTTGGTGATACTCAAGACGACAAGGTTGTTATAGATGTTACCTTTACGATTTTAATAATTACTTTTTAATAAAGTGTCTTTTTTTATTGAGTAAAAAGTTATATTTTTAATGTAGGTGTTGGAGGAGAGGAATGAGTATGCGGGGAACAAATTTGATGATGATGTGTTTGATGTTAATAATTATAGTGAAGTTAAAGAGGTTATTATAGTTACATTAATATAAATATTTTGTTTATTTAGATATTATTGCTTATTAAATTATGTGTATTTCGTTATTAAGTATAAAGTATTATTTTTAATGTAGGAGTGGGAGGAGAGGAATGACAATGCGGGGAACAAATTTGATGATGATGTGCCGGACGAAGACGAACTAATAATAACGGGAAATGTAGATTATTTTCATGATGATGATGATGACAAAGAAGTTACACCCGATAAACCGAGCAGTCGAAAACCATCACAATATTTGTGCCCTCCTTACACCGAGGTATTCGTTTTATTTATAAACTGATGATTTTATGTTTATGTGAATTATCTAAAAGATATAGATTTAAACATTTCAATATTGTTTTTAGTTGCACACGACACCGAAGCAAAAAAGAAGAACAAAAAAGAAGGTTGATATGAAATCAACAAGCCTCGTTCCTCCTCCAGTTTTTGGTGTTGCTCATGACTTCTCCATGTTGCGCCTGCAACCTTACGTAACAGGCGGTGAGGATGTCATCCAAAATTATGTATTGCATTCATATGATGTCCAGCATCGTTTGTTTAATTTCGTGTTAGATAGAGATTTTTGGAGCTCATTGTTTGGGCATACACACGACGGATGGTTGGAGTCAGCGGTAAATTAATTGTTAATTAATTCTTTTAAAAGTTAATTGTTTTTTAGTCAATAACAAAAGTATCATGTGTGCAACATATAACCATTTGGTACCGACTTTTGATGGAGAGACGGTTTGAGAGCGACCGACATACAATAATGCCTCCAAATTTTTTTGTTTCTCATGCTTTGGAAGAAGGACAGGACTGGAGGGCGTTTATGGCTGGTATTGCTACGTACCCCAACTTCATGGTTGCTTGGTGGGATGTTGATACGGTAAACTTAATAGTTTATATTGAAAATAACATCGTTTTTTTGTTATGTTTTTGTATTGTGATGTTTTTGTATTGTGATGTAAATAAACATAATTTTATTTTCTAATCCTTATACAGGTCTTATTGCCGATTCATTCATCCCCTAATCATTGGCTATTTGAGGAACTACGATTAGCGTCAATGGAAGTGCATATTTATGACAGTCTTGGTAGAGGTGCTTATGAAAAATTCCAATCTGAAGGAATCTTTTCCAAATTTGAACGTCGGGTGGCAAATTATTTGGACAAGATTAAGTATTGGGCCTGGAGGAACATCCCAAGGATTCCATTGAATATGCAATTCATTTATGAAGAAAACGTTCCCCAACAAAGTAGTCATTTGGGAGATTGCAGTGTTTTTCTTTGTATGTTTATGGAGAAATTGGTTTCAGGTCAACCAATACGTGTTCTTATTGACCCAAAGAACGCAGCTTTAGAGTTCCGTCTCCGGATGACAAAAATTATTTGGGGGTCTTGTCTTGGTCCTATGTAGTTGGATTATATAAATGTATATACAAATTAATGTTGGATTTCATTATTAGTTTATTTTTACAGTTTACTCAACGGATGGCAAAAAATATAACGTTACGACAATTACAACAAATTAATGACCTACTAATTACTTATCAATACATACAACATAAGAACGACTACAACATTTGTTTTAACGTTACAAATACAACAATTTATTGACCTAACAACTTCAAAACCATAAAAACAATATTGAAAAGCTTACAACTTGTAAACAAGAACTGCCAAGAACAACACCCAACTACAAACCAACGCTATCTTTAACTTCTTATTTTCTGATTGAAAGAGCTTATTAGAGTTAGCTACTTTAGCTATTACCATAGAAGATTGGTCCTTCTCTTCATCAACCCAACTGATAAACCCGCATTTTGGTCCCTGTTAAATTTAATATTCACAGTAAGAAAATAAATTTTTGTGATGTAAACACGAGGGTTTAAATTTGAATGACGTTAACAACATGATACCAAATACGGGCAAGCGTAAAACAATCTTCCTGGGTTTTTAGCTGTACCCGAAATCCTAACGATACGTTCTCCTCCGCAATTGCAGTATGCCATTAGCCTTCTTATTCTTTTAAATCGGAGTTACTTTCTCAGTTAAATTTTTCATAATGAGTGACACCCATTTATAGAATAAATCATATTACGGACAATTCTTTTTGACTATGAAATGAACTGGTTTGACTATGAATTCAAAAAGTTCAACTATGAAATGCAGAAAAGTACATTCTGTAGTGTTGTCATGTCGGTCAGTGAAATTTGACTATGAAATGAACTGGTTTGACTATGAATTCAAAAAGTTCAACTATGAAATGCAGACAAGTACATTATGTAGTATTGTCATGTCAGTCAGTGAAATTTGACTATGAAATGAACTGGTTTGACTATGAATTCAAAAACTTCAACTATGAAATGCAGACAAGTACATTCTGTAGTGTTGTCATGTCGGTCAGTGAAATTTGACTATGAAATTAACTGGTTTGACTATGAATTCAAAAAGTTCAACTATGAATTTAAAAGGTTAAACTATGATTTTTGATCAGTAGAGATACAATATTTTCTATTTATAATTGCATTTGTTTCATAATGCATTTGTGTGATCATTGTAGAGCACTATCATCGGTATTGAAAATGAGTAGTTACAGCGAAAGAACCTTTTCTCAACTACCAATTTTCTTGCATAACCTTCAAAGAACAAATCCTAATACCTTCACAGCCATTAAGAAAACTGATACCAACCGCTGTCGCTTCTGTTTTGTGGCTTTAGGTTGCGTGGTATAACATACTTCTTTTATTGAGTTATACAATATTTCATGGTAATGTATCTCGATTAGTTTTTACTTATCACTAATATGTGTTCGTTTTTATGTAGATTCGTACCTTCCTTAAGTGCATGATACCGCTGATATATGTGGGTTATTTACCCCTTCTTGGGAGCTTTCTGACAACAATGTACTTTGCAGTGGCTTTAGATGGAAATCATGAACCACTACTCTTAGCACCTGGTTTGGGAACCTTACAGTGTGAAGAATCATGGAGATGGTTCATGATGAGGTTAAGAGATTGTTTAGGTGAGGACATAGAGGTTGGTTTCATAAGCAACCTGTGTGATAACATAGACTTTGGTGTTGAGAGTGCTTACCCGGATTCCTATCATGGATATTGTCCTAAAGATATAGCTCGAAAGATACGTGAGTCTGTCGAACATAACAATACGGAAGTCGAATCGTTGTTTTGGAAGTCATGCAATGCATATAGCGTTGATGATTTTTACTTGTGTTTGGAAAGGTTGCAAAGTACATGTAGTAAATCACCTTTCTGCACCTTGCTTATGAGTCCAATTTACTGGCTTGACAATATACCGATTTCAAAATGGACAAGAGCATTTTTCCCAAAAATACGTTACAATGTTAAATCGATTGACGTCCCTGAAATTTTGCAAATTATATCCTCACGTGAGTTTCCTATAACAACGATAATTGAGTTAACCACCACGTCGATAGTATCAAAGTATGCTGAACGGGCCGAACTGGCTGGTAAGGGAGATTGATATATTTAGTTTTTTTTATTTTGCTACTATTTTTATTAAAATATCAAATTTTACAGGGAGGTTGTCTGGTGGGTTGATCCCTTACGTTGAGAGTAAGGTTCAAAAAAGTCTCAACAAGTCTTATAATTGTAATGCAAGACGTTTGTATGGGGATACATTTGAAGTCGATGACACTTTTTCCACCAGCAACGTATAACTTGAACGAAGGGTATGTAGTTGTGGTAAATGGCAAAAAAGCGGTATACCATGTGGCCACGCTATAGCATGTCTTAGAACCCGTACATATGAGTCCATTCAGAGAATGGTTGATTACAAGTTCACTAATTATGTGTATCGACTTGCATATGGATCTGAGTTGGTGAATGCTATACCATCACATGTGCATTGGGAAATACCAAATGAAACGGTGGTCCTGTTACCTCCCTCAATGCAGTAGTTATTCATGTAGCACCTTTATGTTTTATGTAGTATTATGTATTAGTTTTTTATGTACCCCGTTTTTATTTTAGTGTTGTGTTACGTATTAGTTATCCATGTACCCAGTTTATATTTTATGTCGTATTATGTGTTAGTTATTTATGTACCCCATTTATATTTTATTGCGTTCTAAATATTGGCTATTGAGGAAACAACATACATTAAAAGAAATGGACGTTTATTAAATAGTAACGACTAGACACATACAACAACAAGCAACTTAAATAACGAAAAACAGTTAACTTAACCAACATGCATATTAAAAATAAGGGACATTGTTTAAAAGATTCCATGCATCTAAGTGGGTAAACTCGCTACCATCATATTCAAAACGGTATAGTTCCAAAGCCACCTGCCGTAGAATGTCTTCATCCGTATTTGCATGTTCGTTATCCAACTCGTTATAAATACGTTGAAATTGTTTCACCTTCATTTTCATATCCAGAAACTTCGCTTTGACATCTCTTCTTCTTCGATATTGAGTGCGGTTCATTAAATGGTGAAACAAATGACAGACACGAGACCAAAATGATCCAGCACGAACTTGTGGGGGACCCGGTGGAAAATCCACCTCTACAGTTGTAATCCAAGCTTGAACCAAAGCGACCTCCTCTGCGTTCCTCCATATATGTGGTGAGTCCATAATTGCAAGAAGGGAAGTAATAGAATACAATTACAACGGATATTGAAATCTATTTATAACGACTCCTTACTTTCCTGGTGCAATGACTTGTCAACTCAAGCAGCAATGTATTGTGTTGTCATTCAACTGGGGATGAATTGTCAACTCCAACAGTGATCTGTTGTGTTATAAGTATAGTACACTGCATTCGTCAGTTAATTTTGACTATGAATTGCAGACATATTAGAAGATTGGACTGCAATTTTGTGTAGAAACTACTATAAATTGACCTTAAGTTACATGCAATACTTTATTAAATTAACCAATAAAGTTGTTCAAATATTGTTTTTAGATTCTACTCTCTTTGTTTCAATCAAAATGACTTCTATACCATGGAGCAATGAAGAGTTCTTGGTTCTTACACATGCTTATATTCATGTGTACGAGACAAGCAAGTTGAACGATCCAATGTTTTGGAGCCGTTTAAGAAATATTTTCAATGCTGAAAACCGAATGGCTACAAGAAACGATCGTGACGAACTAGACATCTTAGCAAGATGGTATGAAATGAAAACCGAAGTTCTATTATTCAACGATCTTTATACCAAAATTCACGACACCCATTTAAATGCTACTGAGGATGTCATCTTGGAAGCTGCTAAGGAGGAATACAAGTCATTAAGTAACGGGTTGGAATTCCAGTTTGAAGCCCTGTGGAATATTTTGAAATATATCCCGTTTGTTTAAAATCTATTTTAGTTTATTATTTGAGTACTAGGTTATTTTCATGTATTTCTTATGTATTTCGTATGTATTTCGTTTGTTTAAAATGTATTTTAGTTTATTATGTGAGTACTAGGTTATTTTCATGTATTTCGTATGTAATTCGTATGTATTTCATATGTTTAAAATATATTTTAGTTTATTATGTGAGCAACTCATATGATTAACTTGAGTTAATAAATGGTCATTGCATTAGTTATCACAATATATTAGAATACATTAGTAACAAGGATTCCATGAACCATTAAAAACATCACAACAATTACATGAAAAACAATGACATAATACGAACAAAGCATTAACACAAAACACAAGTCCATGGGTTATTCTTAACACAAATTAGAGCGGTCTACTTGAAATATTGTTTATCTCTAACAACCTTCCAAACTTCCTCATATTCGAAGTCTCTGCCGTCATGCTCACAGATGTAAAACTCTGTAACAACTTCCAAGAACTCTTCTTCGTCACGATAACGAACATTGTTACGTTTCGCATAACTACATGCTCGATTGAACCATGTCACTTCTTCCTTTACATCCGTCCACTTAGTAACAACATCTGATTTTTCTCTTTTTTGCCCTTCTCCCATCTCATGGTTAAACAAAGATGTGATGCGACTCCATTCATCACCAATTAGGCAATGCGGGGGAGCAAGTAACGATACACCATCCTTAACACTTAGCCAACATCATGTTAGAACTAACACCTCGTTTGTCGTCCATGGCCTTTCAGAATTGGAACCAGGTACTTCATTCGAAGAACTTGTTGCATTCGGCGACATTTCTAATAATGGGAATTCGTTTCGTTTACGTGATTCGGGTGTTTGGTTTTTAGATCTTAAACATCTATTTATATAAATAAATAGACTATGAATTAATACTTTGACTACGAAATGGTTATATTTGGAATACGATTTTCAGCTTTATGCAGTGTTTTGTCATGTCAAACTGTAATTTATCTCTTGTCACTTAAGGGTCCCACTGTTATGTGCAGGTTACTACAGTGACTTGTCATTACTGTCTAGTCATTTCAAAGTTGGACTTGTCATTACTGTCTAGTATGTATAAATACCACTTGTTGCTCCAGTTTAATACAATATCGACTTTATTATGACTTCCTCACACAAATTCGAAATTTGCTCATGCAACGAAGTAGATTGTTATTATTGTGATTCAGTAGACCCTTTTTTTACACCCTCTTCAGCCGGGCCATATATGTCACATGAAAATTTTGAAGAATTAAAGAAGGCTGAAGCACAACAAGAAGAGGACAAAGAGTCATCTCGACTTCTCACTCAACTTGCTAATGATATAGATTCGGAATGCAAACAAGCTCAAGAATGGATTGACCTCAATAAAAACAAAATCAAAGAGCATAAAGATTGGATAAAAAAGAGTAAGAAGGCAATCAAAACCACTGAAAAACGGCTTGCTGAGAAGGATGAGCAGTTGATACACATTATGGTAAAAAAGGATCGTTTCGAAGATAAAATGAGAATTAGGGATGACTATATAACAATGGAGAAAGAGAAGTACTCGTTGCAGTTCCCTGAGTTTAAAAATTAGTTACAAAGTTGTTGTAATATTATCATGAAACAGATTAGGTTGCAAAAGGATCGTTTGTTGTTTTTTTAAATAACATGTTGTAACTGTTAAAAAAAATATGCAAACTATATTTTATAATATAAAGGCTTCATTAATTTTTATAATCAACAAACTAAACAAAAATATGAAAGCATAGCAATGTCTTGTAAGATTTAATAAAAATATTACAATACATAATAAGTTAACAACTCGTCATTACTCTTCATTTCAAGGTTGTTTTATATCAAAATCAGCGTTATAGGTTTGTGAGCAACTCGCTGAACCACCAATATTAAATGTCATTTCTGCAGTAGAAATTATGTGACGTGCTCCGCTACCGGACGCCCTTCCAGTACAATTATTTCTCGTGTGTCCTATTTGACCACATGTAGAACACTCTTTTATAATTGGACCCTCGCCTTGGGATGGAATGCGGTCTGTGTTTCTTGGCCTGCCTGGCTGACGTTTATCCATTATTGGTGGCTTAACAATCATCAAATCATCGGGGATCTCCCATTCGGATGGCTTTGGCAGAGGGTTTATTGATTCCTCATATGTTTTCCTCAGTGTTTCGGTAAAGTAAGCATTTAATGCATACCTCGAGCAGTCTTCGTAATTGTTCACTGTTAAACATCTTATGACATGACCACAAGGTATCCCATCAGGTTGCCAATGCCTACATGTACATGTCATATGTTTGAAATCAACAATCACATTTTGTGCCCCCTTTTTGACTTCGCATTTCGTATTTGAGATCATGCGAACATCCCATTTGCTAAAACTTTTCTTGTTCTCTTTTACAATTTCATCCGCCCAAGGGGTAAGAATTGTTGTTGCTTCCGCTAAAAAAAGAGCCAAAATGAAGAAGTTAAGATCAATAACATCAAAATTAATAAAACATTAATATTAAAAATTTACTTAATACCTGCAAAGTTACGTCTTTGAAACCACCATTGTAGCATTGTAGCACGAAAAAAATCGATCAACATAAGTATTGGCACCTTACGTGCGTGTCTAGATAATGCATTTATAGACTCCGCACAGTTGGACGACATAAGATTGTATCGGTTCCCTTTAAAATGTGCTCTGGACCAAGTTTCTGGATTTATACTTTTCAAGTACTCCCATACTGGTTCTTTTGTCTTTTTCATAACATCCATGGCAGCATCAAAAGCATCAACTGTGTACGCCCTACACGCCTCCCAAAAAATTCCTTTAACCGTCTTACTCTTGCCGAATCTAGATACTATGTTGAAATACAAATGGACACCACATATTCCATGATGAGCGTGAGGAAAAATGTTGGCAACGGATGTTGCTATAGATGGAGACCTATCAGATATAATTGTAAGCTCCTCCATATTTCCTATGCAATCACGTAGTTTTTGAAAAAACCATGTCCAAGAATCGGTACACTCATTTTTGCATATACCATATGCAACCGGTAATATTTGGTTTTGTCCATCCTTAATAACTGCAAGTAACATGGTACCTTTGAACTCGCCCTTTAGGTGAGCTCCATCTACTACTAGGGTCGGTTTACAAAAATTGACAAAAGCGCGTACCTACAATACATTGTATATCTATTCAAATACACCAAAATAAAAATTAAAAAATTAATATAATATGATAATACTAACCGAGCAACCGAGTGCGACGTACAAAAACTCAAAGCGATCATCAACATCTGTTTTAATATGTGTGACAGTACCCGGATTATGTTTGGCCAAGTTGTGACAATACGCCGGAAGTTTGGTAAAAGAATCCTCTTTCGAACCCCTTAACGACAACAATGCATATTGTTTCGCACGCCATGCCTGATGGTATGAGATATTGATATTCAATTGAGCATTCATATCATTAACAATTTCTTTTCCCCGATAAACTCTACTATAGTCTTCAGCCAAAACATCAGCAACATATTCACCCAAAACATATTTGTTTGCTTGTCGATGATTAGGTTGCAACAATGTTGAAGAACATGTGTGTACATCAACAAATTTATTCACTTGGAAAAGTCCATCAGAATTTTTAATTGCTTTTGCTCTTAGTAACCAAGAACAATTTTTCGAAACACACACAGCTTCATACCTTGATTTGGTGGATCTACTTGTCCTCATCTGGAAACCTTCTCGAAGACATTTTTTACCAATACACTGCTTTAAAAGTTCTTTGTTCTTAAATATACTCTCACATTGAATCTTTTGAAGATTCATGTCTACCATCTGTGTTGGGATATCTTCATTAATATCAACTGGCCATGCTGGTATAGGGGGCATACCGTGAAAAAGGTTATCGGGAAACTTAGCTTTAACTTCATCACCCAACTCATCTCTATCGGAATTGCTTTGTAGCTCGCTTATATCTAAACATACATCACCAACATCAACATAATGCCCGTAAACATGATTTTTTTCATTTTTTTGACTTGAATTTTTTTTCTTTTTAGTTTTATCTACCACACGCCTATTCATAAGTTTAACTTCTTGTTCGGCAACATCATCACAACGACCACCCACATGATTAAGATATGTACCAACATCATCATCACCAACAGACTTGTAATTCTCAGGTTCCACATAGTGAATAGGTGAATAACTAACATTAACATTTTCAGCAACACTGTGAAACTGAGGTACACTAGGAGTATTGAAAGTACCTATCGGATCGTTGCTCCCTTTATAACTGCATAAATTACCAACAACCTGGTTTCCAATTTCACCACCCCCATTAACCTCCTCAACTTCATCAACCACCACAAACACTTTCACAGCCCTTCCTCCACTACATTTGATTACGTTTATCAACATTCTAACATTCATGTCTTCAACTATAGCTATATAATAATTTAATTCAGGATGGTGGAAACGAAGACTAATTCTATATTTGTCTAACAAACCAATTTTGCTTCTTACCAAAGATACAAAATCACTATAACTAATATACTTAGAAAATATCAAAGCAAGTTCAGAAATACCTCCCTGTGGACATATGTATTCCAGATTAGTTCCATTAACTTGCCATCTCCCACCGGTTACAAGACAAACCATATATTCAATCATTTTTTGAGCAAATTGTAGAGAGAGTTCCTAAACAAATAACAACCAAAATGATATTTTTTCTACAAAACTATTTATATAGCAACCTGATTTCGTAGTCAAAACAAACCATTTCATAGTCAACCTAAAAAAAAATACAATAATAACAACGATTTCGCAGATAGAGTCAGAGGATTTCACAGATGGACCTATTCCATCTGCGAAATTACCCCTATATATACAGCAAAAAAAAAATTTTAAAATATTAAAACCACTTGCGAAAGTACAAGCACCTAAAGCACAGCTGTGCTTTAGGTGCTTGTACTTTCGCAGATGAGAAGGTAATTTCGCAGATGGGGCCTTCTCATCTGCGAAATCGTAGGTTATTTTTGTAATTTCGATTTTTTTTTAGTTATTTTTGTAATATCATTAGTGTAAATGGCTATTTTTGTAAATTTCTTTTGTTTTAATGAAGCCACAAGTAAATTACCGTCTCCAAAACACGTTGACCCATAAAAAGTCCAAAAGTGGCCAGCTATTTTCCAATCTTCTTTTAGTCGTCTATTTTAATCAGTTGTGAAAACTAAAAATGTCATCGGATACTTTTCAAACGCCATTAATAGATTGTCCAAAACTCATTTGCTATTTTCCAAATAGAGTCGAAGTTTGGTATGTTATTTATGACAACCCTTGTTTTTAAGTCTTCTCATAAAATAGGAAGTGGCTTTTGAAAAATGTCGACTGACTTTTGGTGTTATAACGAAAGAGACATAATTTGGACATATCAATTTTTCTATACACACAAAAATTTATGTTTTATGGAGTTATATTATTTTTCATCAAATGGTTTATAGATGTTTTGTATAACTGTTATAAATTTCGAGTATTAATTATTTACATATCATTTTTAGGGGTGTTTGGGATATCTTTTGAGAGGTCAAAAGGGCTTTTGCGAAAAAATAACAGAGAAATGATGTTTGGTAAAAGCTCCTTTTGGATTTTTTATAAAGTCAGGGAAACCTGACTTTTTGGAACTTTTCTCAAAAGTTCTTTTGCCCTCTGAAAAGATATCTCAAACACCCCCTTAATCATCTTTGTGTATAGGAAATATAAAACATTTGATTGAAATTAATTATTAAAGGGATAATAACTTGAAAGGGTAACGAACTTTTGACTTTTGTCACATTTAGTCACTAAACTTTTTTTCGTTATCTATTTGTCATTGAACTATTGAAACTGTTCACATTTTACCCTTATGACCGGCTGTTGCCGGTCATAAGGGTAAAATGTGAACAGTTTCAATAGTTCAATGACAAATAGATAACGAAAAAAAGTTTAGTGACTAAATATGAACAAAATCGAAAGTTCGTTTCCCTCTAAAAAGTTTAATGATTAAATGTGAACAAACCTCCTCTTGTATTATGTTTTAGCAAATTATTTATTTTTGTTAAATTGTAATAACATTTGTTGATGAAGAAATCTATGAAATAATAAAAAAAAAAAAAAAAAAAAAAAAACAAAACCCTGAAAATATATTTAAAAAAAAACAAAAAACCAAAACCAAAATAAAAAACCAATGGTTTGATATTTTCCAAAATAAAAAATCAAAATTTCCAATCTGATTTTGGTTTTACAGAAAAAATGAACCATTCTCACTGATGTGAATTATGATCATTGGTTTGGAATGCGAAATTTGTGACATCCCATGAATATGTAGTTACAACATCGTTTGAACTCGTAATTCATAGTAAGGGGTTAGAGTATCATCGCATGAATACGTAGTTACAACATCGTCTGAACTCGTAATCCATCACCTACAGGTTATGGGCCTGCTGGTGTTTCCACTGGGTTGTCTAGAATAGTCCGTGGTCGCCATCTATACTCTGGTAGATGACTACATCGCCACATTGTTGGTTAAGGTTATGGTATCTCATTTCATCCTACATCACATATTCATCATCATCTATTTACCTAATTATCACCGTCTTTCTATCATCACCTATCTCTCATCATTTTATTTCATCACACACCAACTATTTCATCTATCCATGTTTCATCTGCAATATATTTGTAGATATAAAATAAATATACCGTTTAAATCTTTTAAAACATGTATAAAATCGTTCATCCATCATAGACAGCAAGTATTCAAATAATATGCACACATAGCACGTAATTTATATAAAATACTTCATATCTATGTGTAAGATGAAAGTAACTATATATACCATAAAAATCTCATAAATGCTTCCTAACTTCGAACCCCAAGGTTTACTCTACTAAAGCTTCATATTCTCGGTTCTCTGAACCTAGAAGGGTCCAGATCTATCACACCAAAAAGCTCAAGATAGTTCTTCCTCTCACTCTACACACTCAAGCTCGCTAGGGTTCTCACTTATGGGAATGATAGTCGCAATTGAAGGCCATAAGTGCCTTTAAATATGGCTCGGGCCCAAAGATTTAGGGTTTCTGCCAACAGCGCGGACTCGTCGAGTCGCCTCACCGACTCGTCGAGTCCATTCATTAATCCGAGTCATCAGTCGCGACCTTACTCGACGAGTTAAGGCGTCAACTCGTTGAGTCCCTCTTCTTAACTCAAAAGAAAAATACTTAAATGATGATACCTGGAAATCCGGATGTTACATTTTGTTTTTTTATTTCATAGATTTCTTCATCAACAAATATTGCTACAATTAAACAAAAATAAATAATTTTGCTAAAACATAATACAATAGGAAGATTGTTCACATTTAGTCATTGAACTTTTTAGAGGGAAACGAACTTTCGATTTTGTTCACATTTAGTCATTAAACTTTTTTTCATTATCTATTTGCCACTAAACTATTGAAATTGTTCACATTTTACCCTTATGACCGGTAACAGCCGGTCATAAGGGTAAAATGTGAACAGTTTCAATAGTTTAGTGGCAAATAGATAACGAAAAAAAGTTTAGTGATTAAATGTGATAAAAATCGAAAGTTCGTTACCCTTTCAAGTCATTATCTCATTATTAAATAAGCAAAAATAAGCCACTAAGTTAAAGAAAAAAAATACTAAACAACCCCCTAATTTTAAAAAAAAAAAAAAAAAATACCAAACAACCCCCAATATTAAAAAATATCAAATCATATCAAATCGAACATGATCGATTATTACCCTAACCAAACCGGGCCCGTAGTGGTATATCCGATCTGATTTTTGGTTCCTACTATTCATGTCATTCGATTTTCGATTTATTTGGTCCCTATCAGGTTCCAAACCGAATAATATCTCTATATACCATATAGTATACGGGTTGATAAAATTGTCAATATTTATAAAAGTAATATTTTAAAATTTTAGAGAAAATGGCAACCATGATACCTGTGGTTTGTTGATTTTTCATGGATAGAATGCACAACGTTTGAACTTCCAAATATAGTCATTTTGGTAAGGTGGTTTTTTTTTTTTTTTTTTTTTTTTTTTTTTTTTTGGATTACATGTAACCTTGAAACCGTTAAATTCAGCCCGTTAAATTCGTATAAAATGACCAATGTATCTTTAAGGAAATCTATAAAAAAATCTTAAACTTTAGGAAAAAGTTTAGAATAGTCATAAATTTTTTCGGTAGATTTTTCGGGTATCTTTATGGATGTTTCTTTTTATTGTTGCCACCTCCATATAATTAATTAAAATAAAATTTAAAAAGTATTGGATTTATTTTAAAATGGATATCATATTATTTGTAAAGGAATATATATATATATATATATATATATATATATATATATATATATATATATATATATATATATATATATATATATATATATATATATATATATATATATATATATAGAAGGGTCGTATTTATGCAAAATGGGTGTAATTCTGCTTTCATTACATTGATTCTTAAGAGAAAAATCCAAGCATGGTGAAAAAAATTCCACCCTATTTATTTGATTGGGATTCAATACAAAAATCTTAGTTAAGATTTTAGCTATCTTGGTTGTAAAGGACACTAGATAAATTGGTTGGAGATGAGCAAGCGACTTTGATAGGTGACTATTAGACTTTTGATGGGTTCGCTTATGTTACGTGAGATATTGGTATAAAATAAAAAAAATTAAAAAAAAAAAGTTATTAATTTTTAAAGTAGATTTCGGAAAAACATACTATGAAATATTTGGATTATATGTTGGAGCAATTTAGCTGTAACATCTAAAAATATGGTCCAAAAAATATCATTTTTATAATAGATAAAATAGTATTTTCAATTGTCATACATACATCTCAACAAAATCAACATATCAAATATATCAAAATCAGAGTAAATATCAAATGCAGAATCTCCATGGTGTGTACGGCATAGTCAACTCGAGCCCTACCCCTTGGAACCGGAAATACTTGAAACACAAACTAAATCCGTAAGCACAAAGCTTAGTGAGTTTCCCAAGATATCACATACCAAACATATTATATAACAGGCCCGACCACACTCACATAACGGGCCCTGCCCACACTCGCATAATGGGCGACGCCCAAAGAGAAATGGGTCCCACCCACACTCACAATATGGGACCTGCCCAATAAACATACATACACACGAACATACAAGTATCACACAGACAACAATTATATCAACATAATAAAAGCTATCAATTACCTAATAAAAGCTAATTAACATTAGCACTAGTACATAAGAGGTTTAATAAAGCGGTTTTTTTATTTCTTGATGCGGTTATTCAACCGCTTCAAAAAATATAGCATCATAAAATAGGGTTGTTTTTTGAGGCGGTTCTACAACCGTCTTAGAAAATGTCCAAAACCGCCTCATAAAAATAGTTTAATAAAATAAACTTTTTTTTTGATGTTGTCCAAAATCACCTTATAAAATATAGCCTCATAAAATAGACTTACTTTTTGATGCTGTTATTGAACAGCCTTAGAAAATAAACCGCATTTTAAAACACAATACGAATGGCAACATAAAATATCATCAATCTTTTTTTGAATCATTTGGAACATATTCAGATGAGTTCTTAGCAGACTCCATGGATTTGACAGAGTTTTCGGTTGTCAAATATGCCACTTTGGCTTGATGTTTCTTTCTTGCAAGATGTTCCAGTAAACAACGCTCAGATATGCACTAATTTTCTTGATCAAACACCTCCTCTCTTCATTGCCAGCATCTTTCTTCCCATCATCATTTCGTTCTTTACTTCTGCTTCCTAATTGTAAATATGCTCCACATCCTCTAATATAATCTTCATGCTGAATCACTTTTCTTATATCTATCGATCCTCCTTGAAAAGTCATAGAAATCCCGGTTTAAATAAAAGAGAAGCAACACAAAACATGATTATTTCAACTATACTTGATGAAATCGAAAAAAAATCACCAAATTGAATAATGCTCTTTAATTGAATAGTTAATGTGATCAATATTGCGTACCTTCCATAGCCTTTTTTAGGGAAAAATACTATAGTTGGAAGAACTTGATGTAGAAGGTGTAGGACATACTTGATTGCGTTCATTTTAAGACTAAATCCTGGCACCCTGAAATCTACTGCTACAAGGATGGAGATATTTAGGGTTTTGCACTAGGGAGAAGTTTAGTCGAAGTAAAAGAGATGACGATGAATTCTTAGGAGTAAATTCTCATTTATGAAGAAGAAGCAGAGGATTTAGTGGTTTCAGCAGATGCGAAATGGAGATAACCAGTAACGTTTAGGAATATGAATGGTTGATGAAGCCATAGATTTATGAGGGGTCGGTTGGATTTCAATCACAAAATTTTTCAGTGGGAGGGAAACCTAGGTCGGAAGGAGATTAGAATTTTTTTTGAACGCGAGAGGAACTTAGGTTTGGGGGGAGATTGGAATTTTTGACCGCCATAGTGGGGAAATCCGCTGAAATGGGTGTTATTTTTTTAGGACTCGATTGTAAAAAAGGGAACTGGGTTATATATTCGAGCTTAAAGTCCGGTTTCTTATTTTAAACCGGGTCATTTAACATTTTACTCAGAGAAGAGCTAGCGGGCAATGAAAAAGAAAGCTAAAACGAAAATTTTAGAGGGAAAGAGATGATTTGGGGTGGTTTTAGGTTTTACTGAAGCGATTTGTGTGGAATTTGGTGGCGGTTATGGAGGGTTTTTAGAAAGCTAAAACGAAAATTTAGAGGGAAAGAGATAAAGATTTAATGATGCTATTTTATTAAAAAGAGCATTAAAAAATCCTTATTTAATGCTGCTTTTACATGAAGTAGCACTAAAAAATCATAGCGTTTTCATTTGATGCGTTTTTCAAAATATAGCATCAAAAGATAAAGATTTAATGATGCTCGTTTAAAAAAAGAGCATCAAAAAAGCCTTCTTTAATGATGCTTTTACATGAAGTAGCACTAAAAAATCATTTTTTGATGCTATTGGTTGTTAACCACCTTAACAAAAGCTTCTGGAAATTTATCTGGTGCTTTTTTAAAGCGGTTCGTCGATTATTTAATGCTCTATACATTTAATGAGGCAGTTTTTACCATCAACCGCCTCAAAAATAAAAAATGGTTCGCATTATTAAATCACTTGTGTAGTAGTGTAGGGATCTACATCATAACCAAAAACCCCTACTTAGGTAAACAGACTATCTTACCCCTAACATAACTTGGTCCAAGAATGAAACCCTAGACCACATTTCAATGGCCTAAAAGTTAAACAATCCAACAAGGCCCAACATCTGGCCTAATTTCCAATTAGGCCCAATCCCTTCATATGGGCCCAAGCCAAAGGTTCGATTCCAAATGACACAGTAAGGCCCAAGACACAAAGTCCATGAAAGTAGCCCAAACCGAGGCTCAAAACAATGCAAGCCCAAATCCATCGAGTACGTGGGGCGTACTCAACTTTACGCTAAGCGTACAGACTGGATGGCTTGTGTGCTAAATGTACGAGCTTGTATGCCCAACATACCTACTCATTAAGACAATCTTCTAAAAAGCTCCGAAATCCTTAATACTAAAGGTTCCAATCACAGATCTGAGTCATATGAAGTGTCTTAAACCATAAAGTCGACAACTTGGTGGCTTGCATGCCCCCAAATGAACCCAAACTCAAAATATGACAGTCTACTTCCATAAAAATGACCAATACTCATGCATGGATGATTCAAAGCCTCAAATATGGAAACTTTATGACTCTAGGAATGAAATAATACCAAGAGTAGCAACTCTAAACTCCAGAAATGACAATAACTCACAAAATCTCATCTACAGGTCAAAGAAGACCCAAAAACATAAACAAAGAAGATCTAAGCATTAACAAAGCAAGTTCTGAGCTTTATACCTCAAATGAGTGCCAAATGATGGAGATAATTCGGATCTACAAGATCAACTCCAATAGCTCTCCTTCACCAACTTCTTCTTCTTCTTTCCAAGTTACCAAACTACCAAAAATGTACTCCACAAGGTCAAAAACACACCAAGATGATAAAGGGGTCGATTTGAGGGTTTCTGGACAAGAGAGTAGGGCTGTTCACTATTTGGATAAAACCGAATTGTCGAATTGGACGATTTAGATTGGACTATTTGGTTCGGATATTCAGAATTTTGGATTGGTTTTCAACAAAACCGAATTATTATTTTGGATTTCGGATTGGTTTTGGTTTATGAGATAAGAACCGAATAGTCCAAAAAACCAAATAAATATTTATTATTTATTTATTTATAATATATATCTTTAGTTATTTATTAAATTTGTAATTTATTTTTTCAAATAGGTTCAAAACATTTCACCCGATAAAAAAACATTAATATGCATTTTCTCTCAAAAGTGTTCTATCTATAAAATATTTAACTATAATATATCTTCTTAGTAGTTGTTTATAAATTTCAAATCACAACTAAATAATTTGTTTTCGTGTCTTGTGTAAAGTTGGATGATATTATAATTATATGTTGTTTTAAAATGTTTTTGTTTTTGAAAACCGAATTATAAAAACCAATCCAACCGAATTGTTATCAGATCGGATTGGATCGGATTTGAATTTAGTTTGGACTATTCGGAGCCATTTTTTGAAAACTGAAATCAATTTGGATTCACTTGATTGGATCGGATCAAACCGATCCATCCAAACGAACACCCCTACAAGAGAGGCTGATAAGGAGGCTGACCTATGGGACTTAACGACATTATATAGGGCTTTAATCCTAAAAATTAGGGTTTTGGTCCTAACCATGTACGTTGCACGTACCTCTTCGTATGCTAAGCATATGTGCATGCCTCCACGATTCTAATTGGACCATTTATGCGCTGTATACACCAGAATTACGCCCAGCGTACAGCCTCAGCAAGTCCACTCAAAAAGGCTTAAATCTGCTAAGCCCGCACAACTTGCATACTTAGACAAATAAATACATGATTAAACAATTAAATAATACCTTGGATCCATCGGGCGTTACAATTCTCCCCCACATGGATCAGAATTAGTCCTCGAAGTCTACTGTCTCGAACAACTCAGGATAATGCTCCATCATCTCCTCCTCGGGATCCCACGTACACTCAGACCCCTTGCGGTGCAACCACTGCACCTTCAACAGCTCCACAACCTTGTTCCTCAAGGTTTTCATTTTCTGATCTAAAATTGCAACTGATCTCTTAATTTAATTCAAGCGGTCGTCCACAATACAACTGCGTAGTCATCCACTAGGCACTTATGCATCTGAGAGACATGAAAAGTAATATGGATCTGCTGAGCTCGGCCGGAAGATCTAGACGATAAGAAACTTGGGCCACCCGAGCCAAAACTCTAAAGGCACCGATATACCTAGGACCCAGCTTGCCCCGCTTCCTAAATCGAATGACACCTTTCTAAGGTGACACCTTCAGGAGAACCATGTGTCCCACCTGAAACTCCAAATTTGACCGGCGTCTGTTAGCATAACTCTTCTGCAAACTCTCAACTGTCTGGAGCATGCTCCAAACCTTCTGAATCAACCCAGTGGTCTTAAGCACCACCTCGGTACTCCCCATGAATCGCTGACCAACCTCTCCCCAACAAATCGGGTTCTTGCATTTCCTTCTGTAGAGCATCTCAAAAGGAGGTCGATTAAGTCTAGCGTGATAACTGTTCTTATACGAAAATTTCGCTAACAAAAGATACGTATCCCAACTCCCACCAAAATCCAGTACACACATGCAACATATCCTCAAGAGTCTGAATAGTCCGCTCACTCTGTCCATCGGTCTGAGGATGAATTGTTATGCTGAAAAGGAGATGAGTGGCCATCTCATCATGAAATCACATCCAAAATCTGGAAGTAAAACGAACATCCCGATCGGAAACAACTAATACTAGAACCCCATGACGTGCCACCACCTCCCGAACATAAATCTCAGCTAAATTTTTTACAAAAATACTCTCATAGATCGGATTGAAATGCGTGCTCTTGGTCAATCGATCCACGATGACCCAAATAGAATCCACTTCGCGTGCAGTCCTGGGAAGCTTCGCAATAAAATCCATAGTGTAGTTATGATTTAATCGAGAAGTAAAACGAGATTAAAAACAAACAGAATTAGAACACTCAAAGTAAATAAAATCTTGTTTCAGCTCATATTATGCTTCCTTGATACAATGAGAGTTAGACAGAAATGTTTCAAAAGTTCTCGTCTATCTACTGTACCTTCCCTATTTATAGGAGAAAAGAAAGAATACAAAAAATACAAAGGACTGGACAATACAGTTTCGAAACAACTACCCTTTGTAAATAACATTACATCACATAACGAACTCTATTCCGACACCTTACAACTAACTTCAACTCCTACAATTTCCCTCTTTGTAAGCAGTGTCGAAATCAAGTTATCAAAACTTGAGCAGCCATATGTAATGTTCTTAGAATCTCTGCATACCAGTTCTTGACCTTCTTCAATTTAGCCTTGTCTGCTTCATTGTTCTTCTTACAACTTTTCATACACACAATCAAGTTTGTATATTGATAAGTTGTGTATCTTTCGATATCACTTGACTGAAATAAGAACTTCGTTTGTTTTCCCTTCTTGCTCTTCCCAACGAAAACAACTCCAAAAGGCTTCAGACATATTTTTCCATCAACATACATCTTCAAATCAACTTGACTCTTCAATACTGATTGGGGAACAGTGATTTCCTTTCCCATTGACAATGCTAATTCAACATCAATCAATGCTAGACAATCATAGTAATTGTCTATGAAGAGCTTGATATGGCCTAATCCCAGATGTAACACTTCTTTACTTGTTCCCTGGAGTTTTGAAGCACCCATGTCTTTGAGTATAGTTGCAACTTGAATCATATCATTCAAGTTCATCAGAGGAAAATCAAAAATTGAGAATTTAAGAGCAACATTGTTTACCCCACAACATGGTATCGAAAATTTTGTAGCATGTTTTCAAACAACATATCCTTTGTTATACTTAGCACTCGGACTATCTTCACAAGTGACCATACTTCTTCTTGATCCTTTCCCAACACAGCATGAAACCTCAGTTTCATATGGATAAAATCCTCTTTATCCTTGAATTGATCAAAAATCTTGTATTGGGCTGTGAGAAACATCATCTCATTAATAGGAAAATCAAGTTAACTCATATCATAATTCACTCTAGAGTAACTTTTCTTTGGCTTCTTCTCAAACTCGTACATCTCATTATAAGCAACCTTCGCTTGGATATTCTCATAACTATGCAGCTTTCTTGGATCTCCTTTGTTCAAAGAAGGACGATCATTTTATCGAAGCCTCAATATACTCTGTATTTGATGTTGCTTTTCTATCTCAGCATCTATCTCAACCTTTCTTTCGTCCTTTGATTTCTCAATCACAACCCCCTTTCCTCTGTCTTGATTTGTTGTATTTTGTTTGGGTTTCAAAGAACTTCCTTCACCAGTAGATCCAATTACAATGCCATTGGCAATTGGCCTTGTAGTTGTAACAGTTGCAATCACTAGTTCAACCTTCGAAATTGTTGGTTTCAAAATTATTGATCTTGATGTAGGAGTATGAGTTGTAAACACCTTTCCAACAACCTTAACTTCTTCATCTGTTTTCCCATAAACACCATCACCTTTACCAACTGGTCTTCTTTCTCCCCCTTTCACCCATGTGACAACAGGTGGGGCACTTGTTGGTAAAAGACTGATTAGCTGAGACAGTGGGGCCAATTCCTTCTGAAGTGTAGTTTCAAAAAAATGAAACTTCTATGTCAAGAACTCAGGAGTGATGAGAGAAGATGAACCTGAATTTGAAACCAGCTCTTTTAATTCACCAAACAATTCAATGATGTTCGGAAAACTTTTAACATCATCTGCAAACATTTGCTCAACCTTCGGACCAAGCACTTCATACATTTTAACAAACTTTGTAACTGCATCAACTATGATATCAACCTTCTGATTGGAAGAAACATAATCTTGTTGTGCAACTACAATCTTTTTCCTCATATCCTCCCTGAGTTCTTGAAGTTTAAGATTTACATCTTCACGAACTTTCCTAACATCTTGAACAAACAAGATGTGCCTTTCCTTTGCAACAAACCTCAAGTCCTTTAGATCAGAAGCAAAAGTTGGTAACTGAGCCGTCACCCTTTTTCATCGTTACGATCAACATCTTGAATGACATCATAAACATGAGTTTCTTGATGTTTGAGCAACATATCAACCTCCAGACTAGATACCAAATGTTTACTGTCGCACCCCAAAACCGGAACGGCGGAAACGTTCTAGGGCGGAGGACGTCGTGTACAATATCATATCAATGCATAATTCTAAACAAGCAACAACATCATCCATTGCATTAATAATATAATTTAATATAAGTGTGTTCTGTGTATAGCAATAAGACACCGAAAATGAATAATCAAAATAAAGACGAGTCTTTTATGAGCTCTATCTTCTCAAAACCTGGTCATCGGTATACCTGTCTACTAGTGACCTGAGAGTACAAGTTATTTTGAAAGAGTAGATCAACATTGAAGCTGGTGAGTTCATTAGTATTTTAGTGTCATTGTTTTGTATGAAAGTGTTTGTAAATGTCTGTAAGAGTTTGAGTTCATAAGTATTTTAATGTCATTGTTTTGTATGAAAGTAGGTGTAAATGTTTGTTGTAAATGTTTATAAGAGTTTGATGTAATTGTTGTATCTCCTAGAAAGTCCTATATTTTCTACTTTATTATGAAATGTAGTCTTCTACCAAGACCCGACTGTTTTGTATGTTTGTTCTTTTGTAAAAGTGAATGCTTTTCCCAGGTATGACTATCATTACCAAAATATAGTTTACATTATCGTTTATCTGAGAAGATCACAATGTGAATGCAATGGGAAAATAAAGATGTATTGTAGTATTGTATATAAGTAACTACCAATGTACTAACTACCTTAAACCGGTCTGTTTAATTAGGGTAAAATGTGATGAGGTTGTAACCATACTTGATTGACTAGTACAACACGACGATCAAAGATGTCGAAATGGTATGCCATTCGTCATCCGTAGACCTGCAGGTCCCACTGTAGCTAGCAGCAAGGTGTAGGATGGCCAATCCTGTATAGATCTATACACAAATTCACGCTCTCCCTCCAGGAGACTCTGATTGCAAAACGTGACACATCAGTATATTTCCATGCCATGAAGTAGTGGCTCGCATTAATGTTATAGTATTCTTGTATTTGTATAGTATGTTCTAGTGTATTGTATGTTCTCTCTGTTCTAGTGTATAGTATGTTTTCTTTGTATAGTGTAGTGTATGTTCTCTTAGTTTCTCATCATAGTATGTTTGTATTGACTCTTGAATGTTTCATTGTACTAGAAATAGTGAGTAGTAATTCCCTAAACTATACCTATTATTGTTTACTAGAATTGTTGTTTGAATGATTGAGCATGTTTGTACACCTTTGCTACCCAAAGGTGCTGAACTGATGTAAGAACTTTTATATCTATACATATATACATAACATATAATTAAGATTCAAACGACACTCGGACAAACAACCAGATACCCTAAGTCCAAAAACAAATAAGGAACATGAAATAAAGTGAGTTATCAGTCCTAATCCCTTTCAACCTTACTTATATAACTAGATTTATATAGACATGATTTTGGCAATATATAAGTTTAAAAGAGTTTGATAACGAGTTTAGCATACAAAAGGGTTTTAACCATTTGAATGGCTATCGATGACTCGATGTCAATTTATAAAAGGTTTTGAAATAGTTTGATTGATAACACAGTTTTGAAGTATAAGAAATCTACTTGTTTGATAGTTATTAATCACATGTGATTGATACAATAACTATAATGTTTTCAATTTGTACCCCCCCCCCCCTCCGTAAAAGCATTTAAAGTCATTTAAAAGATAAATTAACGGGTATGAACTCACCTGTAGTGAGTGATACAAATGTAAGTTTGATATAGGATACTAAGTGTCAAGTGAGGCCTCGAGCACAAACGGATCCTATTAAGCATATAATGACACATATATATGTATATAATTAGTGTATATACAACTAATCATGAAAGGAAACCACCTTAGGGACTCAGAAACACTTAGATTGAAGTGTTACAATCACATTTGATTGCATCAAAGGGGTTTATGGCCACACTAGGGCTTATACGACCAAGATGTGTACGACCAATGTGGTGTACGGCTATTAAGTGTACGGTCATGGAGTGTATAACCGTACACTCATGGAAGAACATGTAAAGGATCTTTTTTACGGTCATATCTAGCATCCATTAAGTGTTCAAGATCCTATGTTGAGACATAAGATGAGTTTCAGGCCAAGACATGCACCAAACAAGGGTTTACGGGCATATGAGGTGTGTACGGTTGTACACCCTTGTTGTTCTTGAATTATATGATGATTCAAGGCTAGGAATCAAGTGTTTCTCAAGCTTAACTAGAAGGTAGAAGAGATACTCGCACTTTTGAGGGTTCTTATGGAGCTTACGGCCCAAGAACTAGTAGGTTTTATTGGTGTTCTTGGTGAAAGTGATGAATAATTGAAGATATATCCAAAAGAGATAATTTCATGGATGAAATCATTGACCTTCATTAGATAAAGCAATGTATCAACTAATCAATGTAAGGAATACTTACATCTGTGAAGATCAAGGTGAAAAGCTTGATGATAGTTGAGAGAGAATTGACTTTCTTGACTTGGAAGTGTGAAAATTGAAGGAAAAAGAATGAATGAGTCATATATGGGCATATGTTCACGGCTACATTGAGTGTATAGCCGTACACTCCTCTTGAAGGAGTGTTTGGCTCGAATGCAATACGAAGAACATAAGTTAACTCATCTTAAACCAAATATTGAATGTACTAGGCTTAGAACACTCAAACAGACCCTAAACAATGCTAAAAGATAGTAGAAACGAGTCTGACTTTGATTGAATTGAATGGGTGTACAAGATAGAAATTTCGGGTTGTCACATCATCCGCCAATTAGAGAGAATTTCGTCCCAAAATTAGAGTTTAAGAAATTACAAATAATTAAGCGAAAAGATGAGGATATTTTAGTTTCATTTGATCATCGCACCCCCAAGTGAATTCCGGTCCTCACTTCGCATTCCAGCAAACCTTCACTATCGGGATACGGCTTTACTTCGTTTGCTTGACCTCTCAGTCCATGATCTCTACTGGTTCTTCCACGAAGTTGAGGTTCCCGTTGATCTCGATCTCGTCGACTGGGTTTACAAGAGTCTCGTCGAACAGACACTTTTTCAAGTTTAAGAAGTGGAAAGTAGGGTGTATGTTACTAAGCTCGCGAGGTAGTTTGAATTTATAAGCTACAGGGCCGATTCTAGCGATAATCTTGAAAGGCCCTACGTATCTTGGATTTAGTTTTCCACGCTTTCCGAAGCGTATCAAGCCCTTCTAGGGCGAGACCTTAAAAAGAACACGGTCACCAACCTGGAATTCCAAAGGTTTCCTTCTCTTGTCTGCGTAGCTTTTCTGTCGGTCTCTAGAGGCTTTTAATCGTTCACGGATTTGAACGATCTTCTCTATCGTTCCCTGAATGATTTCTGGTCCTATGAGAGTGTTGTCAGGAACGTGTCCTTTAGCTAACTGAGTGTCGCTTACCTCAACTCAACACAGAGGGGATCTACACTTACGGCTATAGAGGGCCTCAAATGGAGTAGCCTCTATGCTCGTGTGATAACTATTTTTGTAGGAAAACTCGACAAGGGGTAAATGAGTATCCCATGCCTTCCCAAAGTCTATCACATAGGATCGCTACATATCTTCCAAAGTTTAAATAGTCCTCTCATTTTGTCCGTCGGTTTAAGGATGGTAGGCTGTACTCATGTTCAGCCTAGTTCCTTGGGAACTTTGTAGCGACTGCCAGAACCGTGAAGTGAATATACTATCTCTATCAGAGATAATGGATATAGGAACACCATGTAGTCGTACGATCTCCCTAACGTAATTTCTAGTTAGTTTCTCCATCTTGTTAGTTTCTTTGATAGGCAGGAAGTGTGCGGACTTTGTTAACCTGTATACGATCACCCATATGGTATCGAGACCACCCATTGTCTTGGGAAACTTGGTTATGAAGTCCATTGCGATCCGCTCCTACTTCCATTCAGGTATCTCCGGTTGTTGAAGTAAACCCGATGGTTTCTGGTATTCAGCCTTAACCTTGGCGCAAGTAAGACACTTACTCACGAAGGTAGCAATCTATGCTTTCATTTTAGGCCACCGATATAACTTTTTAAGATCCAAATACATCTTATTTAAACCTGGGTGGACGGAATATCGAGTGTTGTGCGCTTTGGTAATGACTAAGTCTCTGAAACCACCGTGTCTCGGTGTCCAGATCCGATCCATGAGATATAAGGCTCCACTAGCCTTAACTTCCAATTTGTTATCCATCCGTCTCAGGGATTCACCCACCACATTTTCAGGTTTCAAGGCTTCTGACTGAGCCTCCTTAATTTGTGTGGACATATGTGAATGGATAGTCATAGTCAATGATTTGACTCTACGACCAGAGTATTCTTTCTCACTTAGGGCGTCAGCTACTACGTTGGCTTTACCGGGATGATAACGAATTTCACATTCGTAATCATTGAGTAGCTCGACCCACCGTTGTTGTCTCATATTGATCTCCTTCTGGTTGAATATATGTTGAAGGCTCTTATGGTCTGTAAAGACAGTGCTTTTTGTACCATACATGTAGTGTCTCCAGATCTTCAGAGCAAATACGACTGCTCCTAACTCAAGATCGTTTGTGGTGTAGTTGACTTCGTGTGTCTTCAGCTATCTTGAGGCATAGGCGATCACCTTACCTCGTTAGATCAGAACATAACCAAGCCCTTGGTTAGATGCATCGCAATAAACCACGAAGTCTTCTATACCTTCTGGGAGGGATAGTATCGGTGTGATGCATACTGATCGCTTTAGCGTTTGGAACGCCCTCTCTTGTTTCTTTTCCAAGTCAAAGGCCATGCCTTTCTGGGTCAATGTAGTAAGAGGTTTCGCGATCCTATAGAAGTTCTAAATGAACCTGCGATAGTAGCCAGTGAGGCCTAGAAATTGATGAATTTCTGTAGGCATCTTCGGTGCTGACCAGTTCTCAATGGCCTTTGTTTTGGAAGGGTCCACATGAATTCCGTCTTCACTAATAACGTGACCCAAGAATTCGACTCTTCGAATCCAAAACTCGCACTTGGAGAACTTCGCGTAGAGCTTCTCTGATCGTATAGTTTCCAAGATCTTATGTAGATGCTTACCATGCTCTTCCTTACTACGAGAGTAGATAAGTATGTCATCAATGAACACAATGACGAACTGATCCAAGTAAGGACGACATACCCTAGTCATTAAGTTCATTAATACTGCGGGCGCATTAGTCAATCCGAATGGCATCACTACAAACTCGTAGTGTTCATAACGAGTTCGGAAGGCTGTCTTGGGAACATCCTCCTTTAGCACTCGTAACTGGTGATACTCGGATCTCAAATCTATCTTTGAAAAGTAATTCGACCCTTGTAGTTGGTAGAACAAATCGTCTATGTGAGGTAGAGGGTAACGATGCTTGACAGTTAGTTTGTTCAATTCTCTGTAGTCGATGAACATACGGAACAATACGCCTTTCCTCTTCACGAACAAGACCGGTGTCCCCAGGGTGAGAAGCTTTGTCTAATAAAGCCCTTGTTGAGCAGTTCGTTAAGTTGACCGGACAGCTCGTGCATCTCAGCTAGTGTTAGACAATAAGGCGATTTGGCTACTAGGTAGTCCTTGGAACTAAGTTGATTCTGAACTCGACTTGATGCTGTGGAGGTAATCCTGGTAGTTCTTCTGGAAAGATGTCGGGAAAGTCGCGTACTTCTGGGATGTTCTTTATGTCTTTTTTCCTCTTGGCTCATATCAACCACATGATCAAGGAATGCGTGACATTCCTTTCACAAGTACTTCTGGGCTTGTATGCTCGAGATGATACGAAGGTTTGTGTCGGGTTTGTCGCCGTAGATCACTAGGGTTTCGCTAGACGGTAGATTAAGGCGAACGACCTTCTCGTAACACATGATGTCGGTACGATGAAGACTGAACCAATCCATGCCGATAATGACGTCGAAAATTTTAATTGAGACCGACATGAGGTCGATTGGAAATGAATGGCTACCTAGAGAGAGAGTACATCCTATGTATATAATATTAGTGCGGAGTATTTCTGTTAGCCATTTCTACAATGAACAGTTCTTTTAGTGCACGTGATTGTTGTTTAAGTAAGTGAGCAAATTTCTGGTTCACGAAACTCTCTCCGCTCCACTATCAAATAGTATGCATGCATATGAGTTATCGAGGAGAAACATTCCAGTGACCACTGTAGGGTCGGCTACCACTTCCTCGTGGCCTATAGCCAAAAATCTTCCCACTCCACCAGCGTTCCCTACCTTCGGGCGGTTCCTCTTTTAGTGACCCACCTCGCCACATCCATAGCAAGCCTGATTCACACCAACACTGGGGACTTGGGTAATTGGCTTTGTCGGAGCCTTGAAATGGGCTGTGTGCCCTTTCCTATTGCAGTTAGCGCACTGCATTTCCTGGAAGGGTCCGTTATGGTGGAAGCTTCACTTATTGCACTTGGGCAAGCTCCCAGCATACTGCTTCATCGGCGCAGTAGCAGTAGGTGTTATCGCAGCATGAACGGCCACGATCTGCTGTTTTTCGACAACGTTCTGCGCCGCGTTCTTTTTCTTGTTATCCCAGAACTTTCGCTTGTTATCAGTGGATTTGGAGGGTTCTGGGATGGCCAGGGTTGTTGTTATAGTTGGGGTGCGGACTCCATGATCGATGAGCCACTGTGCCAGTCGCTTGGCACTGTTGAAGGTAGTGGGGTTTGAAGCTAAGACATTCCCTTGAAATGGAGGCACCAGCCCCCAAATATACCTCTCGATTTTCTTTCCCTTAGTAGGGACCATTCCCAGACATAGTACCACCAGATCGCTGAACCTGGCAATGTTGGTCACTATGTCGGAGCCCTTCATGGTTAGGCTCCAGAGTTCCTGTTCAAGTTTCTGAACCTCGCCCCTTGGGCATTACTCTTCTATCATGAGCTCCTTCAGAGCTTCCCAACCATAACATTAGCCACTATTAGAGTTAGTGACTTGACATGGATATTCCACCACGTTAGGGCTTTATCCGCGAAGGTGCTGGAAACAAATTTAACTTTGCTTTCTTCCGGACAAGAACAAATCTCAAAGATCGATTCCGTTTTCTCGAACCATTACGAGAGGGCAATGATTCTGCCAGTCCCGTTGAAGGACCTAGACTTGCAGCTGGTGAAGTCCTTATACGAGCACTCCCTAGAGCACATTGGAGCATCACCTTGAGTGGAATGAACTGTTGTTCCACTCCTGCTAGTACCACTAGCACTAATTTGGGCTAAGGCTACCGAGACAGCCGCAACCACTGCAACTTGGATTGCTATAAGATTGTATTGTGGAGGAGGTGGTGGTTGTGTAGGGGTTATCGGTGGATTGTGTCTCGGTGTTCGGCATGGAGGCATCTTTCAACTATAAGATTAAAAAGATGAAGATGGTAGTACGAATCAATTGTGAGTACAATGAGAGTGATCCATGCACTAACTCTCCATAGCCCAACAAAACAGGTGATAGTGTGATTGAAATAGAGATCTAACAGTAGATGTATGAAAGCACTTTGATAAAGATTTCCAAAAGATTAGATGTCTGCCAAATTTTGGCATTAATGATGTAACGAGTTCGGGAAAAATGACCTAGAAGTAGGTTTTACATCAAACCAAAATAAGAAAATTTTGACAGCATAGAGGCCTAGTGTCACACACCAAAACCGGAACGACAGAAACGTTCGGGGGTGAAGGCCATCATGTTTAGTATCACAAGACATGCATCATAGTAAGCTAAGTAATGAACAACCATTTCATTAGAAAGAAAGTGTTTACAATGTGTGTGTTCATAAAAAATAGAATACATAAGCAAATAACAAAACAAGACTTGAAGCGATAATGCTCCATCTTCTGGATTCCGAACGCGAGTACCTGTCTACTAGTCTCCTGAGAATACAAGTTATTTTGAAAGAGTTTATCAGCAATTAAGCTGGTGAGTTCATAAGATTTTAGTGATGTAAGTAAGTTGTAGAAAGTTTTTTGTAAAATGTAGTAAGTTGTAAGTTCTGTTTAGAAAAGTTCGCTGGTTCCTTCAGAAAATCCTATATTTCCTATTTTGATGAAGGATAAGTAAAAATGATTCTACAATCCTTTCTATGAGTACTAAATGGATACAAGTTATATAAAACTCAGAGTAAACAAACAATCGATTGTGTGTATCTGCCCTAAGCCCACAACCAAATAAGGAACAGGAAGTAAGGCGAAAAACACATATCGCATTGTTTGTTAGATTGTTGTTGTATATAACCCAGGCGTATTCACTTGTTACTCAAGGAGTTAATTGTAATAGTTCCTTTATATTTAATGAAAAGATTCTTTAAGAAAATCCTTATTTCTTATAATAAAATGGTGACCACAGTGGTTACTTCTATAATTACTTAGTTTATACTGGCTATATATATAATCTAATATCGAATAGATAGTTAATTGGGAGAATCTACCCTAAGCCCACAACCAAACAAGGAACAGAAAGTAAGGTGGAAAGCACACATCTAACTACCTATTGGGTATTAATGATATATAACCATGATGTATAAATTAAAGTATTATAGAGTTAATCACCTAAGGTGCTTTAACTTTATATTGTTTTAATAAAATGGATTAAACCCTTTACTAGGAAGTTTCTAGTTTTGTATACAAAAAGTTCTGATTTGAAAAGTATGTTTTGTACTAGAAAATTGTGCATTGACTTTGTGTCCTATGACTTGACCCATACCTGGTACCCTTATGATGACTTAATGTATACTGAACATATATATATATATATATATATATATATATATATATATATATATATATATATCTAAAACCAAATAGATAATAGACTGAGTGAATCCGTTCCAAGCCCACAACCAAAAAAGGAACAAGAAATGAAGCGGATAGCACACATCATATTACATGTCGGATCCTATTGAGATATATATATATATATATATATATATATATATATCCTTTGATGTATACATTAAAGAATCATAAAGTTAGCATTATCGTCCCTTTCTACTGAATGTACTAGACTCGACTGTTCTGTTTGTCGTTTGTAAAAATGTAAGTTTTCCCTAGTTTATAACTATCTTGACTCGAAAATAGTTTACATTAAATTTCAAGTGGTACTGCCACTTTATGAAAGCAATGGGAAATATAAGTACACAGTTGTCGTTTAAAATGACATACTGGCGTACCGATGTCCTTAAAACATTTTTGTTTTATACTAGTCGTAATGTGAAGGCTAGTACCCCTACTATACGCTCTCCCTGTTTAGAGATTAAGGGAACCAAACGCGACTTTTTAGCAAACCAGTTGCTACGACATGTAATTCACATTAAAGTTATATGATCATGTATACCTAATATAACTATCACCTTTTGTTTAGAACAATGAGCTAGTGATTCATTGGTATAATTAGATCTTGTAGTTGTTTCATGCTATAGCCACGTAGTATGTTCGTTCTGTTTCTCATATAGTATGTTCGTTCTGTTTCTCATATAGTATGTTCGTTCTGTTATCGTGTATTGTATCTAGTATGAACTGAATCTCTAAACTATACCTATTATAGTTTACTAATTTTTTACTTGAACTGTTATTGAAAACACTCATTTATCTACTAAGTTATGCTTGTACTTTAAAAACGGAGTTTTGTTAAACTATGAAGTAACATAACTTTAAAAGACTTTTTGAAATGTTTTGATCACTTATAACAGACATATGCAATCTTTTGAAAGGTGTCTGTAACAAACATTGACACAATTATCATTGTGTTCAACTTGTATTCCCCCCCTTAAAAGCATTTAAAATAGTTAAAAAAATTTATTACGGGGTATGAACTCACCTGATGTGGATGATTCAAACGAATATGTGTGTAAGGATGAGAAGCTCCACGAATGAAGTCCCAAGACTTAACGAGTCCTAAATGACATATAATGGCATATATTGACTTAAATATAGCGTTTAGAGGCAACCAAATGCAAGGAAACACCTCACGGGACTAGGAAACACTTTGAGCAAGTGTTGGAATCACATGTGATTCATCTAAGGGGTATTTAAGGCCAAGAAAAGGTGTTTACGGCCAGGGTGTAAACTCATGGTAATGTGTATAAGAGGGAGTTTTGAATGCTAGGGAAACTTGAGGGACCATTGCTCTTCACAAGGATGAGCAAAACCAATGTTTTGGAGGGTGTTGAGGTGTTTATGGCCAAAGCATAAACCCTATGGCCGTAAACTCTCCAAATGGTCTCATTTTGGGTCTTAAAGGCAAGGAGTTTCAAAGGTTCAAGTGTTCTAAGGTTTAGCAAGGGTCTAGAAGTGTTTAGGGCTCAAAACACCACACTTTTAAGGATTTACAGCCAGGGTGTAAACTTGTGGCCGTAAACTCTCTTTGATGATGAGTTTGATGAAGTTTTAAAGCTCTAATCATGTGTTCCAACTAGATAACAAGCTAAGGAGGGAGTACTTACGATATAGAGGCTTGAAATGGTGATTAAGGTCCAAGAACACTAGTGTGTGTTCTTGGTGTTTCTTGAAGATCTAAGAAAAGATTATTTCCATGGATGAAATCATTAGATGAAGCTAGATTAAGAGATGTATCCACAAATCAAAGGAAGAACACTTACGTTTTTAATGATCTAGGATGAAAAGTCGATGATACTTGAGAGGATTTGGAAGTGTTCTTGAGGTGGAAATGAGATAATGAATGAAAAGTGAAGGAATATGAGACTTAAGGAGGGAGTTGACGGCCTACCTTGAGTTTATGGTCGTAAACCCAAGTGTTGTGGCCGTGAACTCCTAATGATGAGGTTAAGGCTTCATTTGTTGAACAGTGTCTCTAACAGGTATATTCTAACCCTCATTCCTTAAGTTTACCAGGCTTAAAACTCCTTAGAATGACCTTTAACAAGGCTAGAACTCATTACCAATGAGTCTGACACACTAGTACAAAAAAGACCTACGGTCACACTTTCCGAAAACGGCCTATGACAGTTTTTATTGAAAGTGTGGCCAAAGGTCACTATAAAAATTTAGAGACTTTTTTTGGATACATTTAAATTAGTTTGTGTGGCCATTATATAGATAATTAAAACTTTAACCACACTTAATTATACCAAATGTGACAATTATTAGTCACACTCGAACACTGAGGCCATAGGTCACAATCAGCCACAGGTATCGATTAAGATTATCATACTTTTTTATGAGAGACATAGATAAACGTGTTGTGACATGAGTCAGTTGTATGTGTGTCTATAACCTGGTGCCTTTTTAGCCACATAACAGACAAAGTAGCTAAAAGGTGATACATATGGTCACACTAAATATTTGTGTGTCCATAAGGCGGTTCTGTACTAGTTGTACTTAGTTAACGCAAGAAAAGAAAACAAGTTAGTATTGGTTATTTATGGTCATGTACCTTTTATTATGTGTGTGAAAATATGATGAATTGTCTTGAAAAAAAATTGTGAGTGTAAGTGGCATTTGGTTATAGTTGAAATTATTATGTGTGTCTATAGGTAAATCTAGTTATAGAAGAAAAATAATTTGTGATCAATATAATTATAGTATGATCATTGAATGTGTGACTATGACTATATAGTGGTCATTGTTTTCGTGCTACTGTATGTCTAAAGTTAAAGAATAGTCATGATAAAACAAAAAATTTGTTGTTGTAAGTATTTACCGGTGACTTATTAATATATTTTGAACTTGGCTAAAAATCTGGTTAACAGAAATAAATAACACCAAAATACCCTTTGTTGACAAGTCAACGATTTGACTTCTATAGAGTTATTGATTCCCACCCAAATTGCATTACATATGATTAGACTTTGGGATAGTTTTTGCAAAAAAAAATGTCATTTTTTCGTTTGAAGATTGTTGGAATTACCTATCAAATGAGTTTTGGTTATATATCAGTTTAACTGTTGGGACCTATTTTGGAGTGATGCCATGTCCAAAACCAATAGTTAAAGTTGATTTTTAATGAATAACTGAAAGACCCTAACTTTCGTATTTATGAAAGACCCAAACTTTCATACTCGAAAATATAGTTACTCCAAAACATGCTACTTGCATATTCATAAAAACAATATTTTATATTGATAAAGAGATTACAAACTACTGGATACAAACCGACTATTTTAAAGTGTTATATATTACATAACTTCCCAGGATTCTATAGTTTTATACATATGGGAGTGCAAAATACAATAGTTTCAAACTATTCATAAGCTTCTATCGATACAATAGTTTCAAACTATTAAAAAATCTTTTACCAGTATATAACTATACTGGATGCTTATCTCCTGCAATTTGTTAAACATTGAGAGGGTAAGTGGTGACGCTTAGTGAGTTCAATAATATATACAATATAACGTTATGTCATATATACTTTAATATGGCAGAAGCAAAGAGGAACAAGGAACAACAAGGGTATATGTGAATCATGTGACAAACATTCCATATCAATCATTGATTTTATTGAAAGATATACAATCAATGAGACATAACAATTTCCATGCTTGATATACATCAATAAAGCTTTGGCCCAAACGGCACAGAAGATATATAACTTCGGATTAACATTTTGGTAGATTTCAGGCTTAAAGCCCTGTCTAATCTTCTGCCAATACCATAGAATAGAATTCATTCTCTTACGGAGACATGTTCTACATGGCCAGAGGCTATATACCAGTACCAACGTGAATCTAAGTCCTTTCACTGATCACATGGTCAAAGGTATTTCTTTGCTATTAAAAATAGCAAATAAAAATAATCCGGGAAAATAACCCGGAATAATAACGCTGAAAAACACGTAGTACATATAACACATAACATACTATTGTTCATATATATTAAACTCACCGTGAAATAACCAGGGGCTAAAATATTAATTTGGGCAGTACTTCGGCTCTAAATATGACTTTCGTCGTTGAAAAACGGGAGTTTTCTTGAAAACCGGGCTCTGCGAAGGTAGAGCTTTGAAACCGAAAAGATAAATTTTTCGGGCTTCTTGGGAGTCTCGGGGCATGTTTCGGGCTTTGGAATTAGTACTGGGGCTTCGGGGGAAGTCGGAATAGTAAAAATATCAAAAAGGGGATGAAAGTGGCAATTTTCCAAAATTACCCGAGAGGTCTCGTAGGCCCTTGTATTTATAGGGAGGTCCGAAGTCGGCTAAGGAAGGGGGAGTCAGCAGCGAGGACACGCGACAACAGCAGGGCGAGGGTGTGCAGCTGGCTCGCACGTGGTTTGCGTTTGCGAGGGGCTCGATGTCGGCCTCTGATTGGACCAAGGTCTAGTCCGAGGGTTCGGACGTGGCACCCCTGCGAGGCTCGGACACGTGATAAAGGGCACGCGTCGGATTCTTAGTGGACCGGACTCCGGATGCGAGGACAGGCGACACGTCTCGCCAGCTGGCTTCGGTGACTCACCAAATTTCGGATACGTGGCGTGTTTTAAGCGAGGGTGACGTGGCCGAAGTCCACGTATGCGAGATTTCTCGGTTTTTGTGAAAAAACTTCTAAAGTTCATAACTTTCACATACGAGCTCCGTTTTTGACGTTCTTTATATGCACGCGTAGGTAAAATTATGCTCTACAACTTTCGTTTAGACTTCGTCGGCTAATTTTGAATTTTATTTTAATATTATTATTTTTAACAGACCGAGACAGGAAAATCCGTTAAAAATTCATAACTTCTTCATCCGACGTCCGTTTTCGTCAGACTTTTTACCGTTGCACTACAAATGACGAGACCTTCAATTCTCGTTTAGGTTGTGTCGGCTAAAAATCACTCGATCTAAAATTCGAGTTTTTAGCTGTCTAATGCTAAGTTGAAACTTCGAAAAATCATAACTTCCTCATACGAATTCAGATTTTTGCGTTCTTTTTATGAAAGTTGATTATTTTCACGAGTTCTACAACTTTCATTTACATCACTAAGGCTAAAAATTAGTTTATCGAAAACTAAATTTTTACGCGACAAAGTCTTTTCCAGATTTATCACTGATCTTCGTTTGGTCATAACTTCTTCGTTATAACTCGGATTTCGACGAGGTTTTCGCCTAAATGTTTCTAATGAGATTTTCTACAGCTTTCAATAATAAAATTTTACTTATTCCAAATTTTATATTTTCATTATATTTCACTATTTGGCTTTTAATTGGAATCTCATAAGACTTCCAACATTTTATGAGTGATTCTAAACATAGTTTTACTTTATTTCTAGTAAAAACTATATGTTAGAACTCAACATTCAAATTCACATACTATTTTATAATATTATTTACTTAAAACACGATTTCAAAACGTGTATATTACAAATATCTCCTCCTTTTGAGGATTTCGTCCCCGAAATTACATCGATTAAAATAAATGGGGATATTTTGCTGTTATCTCATTCTTATTTTCCCAAGTATAATTTGGGCCTCAATGTTGTTTCCACTTGACAAGCACCAACTCCACTTCTTTATTACGTAGATTAGTTGTTCTTTCATTCACGATCTCTTCCGGCTCTTTTACATATCTTAACTTATTATCCAATTTCACCTCGGATAATGGAATTGTCTCATCATTGATGCTCAAACATTTGCGCAGATAGCTCACATGAAACACATCATGAATACCTGCCAAATCTTCAGGTAATTCTAAGCTGTATGCTTGCTTTCCAATTCTCTGGATGATTTTGAAAGGACCAACAAATCTAGGACTTAACTTTCCTTTCTTCTCAAATCTCATAAGGCCTTTCCATGGAGATACCTTCAGCATCACAAAATCACCCACTTGGAATTCTATGGGTCGTCTTCTCTTTTCTGTATAGGACTTCTGTCGATCCTGGGCCGCTTTCATTCTTTCTCGTACGATTTGAATTTTGTCGGTGGTGTCTTGAATCATTTCAGGGCCTCCAAGGACCTTCTGTCCTATGTCTCGCCAACATAATGGAGTACGATACTTGTGACCATATAATGCTTCATATGGTGGCATTTTGATTGAAGCGTGGTAACTATTATTATACGAGAATTCGACAAGAGGTAAGTATTTATCCCAGTTACCACCGAACTCCAAAACACATGCACGAAGCATATCTTCTACTGTTTGGATTGTTCTCTCCATTTGACCATCTGTCTGGGGATGATAAGTTGTGCTGAGAGCAACTCGAGATCCTAATTCACGTTTCATACTCGCCCAAAAGTGAGAAGTGAAGCGAGTATCATGATCGGAAATGATCTTTAGTGGCACACCATGTCTTGCCACAATTTCATCCAAGTATACTTGTGTGTATTTCTCCATTGGAGCTGTTTCACGCATGGAAAGAAAATGAGCACTTTTAGTCAGTCAGTCGACAATTACCTAAATGCTATCATGTTGTCTAGCAGTCTTGGGCAATTTGGTAATGAAATCCATGGACAATTCCTCCCATTTCCATACAGGAACACTAAGACTTTCTGGGGTTCCATAAGGCTTTTGGTGCTCTACTTTGACTTGCAAGCATACGAAGCATTCCTGTACATATCTTCCAATGTCTCTCTTTAATCCAAGCCACCAACAATCAGCGCTTACATCATAGTACATTTTACTGGTACCAGGATGGATTGACAGTTTAGATTTATGGGCTTCATCTAAAATCCTCTGTCTCAATCCACCAATCTTTGGAATCCACAGCCGATTCTTGAATACTTTTAATCCTCGCGGATCATCAAGTAGAGCATCATTATAATGTATCATCCCTTCTTTCTTCACATTTTCTGGCTTTAGGGCCTCTCTTGCCATTTCTCTAATTCATCTAAAATAGTGAATTTTACTGTAGTATGAGTAATGGCATAACACATACTATTGCGATAAACTTTTCTGCTAAGTGCATCAGCAACCATGTTAGCTTTTCCAGGATGATATAGGATTTCACAATCATAATCTTTGATCAGCTCCATGGCTCGTTGTTGTCTCATATTCAAAGTTTGCTGACTGAATATGTACTTGAGACTTTTGTGGTCGGTAAATAATTGGCACTTTGTACCAAAAAGATAATGCCTCCAAAGTTTTAGAGCAAATACCACTGCAGCGAGTTCGAGATCATGAGTGGGATAATTATTTTCATAATCTTTCAGTTGTCATGAGGCATAGGCTATCACTTTGCCACGTTGCATCAACACACAACCGAGTCCCAATCTTGAAGCATCTCTATACACGGAGAAATCATCATCACCTTCTGGGAGTGATAAGATTGGAGCATGAGTCAAAAGATCTTTTAGAGTTGAGAAAGCTCTTTCTTGGGTTTCACCCCATTCGAACTTCACTTCTTTCCGTGTAAGACTCGTGAGAGGTACGGCTATACGAGAAAAGTCTTTAATGAATCTCCGGTAATATCCTGTGAGACCCAAGAAACTGCGAATTTCGGAAGCATTATGAGGCACTTCCCAATTTTGAATGGCTTCGATTTTGATAGGATCTACGGATACACCATCACTAGAAATAACATGGCCGAGAAATTGAACTTGACGATGCCAAAATTCACATTTCGAGAATTTAGCATATAGTTTCTCCTTTCGAAGAAGTTCCAATACCGCACGAATATGAATGGCATGATCAGCTTCAGACTTGGAATAGATTAGAATATCATCAATGAATACGATGACTGTTATATCGAGCATTAGGCGGCATACCCGATTCATCATATCCATGAATACAGCCGGAGCGTTTGTTAAACCAAACGGCATAACAAGGAATTCATAATGCCCATATAGAGTACGAAAATCAGTCTTCGGTACATCCTGCTCGTGAACTTTCAACTAATGATAGCCAGATCTTAAATCAATTTTTGAGAAATAGCTAACACCCTGAAGTTGATCGAACAAATCTGTCACACCCCAAAACCAAGAACGGCGGAAACGTTCTGGGGCGGAGGACGTCATGTAAAGTATCACAACACATTAAAAGTAAATAAGCAAACAACATCATCCATTGCATTAAATATATAATTTTAATACAAGCGTGTTCTGTACAGTTATAGACACCAAAAATAATGTAAATCAAAATAATAAGATGAGTCTTGGATGCGCTCCATCTTCTCAAAAGCTGGCCTCGATACATGTCTACTGATGACCTGAGAATACAAGTTATTTTGAAAGAGTTTATCAGCATTAAGCTGGTGAGTTCATAAGTATTTTAGTGTCGATGTTTGCTATCAAAAACGTTTGAACATATCTCAAGTGTAAGTGTGTAAAATGTAAGTAAATGTTTGTAAGTGTTTGTAAAAGTTTGAATTTCTCAGAAAAACCTATATTTTCTATTAAAGTAGCCTTCTACCAAGGCTTAACTGTTTTGTATGCTCGTTTGTTGTAAAAGTGTGTAATTTCCCAAGTGTAACTATCATTTAACAAAATATAGTTTGTACATTAATGTTTAAGTGAAATAATCACTAAATAAATGTAATGGGTAAATTATTGTAGTACTGTAGTGTTGTATTATAGGAACTACTGCTGTACTAACTACCTTAAACCGGATTTATATTAAGATATTATGTGATTAATTGCACCATACTATCGACTGGTAACAACGACATACGAATGGTCGTAATAACGGAATGACGTTTAGCACCCGCAGACCTGCATGTCCGACTGTAGCTAGCAGCAAGGTGTAGGATAGTCAATCCAATGTAGATCTATACGCAAACTCACGCTCTCCCTCCACGAGAATTCTGGCTACAACTCGGGTCATGACATTTAAGGCATGCTCCGATACAGTGGATCACAATTGTTAACATATTCGTGTATATGTAATGTAATGTTACTTGTTCTAGTATCGTTGTATATGTTCTCTTCCTAGCATAGTTGTATATGTTCTCTTCCTAGTATAGTTGTATATGTTCTCTTTCTAGTATAGTTGTATATGTTCTCTTTCTAGTATAGTTGTATATGTTCTCATAGTAAGAAGTATAGAATCATGAATGAACTGACTCATTGATCTAGAAATTGTAGTAGTATGATCCTGTGTTACCCCGATGGTAACTTACTAATGATGCGACTAATATGCATGAATATGGAAGTACTTTTATGTCTATATATGTACATTTGATATATAATTAATATTGAAACGACCTTCGGACGGTTACCCGAAATCCCACCAGACCACATCCAAATCGAGAAAAAGGAAATAGGGCGGATGGCCTTCCTAAGTCCTTTAAACATTTCTTATATATCTATACATATATGGGCATGCAATTTATAAGAAGTAAAACAAGGTTTAAATAAAAGTATTTAATAAGTAAAAGAGTTTGTAAAGCAGTTTGATAAACCGTTTGAATAGTAATAAAAACATTGGTTTTCTAGTTATTAATCACATCTGATTGATGTAATAACTATAAGTATTTAACTTGTATCCCCCCCCATAAAATCATTTAAAACATTTAAAGTATTTCAAAGGTTAATTAAAGGGGTATGAAATCACTTGCGTTGAGTGGATTGGATTGAAGTATCGGATACCGTGCTAGGTGGCAAACGGAGACTTGTTCACACGCACGAGCCTAGTTATCATATAATGAGCATATATATAACTAATTAGTCAAATAATAACTTAATGAAATAAGTTGGGACACTTAGGAACATGTAAACACTTTGTATAAGTGTTAAAGGTCCTAAGGGTTGCTTCTAGGTTGTTATGGGACAAGGCTAAAGGGGTTTAATGTACCAAAGGGCCTTATATAAGTGTTTACTACCCAATAAACCCCACACAAGGAGTTTATGGTCGTAAACCCTTGAGTTTACGGCCGTGAACTCCAATCTTGGTGGTAATTGGTGTTTTGAAGTGTTATTTGATTCCTAGAATAAGCCTAACTTGGTGGTTTAATCCTTTGGGTAGTTTAGGGAATAGAAAATACTCCTTTGAGGAGTTTACGGCCAAAAGACCATATCCCTTAGAGTTTACGGCCGTAAAATCTCATGGGATGGGTGTTTTAATTCTTTCAAGTCCAAAACACAAGTAGGATAATTTCTAGGCATTTCTTTAAGGCTATGGAGGACCCTAGGCACACTTTGGCGCCCTTATTTGGTGTTTACGGCCTAAGAGTATTCCTTGGCCATAAACTCCCTTTAAGGGGGTGCTTTTGATGTTTTAAAGTCCACAAATTAGCTAGCAGTAATTGAGGGTTAATGTCTAAAGCCTTAGGAGTGATTAGGGCACATTATGGCCCTTGAATTTGGAGTTCACGGTCCAAGAAGTTCTTGGGCCGTGAACACCCTAAGCTATGTGTTTTTGATTGTTTTCTAGTCTCTAATGTACATACATATGATCCTAAGCTAGTTACCTAACAAGGAAATGGGACTAGATAGCTCTTAAGCTTCATTTTGGAGTTTACTCCCCAAGAACGTTCTTGGGCGGTAAACTCCCGGATCTCACATATTTGACATGTAATCTATGTTATTAAGCATATAACAAGCATTATAAAACAACTAGAGAAGTGTACTCACGATTTGGGATGAAAACCCGAAGATCCGTGAGAGAGAAAATGGCTTTTCTCTAGTTGGAAATGTTAATAATGAATGAATTAAGTTCAAAAATCTATTTATAGTCGTGAAGTATTTTTGGCAGAAAAAATATTTTTATTTCGGAATTGAACTCTAACATTAAGAGGTTTTGAAATACTCAAGTTTCACAAACCCATGAGCATCCACTCTCTTGATATCTCTTTAAACATAAACCCTAATGTACACAAACTTATTCGGAGAAGTCTGAAATTCATTGAAACTGGTCTAGCTTCTATTGAATAGGAAATTTTCGTACAAAATGGAAACTTCGGGTTGTCACATCATCCCCCCGTTAGAAGGAATTTCGTCCTGAAATTAGAATTTGAGCAAATAAGAAATTACAACCAATTAAGCGAAAAGATGAGGGTATTTCAGTTTCATCTGATCCTTGCATTCCCAAGTGAATTCCGGTCCTCGCTTGGCGTTCCAGCAAACCTTCACGATATGGATACAGCTTTGCTTCGTCTGCTTGACCTCACGGTCCATGATCTCTACCGGTTCTTCCACGAATTTGAGGCTCTTGTTGATCTCGATCTCATCGAGTGGGATTACAAGAGTCTCGTCAGACAGACACTTTTTCAAGTTAGATACGTGGAATGTAGAATGTACGTTATGAAGTGCGTCGGGTAGGTCGAGTTTGTAAGCTACGGGGCCGAATTTTGCAAGAATCTCGAAAGGCCCTATGTACCTCAGATTAAGCTTCCCACGCTTGCCGAAGCGTATCAAGCCTTTCTAGGGTGAGACTTTGAGAAGGACTCGGTCTCCCACCTGAAATTCCAAAGGTTTTTTTCGCTTGTCAGCGTAGCTCTTCTGTCGGTCTCTAGAGGCTTTCAATCATTCACGAATCTGAACGATTTTCTCTGTCGTTTCCCGAATGATCTCCGGACCGGTGAGAGTACTGTCGGAAGCTTGTCCCCTGGCTAATTGGGTATCACCCACCTCAGCCCAACACAGAGGTGATCTGCACTTTCGGCCGTAGAGGGCTTCAAATGGAGCAGCCTTGATGCTCGTGTGATAACTGTTATTATAGGAAAACTCGACAAGGGGTAAATGAGTATTCGATGCCTTCCCAAAGTCAATCACACAGGCTCGCAACATATCTTCAAGTGTTTGGATGGTCCTCTCACTCTGTCCGTCTGTCTGTGGATGGTAGGTTGTGCTCATGTCCAGCCTTGTTCCTAGGGAATGTTGTAGTGATTGCCAGAATCTTGAGGTGAACCTACTATCTCTATCGGAGATAATGGACATAGGTACACCATGTAGCCGCACGATTTCCCTAATGTATGTTCTCGTAAGTTTCTCCATCTTGTCAGTTTCTTTGATAGGCAGGAAGTGTGCAGACTTGGTCAATCTATCGATGATGACCCATATGGTATCAAGTCCAACCATTGTCTTGGGCAACTTGGTTATGAAATCCATAGTGATCCGCTCCCACTTCCATTCTGGAATCTCTGGTTGTTGCAGTAAGCCAGAGGGCTTCTGGTACTTGACCTTAACCTTTGCGCAAGTAAGGCATTTACTTACGAAGGTAGCAATCTCTGCTTTCATATTAGGCCACCAGTATAGCTTTTTAAGATCCAGATACATCTTATCTGAACCTGGGTGGACGGAATACCGAGTGTGGTGCGCCTCGGTCATCACCAAGTCTCGGAAACCACCGTGTTTCGGTGTCCAGATCCGGTTCATGAAATATAAGGCTCCATCGCCCTTGGCTTCTAAATTCTTGTCCATTCCTCTAAGGGATTCACTCGTCACATTTTCAGGTTTCATGGCTTCAAGTTGAGCTGCCTGAATTTGCTTAGACAAGTGTGAATGGATGGTTATTGACAATGACTTGACTTTGCAACCAGAATATTCCTTCCGAATTAGGGCGTCTGCTACTACGTTGGCTTTACCCGGATGACAACGAATATCGCATTCGTAGTCACTGAGTAGCTCGACCCACCATCGTTGTCTCATGTTGAGCTCCTTTTGATCGAAAATGTGTTGTAAACTCTTGTGGTCGGTAAAGATAGTGCTTTTCGTTCCGTACAAGTAATGTCTCCAGATCTTCAGAGCAAACACCACTGCTCCTAGTTCAAGATCGTGGGTCGTGTAGTTAACTTCGTGTGTCTTCAATTGTCTCGAGGCGTAGGCGATGACCTTACCTCGCTGCATCAGAACACACCTGAGCCCTTGATTTGATGCATCGCAATAGACTACAAAGTCTTCTATCCCTTTGGGGAGGGATAGTATTAGCGCGGTGCACAAGGCTCGCTTGAGCGTTTGGAACGCTCTCTCTTGTTTCTCTTCCCAGTCAAAGGCCACGCCTTTCTGGGTCAGGGTTGTAAGAGGTTTTGCTATTCGGGAGAAGTTCTGTATGAACCTGCGGTAGTAGCCAGCGAGGCCTACAAATTGACGAATTTCAGTAGGCGTCTTTGGTGCTGACCAGTTCTCAATGGCTTTAATTTTGGATGGGTTCACGTGGATTCCCTCTTCGCTTACCACGTGTCCTAAGAATTCGACTCTTCGGATCCAAAATTCACATTTCGAGAACTTCGCATAAAGTTTCTCCTTACGTAATGTCCCTAGAACTTGTCGCAGGTGATCACCATGCTCTTCCTTACTTCTGGAGTAGATCAGGATGTCATCAATGAAAACGATGACGAACTGATCCAAGTAAGGTCGGCATACTCTATTCATCAGATCCATGAAAACTGCGGGCGCATTGGTCAATCCGAATGGCATCACCACGAACTCGTAGTGTCCGTAACGAGTCCGGAAGGCTGTCTTCGGCACATCCTCCTCTAGTACTCGTAATTGGTGATATCCGGATCTTAGATCAATTTTGGAAAAATAGTTCGCCCCTTGCAGTTGGTCAAATAGATCATCTATGCGAGGCAGAGGGTAACGATTCTCGACCGTCAGTTTGTTGAGTTCTCTGTAGTCGATACACATACGGAATGATCCGTCTTTCTTCTTAACGAACAAGACCGGTGCTCCCCAAGTTGAGACACTTGATCTTATAACGCCCTTGCTGAGCAGTTCGTTAAGTTGACCAGAGAGTTCCTGCATCTCACCTGGTGCTAAACGGTAGGGCGACTTGGCTACTGGGGTAGCTCTTGGGACTAGGTCGATTCTGAACTCGACCTGTCGTTGCGGAGGTAATCCAGGTAGCTCTTCTAGGAAAATGTCAGGGAAGTCGCTCACTACTGGGATGTTCTTTAGTTCTTTCGTTTCGAGGCTCGTGTCGACGACGTGAGCAAGGAATGCGTGGTATTCTTTGCGCAGATATTTCTGTGCTTGCATACTTGATATAATGCGAACACTCGTACCAGGTTTGTCGCCGTAGACGATAAGAGTTTCGTTAGATGAAAGGTTTAGACGGACTGCTTTCTCGTAGCACATGATGTCGGCGCGATGAAGACTTAACCAATCCATGCCGATAATAACGTTGAAGCTTTTTATTGAGACCGGCATGAGGTCGATTGGGAATGAATGGTTATCTAGAGTTAGGGTACAACCTAAGTATATGCTATTCGTACTTTCAGTTTTCCCATTAGCCATTTCTACTGTGAATTGTTCCTTAAGTGTGTGTGGTTGTTGCTTAAGCATGCGAGCAAATTTATGGTTTACGAAGCTTCGCTCCACTCCACTATCGAACATAATGCATGCATAGGAGTTATCGAGGAGGAACGTACCAGTCACCACTATCGGGTCAGCAACTGCTTCCCCGTGGCCTATCGCTAGTACCCTCCCTGCTCCTCCAGCATTTTTCTCTTTAGGGCAGTCCCTCTTATAGTGTCCTGCTTCGCCACATCCGTAGAAGGTCGGGCTCGCGCCAGAGCTGGGGACTTGGGTGATCGGCCTCGCCGGGGATTTACAGAAACGGATTGTGTGTCCTTTCCTGTTGCAGTTAGAGCACTGCATTTCACGGCAAGGGCCGTTGTGGTGGAAGTTGCATTTGTTGCACTTAGGCAAACTTCTAGCATACTGCCTCACCGGGGCAGTACCAGCAGCAGGGGTTATCGCCGCATGCACAACCACAATTTGCTGCTTTTTAGCAGCTCGCTGTTTCTTCTTCTTTTCCCAGAATTTCCGCTTGGTGTCAACGGGTTTGGAGGGTTCCGGGATGGCTAAGGTGGTTGTTGTTTCAGGGGTTTTGACTCCATGGTCAATGAGTCGCTGTGCTAGTCGCTTGGAACTATCGAAGGTAGCGGGGTTTGATGATAGGACATTCCCCTGATACGGAGGCACTAGCCCCCATATGTACCTTTCGATCTTTTTCCCTTCAGTGGGAACCATATTGGGGCAGAGGGCCACCAGTTCACTGAATCGGGCAGTATAAGCGACCACGCTGGTGCCCTTCATAGTCAGGTTCCAAAGTTCCTGCTCCAATTTCTGGATTTCTCCCCTCGGGCAGTATTCCTCCATCATGAGGTCCTTCATGATCTCCCAGCCCATAGCATTCGCTACTACGAGAGTCAGTGATTTAACATGGATGTTCAACCACGTCAGGGCCTTTCCCTCAAAGGTGCATGCGGCATATTTGACTTTGTTCGCAGCAGGGCATGAACAGATTTCAAAGACTGATTCAGTCTTCTCGAACCATTGTGAGAGGGCAATGACTCCACCGGTTCCATGGAAGGACATTGGCTTCCAGTTGGTGAAATCCTTGTAGGAGCACTCTCTCAAGCGCACAGGGGTTTCAACCGGAATTGATTCAACAGGGGTTCCACCTCTGCTGGCATTAGATGAGTGATACTGAGCCATGGCGGTTGCCACTGCTGCAGCTACGGCAGCATTCAGGGCTGCAGTATCGATGACGGGAGGCGGAGGAGGTGGTGGAGGTTCAGGGTTATTCCTGGGAGATTTGCGAGGAGGCATCTTTTAGCTATAAGTTTATAAAGATAAGAAAAATGGTAAGAATCGATTTGTAAGTAAGGTGAGCGTGACACATGGACTATCTACCCATAACCCAACAGTTGAATGAGTGTTTGAGATCACAACAAAGAGTATTAGTAGGAAAACACAAGTGTACAGATTTTTCCCACAGCTTAGATAGACGTCAATAATACTGGTATTACTGATGTGTTAAGTTCAGGGAAAATCGACCTAACAGTAGGTCTTACATACCATAAAGAAAAGATTTGACAGTTCTTAGATTCCTAAATAGAGCACTGAAAGTTAGGAATATTTACAGACAAGTGCTACTTAGAGCACAGATGTTAAAGGCTATTCCTTAATCAAAAGACAGAGATGTACTAGACATCATCTAACGGCGACGGGAATTCCTCGGGCGAGCCCTGAGGTCTGACACTTGACGAAACACCTCTTGAAGGTGTCACTCCTGAGCCCTCTGGCGGGCTCGAAGTTCCAAGACTTCAGCTCGGGAGGCAGCCTGCTGTTGCTGCAGGGTTTCATTGGTTCTCCCGGTCCGTTCCATGTCTTCTTCAAGATGGCGGATGCGGACTGTGTTGACACCTGAGTTGGCATCAATCTCCATGACCCGGTCGATGGCTGCTCGACCTTGCTCAACATTACGAGCTGTTCTGCGGATAATAACGGGCAGAGCTCGGTCAGCAGAACCACCTTCACTGACATTGTAAAAGCTTCGGTCCCCAAAGTATGGTAAGGGTTGACCCTGTTCGTCACTCCAGCGATTCAAGTTGGTTGCCCACAAGGGTGTAGGACCTAGAAAAGCTGGTTGGGGATTGTTGTTCGGGGCTTGACCTACTAGCGGTAGGTTGTTGACTTCAGGCTCGGAGTCGGATCCATCAGAAAAGCCTTCTGCGAGGTGATCATCCAAAGGGATTGGATGCTCATCTTTGGGCTCTTCTTCGATCCACTTGGCATTGCCTTCATTTGGAAAGTACGGGTCGCCGTGATGGAATCTAGCCATTTAAATCTACGCGAGAAGAGAGGTATAAGAATATAGTATATATGTAGCTAGTAGCACAAAATACACCTATAGTATTTTAAGTTTAAGTCCTACTGATCTTCTTGTGGTATTGTTGGTAAGTTTTTAGACTTGTTAACACATCACAACCATTCTAGGGCATATGCTAATCACTCCTAGGACCAGCATAGTTGATCAGGCTATGCCATCCCCAGGACTGACCATACATCCCCAAGCTCAGTTGAGATATTTAACAATCGTAATACTTTTGTTCTTGTCATTGTGACACTGATTTTAGTATGAATGCAGACTAGTATACTTAATTAAATATTTTAATATTTAAAGTATAGACTCTGGGTCAGAGTGCTTTAATCCCTAATGGGTTTATAGTTTAGTATATCTTTTATGGGTTGATATACTTGATTCACTATAAATAATGCTCTGATACCAATCTGTCACACCCCAAAACCAAGAACGGCGGAAACGTTCTGGGGCGGAGGACGTCATGTAAAGTATCACAACACAGTAAAAGTAAATAAGCAAACAACATCATCCATTGCATTAAATATATAATTATAATACAAGCGTGTTCTGTACAGTTCTAGACAACAAAAATAATGTAAATCAAAATAATAAGATAAGTCTTGGATGCGCTCCATCTTCTCAAAAGCTAGCCTCGGTACCTGTCTACTGATGACCTGAGAATACAAGTTATTTTGAAAGAGTTTATCAGCATTAAGCTGGTGAGTTCATAAGTATTTTAGTGTCGATGTTTGCTATCAAAAACGTTTGAACATGTCTCAGGTGTAAGTGTGTAAAATGTAAGTAAATGTTTGTAAGTGTTTGTAAAAGTTTGAATTTCTCAGAAAAACCTATATTTTCTATTAAAGTAGCCTTCTACCAAGGCTTAACTATTTTGTATGCTCGTTTGTTGTAAAAGTGTGTAATTTCCCAAGTGTAACTATCATTTAACAAAATATAGTTTGTACATTAATGTTTAAGTGAAATAATCACTAAATAAATGTAATGGGTAAATTATTGTAGTACTATAGTGTTGTATTATAGGAACTACTGCTGTACTAACTACCTTAAACCGGATTTATATTAAGGTATTATGTGATTAATTGCACCATACTATCGACTGGTAACAACGACATACGAATGGTCGTGATATCGAAATGACGTTTGGCACCCGCAGACCTGCAGGTCCGACTGTAGCTAGCAGCAAGGTGTAGGATAGTCAATCCAGTATAGATCTATACGCAAACTCACGCTCTCCCTCCAAGAGAATTCTGGCTACAACTCGGGTCATGACATTTAAGGCATGCTCCGTTACAGTGGATCACAATTGTTAACGTATTCGTGTATATGTAATGTAATGTTACTTGTTCTTGTATCGTTGTATATGTTCTCTTCCAAGTATAGTTGTATATGTTCTCTTCCTAGTATAGTTGTATATGTTCTCTTTCTAGTATTGTTGTATATGTTCTCTTTCTAGTATAGTTGTATATGTTCTCATAGTAAGAAGTATAGAATCATGAATGAACTGACTCATTGATCTAGAAATTGTAGTAGTATGATCCTGTGTTACCCCGATGGTAACTTACTAATGATGTGACTAATACGCATGAATATGGAAGTACTTTTATGTCTATATATGTACATTTGATATATAATTAATATTGAAACGACCTTCGGATGGTTACCCGAAATCCCACCAGACCACATCCAAATCGAGAAAAAGGAAATAGGGCGGATGGCCTTCCTAAGTCCTTTAAACATTACTTATATATCTATACATATATGGGCATGCAATTTATAAGAAGTAAAACAAGGTTTAAATAAAAGTATTTGATAAGTAAAAGAGTTTGTAAAGCAGTTTGAAGTAAAATAGTTTGATAAACCGTTTGAACAGTAATAAAAACATTGGTTTTCTAGTTATTAATCACATGTCATTGATTTAATAACTATAAGTATTTAACTTTTATCCCCCCCCATAAAAGCATTTAAAACATTTAAAGTATTTCAAAGGTTAATTAAAGGGGTATGAACTCACTTGCGGTGAGTGGATTGGATTGAAGTATCGGATACCGTGCTAGGTGGCAAACGGAGACCTGTTCACACGCACGAGCCTAGTTATCATATAATGAGCATATATATAACTAATTAGTCAAATAATAACTTAATGAAATAATTTGGGACACTTAGGAACTTGTAAACACTTTGTATAAGTGTTAAAGGTCCTAAGGGTTGCTTCTAGGTTGTTATGGGACAAGGATAAAGGGGTTTAATGTACCAAAGGGCCTTATATAAGTGATTACTACCCAATAAACCCCACACAAGGAGTTTACGGCCGTGAACTCCAATCTTGGTGGTAATTGGTGTTTTGAAGTGTTATTTGATTTCTAGAATAAGCCTAACTTGGTGGTTTAATCCTTTGGGTAGTTTAGGGCATAGAAAATACTCCTTTGAGGAGTTTACGGCCAAAAGACCATATCCCTTAGAGTTTACGGCCGTAAAATCTCATGGGATGGGTGTTTTAATTCTTTCAAGTCCAAAACACAAGTAGGATAATTTCTAGGCATTTCTTTAAGTCTATGGAGGACCCTAGGCACACTTTGGCGCCCTTATTTGGTGTTTACGGCCTAAGAGTATTCCTTGGCCATAAACTCCCTTTAAGGGGGTGCTTTTGATGTTTTAAAGTCCACAAATTAGCTAGCAGTAATTGAGGGTTAATGTCTAAAGCCTTAGGAGTGATTAGGGCACATTATGGCCCTTGAATTTGGAGTTCACGGTCCAAGAAGTTCTTGGGCCGTGAACACCCTAAGCTATGTGTTTTTGATTGTTTTCTAGTCTCTAATGTACATACATATGATCCTAAGCTAGTTACCTAACAAGGAAATGGGACTAGATAGCTCTTAAGCTTCATTTTGGAGTTTACTCCCCAAGAACGTTCTTGGGCGGTAAACTCCCGGATCTCACATATTTGACATGTAATCTATGTTATTAAGCATATAACAAGCATTATAAAACAACTAGAGAAGTGTACTCACGATTTGGGATGAAAACCCGAAGATCCGTGAGAGAGAAAATGGCTTTTCTCTAGTTGGGAATGTGAATAATGAATGAATTTAGTTCAGAAATCTATTTATAGTCCTGAAGTATTTTTGGTAGAAAAAATATTTTTATTCCGGAATTGAACTCTAACATTAAGAGGTTTTGAAATACTCAAGTTTCACAAACCCATGAGCATCCACTCTCCTGATATCTCCTTAAACAAAAACCCTAATGTACACAAACTTATTCGGAGAAGTCTGAAATTCATTGAAACTGGTCTAGCTTCTATTGAATAGGAAATGTTCGTACAAAATGGAAATTTCGGGTTGTCACAAAATCGTCGATGCGAGGTAGTGGGTACTTGTTCTTGATAGTCACCTTATTCAACTCACGATAATCAATGCACATCCGCATCGATCCATCTTTCTTCTTGACAAACAGTACTAGAGCACCCCAGGGAGAGGTACTCGATCAAATGAAACCCTTGTCAAGTAGTTCTTGCAGTTGGATCATCATTTCTTTCATCTCAACTGGCGCAAGACGATAAGGAGTCTTTGCAATTGGAGCAGCACCAGGCACAAGGTCAATTCGGAATTCTACTTGCCTATCCGGAGGAAGGCCAGGCAAGTCATCGGGGAAAATATCAGGATATTCGTTAACAACGAGAACATCATTTACAGTTTTCTTCTCCTCTTTTGAGATATCAACTGTGTAGGCCAGATAGATAGAACACCCTTTCGATATTAATTTACGAGCTTTAAGTAAAGAGATTATTTTTAAGAGTCTTTGTTCACCGTAGACATAGATAGGATTCTCCCCTTTAATAGGAATACGTACTATCTTTTCATATCACAAGATTTCTGTGTGGTTCTTTGATAACCAATCCATGCCGAGAATAATATCAAAGTTGGGCTAGGAGATAGGGATCAGGTTAGCGAGAAAAGTATAGCCTTCAACTTCTATAACACAATCCCTATAGACTTTATCAGCAAGTAATGATATAGTTCTCGCGGTATCTACGTGAAATGGTTGCGCGAAAGGTGTGCGCAAATTCGTAAGACACAAAAGAATCTGAGGCACCAAAATCAAATAAGATGTGAGAAGGTCTAGAGTTGACAAGAAATGTACCCGTCACAACATTCGGGTCCTCACGTGCCTCCTCTAAGGTAATCTGGAATGCATGACCCCTAGCTTTTGGCACCTCCTCCTTTTTAGTTGGAGTAGCCTTTGATTGTTGAACAGGGACTTGGCTTCTCGCCAGTTGTTGAACAAAAGCTTGACTTCCCGTTATCTGACTAGTAAGAGTAGGGCAAAAACGCTTCTTGTGGCCATTAATACCACATGCATATCAAGTAACATCCTTTCTTGGGCAAGCTGGATTTATATGACCCTTTTCTCCGCATCCATAACAGACAATGGATTCCTTGTCTATTTTGCATTGGCCCGGATGATTCCTTCCACAAATACGACATGAAGGCGATTGCATAGAAAAAGATTGTGATCTACCGCGTCCACGAGAGACACTTTGAGTTTGAACTTGATTACTAGGTTCAGTCCGAACGGATTGAGCTGGTAGAAAAGAAGGAACAGGAACAGTTCTTTCAGTACGTGGTTGCTTCGGAGCAGTAACAGTGGCACCACGTATTTCTAAGTCATGCTCACGTCTTCGAGCTTATTTAACGGCTTTATCGAATGACAGAACTTCTCAATTAGCAACGAAATCGTGGATTTTGTGTCATAGTCCGTCCATGAATAACTGAATTTTCTCGTCTTCGGTTGGAATATACTTTGTAGCAAACCTTGCTCTTTGATTATACTGAGTTTCATACTCATTCACAGTCATTCCTCCTTGTTTAAGCTCGAGGAATTCCTTATCCAATCTCCTCCTCATGTCTAGAGGACAATACTTCTCTAGCAAACGAGTTTTAAACATTTCCCAGGCTAAATTCTCCTGGTCAAACCCATTGAGAGCTTCATATGTTGCTTCCCACCAGACCAATGCTTCTCCGATGAGCATTACGGAAGCATAGTTAGCCTTGTCTTCATTATCCACATGAGAAATACGAAACACTTTCTCTGTGTTCTGGATCCAAGTAAGAACAATAATGGGATTGAGAACACCAAACTCTGTAGCACCACTACTCTTGAAATCTTTGAACGAGGGACGCTTCACCACTCCTTTTGAAGATTCTCCAGTGGCTTTCTCTTTTCCCTTATCACCATTCTTTTTGTGATCTTCGAGAGTCTGTCGAATAACACCGGTAAGTTTACCTAAGATTCGTTCCTCACGAGGAGATACTGGAGTATTCACTTCCTCGGGTTGAGGACCTCCACCAACCTCAGGGGTATGGCTACTAACCTGTTCAGCCATTGCTCTGCAATACGGAGTAACATTGTATTTTAGAATATTAGGGTTTATTATTACCTACAACTTTTACTTATATATTTCCTATGGTTTGTATCCTTATACTTATAATGATTTAGTTTATATATTGAACTTCCAATAGTTTAAGTCTAAATACCAATCCATGGAATTAAGTTCACTCAAACTACAGCTCTGATACCATGATTGAAAGACCCTAACTTTCGTATTTATGAAAGACCCAAACTTTCATACTCGACAATATAGTTACTCCAAAACATGCTACTTGCATATTTATAAAAACAATATTTTACATTGATAAAGAGATTACAAACCACTGGATACAAACCGACTATTTTAAATTGTTGTATATTACATAAATTCCCAGGATTCTATAGTTTTATACATATGGGAGTGCAAAATACAATAGTTTCAAACTATTCATAAGCTTTTATCGATACAATAGTTTCAAACTATTCAAAAATTGTGACATCCCCAAAATCACGGCCAGAAAAGACCGATTTTGTTTATACTTTATTTCAAAATCAGAGTTATCTTTTAATAAAAGGGTTGCGGAATTTGTCCCAAAACAATAATATGATAAAGATTTATCAAAAGCATTTCCATAGAAATGTATTTCATTAAAAGACTCGGGATGTCATGTTCGTACAGATCAAAAGTATAAACAGTACAATATAAGCCTTACTACATTATTTCATATCTACAGGCCTATATCTGTAATCCCTCGTCCAAAACATCACACCTATGCTCATGCGCCACTACCTGTAATACATAAAACTGAGTGGGTCAGGCTTGGGAGCCTGGTGAGCACATAGGGTTTTCAACCCACAATAAATAAGTTTATTAATTTCATCAATCAACAATAACCCGATTACCCGTTCCCGTTATCCTCACTTTACGTCCCTAAACACCTATCATAAGGGACCTAGCCTAAGGATCATCATCGGTACGGACACTACTGCTAAGGGGATTCCTCAGCAATAAATGTCCTAATAGGCAACCATGTGGGGGATGGAGTACACCGGTGAACACATCGTTCACAACACCTACAGGTTGCGAGCCTGCTAGCGTTCCACTGGACTGTCTAGAAGAGTCCGTGGTCGTCATCTATACTCCGCTAGATGATTGGATCAACAACAACAACATTGAGGCCTCTCATCATTTTATCACACATCGTCTTATTACATCTACCCATGTTTTACCCCAACATTTTTGTAGATATAAAATACATATACAGTTTAAATCATTTAAAACTTGTATAAAAACATTCATCCAACATAGATAACAAGTATACAGATAATATGCACACATAGCACGTAATATATAAAATACTTCATATCTATGTTTAAGATGAAAGTAACTATGCACTCACTTGAAAAGGTGGTGATTCCGAACTCAGACAGCGCTTCGCTTCTTAAATAGAATTTTCTTCGAAGAAACCTAGTATTATTACCACTAGAGTTTAGTCTATTATTCGCCGAGACTAATTAATAGTCTAGCTATTATTATTATTATATAAGCGTTAAAAAAAATACTTATATAACCCATAATAATAGCCCAAATATTTATTATAAGTTCATTATAACAATACTAATTTTAAATATAAGCTATATTAAAATAAGGTAAGCATAACTTACTTACAAGGGGGTTTTAGCTAGGAGTCGGGCTCTGCAGGGGCAGAACTTCATCGCTGAATCTTTCTAAGAAAAATTCGTGCAGCGCTTTAGCGCTCACCTTACTATACTAAACTACAGAAAGAGAAGTCGAATCACGAGGGACCGAAATGCTCGAGGGATAAGGAGAGAAAGACTCTTGAATCAAGAGAATGGTGCAAAAAATATGAGAGCCCAAGGCTCTTATTTATACTAATTGAATTTTCAAAAACTACCCTCCATAATTACTTAATGACCTTTTAGTTATATAAACAACTAAACACCCCTCTATAATACTATTTTAAATGGATTTAATGATATTTGTACTAAACTAATATCGAAAGAACTCAATATTAGTCTTATAATGACCGCATCGTCGATACCTTTCTAATGATATATACATATGTATATATATGTGTACGTATACATGATTTATACTTTATTTTAATACGTAAATATGCTATTATAATTTGTAACTCGTTCATACGAACTCCGTTTTTGATGTTCTTTATATCCACGCGTAGGTGGAGGCGTACTCTACAACTTTCGTTTAGACTCCGTCGGCTAATTTTGACTTTATTTTTAAAGTTATATTTTTAACAGGCCGGGACAGGATTGGTCTGTTTAAAATCTCATAACTTCTTCATACGAACTCAGATTTGGGCGTTCTTTTTATCGATGTTCTTAGTTTAACATATTCTACGATTTTTGTTTAGATCGCTAAGGCTAAATCTCGCTCTATCGTAAATTCACTATTCACGCTTCCCGGTATCATGCCGGTTCTATCGTGAAACTTCGACGGGCATAACTTCTTCGTTATAACTCGGATTTCGGCGTTCCTTATATGCACGGAAACCTTGAGACATATTCTAAAACTTTATGTAGAGATATCGGGATTATCTGACACTTTAATTTTGACGCTCATTTTTATTCTTTATTAATTATACATTTATAATTAAATAATAAACACATAAACACACATAATTCACATAATACTCAAATATTTCATCTTTATTACTTCAAAAAGAGTTACAAGAGTTGACCTAGACTATTACATTGATAAAAATGCTTAGCCTTGAAACCCGGGCGTTACAATTCTCTCCCCCTTAGGATGATTCCGTCCCGGAATCATGCATCAGCAAACAGATGTGGATAGCGACTCATCATGTCATCCTCTGTTTCCCAAGTGAGATTCGGCCCATTCGAATGTTTCCATCGGACTAGCACTAAGTCGACCATCTTGCGTCGTAACTTCTTAGTCTTACGGTCAACAATTGCCTCAGGCTCTTCGATCAACCTTTTATTTTCATCCATCCTTAACTTTGAGATTGGAATTATGTCGGGAACATCTCCCGTGAATTTCCTCAAATAACACACATGGAAGGTGTTATGAATACCATTGAGTTCTTCGGGCAATTCCAGCTTGTAAGCTTGGTTCCCAATCTTCTGAAGAACTTTGAACGGTCCAATAAACCTTGGACTCAACTTTCCTCGTTTCCCAAATCGTATAAGTCCCTTCCACGGTAAGACTTTAAGCAAAACAGAATCCCCAACTTCGAAAGTTATCGGTCGTCTTTTCTTGTCAGCATAGCTCTTCTGACGATCCTGTGTTGCTAACATCCTTTCCCTAATCACCTTCAACTTCTCAGTAGTCTCATGGACTATCTCAGGGCCCATAAACTGCTTCTCTCCGGCTTCAAGCCAACAAGACGGCGTACGAAACTTCTTCCCATACAAGGCTTGATAAGGAGCCATCTTGATGCTCGAGTGAAAACTATTGTTGTAGGAAAATTCTACCAGAGGTAAGTGCTCGTCCTAATTCCCTTGGAATTCGAGGGTACATGCTCTCAACATATCTTCCAGCGTCTGAATCGTTCTTTCGCTCTGACCATCAGTTTGCGGATGGTAAGCAGTACTTAAACACAACTTTGTACCCAACTCCTCTTGTAGACTCCTCCAAAACCGTGATGTGAAACGACTATAATGATCTGATACAATCGTAAGAGGGACACCGTGAAGTCTTACAATTTCCTTCACGTAAGCATTTGCGAGCTTATCCATAGACCACTTCTCGTTGGCTGCTATGAAGTGTGCACTTTTGGTGAAACGATCCACCACTACCCAAATCATGTCGTGTCCGCTCTTCGTCCTGGGTAGTTTAGTCACAAAATCCATGGTGATGTCTTCCCATTTACCCATGGGTACAGGTAAAGGTTCTAAACTCCCATACGGTTTTTGATGTTGTGCCTTGACTCTCGCACATGTCACACACTCGGCCACATACTTCGCAACATCGAGCTTCATCGTCGGCCACCAGTAGTAGGGTTTTAAGTCCTTATACATTTTAGTGCTACCGGGATGAATTGAGTACATGGTCTTATGTGCTTCTTCCATCAGAAGATCTCTTATTCCTCCCGTCTTAGGTACCCAAATTCGATCTTGGAATACCTTCAGTCCTCGACTGTTTGTACCGAACACTAACGTTCTTCCCAAACGTTCTTCCTTTCGGTTATTCTTCTCTAAAGCTTCTTCTTGAGCTTTCCTGATACTTTCCACAATCGTTGAGACGACTTCAATTCTTAACGCTCTTGGCCTTTTCCTTTCAAGATTGACTTTCCGACTGAGAGCATCAGCAACAATATTTGCTTTACCCGGGTGGTAAAGTCTCTCACAGTCGTAGTCCTTGAGAAGTTCTAGCCAACGTTGTTGCCTCATGTTCAACTCCTTCTGATTAAAGAGATACTTGAGACTCTTATGATTAGTGAAGAGCTTGCACTTCGTGCCGTAGAGGTAATGCCTCCATATCTTTAAGGCGAATACTACCGCTGCCAACTCCAGATCATGAGTGGGGTAGTTCTTTTCGTGCTCTTTCAATTGTCGAGATGCGTATGCTATAACCTTTTCTCTTTGGGTCAGAACACAACCCAACCCGACTCCATATGCATCACTATAAACTGCAAAATCTTCGACTCCATCGGGTAGAGAAAGTATTGGTGCTTCACATAACTTCTTCTTTAGCTTCTCGAATGCCTCATCGTGTTTCTCACTCCATGTATACGTAGCTCTTTTATGGGTCAAAGCTGTTAATGGAGCAGTTATCGAAGAAAAGCCTTGGATAAATCGTCGGTAATATCCGGCTAATCCTAGAAAGCTTCGAATCTCCGTGGGACTCTTCAGACGTTCCCACTTCATTACAGCCTCGATCTTGGCGGGGTCAACCATTATTCCCTCCTGGTTAACAACATGACCCAAGAATTGGACTTCCCGTATCCAAAAGTCGCATTTGGAGAACTTTGCAAAAAGCTTCTCCTTCTTTAACACCTCCAACACTTCTCGTAGATGCTTGTCATGCTCTTCCTGGCTTTTCGAGTAGATGAGAATGTCGTCGATGAACACTATCACAGATTTATCGAGGAATGGTTTACAAACCCTATTCATCAAATCCATGAATGTTGCGGGAGCATTGGTTAGTCCGAATGACATAACCAAGAACTCGTAGTGTCCATATCTTGTTCTGAATGCAGTCTTCTCAATATCCCGCTCTCTCACCTTCAGCTGATGATATCCTGACCTAAGATCGATCTTTGAGAAGTAGCTCGAACCTTGCAGCTGATCGAATAGATCATCAATCCTCGGCAATGGATACTTGTTCTTCACCGTTGCCTTATTCAGCTCTTGGTAGTCTATGCACATCCTCATGCTTCCATCCTTCTTCTTTACGAATAACACCGGAGCTCCCCAGGGTGATGAACTAGGTCGAATGAAACCGTTGTCCAACAGCTCCTGAAGTTGCGTTATGAGCTCCTTCATCTCCGTCGGTGCTAATCGGTAAGGTGCCTTTGCTATCGGTGTTGTTCCTGGCAACAAGTCTATACGAAACTCCACTTGCCTATCAGGTGGTAATCCGGGAAGATCTTCGGGAAAGACTTCCGGATAATTGCACACAACCGGTATATTCTACACCTCTTTCTTTTCCTTCTTAGCATCGATTACGAATGCCAAGTATGATGCACATCCTTTGGACAAACATTTCATGGCTTTCATCAGGGAGATGATTCCAGAATTCACTCTGCGTTTGTCCCCGTACACCATAAATGATTCCTTTCCGGGTGGGTTTATCCTAACTATCTTCTTTCGGCATAATATCTCGGCATCGTTGGCGCTAAGCCAATCCATACCCAAAACGATGTCGAAACCGTTTAACTCTATGGGTAATAGTTCCTCATGGAATTCGTTTCCGTTTAGGTCAATGACGATGTTCCTAATACGATTACTAACATGTACGAATTTGCCACTGGCAACTTCTACAATTAGGGCGTTATCAAGTTTTTCTACAGGTAATGCTAATTTCGCACTAAATTTATGCGACACAAAGGAGTAGTTGGCTCCGGAATCAAATAGTATATTTGCAGGCAAACCATTTACAAGAAAGGTACCTGAAGCGACGTCTGTTGCCTCCTTTGCAGCCTCGAGCGTCATCTGGAAGGCTCTCGCCTTCGACTTTGGTGGTATGTTGGGTCTTCCTGCCTCCTTCTTCTTCGGGCAGTCCTTCAAAATGTGCCCTTCTTCATTATACCCATAACAGGCCTTCTGGTTGAGGGTGCATTCATTGGTATAGTGCCCAGGCATTCCGCATTTGTAACAAGTGACTCCTCCATCACACTTCCCAAAGTGCTTCTTCTTGCACTTGTCACACCACTTTGCTTCTGATCCTCCTCCTCTCGAACCAGACTTCGAGTATTTACCTTTCTTACCGGACCTCGAGGATCCGTTAAATTTACTTTTCTCTCCCACTTCTGCTCTCTCCAGACCCTTTTCTCGTATCTGGGTCTCCACATTCTTACAGCCCAGATGGCGGCTTTCAGCTTGACCATTGGACCGAAGTCCGCTGGTAATCCGAGGGCAAATTTGTTAACCTTGGAGAGTTCAGTTGGGACGAGGTGAGGAACAAGCTTCATTTTCTCAGTAAAGCTTGCAGCGTATTCAGTAACGCTCATTCTTCCCTTCTTCAGATTCTGGAATTCGTTGTTGATCTCCAGAAGATCCTGCTCAGAGCAGTATTGCATCTTCAACTGTACCAGAAAATCCTCCCACGACATTTTGCTTGCTTCACCTTTGGGCATCGAATCAGCTAATAGCTTCCACCAGCTTAGTACTCCAGATTTCAATAGAGGAACTGCGAGAGCGGTCTTCTGCCTGTTGCTACACTCGCAACTCTCAAACATTGTCTCCATCTCAGAGATCCAATTCATGACTTCCACCGGCGTCGGGCTTCCAGATAGACTCGGTGGCTTGGATGCCATGAAATCCTTGTATTTGCATCCACGCCCATCATTTCCTCCATCCTGGTGGTTTTGCCTAACTATCGGTGGGTTGGCTTGACCAATAGTCTCACTGTAGTTTCCTTCTTCAGTCAGCCCTTCGTTCAACTCGGGCTGTTCGATCTGAATAGTCGCTTCCTCTCGATTTTGCTGGAGCAAACACCTGGTTTCCTCCATTTGACGATCCAACATTGCCTGGATCATCGCTTGCACTCCGGCCATCGTTATTGGTCCGGCAGCGGCTTCCACAACTGGTATTTGCTCGATCACTGGGGGTTGGTTCCTACCTCCATTCGCGTTCACGTTTCCATTACGGGTCCTTGCCATCTTGATCTATACACCGAATAAGGTGAATTTAGATCTTTATTTAGGAGAGACGTTTTAAATCGTCCTTATCACTCCGAAACGTTTACATGCTAGTTCTAATATCATAGTCATACGTTTAGAATCCTAAACACATAAGGTGTCCAGATCCGGTCGGCAACAGACCATAGATCCGAACAAAATAACAGCATATCATGCATAAAGCATTTAGCACATAAAGGCATTTTATGCACAATTCCTAAAATAAGCTAGTGCTCACACCTCACAATCATCACTTAGCATTCTAAGTTTAGGTCTAGAAATCCTACAAATTCCTAGTTCGCTTAAACTAATGCTCTGATACCAACTGTGACATCCCCAAAATCACGACCAGAAAAGATCGGTTTTGTTTATACTTTATTTCAAAATCAAAGTTATCTTTTAATAAAAGGGTTGCGGAATTTGTCCCAAAACAATAATATGATAAAGATTTATCAAAAGCATTTCCAAGAAATGTATTTCATTAAAAGACTCGGGATGTCATGTTCGTACAGATCAAAAGTATAAACAGTACAATATAAGCCTTACTACATTATTTCATATCTACAGGCCTATATATGTAATCCCTCGTCCAAAACATCACACCTATGCTCATGCGCCACTACCTGTAATACATAAAACTGAGTGGGTCAGGCTTGGGAGCCTGGTGAGCACATAGGGTTTTCAACCCACAATAAATAAGTTTATTAATTTCATCAATCAACAATAACCCGATTACCCGTTCCCGTTATCCTCACTTTACGTCCCTAAACATCTATCATAAGGGACCTAGCCTAAGGATCATCATCGGTACGGACACTACTGCTAAGGGGATTCCTCAGCAATAAATGTCCTAATAGGCAACCATGTGGGGGATGAACACATCGTTCACAACACCTACAGGTTGCGAGCCTGCCAGCGTTCCACTGGACTGTCTAGAAGAGCCCGTGGTCGTCATCTATACCCCGCTAGATGACTGGATCAACAACAACAACATTGAGGCCTCTCATCATTTTATCACACATCGTCTTATTACACCTACCCATGTTTTACCCCAACATTTTTGTAAATATAAAATACATATACAGTTTAAATCATTTAAAACTTGTATAAAAACATTCATCCAGCATAGATAACAAGTATACAGATAATATGCACACATAGCACGTAATATATAAAATACTTCATATCTATGTTTAAGATGAAAGTAACTATGCACTCACTTGAAAAGGTGGTGATTCCGAACTCAGACAACGCTTCGCTTCTTAAATAGAATTTTCTTCGAAGAAACCTAGTATTATTACCACTAGAGTTTAGTCTATTATTCGCCGAGACTAATTAATAGTCTAGCTATTATTATTATTATATAAGCGTTAAAAAAAATACTTATATAACCCATAATAATAGCCCAAATATTTATTATAAGTTCATAATAACAATACTAATTTTAAATATAAGCTATATTAAAATAAGGTAAGCATAACTTACTTACAAGGGGGTTTTAGCTAGGAGTCGGGCTCTGCAGGGGCAGAACTTCATCGCTGAATCTTTCTAAGAAAAATCCGTGCAACGCTTTAGCGCTCACCTTACTATACTAAACTACAGAAAGAGAAGTCGAATCACGAGGGACCGAAATGCTCGGGGGATAAGGAGAGAAAGACTCTTGAATCAAGAGAATGGTGCAAAAAATATGAGAGCCCAAGGCTCTTATTTATACTAATTGAATTTTCAAAAACTACCCTCCATAATTACGTAATGACCTTTTAGTTATATAAACAACTAAACACCCCTCTATAATACTATTTTAAATGGATTTAATGATATTTGTACTAAACTAATGTCGAAAGAACTCAATATTAGTCTTATAATGACCGCATCGTCGATACCTTTCTAATGATATATACATATGTATATATATGTGTACGTATACATGATTTATACTTTATTTTAATACGTAAATATGCTATTATAATTTGTAACTCGTTCATACGAACTCCGTTTTTGATGTTCTTTATATCCACGCATAGGTGGAGGCGTACTCTACAACTTTCGTTTAGACTCCGTCGGCTAATTTTGACTTTATTTTTAAAGTTATATTTTTAACAGGCCGGGACAGAATTGGTCTGTTTAAAATCTCATAACTTCTTCATACGAAGTCAGATTTGGGCGTTCTTTTTATCGATGTTCTTAGTTTAACATATTCTACGACTTTTTTTTAGATCGCTAAGGCTAAATCTCGCTCTATCGTAAATTCATTATTCACGCTTCCCGGTATCGTGCCGGTTCTGTCGTGAAACTTCGACGGGTCATAACTTCTTCGTTATAACTCGGATTTCGGCGTTCCTTATATGCACGGAAACCTTGAGACATATTCTAAAACTTTATGTAGAGATATCAGGATTATCTCACACTTTAATTTTGACGCTCATTTTTATTCTTTATTAATTATACATTTATAATTAAATAATAAACACATAAACACACATAATTCACATAATACTCAAATATTTCATCTTTATTACTTCAAAAAGAGTTACAAGAGTTGACCTAAACTATTACATTGACAAAAATGTTTAGCCCTGAAACCCGGGCGTTACAAAAATCTTCTACCAGTATATAAATATATTGGATGCTTATCTCCTGTAATTTGTTAAACATTGAGAGGGTAAGCGGTGACGTTTAGTGAGTTCAATAATAGATACAATATAACGTTATGCCATATATACTTTAATATGGCAGAAGCCAAGAGGAACAAGGAACAACAAGGGTATATGTGAATCATGTGACAAACATTCCATATCAATCATTGATTTGATTGAAAGATATACAATCAATGAGACATAACAATTTCCATGCTTGATATACATCAATAAAGTTTTGGCCCAAACGGCACAGAAGATATATAACTTCGGATTAACATTTTGGTAGATTTCAGGCTTAAAGCCCTGTCTAACCTTCTGCCAATACCATATAATAGAATTCATTCTCTTACGGAGACATGTTCTACATAGCCAGAGGCTATATACCAGTACCAAGGTGAATCTAAGTCCTTTCACTGATCACATGGTCAAAGGTATTTCTTTGCTATTAAAAATAGCAAATAAAAATAACCCGGAATAATAACGCTGAAAAGCACGTAGTACATATAACACATAACATACAATTGTTCCTATATATTAAACTCACCGTGAAATAACCGGGGGCTAAAATATTAATTTGGGTAGTACTTCGGCTCTAAATATGACTTTCGTCGTTGAAAACCGGGCTCTGCGAAGGTAGAGCTTTGAAATCGAAAAGATAAATTTTTCGGGCTTCTCAGGAGTCTCGGGGCATGTTTCGGGCTTTGGAATTAGTACCGGGGCTTTGAGGGAAGTCGGAATAGTAAAAATATCAAAAAGGGGGGTGAAAGTGGCAATTTTCCAAAATTACCCGAGAGGTCTCGCAGGCCCTTGTATTTATAGGGAGGTCCGAAGTCGGCTAAGGAAGGGGGAGTCAACAGCGAGGACACGCGGCATCAGCAGGGCGAGAGTGTGCCGGTGGCTCGCACGTGGTTTTCGCATGCGAGGGGCTCGGTGTCGGCCTATAATTGGACCAAGGTCTAGTCCGAGGCTTCGGACGTGGCACCCCTGCGAGGCTCGGACACGTGATAAAGGGCACGCGTCAGATTCTTAGTGGACCGGACTTCGGATGCGAGGGCAGGCGACACGTCTCGCCAGCTTGCTTCGGTGACTCACCAAATTTCGGATACGTGGCGTGTTTTAAGCGAGGGTGACGTGGCCGAAGTCCACGTATGCGAGATTTCTCGGTTTTTGTGCAAAAACTTCTAAAATCCATAACTTTCACATACGAGCTCTGTTTTTGACGTTCTTTAGATGCACGCGTAGCTAAAATTATGCTCTACAACTTTTGTTTAGACTTCGTCGGCTAATTTTGACTTTAATTTTAATATTATTATTTTTAACAGACCGAGACAGGAAAATCCGTTAAAAATTCATAACTTCTTCATCTGACGTCCGTTTTCGTCAGACTTTTTACCGTTGCACTACAAATGACGAGACCTTCAATTCTCGTTTAGGTTGTGTCGGCTAAAAATCACTCGATCTAAAATTCGAGTTTTTAGCTGTCTACTGCTAAGCTGAAACTTCGAAAAATCATAACTTCCTCATACGAAGTCAGATCTTTGCGTTCTTTATATGAAAGTTGATTATTTTCACGAGTCTACAACTTTCATTTACATCACTAAGCTAAAAATTAGTTTATCGAAAACTAAATTTTTACGCGATAAAGTATTTTCCGGATTTATCACGGATCTTCGTTTGGTCATAACTTCTTCGTTATAACTCATATTTCGACGAGGTTTTCGCCTAAATGTTTCTAATGAGATTTTCTACAGCTTTCAATAATAAAATTTTACTTATTCCAAATTTTATATTTTCGCTATATTTCACTATTTGGCTTTTAATTGGAATCTCATAAGACTTCCAACATTTTATGAGTGATTCTAAACATAGTTTTACTTTATTTCTAGTAAAAACTATCTGTTAGAACTCAACATTCAAATTCACATAATATTTCATAATATTATTTACTTAAAACACGATTTCAAAACGTGTATGTTACACTAACATGCACACTAAAACAAACTTTCAAGAAACATATTCTTCTCTTTTATGCAAGTAACTATCCTTTTATGCACACTTCATGACCCTCACCACTACTTCCAAACATTAGCATCGGTTCTTTCACATATGTTGTAGGGTAGTGACTTTCTATTGGGGCATTGTACATGCTCTAATGATTCTCCTGATAACCTAAATAGAAAGAATTCTCATTGTTGTCAATGTTGTTGGTCATCAAACTGATTGAAGAGTATAGACCTTCTAGTGGTGATGGTTGTAGTGGTGGTGGTAAGAGATGAGTGATATGATCTTAAAAAAGAAACACAATGCTAAAATTGGGTTGGTTAAAAAAACTCAAAATCTACTGGTACAATTGGCTAGTTTTCCAAATAACACTAAGGTGCAAAGCCATAAATGATTAGTTCTCTGAAAAACAAATCATAGAGCAATGCTATAATTGGTTAAATAGGTGGAACATAGTACTAAGTTTGACCAACACCTCATTTTTAGTGATCTAAGTTTTCATTTGGGAAAATCATCAAACAGTTGATATGCGATACTGAAATAACTATAATTTACAAATGAAAATAGATGCTCGTACCAATTGACCACCAGATGTAATTAACGTTTTTGGATCAATGGATTCCAAATTGCAAATCCGGAAACAGAACCCCAATAAATCTTATAAAGCTTCAACTATAAGCACAAAAACACTAAAAAATGGATTTAGGTCTAACTGATTTTGATTTTAGGTATTCAAATCTGATTTTTTCCTTTTTTTGGGATTGAATGTGGCGCTGATGCCTTCCTCAACCGATGACAACAAAAGGCGAGGTGGATCGGTGAAGGTTGCCACCAAGGCGAAGCTTTGGTTGAGCGGTGGTGAGGCGTTAGACCGGTGGTGGTGCATAGAACGATGGACCAGGCTGTAGATGAATATGAAACGCAACATAGAATATGTGAAGCATACATTGAAGTTCGGTGTGAGCAGGAACTGTATCGATTGGCGGGTGGTGAGAGATTGGTCAAATTTTTGGGGGAACTTTGAAATCTAAACTATAGCCAAAGTTTAGGGGAGCGGAGTATGTTGGAAATATCCAACTGAATTAAAAATAAATGTCAAAATTTTAATTTTTTAAATTGTAGTTATTATTATTATTATTTACTTTATTATTATAATTATAATTATCATTATTATTATTATTATTATTATTATTATTGTATTTTTTGTATATGTATGTAAATATGTATGTGTGTATGTATATGTGTATGTGAATTTGTGACATAAATATGCTATTATAAAACAATTAACAAAAAGTATACTATTTTTGGCATGTGATGTATAAATTTAAAACTATATTTCTAATGATTTGCAACTAATAAATAAAAAACATTAATGAAATGTGTGAGTCTAGGTATGGATGCGTATATGGGTATAGGTGGGAATATGGTGAGGTAGGTATATGTATGGGTGGGTTGGAGTGGATATAAGGAGTATTGGTGGGGATATGATTATATGTGTGAGTGGGGTGAAGTGGGTGTGTGTGTGTGTGTGTGTGTGTATATATATATATATATATATATATATATATATATATATATATATATATATATATATATATATATATATATATATATATGGGGATTTGGGGTAGGGTAGGGTGGGGTAGGTGTTTGTGTAGGTTTGTAATTAAGGGTTTGTGGTTATGGTTGTAGGGGTGGAACTTAGCATTTAGGGGTAGATGTTGGGTGTAGGTGTATGTGGGGTTACTTGGATGGGTATGGGGAGATGATGCAGGGTTATGTGTATGTGTGGGTATATATGTATGTAAAGTTGGATTTGGATACTACCGGGTGGATATAGGGATCTGGGATATGGTAGGGTGAACGTTTATGTTTGGAAGTATGGATTGGTGGCTTATGGCTTATGGCTTATGGCTTATTGCTTTTGGCTTAAGGCTTAATGCTTAAGGCTTAAGACTTATGACATATGGCTTATGATTAGGTCTTAGGTGTAAGGCTAATGGCTAACAGCTAAGTGTAAGGCCTACGTATTTTGATGAATGACTTTAGGATTAAGGAATATGACATATGAAGTATCTTAGGACACATGTTTGATGGCTTATGGATTAGGCATAAGGGTTTGTGGCTTTAGTTATGGTTTAGGGCTTAAATCTTATGACTTATGGCTTAGGGATTATAACTTATTTCATAAGCCATAAGCCATAAGTCTTAAGCCATAAGCCAAAAGTTATAACTATTAAGCACTAAACTATAAGACATAAGACATAAGCCTAAAACCACAAGTTATTAGACGTAAGCAATAAGCCTTAAACCATAATCCATAATCCTTATTTCTCATGGTTTAAGGCTTACATCAATGTTTTAAGACCTAAGCAGGAATCCCCAAACCCTAAGTCTTAAGACCTAAGCCTTGAGACATATGATATAAGCTATAATCACTAAACCCCAAGCCTTAAACTTTAAGCCATAAGATCTAATCCTTAATCTCTAATCCCTAAGCGATTAGCCATAAGCTATAAGAGTTAAGCCTTTAGCCTTAACCCTACAAACCCATGTTGATACCTACCCTACCCACCAAGAATTATAGCACCCACCTCACCCCACACCTACAATCATACTCTTATGCCCACCCACTCTCACTCCATATAACCTACACGACCTACACATAGACACACCTACCCCACACCAACATAATCACCCTACCCCACACACTTACTATTTCTCCACCTGACTTATGGCTCTAGGCTCAGTGCTTTATAAGTCATGTCTTAAAGCCTATTCCCACAAACCTACACCTACCTCACCCTACATCCACACCCCATACCCCTACATATCCCCTTAACTATACTCCCACGCCCATCCATATGCTTAACCTAAACCCACTCGATATATACCCTTCCCCAACCCACCCACATCCACATCCACCTCTACACCCCACACCCTACCCACACATCCCATCCAACTTTACCCATCCACCTACACACCTACTCCACGCCACTCTAACATCCATGTCCATATACAATCGCGACCCATCCACATAGGATATGACTTCTTTAATAACAACAAATATATAAGTTTTATTTTATATATTATTAAAAAAATGAATATTGTGCTTTAAAAAAATGAATATTGTTGTGAATCTATATGTAAATTATTATCATTATAAATAAGGTAATTTTGGTAGACGTCAATGCATTTTCATTTTTAAAATTTTAAAATTATTAAAGAATTTTGTTTTATAAAACTAGCATCCATATAATAATAATCTCTATAAATTTTAATTAAAATATTTTATAGTAAAATCTAAAAATAACATTTTCGAACCTAATTTAAATATTTAATTCCCTCCCATTCCAATTTCGAGAAATCTGGTTTCCCCCAAACCCGATACGATCGAATTAATCCCAGACAAAAAACCTTTATCCCTATATATTCTTTTTATCTCCATCGCACGCACACAGAAGATACCAGATAATCTCCTTCTGTAGGCCAAATCGATCATCTGTTCTTCCATGGGAATCTAGGTTTGACGGTTTTCTGCCTGGTCCACCATCGACCAAGGAATTAGAGCTATCGATGGCTGAAGTCCAGATGCATGTAGATGTTTTCCTCAATCCCCACTATTCTCTCGACTTCTGCCACTGGAAGCAAACCACCAGTCACCACGACATCTTCACCGCCCCTTTATCTAATACAACACCGGATCCTTAAACCGCATCGATCTTGAAGCGCAAAAGGCGACCTACCACGCCTGTAATTCCCGTTGATGTGTAGGGCTTCCACCGACGTCCGGTGAGTCTTCAGTAGTTTCTTATCCCTCTTTCTATTTTGACTTCTTTTGGTAATTTCGTGGACACTATGGTTAGAATGACTTCTTTTTTGAATTACTACATCCGTTGTTGATTAGATTTTTGGCGGTGTATACTTGATGTTTTAGTGTACTTGATTTTGAAAATTAGGGTTTTAAATTGCATTTCAGAATGACTCGCATCTTTTGGCAATCAATCAAAGAAAAGGTTGTTTATAGCTTTAATTACTAATTATCGTTTTTAATTCATATTTACTGGATGTAGTTACTAGACTTATAGCTTTAATGATGATGCAGGAGATGAAATGACTCGCATCTTTTGGCAATCAATCAAGGAAAATGTTGTTTATTTTAACTATTTTGAGGATGAACATTGATTATTCGGATCATATTGCTAATGTAGTTCATATTTTGCAGCTCATCTTCCCTTTCCTAGATCTTGACATAAATTATTATGACCTTGGCCTTCCTAATCATGATGCAATGCTACTGATGATAAAGCTACCATAGAAAGTTCCGAAGCTACTCTCAAGTACGTCTATTCCAACACTAGGTTCATTAAAAACTTCATTATTTGATTCGCTTCTGGCACATTTTTCACCAATTTAATCATAAGTGTGCCACTATTAGCCCAGGTAAATTATATTAATCTATCCTGTTACTTTTAGCCCAATGCATAACAGTTTTGTATAAGGAAAATGATTGAATTCCTTATTTATAGATGAGGTTTGTATGAAGGAGTTTATCTTGAAAAGCATGTGGAAGATTCCCAATGGATCAGGAAATTTGCATCTTCTTCAGGCAAAGCCCTTTCCAGTCTTGTCCTAAATTAAAAGTGGTACTCACCACCTCGAATCCACTTCTTTCCCATTGATCATTTCTATAGTTACATGGGGTTTTAGCACTACAATTTTTTAAAACATTGAGGTTCCACTGAATAACATGATGTTTCTTAATGTTCATTTGCTAATATGAACTATGTGTCTTTTTGTTTCTCTGATGTGATATGGTGCATTTTCTTTATTTAGTAGTGATGATATTTGCATGTTCACCTAATATGCTTGACTTTTTTTATATATGTTTGCAGATTCTGCTTATCATAATTGTAAGATTCAATGATCAGGTAGGTAACACGATTAAGGAGCAAATTTTATTTTATTTTATATTCCATTAATGACTGATAATGTCTATTTGTATACGTTAAGTATACTCCTTTTCAAAGTTGACTAAATCGTGTTGATGAAACTAAATGACCCTTTTACCCTTACATTCCAAAAAGGCAAATTTCACAGTATTTATCACTTTTGATGACTGAGCAAAAAAAAAAAGAAAGTGAAATAGAACAGGGGTTAGTGTCTTAATACATTATATCTTATCATGTTGAGGTTTTGACTTCTGGTTTTTGTAGTAAATAACGATTTTGTGGAGTATTATGCAGAAGGAAGCAGGTTTTAGCAAAGCGAAAGGTGGTGGTTAAAGCAGGAATTAAAATTGGAGGACCAATGATTCTCCACAAGGTATTTTTTGCTAACCAAGCATTAATACCTTTTTTATTCACTAATAATATTAAAATTTTATTGTAGGTGCAGCTAAAGAAATGATATAGCTAATTCATGAATTTGGAAAGAGATGAGATATGGTATCAGAAAATTGATTAGGTTGGTATTTTTGCAACCACTTAAGAGACCACATGTATATCTGTACATGAGACAAATACTTATAAATTATAGAATTTATAGTTAAATGGTTCACAAGGTAGTAGTAAAATATGTTGTTCATAAAAAATTATGCATGTTGTGTTGGGTAAGTATGTATATTGATTAACCAATTGATATTTTGGTTTGGTTTTGTAGGGTGTGACAAAAAGAACTTAAAAAAAAAAGAGAAAAAAAAGTTCTAATACCAACCGACCCCTGCAACGCTGAGGCAACTCTTTCCTAGTTAGTTCTTAATTGTAGGTTCTTATTTAGTATGTTTTTGAAATTCATTATGGAATCTGGTATGGTGGTCATGTAATGACACACCAAATCTTGGGTGAATGAGCTTTGGCAATAGAAGGTTTGCATTTGTGGATTGAGTTTTTAATGAAATGACGAAGACAACAAATATTCATCCGATAAAGCAAGCTAAGGATCAATGTTATTAAGAAAACAATATAGAAATTTTATTTTTAGGTTTAACATTTTTGTATTTTTTATTAATACTTTTGGATTTGTTTTTTGTTTACAGTGTATTGTATTTTTTCATTTTAAAATATAAGCGTGTGACTAAAAATAATAATAGTATTGATAAAAGAAAAAAACAATGATTATAAGCGTGTGACTATGAGTAGTGTTATGTCATTGTTTAATTTATTATGTGTGACTAAATAATTGAAAGTATCTCACTAACAAGAAATTCATGTGGTTGTTAGATGAACAATAGTTACTATAAAAAATGTATGTGGGTCTATAAAGAGTTTATAGTCACAATTTTTGAACAAAATGCTTGATTACAACAACAATTTTACCATATTTTTCTTAAATTGATGTGACTAAAAAGTCAATAAACAATTTTTCAAGTCACTAAATAATAGGTACGACCACACTAACAATAAACTCATGCGGCAGTTGTATGGGCAGTAGTTAGAATCAAATATTGTTTTTGTGACTAATTATCTATGGGCAAATCAAATATTGTTTTTGTGATTAATTATCTGCATATTGCCACTTATAAAATTAATTATTTGTGGTTATTTAGTGAACATGGTCATGTTCACCATAATTGCATGTCTACAAAAGATACCAAATAGTGTTAATAAACTTTGAATGGTGTGATAGTTTATTAGCAAAATGCGAAACAAAATGTATGTCGTCGTTGGTGATAAAGAGTCACTACAATTACTAAAAATGTGTCTACTGACGGTTTAACGCCACAATATTGGATAAAATAATTGATTTTAGCAACAAAATTTCCTGCCCAATGGCCACACTTTTATAATACGACCACATTTTTTCGTATCATACGGACACTACATTTTAAAGTGACCATAAGAGCTATACGATGGTGTCACCTTTCATCACACTTTCAGTGAAAAAATAAAATGTCACTATATGCATATGGTCACACGTTTTTGGTGTGACTTTAAGTCATTTTTCTTGTAGTGACACTTAGTTGAGTTGACTGACTGAGCTTTCAAAGCAAAAATTTTTCGGGTTGTCACATCATCCCCCCGTTAGATGGAATTTCGTCCCGAAATTAGCTTTCTTAGCAGTACTATTGGGGTTGCGCTCCTCTGATTTGCAGAATACCCACTCATAGACCTAGAAACTCTGCCCTGGTGTTAATGATAGGATTCGTACTTGGTCCATCTATCATTACCTCGTGTATACAAGTCGTATATAATTAGGATTAGTAAGACGGTCGGATGTGCGACTCTGCCCCCAGGTCTACAACCAAACAAGGAACAGGAGATAGGGAGGAAGCACACATACTAAATCTGCATAATCATAATTATAGACCACCCTCGCGTATGTACTAAATAGTAATAGGTGGGTTGTATTCGTCCTTAGCTTCTGTGCTCGAACTTGGTCTGTTGGACGAGTGGTATTTCGGAAAGGCCCGTTGAACATCCGGCGACGAGGCTTTGGAGGACAAAGTACCCTTCACACGAGTACTTCGGGGTTTAGAATACGAAAGATAAAACTGAGGTTTAGGTCGGACTGTCGATACGAATGACGAAGGTTTCTCGAACTTGACGATCGAGGCGATAGAAACATATGAACTTAGTATGGTGAGGACCACGCCAATCCATGACGAATGATAGTAATGGACTCTTTAGTGAACAAATTTTGACCGATTTGAAAGAAACGTCTGTTATACGATGATGTACCCCTAGTGTTTTCGAAAAAGTACTCCTAGTGTGTTCGACAATGTACTCTTTGTAAATGTTCTAGTACTTTTTGTCTTCCCTTTGATGTTAACACTCCTAAGTATCGTACCACTATGTGCGAGTACATACAATGAGAGTGCTTTGATAACTGGTGTTGATACTTTATATCATGATCCTCCTCGATACCACTACGATCGCCTGTCATATACAAGTGATGAATAATTAAGAAGAATAAGACAGTTGACTGAGTAACTCTGCCTCAAATCCACAACCAAATAAGGAACAAGAATTAAGGCAGAATCACTCACTCTAAGTTTGCAACATCTTAGTCATGCACAACTCTGATGTATACGCTAAGCCATCATAGCTTCTCTAAACTGATCTTTTAGTTCTCTTGAATACTGTGATCTCTTTCAATATATGAGTTATTATAATTACTTTTTAAGTGTTTTCCCCATGTTTTAATCTTATATAAATATAAATTAATTAATTTTTAAAGTAATTACTATTTCGAAAACGTACCACTACTCGCTGACGACTCTGGGGTTGATTCTCCGGTGGTGATTATCAGAATTCGTGCATCCGCTCCTGAGTTCTTTGCTATCGGGCAGTCCCTCTGATACTGTCCAGTCTCACCACAGCCATAACGGGCTTGGTTTTCTTCATCTTCGGGGACTTGGGAGATCGGTTGAGCCGGTGCCCTGCAGAAACGGACTGTGTGTCCCTTTTTGTGACAGTTTAGACACTGCATTTTCCGGCATACTGCAGTGTGATGATAGTTGCATTTTCCACACTTCGGGAGGGTTCCAACATACCGACTGGTAGGTGCTGGAGCAGGAGGCGTTGTAGCGGCATACATCATACTCGCTTGTTGCTATTGCGGGGGTTCCTGTGTTGTTCGCTTCTTCTTCCTCTTGTTCCCCGACTTTTGATTATAGTCCTTTCCCTTTGATGGCTCGGGAACGAGTACTTCTACACCATGGTAGACTCCATGGTCAATGATTCGTTGGGCCAGGTGTTTGGCACTATCGAATGTGGCTGGGTTAGAAGACAGCACATCTCCTTGGATTGGGGTAGTTAGACCCCAGATGTATTTTTGTATCTTCTTGCTCACCGGGGTAACCATCCCGGGGCATAGTGCTGGCAGGTCGCTAAACCTGTCAGTGTAGGCCACTATGTATGAGCCGACCATTGTGAGCTCCCATAGTTCTTGTTCTAGCTTTTGAACTTCGCCCAACGGGCAGTATTCTTCCAGCATTAACTCTTTTATGTTTTTCCCAACCTATTGATTTATCCACTGATAGGGTTAGTGACTTAACATGGCTGTTCCACCATGTCAGGGCTCTGTCGGAGAAGGTGCAGGCAACAAACTTCACTTTGCTTCTTTTGGGGTACGAACAGATTGCGAAGACTGAATCTATTTTCTCGAACCATCGCATCAGAGAGATGACTCCACCATTTCCATTAAAGGAAAGGGTTTTTCAGTTCATGAAGTCCTTATACGAACACTCCCTGGGGTGTCCGTGAGAATCTCCGGGGTTTGCTAAGTGGGTACCGCTACAAGATCCGAAGGTACCACTTTCGCCGAAATGATCTAGAGCAGTTGCCATTGCGGAGGTTATCGTTGCGTAGGGAGCAGCATTATCGAATTGTGGTAGAGGTTATCGAATTGCCATTGCGGAGGTTATCGTTGTTTGAGTTAGAGTTATTGGAGTAGTGCGTCTGTTTGATCTGTGAGGAGGCATCGTTGCTAAAAGAATAGCAAGATGAGATGGGATAAGTCGATGGCAGTGGAGATAAGCTGAAGCTGAGAGACAAGGTTATCCTAGTTCTGAATGTATCTGGTCCTGACTTCCACAGGGTTCTGGAAACAATTCATAAAAGAGTCTATACCTAATAAACTTTATGAATTTGGAATGGCTATCCTCGAATGAATATCTGTTACCTGAATAACTGTTACCAGTTGCATGTAAGAAAATAATCCTAACACATAATGTGAGCAGTGTTTCCACTAACTCATTAAGTTAAACCAGATTATTATTTATTAGTGTGACGCATAAGACATTTTGGTTACTTCGGCTGATCTTTGTTTGAAAACTTCTCATGAACTTTCCCTTGTTTCTTCTTGACTCTTCTGTTGTCTACTATGAGGAAGTGGTTACATCTATCTGGCTTTGTCGTGCGAGAATGGATGTGACTAGAGAATCTATGAGATTAGATAACTTTATGGGGTGATCCTTACAGAGTCCTTCTATAATTGTACAATGTATACAAGTTGTATATAATTCAAGATTAAATAGACCTTCAAATAAATGATCCTACTCCAAAACCACAACCAAATAAGGAACAGATAGTGAAGTGTAGATCACAAATTCTAAGTCTATAAGATCTCATTTATATAAAACCTTGGGAGTATACATTGCAAGATTATAGACCTATCTGTAAGGGTCTTTTAAGTTATCACATAAGTTATTTATATATTGACTAAAATCCTCATAGGATTATTTTTAATGTAATGTACTTGATCTAGAATTCTCTTGACTGGTGTTTAGGTAAGTTTTAAGACTGTTGCAACACCACATCACTCCCAAACACATATCGGTCACATCTCAAATGAATATAGTTGATCAGGATATATTGATCCTAGCTATGATTACATAACTGTTTAGTTTTTACCACAGTGTTCAACCTTTAAATACATTAGTTATGTTCTTCTTGTGATACTTGGTCTAGTATGTACATGTATAAGCAAGTAGGTATATTTTTATAACTTATCGTTATACTTTTAAAATATATCATTATCCAGAGCACTTCAGCCCCATTGTATTTATAGTTGTATATCTTTTAACGGTTTATATACTTATTTCACTATAAACAATGCTCTGATACCAATCTGTCAAACCCCAAACCCCAAAACCGGAACGACGAAAACGTTCGGGGGTGGAGGACGTTATGTTTAGTATCACAAGACATGCATCATAGTAAGCAAAGTAATGAACAACCATTTCATTAGAAAGAAAGTGTTTACAATGTGTGTATTCACAAAACATAGAATACATAAGCAAATAACAAAACAAGACTTGAAGCGATAATGCTCCATCTTCTGGATTCCCAGCGCGAGCACCTGTCTACTAGTCTCCTGAGAATACAAGTTATTTTGAAAGATTTGATCAGCAATTAAGCTGGTGAGTTCATAAGATTTTAGTGATGTAAGTAAGTTGTAAAAATTTGTTTGTAAAATGTAGTAAGTTGTAATTTCTTTTTAGAAAAGTTCGCTAGTTCCTTCTGAAAATCCTATATTTCCTATTTTGATGAAAGATAAGTAAAAATGACTCTACAATCCTTTCTATGAGTACTAAATGGATACAAGTTATATAAAACTCAGAGTAAACAAACAATCGATTGTGCGTATCTTCCCTAAGCCCACAACCAAATAAGGAACAGGAAGTAAGGCGGAAAACACACGTCCCATTGTTTGTTAGATCACAGTTGTATATAACCCCGACGTATTCACTTGTTAGTCATGGAGTTAATTGTAATAGTTCCTTTATATTTAATGAAAAGATTCTTTAAGAAAACCCTTATTTCTTATTATAAAATGGTGACCACAATTGTTACTTCTATAATCACTTAGTTTATACTGGCTATATATAATCTAATATCGAATAGATATTTAATTGGGTGAATCTGCCCTAAGCCCACAACCAAACAAGGAACAAGAAGTAAGGTGGAAAGCATATATGCAAGTACCTATTGGGTATTAATGATATATAACCATGATGTATAAACTAAGGTATTATAGAGTTAATCACCTAAGGTCCTTTAAGTTAATACTGGTTAAATAAAATGGATTAAACCCTTTAGTCGGAAGTTTCTAGTTTTGTATATCAAAAGTTTTGATTTGAAAAGTATGTTTTGTACTAGAAAACTATGCATTGACTTTGTGTCTTATGACTTGACCCATACCTGGTACCCTTATGATGACTTAATGTATACAAAACATATATATATATATATATATATATATATATATATATATATATATATATATATATTAAATCGAATATATAATAGACTGGGTGAATCCGTTCCAAGCCCACAACTAAACAAAGAACATGCTATGAAGTGGAGAGTACACATCCTATTACCTGTTGGATCCTATATATATATATATATATACTTTGATGTATACATTATTGAATCATAAGGTTAGCATTATGGTCCCTTTCTACTGAATGTACTAGACTCGACTGTTCTGTTTGTCGTTTGTAAAAATGTAAGTTTTCCCTAGTTTATAATTATCTTGACTCGAAAATAGCTTACATTAACTTTCAAGTGGCATTGCCACTTTATGAAAGCAATGGGAAATATAAGTACACAGTTGTCGTTTAAAATGATATACTGACGTACTGATGACCTTAAAACAAGTTTGTTTTATATTGGTCGTAATGTGAAGGCTAGTACCCCTACTATATGCTCTCCCTGTCTAGAGATTAAGGGAACCAAATGTGAATTTTTAGCAAACCATTTGCTACGCCGTGTAATTCACATTAAAGTTCTATGATCATGTATACCCAATATAACTATCACCTTTTGTTTAGAACAATGAGCTAGTGATTCATTGGTATAATTAGCTCCTGTAGTGGTTTCGTCCTATAGCCACTTAGTATGTTCGTTTTGTTTCTCATATAGTATGTTCGTTCTATTTCTCATATTGTATGTTCGTTCTGTTTCTCATATAGTATGTTCGTTCTGTTTCTCATATAGTATGTTCGTTCTGTTATTGTGTATTGTATCTTGTATGAACTGAATCTCTAAACTATACCTATTATAGTTTACTAATGTTTTACTTGACTTGTTATTGAAAAGATTCATTTATCTACTAAGTTATGCTTGTACTTTAAAAACGAAGTTTTGTTAAACTATGAAGTAACATAACTTTAAAAGACTTTTTGAAATGTTTTGATTTCTTATAACAGACATAAGCAATCTTTTGAAAGATGTCTATAACAAACATTTACACAATTATCATTGTGTTCAACTTGTATTCCCCCCCCCCCCCCCCCCCCCCGCCCTTAAAAGCATTTAAAACAGTTAAAAGATTTATTACGGGGTATGAACTCACCTGATGTGGATGATTCAAACGAATATGTGTGTAAGGATGAGAAGCTCCACGAATGAAGTCCCGAGACTTAACGAGTCCTAAATGACATATATTGACTTAAATATAGCGTTTAGAGGCAACCAAATGCAAGGAAACACCTCACGGGACTAGGAAACACTTTGAGCAAGTGTTGGAATCACATGTGATTCATCTAAGGGGTGTTTAAGGCCAAGAAAAGGTGTTTACGGCCAGGGTGTAAACTCATGGCCGTAAACTCACGATAATGTGTATAAGAGGGAGTTTTGAATGCTAGGGAAACTTGAGGGACCATTGCTCTTCACAAGGATGAGCAAAACCAATGTTTTGGAGGGTGTTGAGGTGTTTACGGCCAAACCATAAACCCTATGGCCATAACCTCTCCAAATGGTCTCATTTTGGGTCTTAAAGGCAAGGAGTTTCAAAGGTTCAAGTGTTCTAAGGTTTAGCAAGGGTCTAGAAGTGTTTAGGGCTCAAAACACCACACTTTTAAGGGTTTACAGCCAGGGTGTAAACTCGTGGCCGTAAACTCTCTTTGATGATGAGTTTGATGAAGTTTTAAAGCTCTAATCATGTGTTCCAACTAGATAACAAGCTAAGGAGAGAGTACTTACGATATAGAGGCTTGAAATGGTGATTAAGGTCCAAGAACACTAGTGTGTGTTCTTGGTGTTTCTTGAAGATCTAAGAAAAGATGATTTCCATGGATGAAATCATTAGATGAAGCTAGATTTAGAGATGTATCCACAAGTCAAAGGAAGAACACTTACATTGTTGATGATCTAGGATGAAAAGTCGATGATACCTGAGAGGATTTGGAAGTGTTCTTGAGGTGGAAATGAGATAATGAATGAAAAGTGAGGGAATATGAGACTTAAGGAGGGAGTTTATGGCCGTAAACTCAAGTGTTGTGGCCGTTAACTCAAAATGATGAGGTTAAGGCTTGATTTGTTGAACAGTGTCTCTAATAGGTACATTCTAACACTCATTCCTTAAGTGTACCAGGCTTAAAACTCCTTAGAATGACCTTTAACTAGGCTAAAACTCATTACCAATGAGTCCGACACTCAGTTGAGTTGACTGATTGAGCTTTCAAAGTAAGAATTTTTCAGGTTGTCACACCTAGCAAGAGTACTAGAAAGATAGGAATATTTACAGGGAAATGTGCTACATATAGCATAGATAAGAAGGCTATTCCTTAAACCAAAAGAAAGGATGAGTAGAGTATCTTCTACCGGCGACGGGTATCCCTAGTTGAACCCTCAAACCTGCCAGCTGACGATCCATGTCAAGAAGGTGTCATTCATATACTCTTTGGTGTGCTTATAGTTCTATGACTTCAACATGAGTTGCAGCTAGTTCTTGCTGTAGAGCCTCATTGTCTCTCATAGACCTCCCATGATCATCTTCAAGACGGCGATTGCGGACTGTATTAACTCTCGCATTGGCATCAACCTCCATGATTCGGTTGGTGGCTGTCCTACCCTGCTCTTCATTTCGGGCAACCCTGCGGACCATAATGGGCATGACTCTGTCTGCTGAGCCTCCCTCGCTCAGATTGTAGAAGCTTCTTTCTCCATTGTATGGTATAGGTTGACCATGTTCTTGACTTCATCTACCCAAGTTTTCCACCCATAGAGGCGTCGGGCCTTGAAAAGCCGAACGAGGGTTAGGATTAGGGATTGGAGCTACCAGGGGTAGATCATTGACTTCTGACTCGGAGTCAGAATCCTCCGGGAAGTTCTCTGCGAAGTCATCATCCAAAGGATTGGATGATTCTCTTCTGGCTCCACCTCGAGCCATCCACCATTACCTTGGTTAGGAAAGTATAGGTCGCTAGGGAGGTTGAATCCAGCCATGTTATCTACATGAGAATAGGGATAAAAGAAATAATTAATAAATGTACTAATTAAGATAATTATAAGAGGATCCTTACTAGTTACTCCAACACTTGCGTAGTGCATACCAGTCATATATATCCAAAACAAGATAGACCTTCGAATAAGTGATCCTAACTCCAAATCCACAACCAAACAAGGAACAGAAGTAAAGAAAAGATCACAAATTGTACGTCTATGACACCTTAGTCATATATAATTGTAGCGTATCCACTCAACAACTATTGACATGCTAATAAAGGCCTTTTTAGTTTGCACATAAGTAATTATAGCAATACAAAATACTCCTATAGTATTTTAAGTTTATGTTATGTTCTAATGTTTTCATTGTAGTGGTGTTGCTAAGTTCGTAGACTTGCTGCAACACCACAAACATTCCTAGGCACTTGGTAATCACTTCTCGGAAAGATATAGTTGATCAGGCTATATCACTCCCATATCTGATTATATGTCCCCAAGTCTACTTGTGCAGTCCAACAACCGAAATACTTTTGTTCTGTCCTAGTGACACTGATTTTAGTATGAATGCAGGTATGTATACTTCGGTTAAATATTTTATTACTCAAAAGTATAAACTTTTGGTCAGAGTATTTTAATCCCGATGTGTTTATAGTTGTATATCTTTTATGGGTTGATATACTCACTTCATTATAAACAAAGCTTTGATACCAATCTGTCGCACCCCAAAACCGGAACGGCGGAAACGTTCTCAGGCGGAGGACGTCATGTACAGTATCATATCAATGCATAATAGTAAACAAGCAACAACATCATCAATTGCATTAATAATATAACTGATTACAAGGGTCTTATGTGTATAGCAATAAGACACCGAAAATGAATAATCAAAATAAAGACGAGTCATGTATGAGCTTCGTCTTCTCAAAACCTGGTCATCGGTATACCTGTGTACTGGTGACCTGAGAATACAAGTTATTTTGAAAGAGTAGATCAGCATTGAAGCTAGTGAGTTCATTAGTATTTTAGTGTCATTGTTTTGTATGAAAGTGTTTGTAAATGTCTGTAAGAGTTTGATGTAATTGTTGTATCTGCAAGAAAATCCTATATTTTCTACTTTACTATGAAATGTAGTCTTCTACCAAGACCCGACTGTTCTTTATGTTTGTTCTTTTGTAAAAGTCAATGCTTTTCCCGGGTATGACTATCATTACCAAAATATAGTTTACATTACCGTTTATGTGAGAAGATCACAATGTGAATGCAATGGGAAAATAAAGATGTACTGTAGTATTGTATATAAGTAACTACCAATGTACTAACTACCTTAAACCAGTTTTTTTAATTAAAGTAAAATGTGATGAGGTTGTAACTATACTTGATTGACTAGTATAATACGACGATCAAAGACGTCGAAAGGGTATGACATTCGTCACCCGTATACCTGCATGTCCACTATAGCTAGCAGCAAGGTGTAGGATGGTCAATCCCGTATAGATCTATACACAAATTCATGCTCTCCCTCCAGGAGACTGTGGTTGCAAAACGTGACACAACAGTATATTGCCATACCAGGAAGTAGTGGCTCACATTAATGTTATAGTATTCTTATGTTTGTATAGTATGTTCTAGTGTATTGTATGTTCTCTTTGTTCTAGTGTATAGTATGTTCTCTTTGTATAGTGTAGTGTATGTTCGCTCAGTTTCTCATCATAGTATGTTTGTATTGACTCTTGAATGTTTCATTGTACTAGAAATAGTGAGTAGTAATTCCCTAAACTATAACTATTATAGTTTACTAGAATTGTTGTTTGAATGACTTAGCATGCTTGTACACCTTTGCTACCCAAAGGTGCTGAACTGATGTAAGAACTATATATATATATATATATATATATATATATATATATATATATATATATATATATATAATAAGATTCAAACGACACTCAGACAAACAACCGAATACCCTAAGTCCACAATCAAACAAGGAACTGGAAATAAAGTGAGTTATCAGTCCTAAGCCCTTTCAACCTTACTTATATAACTATATTTATATTGACATGATTTTGGCAATATATAAGTTTAAAAGAGTTTGATAAAGAGTTTAGCATATAAAAGAGTTTTAACCATTTGAATGGCTATCGATGACTTGATGTCAAATTAAAAAAGGTTTTGAAATAGTTTGATTGATAACATAGTTTTGAAGTATAAGAAATCTACTTGTTTGATAGTTATTAGTCACAGGTGATTGATACAATAACTATAATCTTTTCAACTTGTATTCCCCTCGTAAAAGCATTTAAAATCATTTAAAAGATAAGTTAAGGGGTATGAACTCACCTGTAGTGAGTGATACGAATATAAGTTCGATATAGGATGCTAAGTATCAAGTGAAGCCTCGAGCACAAACGGGTCCTATTAAGCATATAATGACACATATATGTAAATAATTAGTGTATATACAACTAATCATGAAAGGAAACCACCTTAAGGACTAGGAAACACTTAGATTGAAGTGTTACAATCACATATGGTTGCATAAAAGGGGTTTACGGCCACACTAGGGTGTGTACGACCAAGATGTGTACGACCAATGTGGTATACGGACATTGAATGTACAACTGTACACTCATGGAAGAACATGAAAAGGAGGTGTTTTACAGTCCTATCTAGCACCCATTAAGTGTTCAAGATCCTATGTTGAGACATAAGATGAGTTTGAGGCCAAGACATGCACTGAACAAGGGCTTACGACCATATGAGGTGTGTGCGGCCGTACACCCTTGGTGTTCTTGCATTAGATGATGATTCAAGGCTAGGAGTCAAGTGTTTCTCAAGATTAACTAGAATGTAGAAGAGATACTCACACTTTTGAGGGTTCCTATGGAGTTCACGGCCCAATAACTAGTAGCTGTTCTTGGTGAAAGTGATGAATACTTGAAGATCTATCCAAAAGAGATAATTTCATGGATGAAATCATGGATCTTCACTAGATAAAGCAATGTATCAAATAATAAATGGAAGGAATACTTACATCTTTAAAGATCAAGCTGAAAAGCTTGATGATAGTTGAGAGAATTGACTTTCTTGACTTGGAAGTGTGAAAAGTGAAGGAAAAAGAAAGGAATGACTCATATATGGGCATGAGTTCACGGACATATTGAGTGTACGGCTGTACAGACATGTGTACGGCCGTACACTCCTCTTGAAGGAGTGTTTGTCTTGAATGCAATATGAAGAACATAATTTAACTCATCCCTAAACGCAAAACTTGAATGTACTAGGCTTAGAACACTCAAACAGACCCTAAACAATGCTAAAAGATAGCAGAAACTAGTCTGACTTTGATTGAATTGAATGGTTGTACAAGATAGAAATTTCGGGTTGTCACATTTACCGCCATCAGCTTGAATTTGTAAGAGTGAATTAAGCTTTCGATTGAGAATTTTGAACTGTTTCCCTGTAAGAAGCATATTATCTGTAATATCCTCCTCCTCCAAATCAAATTGAATGTCAACAAATGTTCCATCGAATACATTCTCGTCATCATCATTTAGGTTTTGAACTTCTTTGCGAGTAAGAAGTGGATCAGTGGATTGAGAGGAAAATAATGAGGTTATAGGTTGATTGAGAATATTATCAAATGTGGGTGAACGGGTAACGATGGAAGTAGAAACAAATGGAGTTAATGAAGTTGAAGTATCCATTGTGGAAGTATCGAAGGTAGAAGTAACAACAAAAGAAGTACCTTGAGCCCGGGAAGTTTCGATAGTTGACACCGAAGGTAAAGTAACAATAATCTGTTCTAGGGTAGAAACTGTCGTGGAAACAAAAGATGTAGAGACAGGAACAAAAGTCTTGACTTTCAAAGTTATGAGATAATCAATCCCCGGGGATTCTGGCACTACTTCTTCTTCGGTAGAGTCATCATTAATAACCAACTTGCAAAGTTTCTTTTGTTTCTTCTTTGAAAGATGTTTTGCCATATCTTATGCCCTTCGTTTCTTTGATGCCGGAGAAACAGGTACATGAACCTCACAAATTATGAGACCTTTCCGTGTAATATGAGGCTTACGGACAATAGAAGGAGAAAAGCTAGCAGATCGTTCAGGAGAAATTTGTGATCTATGAGCTTTCTTTTTAAGTCTCTTGAATACACCAGTTTTCAAAGGAACAATTTCCTTTGTAGGTGCAACAGGTTCAGGCTCAACAATCTTGTCTGACTTCTTCGAAACTTTAATCACTACTCCAGCCTTCTTCTTGGTGACTGATCAACTTTTTCTTCAGGAACACGTTGCTCAGGAGTAGAATCATCAACTTTTTTGTTGTCGAGATTTCTTCGAAGAACCTTCATCAGGTTTTGCCAATAAAACACCAGTTCCATCATTTGTGCTTATAGTGAGTAAATAATCCTCCAACACTGGATTCGAAGGATCAACCTTCTTGAGCATGCCATCAAGAATTCTAGCAACTGTACGAAAGATACTCACATCATCTTCAATCGTCTTCGGGTGATGATACTTCATGAATTCTGCCTTAGACTCATCTTCGGACATTAAAATACCTACCTTTTCATAAGCATATCGAAGAATTAAACTCCAATACCTTGCACATGAAACCCCATCCACTACATTCGTGTTTTCAACACTCTTCAAAAATTCTTTCCATATCTGTGTTGCATAGTCGACCGGTATATCATAGTAGATGCCTACAACCATAGCATACACCTCCATTCGTCCTTTATCTAAAGCAACAGTTCGACCTGTGAGGAATCGAAGGTAAATCCCAAAAATAAAATTCCATATACTGGGAAGACCATACTTCTTGAACTCACTGATATTCGTGAGAGTAGGTTGATAACCCATCTCATTGAACATATGTGACACTTGTTCATTGGTGACTTTGTAGAATGATGGAGAATTAGGGATTTTGAGGATCTTGGCAAACAACTTATTGGTAAGACAAAGCTTCTTATCACTAATAAGATTGAAGGTCACAATATCCATTGTCTTGTTGTACGAAGCAGTTGATCCAACAATCGAAACCCAAGATATGGGAGCATCAAAAGAACTAAACATTGCAGTCAATAAAACGCAATGTTGCAAAGCAACAATGAGCATATTGAGTTCTTCAAGGTACACAGAAACATCACCATCAACTTGATAGTTGGTACTCTGAATCTTCATGATAGGTTGAGAAGAGATGTATTCAATAGTGTTGGATTGAGGAGCAGCCATAACTAGGGTTTTTCTTGAAAGCAGAAGAACAGAGAAAAAAGATAGCTCAGATCGTCCTGAGAATTTTTTGCATGCGTAAAATTGTAATGAAGACCCAATTTCCCCTTTTATATGTATCCCAAACTTGAATCTCAAATGGTTACCATAAATGTAGTGGACACGTGGCCCTTGAAAGTTGCACCACTAGCCGTTAAAGACGCCATGTCAGATAAAGTGTATGACACGATATCCGATAAACACGAATAGTTTCCAAACAGTTATATCAAAAGTCTCTTTTTGAGTTGTGTGGATAAGGACCAAACCTTCGGATTGGAGGTTGGGCTCTTTCGCTTTTGGGTTTTGAAAACGAAGTCATATGCCAAACTTTTGAAATCATCAGCCTGAGTTGGTAATCCTCAAAACCTCAAGGATTTGGTGAGTGTTGTGTGCCAATTAAAAAGATAAGAAGCAAATTAAAAAAAATTAGATCTGTGATGTGGAAAATATAATTTCAACATGAAGGCAGATAAACCCCGGGCAAAGATTACTTCGTTAATCATCAAGAGAGATGATCAAGTGCTTATGTGGTTTCCCTTGAATTACAATCGAATACTTGATGAGAAGTATCAAAGGGCTTCTTTTAGTATGGCTTCGAAGGTGGCTCAAAATTTCGATACAATGCATACTCAACATAAGTATGACAAGTTGTAAACGAAACTACCTGTTTGACCAGTGTAGTTAGTGACAAGTAAGCTTTGAAAAATTTATGACGTAACGAAGTTGAGAATGATACTCAAACAGAAATCATATTCTTGAATCAAAAGTAATTTTCAATCTTGTTGGTTAAAAAATATTATGGGTTTCGAACATTTGATCAAAATTACAACAAAGAAAGAATATGATTTTGAGTATCAAAATCAGTTACTGAAACATATGTTTCGTGAACTCTGGAACAAGGTTCCCTGTTAATTCCTTAAGGTGGTTTGACATTTAGGGTTTCACTTTCATCATGGTCTCACGATGTTAGATCATAAACACAGATTTTTGACATGTCTAGATCCTGATTGGTTTATACCAGAAATCTCTTGGACATATGTCATTGTGTGTGAAAGTGTAAGAACTTTAGGATGAAAAAGATTATGTAAAAGATTCGAAAGTAGCTCTGCTATGTATGGACCAAGCAGTAAACTCTTAACTCAAATGAGAAGAGTAAGGTAGCTCAAGGACTAATGTGAATATAGCTTGATTGGAAGAAATTTTTGTGATGAAAACTTCATTAAGGCTTTGAAAACACACATTGAGTCAAAGGAGGCTTAGGTCAATATGCTGCAACATGCTTCTAGGGACAACCTAACTAGTGCAAAGTTTTTCGAAAAATATACCTGACCCTAGAACTGCAAGCATGAACCATTGATGATCTTTGCCAAAAGCTGCATTAAGAAAATGAAATACAAACACCAAAAACAAGAAAATATTTTGTAGTTTTTGATTTTTCGAAATTTAAAAATAAAAGTAAAATCTTTTTTTTCTTTTTGATTTTTTGAAAATTAAAAGACAAAACAAAAATAAAATCTTTTTGTTCTTTTTAAGTTTTCGAAAATTGAAAGACAAAACAAAAGTAAAATCTTTTTATTCTTTTTGATTTTTCGAAAATTCAAAGACAAAACAAAAATATTTTTTTTCTTTTTGATTTTTCGAAAATTGAAAGACAAAACAATTTTGTACTAAACTAACGAAAATATATGAGTAAGCGATTTGTAATAAACTAACGAAAATATATGAGTAAGCGATTTGTACTCAATGTCGAAATCGAAGCGTGTCGAAGCGCTGAACGTGAACAGTAACCTCTGAATGGCAAACTATCTCCTCTGAATGAACAACTCAACACCTCTGAATCAACACTTTTGCACCTTTTCCTCTTGTTATACTTTCGAAATAAAACTTGGCACAAAATTAGCTTCGATCAATCCTAGTCCATTTAGTATTCTAACAAAAGACTTTTCATCTAAAGGCTTTGTAAAAATATCATCAAGCTGATCAGTTGTTTTTACAAAGTGAACTTAGATTTTTGAATCTTCCACATGATTCTTTATAAAATGATAATGAAGTGCAATATGTTTTATTTTCGAATAATGTACTGGATTGTGACAAATGCGTATAGCACTTCGTGAATCACAATATGAAATCTTCTTCATGTTTATTTCATAATCTCGTAATTGACTTTGAATCCAAATTATTTGTGAAGTGCAAGCTGCAGCAGCAACATATTCTTCTTCTGTAGTGGAAATCGAAACACATTTTGTTTTTTCGACTGACAGCTTATAAGATTTCCATGTAAAAGTTGACATCCACCACTTGTACTTTTACGATCAAGACTACAACCTCCCAGATCAATATCCGAAAAAGCTTGGATGAAGAAATCAGTTTTCGAAGGACACCATAATCCTAATGAAAGTGTTCCTTTGAGATATCGAAAAATATTTTTCACTGCAGTTAAGTGTGGTTCTCTGTGATTTGATTGATACCTAGCATAATTACAAACTGAAAACATAATATCAGGTCGACTTGCCGTAAGCTAAAGTAACAAACCTATCATGCTGTAACGCCCGGGTTTCAGGGCTAAGCATTTTTTACAATGTAATAGTCTAGGTCAACTATTGTAACTCTTTTTGAAGTAATAAAGATGAAATATTTGAGTATTATGTGAATTATGTGTATTTATGTGCTTATTATTTAATTATAAATGTATAATTAATAAAGAATAAAAATAAGCGTCAAAATTAAAGTATGAGATAAGTCCTATATCTTTACATAAAGTCTTAGTGGTCGAAACAAGGATTCCGGGAATATAAAGAACGCAGAAATCCGAGTTATAACGAAGAAGTTTTGACCCGTCGAAGTTTCGCGATGGAACTGGCACGATACCGGGAAGCGTAAATAGTGAATTTACGATAAAGCATGATTTACCCTTAGCGATATAAACGAAAGTCATAGAATATGTTAAACTAAGAAGATCGATAAAAAGAATGCCCAAATCTGACTTCGTATGAAGAAGTTATTATTTTTCGAAGTTTCGGATTAGCAGTGTACAGCCCGAGATTCGAATATTAGATCGAGCGGTTTCTAGCCGACTCGACCTGAACGAGAATTGAAGATCTCGTTAAGAGTAGCGTAACGAGAAAAAGATGGGCGAAAACGGACATCGGATGAGAAAGTTATGAGAATTTAACGGACCAATCCTGTCCCGGCCTGTTAATAATATAAAATTTAAAATAGAACCAAAATTAGCCGACGGAGTCTAAACTAAAGTTGTAGAGTACGTTCCCACCTTCGCGTGGATATAAAGAATGTCAAAAACGGAGCTCGTATGCGAGAGTTATGAATTTTTGAAGTTGAAGTAGGAAATCTTGAAGGTTGTGCGAAGGGGTACGCCCAGCGTACCTTCGGACGCCCTGTGTTCGCATAACGCCCCGTGTACATAGCTCGGAATGCCCAGCGTTCTCCTCTCTTGTGCGGTCCGAAGTATGGCCACATCACCCCACCCGAAGCGAGACACCTGCCCCTATGTGCAGCGTACCACTGAGGGTATGCCCAGCGTTCCGAGGAGGCTTACGCCTATAAAAACCCTGTGAGGCCAGCCGATTTCTCACACCATTTCTTCAATACTTCTCTCACTACTTTCTCTCTCTAAGTTCCTTAAACCCTCCTAAACCCTAGTTAAACCCCCTAGCACCCTAAGGAAGCCCCGAGGCTCCCGGAGTCCCGAGAAAAAGAGTCTTTCGGTTTCGAAACGCTGCTCCAAATAAAGTTCCGGTTTTCGTTAAAATCCACTGTAAGTGAGCTACGCTTACGCAATTTTTAATATAGCTTTCAAATAATTATAGGAATGTTATTAGGTCCTTGAAATAATTATTTGGGTTATTATTATGAGTTATATTGAGTGTTATTTAACACATATATAATAATAATAATAGTCAGACTATTAATTTGGGTTATCGTTAGACTAAACCTTAGTGGTATTGGTACTAGGTTTTATCGAAAGAAAATTGTTTTGAGAGTATCGAAGCGTTTTCCAAGTGCTGAGTCACCACCTTTCAAGTGAGTGCATAGTTACTTTCAGCTTACACATAGATATGAAGTATTTTATATAAATTACGTGCTATGTGTGCATATTATCTGAATACTTACTATCTATGTTGGATGAACATTGTTATACATGTTTTCAATGATTTAAATTGTATATGTATTTTATATCTACGAAAATGTTGGGGTAAAACATGGGTAGATGTAATAGGTGATGTGTGATAAAATGATGAGAGGCCTCAATGTTGATGTTGTTGATTCTGTCATCTAGCGGAGTATGGATGACGACCACGGACTCTTCAAGACAATCCAGTGGAACACTAGCAGGCTCGCAACCTGTAGGTGTTTGTGAACGATGTGTTCACCGATGTACTCCATCCCCCACATGGTTTCCTTTAGGACATTTATTGCTGAGGAATCCCCTTAGCAGTAGTGTCCATCCCGATGATTATCCTTAGGCTAGGTCCCTTATGATAGGTGTTTAGAGATGTAAAGTGAGGATAAAGGGAATGGGTAATCGGGTTATTGTTGATTGATGAAATTAATAAACTTATTTATTGTGGGTTGAAAACCCTATGTGCTCACCAGGCTCCCCAGCCTGACCCACTCAGTTTCTTGTATTACAGGTAGTGGCGTATGAGCATAGATGTGATGTTTTGGGATGAGGAATTACTGATATATGCCTGTAGATACGAAATAATGTAGTAAGGCTTATATTGTACTATTTATGCTTTTGATCTGTATCAAATATGACATCCCAAGTCTTTTAATGAAATACATTTCCTTGGAAATGCTTTTGATAAATCTTTATCATATTTTGTTTTGGGACAAACTCCGCAACACTTTTATTTAAAATGTTACTCTGATTTTCAAACAAAGCATAAAAAAAATCAGTCTTTTCTGGCCGTGAAAACGGCGATGTCACACATGCTTGTGTATAAAGTAATATCAACAGCAGGCTTATCTAACGAAGGATTGAGCCTTGTTCCTACCACCATTGGTACTAGTAACTTTGTGCTATTCGTCATTCCAAATTTCTCAAGAAGATTCTTTGTGCAATTTTCTTGATTTATAAAAATTCCTTCTCTGCTTTGACGAATATTTAATCCCAAAAAGTTTTTTATTTTTCCCATCATGCTTATCTCAAATTGACTTTTCATCAAATTTTCAAATTCACTAGACAAAGTTGGGTCAGTAGAGCCAAAAATAATATCATCGACATAAATTTGAACAAGTATAAGATGATTCCCAACTTTCTTTCGAAATAATGTGGGATCAACTGACCCTTGTTTAAATTTCAATTGTTTAAGAAATTATTAAGTGTTGCATACCAGGCTCTTGGTGTTTGTTTTAACCCATAAACTGCTTTATCTAACACATAACAATGATCAGGAAATTGAGAATTGATAAAACTTGGTGGTTGTTCAATGTAAAATGTTTCTTCAAGAACTCCATTAAGAAATGCACACTTCACATCCATTTCATAGAAATCAAAATCCTTGTGTGCTACATAGGCTAAAAAGATTCAAACAACCTCGAGTCTTGCGACAGGGGCAAAGGTTTCTTCATAGTCGATACCTTCTTGTTGCGAATAACCTTTAACTACAAGCCTAGATTTATTTCGAATAATATTTCCTTCTTTATCAGTTTTATTTTTGAAAATCCATTTTAATCTTATCAAAGATAGATCATCTGGTTTCAGAACTAATCTCCAAGCTTTATTTCTTTCAAATTCAACCAACTCAGATTGCATAGAAACAATCCAATTTGGATCTTCCATAGCAATCTTGAATGTTTTTGGTTTAATTTTAGAAATAAAGACATTAAACATACAAAATTCTTGATGAATGTTGAGTACCTCATTTTTAGCATGAAGTTGAGCTCTTGTAAGAACTCCATCTTGAGGATCACCAAGAGCTTGTTCCTTTGGATGATTTGTTGTCCATTTTTCTAATGGTGGATATGCTGGATCAAAATCCAATGGAGCATCTTTGAACATATCATCATTCCCCGAACCTGCAATAGAAAAATTATCATTAATATCAAGAAAAGTTTCAATTGGAATATTATTCGACATATTAAGCTTCCTCTCGACAATTTCGTTTTCTTGTTGCTCCCCCTCAACATTATCATTCACTCTCCTATTCTCCCCCTCGAACGAATTCTCCCCCTCAACATGAGAATTCGTATGCAAGTGCTCCACCTCCACTTGATTATTTGGCATGCTTTCGCAAATTTCAAGAGAATCAGATGTCGAATTTACATCAGTAGCTTCATGAGTAAGTGTCGAAAAGTCATGATGCTTGGTTGATTCATCAATTCGATTACCCTCATCATTGATTTTTGTATTAGCCGCCCTATCTGGAACACCAAAAATTAAATCAAACTCAAAATTAGATGAATTGACACTTTCATATTCATTTTTTGATTCATTAATAATTGGTTTTTGTTTGAAACATTTTTCAACAAATTTGACATAATAATCATCGAAAGTTAAGTTGAATGTCTCTTCAATTTTTCGTGTTCGTCTATTCAAGACTCGATAGGCAACCAAATTATGAGAATATCCCAAGAAAATTCCTTCATTAGGTTTGGACTGAAATTTTGAAAGATTGTCCTTGAGATTCATGATAAAACACCTGCAGCCAAAAACATGAAAGAATTTGACATTAGGTTTTCGATTATTGATAATTTCATACGGAGTAATATTGAATCTTCGATGAATAAATGTGTGATTCTGTGTAAAACATGCAGTAGAGACTGCTTCAGCCCAGAGGTATTGAGGAAGATTCACATATGTAAGCATCGTTCTTGCTGCTTCACAAAGAGAATGATTTTGCCTTTCAACGACACCATTTTGTTGAGGTGTGTAAGGTGAAGAAAAATTGTGCAAAATTCCTTTGTCACTCAAAAATGAATCAAGAACATTGTTCTTAAACTCTGAACCATTATCACTCATTATTTTTCAAACATTCTTCTTCAAACTTGTTTCGATTTTCTTGATAAAATCAATCATGACTTGAGCAACTTCAGATTTTAACCTGAGAAAATAAACCCAAGTAAATCAAGGAAAATAATCAAAAATAACAAAAAGTACCGTTTCTTGTTGAGAGTTTCAACATTCGATGGTCCACAAAGATCAATGTGAAGAAGTTTCAATGGTTCAACAATTTTCGAATCAATTACAATTGGATGTCCTTGTCGATGTTGTTTCCTTTGTTCGCAAGCTGCACATGAAGTGTCATTGTCAAATTTTAAAACAGGTAAACCGCGAACAAGATCATTTACCACAAATTTATTAAGATTTCGAAAGTTCAAGTGTGAAAGACGTCAATGCCAAAGCCAACTAATATCTGAAGAAGCTTTCGAAAGTAAGCACACCGAGGGAATTCCAACAATAGGTTTGATGTCGAGTGTGTACATATCTCGATTTCATTTGGATTTAAGTATAACTTCATTTGTGTTGACATTCGAAATTATGCTTCCTTCTTCATTGAACACCACTTGATTGCTAGTTCCCACAACAAGTTACGAAACACTTATCAAGTTTTGTTGAAGACCTTCGACATAAGCAACAGGATTTATAGTAAAATTCCCATTTTTTACTTTGCCATATCCTTTAACTTGAAATTTTAGATTATTGCCAAACTTTACAACTCCTGCATTCTCCAATCTTCGAAAATCTCGTAAATTTTCTTTCCTTCCTGTCATCTGACGAGAGCAACCACTATCGATATACCATTTTTCATCATATTGTTCATCACAAAAAACCTGCAATCAGTGAAAAAATTTAGGTACCTTAGGTTGTTTGGGTCCTTTATGATTAGTTTGAAACACATTATGAAATGAAGAACCTAATATCCAATTACGAACTTTAGATTTGACACTATCAATTAACTCCACTTCATTTAGTAAAGGATCAGAAATATAACATTTCGAAAGTTTAGGACTTTCATTGACTTTCACCTTTTGCTACTCCATTTGTGGCCTTATAGTCTTTTCTTTCGAAACCTGACGCCACACCTTGACTGAAGATATCAAATCTTTTGACGATGAAGTAACATTCGACATTTCGTTCAAATACTTCTCATAGGCATTTTTGATTTGTCGTTGAGAGAATTTTCCTTTTTGATAGGATTTCCCTTTTCCTTTAAGCCAATGATCTATGTTTTTCACATTTGATCGGCCCTTGATATATGAGACTTTGAAAGCTTTTTTGGCAGGAGGATTAGGAAAATTCGGTTGTTGGGGTGTGTATTGAACATTCCATTTTGATTGAAATAGTTTATCCCTTTCATTTCAAGTTTTGACTTAAAACATTGTTTTGTATGATTTCGATGTTAAAAAGATGGTGAGTTGTTTTGAGATTGAATTGACTTTGATAAACCACCATTGAAAACCCTTTGATTTCTTGTTTGATTAAGAGATTGAAACTTCTTAAATGACTGAAATTTGTAAAACTCTCTCCTTTCAATGTTTGATTATGATTTTTTGACAAAAAGTTTGTTTTGTTATTTTAGATTTTTGAAAAAACATTTTGTGATGTTGATTGAAACACATTCTTTTCAGACAGAGCAGGATTTTTCTTTTTAACTAAATTTGATGAAGATTTTGTCTTAACCTTTTCAGACACTATCTTTTCAGTTGTTTTCTTTGTCAAATCATTTTGTTTCTTTCAAGACTCAACAATTTTCCAAAAAAATTCTTTCGTTCTTGTCTCTTTGAAATTCCATTTTCTTTTGAAACCTTGTCAATTTTCTCTTTAAACTCTTGTGAATTTATTTTATCATTTGAAATTACAATTTCAACATCAACTTGTTTCTTTGAATTTTCTGTTTTTGCAACTCATTTTCTTCGTGGTTTTTGTCTTTGAAATGTGTATGAATTCTTGGTAAGATTGTTTTCGACAGTGCTTTGATTAGAAAAGAAACCTTCATTCGATGTTTTCTTATTAGGGTTGTAAACGAGCCGAGCCGAGCCTAAGCCTGACCAAGCTCGAGCTCAGCTCATTTCATTTTGAGGAAGCTCGAGCTCAAGCTAGAGCTCGATTCGAGCTTTAAAATGAAGCTCGAGTTCGGCTCGTGAACAATTTAGTGGGCTCGCGAGCCTAATTGAGCCTTAACGAGCCTCTATGTGTGTGTGTGTGTGTCTATATATATATATATATATATATATATATATGTATATATATATATATGTGTGTGTGTGTATGTATGTATGTATGTATGTATCTATGTATGTATGTATGTATGTATACAGACTCGTTTAAGCTTGTTTAGGCTCGCAAGCCCATTAATTGAAGCTCGGCTGGAGCTCGTTTAATAAACGAGCCTCATATTTAGGCTCGAGCTCAACTCAGGCTCATTTAATTCGATCTCGAGTCGAGCTTTTAACGATTAGATCCTGAGTAGCTTACAAGTAGCTCTGCTCACTTAAACCCCTATTTCTTATTATCTTCTTCTACCATTTAGTTAAACTCAAGTTTGATCTGATCAACATTCCCATTTGTAACAAACACTTGATTTGGAAAGATAAAATCATCGGAACACTTGAAATTTGGATACATAACTGAATATGTTTCTAGGTAATGGACACCTTTTTCTTTCATCACTTTTTCGAGATTTTCAGTTTCACCATACACCTGATCTACTACAACTCTTGGTACTTCATTTTCTTTCGAAACATCTTTTGGTGAGGTTGATTCTTTTGAAATTTCATCATTATCCTCCTCATCATCACTGTTATCAGTTTGACTATCTCTGACACTTACATATTTATCATCACAAACTTTCGAAGTTGAGGGTTGGTCAGTGTCAATCTTGTCTAATGAATCATTATATTTTTCTTTGCCTTTAGCCTAAGATGTGACATTAATGATAGAAAACTGAGAACAATCGATAGATTCTTCCTCCTCAATTTCACTAATTTCTATAATATTATCAAAATTATCATAAATATCTAAAAAACTAGATTGAGTGTCAGATTTCGAAGTCTCAGTCCTTTTCAAAATATTTATTTGCTCATTCTTGGTTAAGGTTTCATTCACAGTGTCAAATAATTCATTAGCATCCAAAAATTCATCTATTTTCATAATTCCATAAGCAAATCTATTATCAGGCATTTTATCAAACTCAACTATTGTCTTTTCGCAATCATAAGACACACAATCAATCTTTTCTCTTTCAAAAGCCAAGAGTGGTAATAACTTCCTATGTTCATCTTTGCTTATATCAGAAGAGTTATGTAAAACAATTAATTTTGGATAAACTCTCTTAGCCGAATTACAATATATGTTTCTTTGTGTTAATAACATGCGAACATCATTATTCAAATTGTCCCTATCACACATGAGATTAGTAATTTGTAACTCAAGATATTCTACTTTTGTTTTCGTCGAATCCAACTGCTTATGAACTTCTAGTAACCGAGTTGTAACATCCAAAAATTCAAGGCCAAAAAATTTCGTTTTAAAATAAGTTATAGCATAAAACCATCGGTATATAAAAAAAATTCATAAAGATATCTCGTGTCACAACCACTGTCTCAATATCCACAACATGTCCCCATAAAAACATTTTGTCAAAAGTAAAATAAATCAGAGTACATTCCCAGGAAGCGCCGTGCGGAAAACTTTAGTGTGTGTGTGTGTGTGTGTGTGTGATGAGCTACTACACTGCCAGCTCCTTCCCCTTGGACGAAGAGGTACCTGAAACCAAAACTGAAACTGTAAGCAAGAATCTTAGTGAGTTCCCCCATCATACCTATAGCACATAATCATAGGTATCTTTCAATCGGTATTCGGGAACTACCCTCCCCTTCAGTATCTTTCAACCGGTAACTGGGAGCTACCCTCCCATTCGGTATCTTTCAACCAGTAGCCAGGAACTACCATCCCCTTCGGTATCTTTCAACCGGTATCCGGGAGCTACTCTCCCCTTCGTTATCTTTCAATTGGTACCCGAGAACTACCCTCCCCTTCGGTATCTTTCAACCGGTATCTGGAGGCTATTTCACCCCCTATCCCTATCACATAATACATGTCATAAACATATTGGTTTCATGATAACATACATAAGCATACCAAGTCACATAATGACATGTCATATTCATACTACCATACATGCGTGGGTTTTGTTCACCCCTTCGGTATCTTTCAACTGGTATCCAGGGCTAGCGCGCCCTACTACGACTAGCACGTACTTAGCACAAATATAGCAACCATACAATTATCACAAAGATAAGCATCTCAATCATAATCACCTACTGGTGGGGCGACATTGGTGCCGTAGACCCACCCCTACTGGAAGGTAACTCACCTCAAAAGGCTGACTGCTGAAAAGTTGAACGACAGTTGTCCGACTGCTGCTCCGGTGATCCTCCGGCTATAATTCCCATAAAACACTTAGTCAGACACTGATAACCGTTCTCAGGGTCAAATGACTACTTTACCCTTAACCAAGTCAAAGTCAAAGTCAACCTCCAGTTGACCTGACTCTCCGAGTTGGGCCTCCAACTCATCGAGTCCCTACCCTTCATCTGTCCTTCTTCACGCTTCTACTTGTCGAGTTTAGCAATTACTCGATGAGTTCCCCTTCTAAAACAAATTCGAATGAACCTTCATCCTACTCGCCGAGTTGTATGAACAACTCGTCGAGTTCAATCTTATCCTATAACCAAGCCCTGTCCTTGACTCTCTGAATTGCAAGAACAACTTGTCGAGTTCATCTTCAAAGTTTAGAGATTGGCTTGGACTCGCCGAGTCTGCTCATGCACTCGTTGAGTCCTATGAACTTCAGGTGTATGGCCAAGTCCAATGCGTTGGGTCACTCCCCCGGACCCTTCTAAGACTATACTAGCACTCACTAGGTTCCTTTGAACACCTAACAAAAAAGGAAGTCACGCCTCGGACTCGCCGAGTCCCAAGAACAACTCGCCGACTCGAGGTTGTTCAAGTCTCATTTCTCTATTTCTGATGTACAACACTTGTCCAAATGATAGATCTATGCTCCTAAGATAGATCTAGCATGTAAAGTTACGAACTTTACGTATGTACATGGGATTAAGAGCTAAAAAGACCCTAAAAGAAGCTCTTCAAATGCATGGAGCTTTCTAAGGCCCCAAAGTCAGCCACTTTATGTCTTGTAGCCCCATAAGGACCTTGGATTTGGAGTCTCAACCTCAAACATGCTTGCATTCAAAGTTGATTACCAAAAATGGCTCCTTAAAGCCCTAATTTACTCCAAAAAGGGATCTAGAACATGAATGAGCAAGGTGTAAACTTTTTACCTCCAAAGAACTGTAGATGCAGCACAAGTTCGACTCCTCTGGCCAACCTCTTGATTCCTCAAGCTTCTCTTTCCTTATTGCCACCACAAACCACCAAGAATCACCAAAAACACCTTAGATCTTCACCAAGAACGATTAGGGTTTGATGTGAGGGAGTTCTGAGAGCATAAGGAACGAGTGAGGCTGAATAAGACGTTTAAATAGGGTGCAAACCCTTGGACTAAGGTTTTGTCCAACCAGAGTCTACTCGTCAAGTCATGTCGACGACTCGATGAGTCCGCCACTTAACCCCCGGGTCCAAGTCGCTATTACTCGACGAGTTGGGCCATCAACTCGCCGAGTCTACAATTCTCCCACGCTTATTTTAGACTTCGTCCTCGAAGTCTGTTGCTCGATCCTGGAAAAGATCTGGATAATGCTCCCTCATCTCGTCCACCGGCTCCCACGTCCATTCCGATCCCTTTCGGTGCCTCCATTGCACCTTTAACAGCTCACCCTTCTTGTTCCTCAGATCCTTCGACTTCCGATCGAGGATTGCCATAGGCCTCTCATTGTAGTTCAGGCTATCATCAACCTGAATATCCCCTACGGGCACCACCGCTGAATCATCCACTAGACACTTCCACAGCTGAGAGATGTGGAAAGTGTTGTGAATCTGACTCAGTTTGGCTGGCAGATCCAGCCGTTATGCCACCTTGCCCACCCGGGCTATAGCCCTGAAGGGTCCAATGTACCTGGTGCCCAGCTTTCCCTGCTTCCTGAATCGAATAACGCCTTTTAAAGGCGACACCTTCAGGAGAACCATATTCCCGACCAGGAATTCCAGGTCTTAACGGCGCTTGTCAGCATAGCTTTTCTGCCGACTCTGTGCAGTCTGGAGCCTACTCCTGACCTACTGGATCCTCTCTGTCATCTTGAGCACCACTTCGGTGCTCCCCATGACCCTCTGGCCAACCTCACCCCAACATATTGGGGTCCTACACTTTCTCCCGTATAACATCTCAAAGGGAGGACGATCGATACTCGCGTGGTAGTTGTTGTTGTAGGAGAATTCAGCCAATGGGAGATAAGTATCCCAGCAACCACCAAAGTCTAGCACACATGCCCGCATCATATCCTCCAGAGTCTGGATGGTCCGCTCGCTCTGACCATCCGTCTGCAGATGAAAAGCAGTGCTAAAGTGGAGACGAGTACCCAACTCTTCGTGGAATTTCTTCAAAAACCTAGAAGTAAACCTTGCATCCCTGTCTGAAATCACTGACACTAGCACCCCGTGCCGCGCCACTACCTCTCGAATGTAGATGTCGGCCAGCTTCTCGTCCGATATACTCTCCTGGATCGGTATAAAATGGGCACTCTTGGTCAACCGATCCATAATGACCCATATGGAATCCACTTCCCGCGCGGTCTTGGGATGTTTGGTGATGAAGTCCATGGTGATATCTTCCCATTTCCACATAGGAATATCCAATGGCTGCATCTTGCCATGTGGCCTCTGATGTTTAGCCTTGACCTTCCTACACGTCAAGCACCGCTCCACATACCATGCTACCTCCCGCTTCATGCAGGGCCACCAATGATCAATACAAAAATCCCTATACATCTTCGTTGCCCGGGATGGATAGAAAATCGGGATTTGTGCGCCTCTTCCATTAATACCTGATGCACGCCTCCATGATAGGGGACCCACACCCTACGGTGGAGGGTCAACAACCATCGGCTATCATAGTCGAAGGAGGAAACCTGATCCACAATACGCTCGCTCTTCCAGTGTTCCTCCTTCATAGCCTCCTATTGGGCTTCTCGGATATGCTCTAACAACGGAGTTACCATGGTCATCCACATGCAGATATCTCTGATCGGCGCTGCCTTGCAGCTAAGCACATCGGCCACCACATTGGCTTTCCCCGGGTGGTAAAGGATCTCACAATCATAATCCTTCACCACATCTAACCACCAATTCTGCCTCATGTTCAGATTCGGCTGGTCCATGAGATAACACAGGCTTTTGTGGACCGTGTAAATGGTACAACGAACCCCATAGAGGTAATGAAACCAAATCTTGAGGGAGAAAACAACCTCCCCCAGCTCCAAATCAAGTGTCGGGTAGTTCGCCTCATGATGCTTCAGCTGCCTCGAAGCGTAAGCAATAACATGCCCTCTATGCATCAATACCACGCCCAAACCCGAGATGGACGCATCGCAGTACACTACAAAATCCTCCATGCCCTATGGCAGGGCTAAGATTGGCGCCTCGCACAATCTCTACCTCAATGTATCAAACGCAACCTGCTGCTCAGGCCCCCAACAAAAGACCAGGACTTTCCTTGTCATCCTAGTCAGAGGTATGACTATCTTGGAGAAGTCCTGAATGAATCCACGATAGCAACCTGCCAGCCCCAGGAAGCTCCGAATCCCAGATGGAGACCTCGGGACTTCCCACCTTATCACGGCTTCGACCTTGGCCGGATCCACTGAAATGTCGTCCTGATTGACAAGGTTCCCAAGAAATAGCACCTCGCGCAACCATAATTCACACTTAGAGAACTTAGCATACAAGTTCTCCATCCCCAAAGTATCCAAAACCTCCCGCAAATGCTCCTCATGCTTCTCTCGCGTCTTGGAATAAACCAAGATGTCATCGATGACAACTATCACGGACCGATCAAACATCGGTCTGCACACATGGTTCATGAGATCCATGAACACGGCAGGAGCATTGGTGAGCCTGAAAAGCATCACCACGAACTCATAGTGACCATAGCGCATCCAGAATGCAGTCTTTTGCACATCCTCGTCTCTGACCCTTATCTAATGATATCCTTAACGCAGATCAATCTTGGAGAACCAAGACGCTCCTTGTAGCTGGTCAAAGAGGTCATCAATCCTCGGGAGTGGGTAACGATTCTTCACCGTTACCTTATTCAGCTGCTGGTAATTGATACACATCCGATTCGACCCGTCCTTCTTCTTCACAAATAGAATCGAGGCTCCCCAGGGTGAACTGCTCGGTCTGATGAATCCCTTTTCTAACAACTCCTGCAGCTGTGTAGACAACTCCTGCATCTCAGGAGGAGCCAACCGATACGGTGCTTTGGCTATCGGAGTCGTACCACGGACGAGGTCGATCCTGAACTCCACCGGCCACTCTGGAGGTATCCCAGGAAACTCCTCGGGGAATACATCCGCAAACTCCCGTACCATGGGCACATCAACCACCATCGCCTGACCCGCCTCCTGGGTATCCGTAACATAGGCGACAAATCCTACGCAACCCTGCTGTTGCTGGACTCGGCGCCGCTGCTGGTGGTGCTGCTATCGCTACTGTCAATCTAGGGCAATTGGCCTTCTTGTGGCCCCTCTGATTGCAATGAAAGCAAATCAGGTCTGTCATCTGCACTGCGGGGGCAGTGCAATCCCAACCAAAATGCCCAGCCTTGCCGCACTTATAGCAGCCGGAACCCGACCCAGTGCGACAAGCTCCCTCGTGTGACCGACCGCATTTTCGATAGCGGTCCCGGCCCTGCTGGCCCTTTGACCTAGAGTCGAATCCTTTGGGTTTCTTCCCCAAAACCCCTATAACCTGCCCAGTCTCAGCCTTCCTCTTCCTGAGGTGCTCCAAATCGATCTCCCTTTCCCGCGCCCTGGCAATCATAGGGTCCAAGGTCGGGCATGCTGAGAAGCTGACATGCTCTCGGATGTCGGCTCTCAACATATTGTGATAGCGATTCCTCCTCATATCCTCATCTCCTGCATACTGGTGCACCAAAAGAGCCCTCTCCTAGAACTAGGCGGTGATTTCCACCACATTGTCCATAGTCTGTCTCATGTCCAAAAACTCCATGGCCAGCTGCTGAAGCCCTACAATTGGCGCGAACTCTGCCATGAATCTTGTCGCAAAGTCCGACCAGGGCATAGCCTCAATGGCCAGGGCTCCCAATGAGTCACCAACCGACTCCCACCAATCTCTAATTCTGTCGCTCAGACATCCCTCCATAAAGCGGACCTTCGACCCTTTCGGGCAGAAGCTCGTCAACTGCGCAGACTCAATGTCTGCGATCCTTCTCCTGGCAGCAACGAGGTCCTTCGCCCCGTGGAAATCCGGCAAACCACTCCCTCTGAAGTCCTTGAAGGTTAGTGTGCACGTACTCGCCTGGCCAGTCGCCAAATCACTCCTGAATGCTCGGTGGAGATCCTCTATTAGCTCGATGATCCCTTCCTTGATTAACCCGAAAATGACCGGGTCACCTCAAGGATGCCTCTCATAATCTCAGACGTGATGAACTTGCGTAACCCATCACCAACCTGCTCGGATCCCGTGCCCGAGCCCGATCCCGATCCTGACCTAGATCCTGAGCCTCCTGCTCCATGTCGTGTGACCACCATATTCAAAATAACACATAAAAGTCAGGATCAAAACATACCCTGAGAGGTTGCACACATTATCCAAGATCCCTGGTTCCATTTCGGCCCTCCATGACTCAAGTACGGATCCTTTGCTTTCAGTAGTACGGGCCCATACTACCTTTCACATCTATTCGTACTTTCCTCAAGGATTGCTTTGACTTCACCAAGTCCCTTAACCAATATCCCTTTCCAACTATTCTCATCCTAGGCTTCCCTAGAGCACTCTCCGACCTACTCTCTGCCATCAGCTGCACCAGGAGTCCTTACCATCCTCCCTAACTAGCTTGCGGATACTATCACATATCCGCTCATTAGTCAGTTGAAGTTAGCCAGAACCCCTATAGCACAAAGCAAGCAGCATTCGTGAACCGAGTAACCATATCAACCATTACCTACTAGGCCACCCTACTGTTGACTAGGTAGTCCTTGCATACAGCTCATACAACAGGCATATAAGGCATCCATCCTAGATCCTCAGCCCTAACCTAGCATGCAATTCTCGAAACATATATCAGGCATAAAAGGCATCCTCCTAGATCCTTAGCCCTAATTTAGCATGCAGTTCTCAGAGTCATATATCATATAACATAACATAACAAGTATGGGTATCTTGGGGAAAACTTACTTGAGCCCATCCAGTCACATGCATCACACACCTTTTTCTTTCTCAAACTCCTTTTCTTAGATTTAGAAAACAATTTTCTTTGTAAAAATCCTTTAGCCCCACGGTTTGAGTCCAGACACCCCCGAGGGTGTGTCTGAATCACTCAAACCAGGGCTCTGATACCAACTTGTAACATCCCAAAATTCAAGGCCAAAAACTTTCGTTTTAAAATAAGTTATAACATAAAACCATAGGTATATAAAAAAACATTCATAAAGATATCTCGTGTCACAACCGCTGTCTCAATAATCACAAACATGTCCCCATAAAAACATTTTGTCAAAAGTAAAATAAATCAGAGTACATTCCCAGGAAGCTCCATGCGGAAAACATGAGTGTGTGTGTGTGACGTGCTGCTACACCGCCGACTCCTTCCCCTTAGACGAAGAGGTACCTGAAACCAAAACTGAAACTGTAAGCATAAAGCTTAGTGAGTTCCCCGATCATACCCGTAGCATATAATCATTGGTATCTTTCAACCGGTATCCGGGAACTACCCTCCCCTTCGGTATCTTTTAACCGGTAATCAGGAGCTACCCTCCCCTTCGGTATCTTTCAACCAGTATTTGGGAACTACCCTCCCCTTCGGTATCTTTCAACCGGTATCCGGGAGCTACTCACCCCTTCGGTATCTTTCAACCGGTACCCAGGAACTACCCTCCCCTTCGGTATCTTTCAACCGGTATCTGGGGGCTATTTCACCCCTATCCCTATCACATAATACATGTCATAAACATATTGGTTTCATGATAACATACATAAGCATAATTAGTCACATAATGACATTTGCGTGGGTTTTGTCCACCCCTTCGGTAACTTTCAACCGGTAATCGTCTTCGGTATCTTTCAAATGGTATCCAGAGCTAGCACGCCCTACTACTACTAGCATGTACTTAGCACAAATATAGCAACCATACAATTATCATAAAGATAAGCATCACAACCATAATCACCTACTGGTGGGCCGACATTGGTGACGTAGACCCACCCCTACTGGAAGGTAAGTCACCTCGAAAGGCTGACTGCTGAAAAGCTGATCGACAGATGTCTGAATGCTGCTCCAGTGATCCACCGGCTATAATTCCCATAAAACATTTAGTCAAACACTAATAACCGTTCTCAGGATAAAATGACTACTTTACCCCTGACCAAGTAAAAGTCAAAGTCAACCTCCAGTTGACCCGACTCTCCGAGTTGGGCCTCCAACTCGTCGAGTCCCTACCCTTAATCCGTCCTTCTTCACGCTTCTACTCGTCGAGTTTAGCAATTACTCGACGAGTTCCCCTTCTAAAACAACTTCGAATGCACCTTCATCCTACTCGCCGAGTTGTATGAACAACTCGTTGAGTTCACCCTTATCCTACAACCATGTCATGTCGTTGACTCGCTGAGTTGCAAGAACAACTGGTCATGTTTATCTTCAAAGTTGGGAGATTACCTTGGACTCGACGATTCTGCTCATGCACTTGTTGAGTCCTATGAACTTCAGGTCTATGGCCAAGTCCAATGCATTGGGTCACTCCCCCGGACCCTTCTAAGACCATACTAACACTCACTGGGTTCCTTTGAACCCTAACAGAAAAGGAAGTCAGGCCTTGGACTCGCCGAGTCGAGGTTGTTCAAGTCTCATTATCGATTTCTGATGTCCAACACTTGTCCAAATGATAGATCTAGTCTCCTGAGATCGATCTAGCACGTAAATTTATGAACTTTACGTATGTGCATGTGATTAAGAGCTAAAAAGACCCTAAAAGAAGCTCTTAAAATGCATGGGACTTTCTAAGGCCCCAAAGTCAACCACTTTATGTCTTGTAGCCCCTTAAGAACCTTGGATCTGGAGTCTCAGCCTCAACCATGCTTGCATTCATAGTTTGTTACCAAAAATGGCTCCTTAAAGCCCTAATTTACTCCAAAAAGGGATCTAGAACATGAATGAGCAAGGTGTAAACTTTTTGCCTCCAAAGAACTGTAGATGCAGCACAAGTGCGACACCCCTGGCCAACCTCTTGATTCCTCAAGCTTCTCTTTCCTTCTTGCCACCACAAACCACCAAGAATCACCAAAAAGGCCTTAGATCTTCACCAAGAATGATTAGGGTTTGGTGTGAGGGAGTTCTGTGAGCATAAGGGACGAGGGAGGCTGAATAAGACGTTTAAATATGGTGCAAACCGTTGGGTTAGGGTTTTGTCCAGCTAGAGTCTACTCGTCGAGTCATGCCGCCGACTCGATGAGTCCGTCACTTAACCCCCGGGTCCAAGTCACTACTACTTGACGAGTTGGGCCATCAATTCGCCGAGTCTTAGCCCAAATTATGAAAAATATTTGAAGGAAATACATACCAGGATCCGAGTGCTACACTAGTACTAGATTTCTTAGGCTCATTACTAGCAGAGATAACCAGATTATTAAAATAAGCAACAATATCATCAAAAGCAATTGAGTCAAAATCATAAGTTCTTAAAGGAATAATGAAAGATTGAAGAATAGAATGTACCTTCGTTGTCATAGGTGATTGTCTCCATTTTTGTTCATAAAACAATGACCAGTCACCTCTTCTTCCTCATCTTCCTCAAACCTAGCATACGTTACCCCATGCATAGGATTACACATCTCTTCGACATAATACGCTTCATCTTTGATCTTACTTTTCTTCTCCTCTTTCTTTCGAAGCATACAATCAATTGCCATATGATTTGCACCATGACAATAGTGACAGCTGTCACCTGAGTCACCTTTAAGCTTCTTTTCTAACTTTCGAATCATCAGTCTTTGGTTCTTTCTTCTGGAACTTCTTCTCCTCGTTCACTTTTCCAACAAAACTCACTTTCACCTCACCGGTCCTTATTTTCAAACCAAACGGATTTTTATAATAAAAAAAATTTACTTTGTTGTTGGAGTAAAAAGCAATGGCTTCGTCATCTGAGTTAACGATCAAGCCTTTATCGTCAGAACTCTCTTTTTTAGTAGCTTCTTTCTCAAATACTTTCGAAACTAAGGCAAGTGATCTTCCCAAGCCTATCTTTGATTCTTCAGCCATTTCGATAACTTCTGGCTCGTGAGTTTTCAGCATATTGTAAAGATCATTCAGAGTGGAGGTATCGAATCTCTGTTGAGTTTTCACCATGAGACTAACATTTCACCATTCTTTTCTTAATCCCATAATGAGTGTGAGATTAAACTCCGTCGTTGTCCTTTTTATTCCATTACGACTGCATTTATAGATGAGTTCATTCAAGCGATAGTAATAAAGTTTGATAGATTCACCTTCCTTTTGCTTGAATTCTTTCAACTCCACCGAACAATGCTTCACAGAGTTTGATTTTCATCTTTTCACTCCCTTGAAACTTCTCTTTGAGAGTATTATAGATCTCTTTTGTAGTTTTACAACTACAAACGTAGTTATAAACAACAGGAGGAAGTGCACCAAGAAGTTCTCTCATACATCTTTTCTCATTCTTCTTCAGCCTTGTTGATTGATCAGTAACACTTGGTGTCGAAGCAGATGAACCAATTTCTTGAATTTGCAGGAGGAATTACATTACTTTCAATACATCCCAAAAGCTCTTCATCCAGTCCATTCAAGTAGTCTTCCATGCGATCAGCCCATTGATCATAATACTCTGGAATTAGCATAGGAATCTTTTTTGAAGATCCTAAAAGACGAGAAAAAGACGTCATCGTGTTCATGTTGAAATTTGCCATTGATGTATGGATGAATTCTCGGAAAACTTCAAAATTTTGAGAATTAATGGATGAGTTGATCAAAAAAAGCAAGTAGAACACTCGATTAAACAAACTAGTGGTAGAATCAAATCACAACTGAAGATCAAGGATGCTTTTCAATATCAAAAGTGCGGAAAGTTTTGAATCCAATTACGAGATTCAAAATACAATTGAGACAAAATGAAAATCAGATCATTGCAGTATGATTCCTGCTTTGATACCAAATGTAGTTGTGATTTAATCGAGAAGTGAAACAAGATTAGAAACAAACAAAATTAGAACACTCAGAGTAAATAAAATCTTGTTTCAGCTCATATTATGATTCCTTGATACAATGAGAGTTAGACAGAAATGTTGCAAAAGTACTCGTCTATCTACTGTACATTCCCTATTTATAAGACAAAAGAAAGCATACAAAAAATACAAAGGTCTAGACAATATAGTTTCGAAACAACTATGCCTTTGTAAATAACATTACATCACATAATGAACTCTACTACAACTTTGACACCTTACAACTAACTTCGAATCCTACACATAATGATGTCTACCTATTTCCAAACAAGAATCTCCAATGGCTGCATCTTGGTGTGAGGTCGCTAATGCTCAGACTTGACTTCCTGCAAGTCAAGCATCACTCCACAAACCATGATGGGCCACTAATAATCAGGACAAAGATCCCTATACATCTTCGTCGCCCTGAGGTGAATGGAGAATCTCGACTTGTGAGCCTCCTCCATAAGAAATTGGTGCACACCACCCTAATACAGAACCCAAAATCTCTGATGCAGAGTCAACAATCTGCGGCTATCATAATCAAAGGAACCGACCTGATCCACAATTCTCTCGCTCTTCTGGTGTTCTTCCTTCATGGCATCAACTTGTGCATGACGAATTCGTTCTAATAACAGAGTAATCATGGTCATCCTCAAGCATAGGTTTCTGATAAGATCCGTGACTGCCTTGCAGATGAGAGCATCAACCACCACATTGGCCTTCCCCGGGTGATAAAGTAACTCGCAATCATAATCCTTCACCACATCCAACCAACAGTGCTGCATCATATTCAGGTTCGGTTGATCCATCAAATACCTCAGGCTCTTGTGGTCCGTGTAAATAGTACAACGAACCCCATAAAGGTAATGCCGCTAAATCTTAAGGGCAAAAACAACGGCCCCAACTCCAAATCATGCATCGTCTAGTTCACCTCATGAGGCTTCAGCTGCCTCGAAGCATAAGCGATCACGCGACCCCGTTGCATCAACACTGCACCCAAACCCATGATTGAGGCATCACAATAAAACAAAAAATCATCAACATCCTATGGCAGGGTCAGAATCGGCGCCTCACACAACCACTGTCTAAGAGTCTTGAAAGCTGCCTGCTGCTCGGGCCCCCATCAAAATGTCATCGACTTCTTGGCTAGTCGGTCAGTGGAACAACGATCTTGGAGAAATGCTGGATGAATCTCTGATAATAACCAACCAAAACAAGGAAACTCTGAATCTCAAATGGACAACTCAGAACCTCCCGCTTCATCATGGCCTCGACCTTGGTCGTGTCGACTAAAATACTTCTAGTTGACAAGGTGCCTCAGAAACTGTACCTTGCGTAACTAGAACTCACACTTGGAGAACTTTGTGAAGAGTCTCTCTCTCCTCAAAGTCTCCAGAACCTCTCTCAAATGCTCTTGATGCTACTTGATGTGACCTGGTACTCTACTTTAAGTCCTCCGGGCTGAACGACTCCGGTGAACTTGCAAGGTCAAAGTAATAAAGAGTCTGTCAGCTATTCTCTGGGAAGAGATATTGGGAAAACACTCCGACCATCAAGTCAGTGGATATTCTTCTGGGTTGAGTGGAGAGTAAATTGGAAGAGAATCACTTATCTCTCAAGGCATCGAGGGTATCCTTTTATACTGAACTCCCCTGCTAGTCCTTATGGGACAAGGGCGTCAGGCCCGACGGGATCGGGGATGCTGATTGGTGTATCATACTCCTGAATTTGTCAGGGCCAACGATTGGTTGCGTCGGTAGTGCCCTGAGCATCTGTCTTGTTGCCTGACCGTTGTGTTTGTCCCAAAGCGAAAGGCAACCCAGGCGGGGCCGAGCCTTTTTCGAGAGCACCCTGCTCTTAGGGGCCCTGGCAGGCGCTAGATTCCGCCGAGTTCAACCGATCGGGCATGCTACGCCTTGGGGCGTTTTCTGCTGTGGTCGAGCATGACCCTTCTGTGCTCACTGAGGCACGTCATCATTTTCTACCGTGTCCCAACATGACTCTTCTGTGCTCGCTAGGGCACGTCATCAAGTCCCCTAGTCCAGTTATCAAAGCGTTGCTAGGCTAGCTACGATGTTCAGGACTCAACTGCTCAGTACACGCGTCAACTATTGATTCGACTGTCGCTTCGATTTTTATGGCGACGTGACTACCCATTATGGCAGTCAGTTAGGTTATCACGCCAAGGATTTTGAATATCCCGCCCCATGTCATCCTTTATAAGTTTACATAATGTTACCCTATTTACGCCATTTTCCCCATCTTCTTTTTTTAGTGTTTTTCTGCTTCTTCGTCTTTATGTCTACTCAATCTGGTTCCACCTCCATCTAAAGCCGAATTTAAGCTTCTCGGGGATGCGTACGGTCTTTCTTTAGAGGATGGGGTTGAGTCACCATTACCTAAGTCGATGATCTCATCTCCTCTGTTGGGTAAAGTGGGTGTTTACATGAATACCCTTGACGTTGGCTTGCATCTTGCTCTTTCAAACTTTCAGGAAGAAGTTCTACAGAAGAGAGGGTGCAACATCCAAATGCTTACTTCCAACGCTGTAAACAAGTTTGTGGCTTTCAAAATGATCTATCGGGCTAACGGTGTAACACCTAGTTCCTGGTATGCATTTAAATTAATACAATTTTCATTTTGAAAGGGTAACTCGACGGGTTGGTGGCCCTAAACTCGTCGAGTAGAGGGCAGAATAGGCACAGGACGTCATGTGTAGTATCATAACAATTGAATAGTAAAGAACGCAAACACAACCATCATATACGTAATTGAAAAGTTACATCATTGTATTCCTTACATGTTTCAAAATGTCAATTACAATATGATGTCAAAAGATTTATTTAACGCCTTAACATCAAATCTTCAAAAGTTGTTGGTAACTTGTTTTACTGGTTTCCTGAGAGTACAAGTTATTTGAGAAAAAGTGTCAACATTTAAGTTAGTGAGTTCATAAGCATTTGTATAAATAAATATATGCCATTCAATGAGATGAAACCACGTTTGTTTCAAGAAAATCCAATATTTTCTATAAAATGAGTTGTAATTTGTTTGTTTATAAAAATGGGGGTGTTTAACCCAGAAAATCCTATATTTTCCATAAAGTTGAACTGTAAATTGTTTGTTTGTAAAGTAATCGTATTTATCTTGAAAAATCCCATATTTTCCATAAAACTGAACTATAGTCTTATACGTTCCAAGGTTGAAAAGTACAAGTATATAGGCCATACGTAGTTTAATAACATGTAGTTTTATTCGTGAATAAAACCGTTTGGAAGAGCTGGGTATTTACGTAAAATAAGCGTACTATCGATTTCACATAAAAATAACGTATTTCCGTTTATTATGTGAGTTTTCATAACCGTGCTATTAATGAATTTCTGCCTTGACGTTCTTCACACGTCGAAAAGATATGGTGTTTGTCACATATAACCTGTCGGTCGTGCTGTAGCTAAGAGCCAAGGTGCGGGATCATCAGTCTCATATAGATCTATACACAAGTATCACGCTCTCCGGGAGGAGACTCTGGTTATAAAACAGGACTTCCATGGATACCTTTGGTAGGTATGATGAATACAAATGACTCAAAAATTTCCAACAAAATATGTGTTTTGTAAATGAAAATATTCATGCATGAAATTGTTATCATTTTCATCATATTTCATATGTATATAAAAATAACCGTATTTTTATATAATCGTTTCTTTGCCCTAAAGGGTAAAATAATGTGAATATTTCTCAAACTATACTTATGATAATTTAAAAGGTATTGCTTCATTGAAAATGATAATCGTTTCGTTTTAACGGGTTTTGCATATAATCGTTTGTAATTTGGTAACAACATTATGTCTCATGTTTGATATTCTTACGAAAAAGATACTTAAATGTAATAAAACATAAAATAATGGGTTGTATATCAACACAAGTTTTTGTGTTTTACTTATATCCCCCCCCCCCTAAAACATTGTAAAAGTTATAAAAATGTAGGTGTATGAACTCACCTCGAATGTGATAGCGGTTTAGTTTACGGGATAGGGATGGTGAACTTCGATTTAGAACCCGAGACGATATCCGTATCCAAATGTTTAAACTCATGTTAATGTGTGAATATCTGAAGAATCAAGAATTCATGTGTTGAGTAAATACTAAATCAATGGAGAATGGTTACCAAACTTATAGTTATATCTATATGGAAGAAGATCTCCTGGAGTTGTTAACTTTTAAGCTTGAGAGAAAAGAAATGTGGTTTGCTATTTTAGAGAGAATGGAAACATTCTTGTTTACTGGATGTGTAGAATGAAAGAATGGTCTTATATGCGACTTATATATGAAGGAAACTTAATGAGGAGATGATGTGATATGTTTGTTGGTAACTGCACCAAGTCATATTGGGAAGTTGAATTAAGGATAAGATAAGAAGATATTAAGGGGTTTTCGGCCATAACTTCACATGGAAGGAAGTAAATTCGGTTTCAAAGAGTAGAATTCGGCCATTCATGACCAACTTCACTTGGATTCATTCCATAAGGAAGGGAATTCGGTGTTAAGGTCAAAGAGAGAAAGGACTTCAGTCCTAGGGTCAAAGAGATAATGAAATTTGGTCCTAGCTTTCTAGAAGAAGGTGATTTCAGTCCTTCCTTTATTCTAAAGTGTAAATTCGGTTTTGTGTTTGGGAAAAGATTCCCCAAACCGAATTCTATATATATATATATATATATATATATATATATATATATATATATATATTATGATTTTAAGTTAAGTATTATACCATAGCATGCTCATATACATATCACTTGAATTAGTGTTGACTTCTTTGAGTCCTTAATGTCTTGTTAACTTGTATTAGCTTATGATAACTTAAACGAACATGGGTTATTACCATGCATACTTAAATAAAACCCATAAGTATGGCTCATGAAAGTCATATTTCCATTGCATCGAATTACATTGTAAATCAATTGGTACATGTTTGGAGTTTTAGACTTGAATTGTTCTAGGAAAAATTCTGAAAAATTCTAGTTGTGACATATACTCATGACTAAGTTTGATTAATACCAATCTAATTTTTTAGATTCAAAATAAAGTATAAGTATCCTCCCCCTTACTATAGCGAAACAACTTTCTCAAACTTTGCACCTTTTCAAAGTAAAACTTTGTTTCCTATATCCAATATTGCTAAATTGCAACACTTGACATAATAATCATGCTCCCACTATAATGATAATTATATTTTTACCAACATAACACTTATGCTCCCACTGGCTTTGACATGTACCCAGAAATCAGCTGGACTTCTAGAAATCAATACTTATTGTCTTTCTTACCAAAGTTCGGATTTCTGATACGAGATGCTTCGATAAGCTTTTATCTAACCTCAAACACCTTTTATTAGAAAGCTCACATGCGTGTCTAAACTATTTTAGAACATACAATAATAAGTCCCGAATGTTCAAACTATTTGCTATTTCTTACAATTCGAACTATGAAGAGGGATGCCGTAATCATAATCGAACTTGAGAATGCAATCAACACAACTACTATCTCCTTGAAATCTACTTAGTGAAAGCATTTCCTAAAAACCATTTTCATGAAGTGGAGAGAAACCTTATGACACTTAGATTTTATGGCGTATAGGTTCCTATCCTTGTGGATTTGTCATTTCCAACCATTATCATATGATAAGATCTGTAACAAATTCAAACTCATATGGACTGAAATTGTTCAATCTTCATTTCTTACCACTTGGCAGCACAAGGCCTACCATGTCTTCCAAGTTGTGGAGCAACTCACCCATACTGATCAATGAACTTTCACTAATCAGGATGCTTTACCTTATGCAATCAATTGAGAACTCATAGAACTCACATGCATAGTCAACTTTAACTGGAATGAGCATAGAAACAAGAATATGTCAACATGATAGGTAACGAACCTCAAGTCGTGTGCTAGTGATAAATGATAGGTTTATTCTTGATTAGTTCTTGAAACTTCTCATGGTCTTTAAGACTCCTACTGACCTCTTGACATATAAGATTCTCTGTCAAGAAACATACCTTGACAAACAAATATCCAATAGTTAGTACGGATTCTTATCAAGAATGACACTTCATATAATTGGTCTTAGTTGTTCTTTGTTTTATCCAAAACATCACAACTACCAATTTGAAATGCGCAAGAGTAAGACAATATGTTCTACTCCACATTTCATGATGTGTTATAAACCTACATAATACATGTCACTCAAGTCACAATCTTGGAGAATAACTCTATGACTCGATTTTGGAACGAAGTACGGCTCACCTTAATTGATTTAACCATTTCAACAATTCCCGATTCCTCTCCTTAGCCATACAAGTGCACAAAGGTTTCCTTAGAGGATTAGTTGTGATATGGTTTTCATAATCATTGAGATGATCATAAAACACGATACTAAAGTACTATCCTTTCCTTTCATATTGGAGAAACTATTATCTTTTTTATCTAATTTATTCTTCTTATTTTTTCTGCTATACATTGAAACTTTTACAATGATTCAGAATTATACTTAATCTAGTAAGCATAATCATATTCACTAAACTTTTAGTAAATCATGACGATTAGTCTTAATGTTATTTGTGGTGGACTTTGACTAGTGCACAACAATTTGTACTAGATCCTTAGTCCTTCACTTGACTCACATCTATATGTGAACAAGGAATTGGTCTAAATTTCCCAAAGACGAAAGTTCTCATTCATCATACAATACAAGTTATATGATTCCAAGTTTTTGTCCAATTGAAACTTTGGTGATAAGAATCTTTCCTTATTTGTGTCACACCCCCAAACCAAGGATGGTGAAAACGTCCGGGGGTGGAGGACTCCATGTATAGTATCATAACAACAATGGCAATAGTGATGAAAGTAAACACAACCAACATATATATATATATATATATATATATATATATATATATATATAATTGAAAGAGTTACATCATTGTATGAATTACATGTTTCAAAATCAATTACAATATGTTGACAAAATATGAAATGTTTGACGCCTTAACATCCCATCCTCAAAATGCACTTGATTTCCTGTTTAGTGATTTCCTGAGAATACAAGTCGTTTGAAAAAGTGTCAACACAAAGGTTGGTGAGTTCATAAGAGTTTTGTTTGAGAAATAAACCGTTTCCTTGTAAAAGCAATAGAGTCAATCTCCAGAAAATCCATTATTTTCTTTAATATGTATATGTAATCTTAAAACCCAAAGACTGAAGTGTACAAGTGATTCGTCATACTTATAGTGATTCATGCAAGTTTAAATCGACATAAACTCGTTAATTTAGAAGTAAAACCCCCTTTTTAAAGTAGAAATTTTCCATGTAAACTTGATAGATTATTAACTATTTATGTGAGCCGCTATAACCATACTATGACAAGAGGTAACCTGCACAACATCTTTCAGATGCCCTGATCCTATGACTCTTGTCACCCGCAGACCTGCCGGTCCGACTATAGCTAGCAGCGAGGTGTGGGATGTCAACCCTAACATAGATCTATACACAATTATCACACTCTCCGTACAAGAGACCCTGGTTATAACTTACAGGAATTTGAATTGCATACTCGAACGTATGGGTAAAGATTGTCTCACAACCTAGGTTAACTAGTTTACAAATGATTTGTTATTAAATCATTTTCCCATAGAGGGAGAAAAATAACCTTTTATGAATTAATTAGTGATATGAAATCCTTGAACTATTACTTTTATAGTTTATTAGGCTGTGTATGAAAACCCATTTGTTTCGAGTGTAAAGCCTTTGTCATGCGGTACAAATCTCATAAACTATGCTTACTATAGTTTATTATATGTATTCGAAATAAACGATGAAACCTTATCATGAATGAAAAATTCTCAGTTTACAATGATAAAATAACTAGGAAATGCATTCAATATTTATAACTTATCGTTATACACTTTGCTCTGCATACTACAGAGTGTTATAAAAGTTATAGGCTGTTATTTAAATTTAGCCTTTCAGCACTGATTTAAAAAAGTCATAGAAACATCATATGAAGTCAAAAACTAAATCCGTAAATTCTGAGAGTTTAAAAAATGTGTCTAGTTTTTTCATAAATTTTATTACGATTTTTGGATGCCTCTAACTTGTGTAAAAATTCTCATATTCACAGACTGGTCCGGATTCATAGCTACAGTGATAGGCAATTTTGTAAAAATCACCATAAATTGTAGAAAAATCTAATGGAGATGTGCAAGTAGTCATTTTAAAGATAAGAACTAGTAATACTTGCATCTAAAATATTTTTGAAAATTAAAATGTTTAAGTTGACCAAAATAGTCCGTGAATGGAGTCCAACTTTTCTGATGAGAGCTTTTAGAAATGTTTAGTTGTGTTCTTGGTGTTTTAATTTATATTATCTCCCTTAAAACTTAAGAAAACATGAAAATAGAGGGGTATGAACTCACCTTGAGGGATTTCAAAAGATGGGTGATGGAGAAAATAAGTGCTCAACTCAAGAACACTTGGGAGGTGCTTGAAGATTCGAAGATCTAACACGAATATGACGATATTTATGTAAGCAATCTATGATTGGAGTAGAAGGAAGTGTAATGATCATAAGGATGATGAAGATAATTACCAATGGTAGAAGGAAAGCCTTGGAAAATGCCTTGGAAATCTCGAAATTGAGAGAGAAGAGTTGAGAGAAAAGTGTTTGCTCTTTTGGTGGAAATGAGAGAAAATGTGTGAAGTGAGGAGAGTGGGTGGATGTTCCAGCTCTAAGAACGTGGGAAATGGTTGGAAATGATGATAAAGTACATTGATATGACCTAGGTATGGTGGAAGGACAAGGGGTTGTACTATGGAGGTATGGGGAGGTTGCTTGTGTCATCTACTAAGGCAAAGTCAACACTTCACCCATAATATCTCGCCCACTAGATTTTATTCTTAAATAAAGATGTCCATAAAAATATGTTTAAATTATGATTATTTATTGTCTTAAATGTTAAAATATGATTTTTGGAGAAAACCCCGCATTAAAATCATGAAAAATGGGCTTAATACGTGAAAATGGTCAAAAACCGAGAAAACATGCGAAATTCGAAGTCTGGCCGGAGGTTCGGCTCCTGATGCTTAGAACCGAAGGCAGGAGAAAAAGCTGAGAGAAGGGGAAGAGGAACCAAAGCTGCGAAGAGGGAGCAGAAGGCGAGGCTCGGTCTTGGCTGCGCAGGCTCACTCCTCGGACAGAAGATCAAGTCCTCTCGGACCGAACATGGAGTCTCCTCGGACCGAAGGTGAGAAGGAGACCGAAAGTCAGTTTCGGTTCAGCAAGGTCAGGTCTTGGTTTAGCATGATCAGGGGACCAAAATAGACAGAGCACTCGGTCCATTTCGGTTGAGAGGGTCTCGGCACCTAAGAGGTTTCGGTTCCTGAGAGGGTTTCGGTTCCTTGAGAGGGTTTCCGTTTCTAAGAGGAGTTTCGGCTCCTTAAGTCCGTTTTTCGCGTAGACTTCCGTTTTTGGGCTGTTTTCGCCAAATTCGAGGGTCGAGATGCCCCGAGTGATTATAGAAAGTTGAGAGAGATTTGGGAGAGATTTGTCATACTTGGAGAGATTTGGCATACTTAGAGAGATTTGGGAAAGATTTGGCATTCAGAGAGATATTTGGGAGAGATTTGACATACTTGGAGAGATTTGGCATACTTAGAGAGATTTGGGAGAGATTTGACATACTTGGAGAGATTTGGCATTCAGAGAGATATTTGGGAGAGATTTCACATACTTGGAGAGATTTGGGAGAGATTTGACATTCTTGGAGAGATTTCTCATACAGAGAGAGATTTGGGAGAGATTTCTAATATGGAGAGAGATTTATAATATGGAGATATTGAGTGAAAGAGATTTAAGGGTGGTTCCATTTATAACCTTTTTAAGTATCCGGCTTCGCAACGCAAGGTCTGTAAACCCGTGAAGCCATGTTTTAGTGTACTACACACTCCCAATGAGTGTGAAATAGTGTTTTATCGCTTAGGTTCATGGTTTAGCACTATCAAGGCTAAGGAAAATTAAACACACGAGTTTCCAAATGATGCTTTCTCATTAAAATAGTGAGTTGAACAGTAATTACATAACGTAAACCCTAATATACAAGGTTTAATTGAGTCGGTCGGTTTTACTCGTTGACTTCGTTTGACTTTGACCTGACCCGAAATTGACTATTGTCACAATTTGTTAAATTTTGACACTACTACAAACGAAAGAATCAAATCCTTTTTCCAATATTTCTTAACAATAGAAACATACAAACATCAATTTTCACAAATGTCATTGCAAGGAAACATAAAATAAGATAAAATCAAATTTTTATTTATTTATTAAAATGCATAAAACATATCCTTACAATTTAATTGCAAATGAAAACTATGTTACTAAATATTTCTAAGTATTCTATCATAACTCCTAAGTAGCAGCTCAAAAATTCGATCATTGAACCATGCTATCGAAATCCATCTCTTCACGATCAGATTCAACATGCTCTTCCTTTAAGCTTCCTTTCTCTTCTTTGATTCTACTAAACATCAAAATGTAATCTCATTACATCATGTATTATGAATCTACAAATAGGAACTTAATAGAGTTAGATAGTGGACTTACCTGAAGCATAGTCATACACTTTGACTTTACAATCCTCGTGAACCTTCAGGTAGATACGGCAACTTCACATCCAATGCCCCTTCTCATGGTAGTATAAACAAATAGACTCTTTCAGAATGGCACATGAGGCAATCTCAGACTTATCCTTTCTCTTTACCATTTTGGTCAAATGATTTGACCATGGTTGATACCTTTCCATTGGGAAGAGAAGATTTTTCTGGACTTCCAATGTTTCCATTGTCAATGTCCATGGAGGTTTGGGAAGTAGATCTTCCAATCAAATTTGCTTTACTAGTGCACCAAATCATTTCTGATACAGCAGGAATTGGCAAATATGCAAGATCGATAAGGGTCACATCGCGGTCTATCATATAGTAATCATTAATAAACTCATTATATGACTTAGGAAGTGATTGAAGAACTAAATCAACAACCAACTTCCTCGAGACAACGACTCCTAACATTCCCAATCTATCTATGTGTGACTTCATCTCCAAGACATGTGCACACACAGACCTTCAATCTTGATGTTTGTTTGCCAATAGGGCTTGAGTGACCTTGAACTTTTCAAGTCTTCGAACATGTGGGTCAGGGAGAAATATTAGAGGAGGTGGATGAAGTGAAGTATGATTTCCATTTCCATGATAGAATCGTGGAACATCATCTTCATGAGGAAAGCTTTTTCCATAACATTTGGGAAGACCATAGTTGTCAGAACTAGACAGCTACAAGGGAGAAATTAAAGTTTAGTTGAATAAATCCTTAATATAACACCCAAATGAAATATTAAGGCTAGGACCCAATACAATAATTCACAATTAGAAAGAGGGATGCTGTAATCCAATTGTAAATTATTTGTTGGTAGGTAAATGATGATTTACCAATTCCACCATGAAAACAAAATTTTAATGAATTAGGTTTTAAATGAAACCCCTAGATCTTTTAAGATTCATTGAACTTTTCAATGGCATGTTTAATCTCGATTATGCCCTTCAAGTTTGTGACTGGGATACCGAGGATCACAAACAAGGTGTGAATAACCATGCGAATTAGCTTGGTACTCTCGAAGTCATTTAACGCCTAATCAATGTGTCGGTTAACCACACAGGCTACATTGATCTATGATAAACACTGAGCTACCCTTTTCCACCCTTACTAGTCCAAGTTAGTGTATCGATTAACCACACACGCTCCACTAATGACTTGGCAAGGTGCAAAGTGCAATTTCATGGATTAGGATCAAAATCACATTTTTCCTAAGTAACTAAGATTGGGAATTTATAAAGCATTTAGTTACTTGGTATTTCATTATAATTTTAATGGAAGTTTGATTCCTATCCTACATGTTCGGATAACGACCCTCCACTAGTGAATAGTGCGGTGGGTAATAGTTGATACCCAATGATGGTCATTTTACAGAGCGGTTCCTTAAACACCCCTTGTAGACCAACTTCGTGAAGGAGGCCTACTAACGGTAAGACTGACCTTTTGCTTATACATATATAATATATTAAACTTTTAATTTTATATAGTATAAGGGTGTATTTTAAACATTTAAAATACTTGGTGGTTTAATCTATTAATAAATTATAATCTTAATTGAATTAAAGTTAAACCATATCATTATGGATTTATTAATTCTCTTTTAATTAAACATTTAATTAATTTAATAAAATCCATAAAGGTGTAATTTGAACTATTCAAAAACATCAAGGTTCAAAATATAAAAATTCAAAATTAAAACTATTTAATTAATTTTTTAAGTTATGAAACCACGAGTCGAACCTTTTGAAACCTTTCAATTTACTAGATGTTTTAGAATTCAATGTTTCATAAAATAGACTTTTCATATTCAAAAACTTAAGGACAAGTTTTGTAACTCTTTAAACCTTTTGAATTCCAAAACTTGATGACAAGTTTTGTAACTCTTAAAAAACTTTTTGAATTCCATAACTTGAAGACAAGTTATGAAACTCTTTAAAACATTTAGATCAAATTTTAAACTAATAATATAATCATTTTATCTTTTACCAATTTGAACTAATACAATAGCAAGATAAATCCAAATCAAATAATACAAATAATTAGTTTATCATATAAACTAGAATTATCTTAAAATTTGACAATTTATCTTTAATTAGATGAGGTTAATCACTACCATATCAGAAAAATCAGATTTTATGATATAAAACAGTTCATGGTAATGATCATAATCCAATTTTTAGCCAAAACGCCCGAAAATCTGCCCACAGACTGTCCAACTCATCAAGTCAGACAATGAACTCGTCGAGTTCGTCATGACAGAAGGAAGATTTCCATTTTCTTAGCTTTGAACAATTAACCAATGCATCTATATAACAGAAAACACCCATGTCTCTGATACCACTGTTGGGTTTTATGTACTACAACATCCCTATGGTGCACATACAACCATAATGCTTTGGATCTATGTTTTCTCTAGTTAGATATTTGGATCTAAGTTTTATGTACATGCAATAAAACTATCCGAAGCATGAAACCTATAACTAGCATACAACATAGATATTTGAAACATAAAAACTAGTTGGATGAATACCTCTTTGTTGTAGCTTATAGAACTTGGCCTTTCAAGAGCTCTGCTACTCAAGTGTGATGCCTTAAATATTTCACAAAACACCAAGAACAAATGGAGGACTTTGAGAGAGAGGTTAAGAGCACTCAAAATTGGCTAGGGTTTTCCCATGGAATCATTGGCCATTTTGGTGGTCCTAGGGGTTACATTTATAGTGTGGAATTCCTAGAGTTTCAACTTGTAAACCCTAATCCACTTCCTTGGGACTTGATTCCAATAATCCATATGATAAGCCCTATGGAATAACACTTCATGGATTCTCACTTAAACATATTCCATCACTAATCAATCATGGATCATTGGCCCAAACTATATGCATCACTGATTTACATTATCAGTCCCCTTAATTTAATTACTCTCTTTTGATCACTAAATTAATTCCAAATTAATTCTTGACCAATATTAATTAAATAATATGATTTCTCAATTAATATATTATACTTATAATATATTAATAAATCACAAATAGCCTCTTTTTCAAATATCCAATCTGGGGCGGATGCCTCCTAAAGAGTAACGGAGGTGTGCGAAGGTAGGCTGCTCCGATGAATGCAACCCGAAATGGACCATGCTACTATCGGGTGAAGTACATACCAAATATAGTTATGGCTTAGACACCTAATCCAACAGACCACTCAGGCCTTTTTTTCGTAATAATCTTTTATCTTGCGATGTGAGTGATGCTTTTGTGTTTACCTTTTTTGCTTTTAATCCTTATTCCCCTTTGATGGGGATGTTGGATTTGTGGATGTTTTATGTATGGATCTGAGTCGTATAAGCACACTGAGTGTTTTGATTTGTAAATACTCTAAGTACTTAATCATTCGTGGTCTGTTTTGAGCCTTGTAAATACACTAAGTATTTAGGTTTTATGGCTTGTTCTGAGCCTTCTGAATACACTAAGTGTTCAGACTTTATGGCTGTTTTGAGCCTTGTGGATACATTGAGTATCTATTTTTAATACACTGAGTATTATAATGGAAGAACTGTTTAAATACACTAAGTATTTTCGAGTAGGGAGTAACTACTTGTCCCCATGGTACATTGACTAGCACTTTCCTGGCTTCCTCCTGACCGTCTAGTAGAATACTGTGTTGTAGGTATTCGATTAGTAGTGTCATCCACATGTGTCTGGATGGTGCTAGGGAATTTACCCGTCGCTTGTGTATGCTTCTTTCTTTGAGCACTTCCACAAGGACCTTCTTGGATAAGTAGTCGAAGCATGTGGACGGTAGCTTGCTGAGGGCATCCGTTCTTCTATTTTCACTTCTTGGAATTTGTTTAATGGTAAATTATCTGAAAGGTTCAACAAGCCATTGTACTTTTTTTACGTGCTCTTCCATTCATTTTTCATTTGCTTCGAAATCCCCGTTGACCTGATTGGCAGCTAGTCTTGAGTTCGTTAGAGTTACTGCTGCTTATGCTCCTATTTGTTTTGTAACAGCCCGGAATTTCAGGTATTTTATAATATTGTTTTTGGGGGTGTTTTAGGAGGGGACTCGGCGAGTTGGAGCCAGACTCGTCGAGTAGGACCACAGACTGGGTCGCAGGTTCGCGACTGGACTCGACGAGTCCATTATGGAATCGGCGAGTCTGCGCTGTTCAGCGGAAACCCTAGCCGTTCGGTTTTGGAACGTATATAATGCACTTATAGGCATCTAGAGCAAGATTGAAGGATATTAGGACCCTAAACGGCTGTGGGCATCTAGAGCAAGATTGAAGGATATTAGGACCTTGAAGAAATTGTTGTGCAAGGAGGAGAAGAGTTTTGGCTAAAGGAACAGCAAGGAATTCGAGTTCTGAGGTTTGGGGACACAGAGAGTGCGTTATTCAGGTAATATTTCGGATCTTTTCTGTTATGTTGATGTGTGCATGGATTTAGGGTTTATGGAACCCATTTGGTGATTAGATGGATTATTACCTTGTTACCCAAACGATTATAACCCTATATTAGGACCTTTAGAGGTCCAGAAGGTCCCATGCTTGTGTATTTCGGGACAATACTTATCTCAGGAAGCAGTTTGATCGACTTCATGGCATGGACTCGCCGAGTCCGATGAACAGACTCGGCGAGTAGCTTGGAGATTGACTGGAACTCGTCGAGCTGTTCTTCAGACTCGGCGAGTGGAGTCGGGGTGGCCCCGCGATTCTTCCACGAGGATCTCGTCGAGCCAAGAGGGATACTCGACGAGTAGAAAGGGAACATCAGGGAAAGTTGGGGAGGACGTCTAGACTCTCCGAGTCGCCCTTGCACTCACCGAGTCCGGTCAAGTTGACCGTTGACCGTTGACCGTTGACCAGAGTTGACCTACATGTAATTTCTTAGGGTCAGTTGTCTTGAAAGATAAAAGTATTAATAAGGGATATATGATATTATAGGGAGTCTGTAGCTCGGCGGATCGAGTGCGAGTGATTTCATGAGTCGCTAACTTTCATTACCCGCGAGGTGAGTCTTCTCACTATGCTGTACCCGGAAGGGTTTGACTGTGTGACCGGAAGGTCGGATATGATTTGTGTTATACGTGCTATAAATGGTAAGGTATTTGCTATGCGTGCTATGTATGTTTATACGGGCCGGAAGGCAATATGTTATGTGACTGAAAAGTCGGATATGATATATGATATATGTGCTATATGTGTTAAGATTAATGTATTAATTGCTGTGTATGTTTATGGGCCGGAAGGCAATATGTTATGGGCCGGAAGGCAATATGTTATTGGCCGGAAGGCATTATGTTATGGGCCGGAAGGCAATATGTTATGGGCCGGAAGGCGATTATCTCAAGGCCTGGAAAGGCGTATATGCGTAAGTAGTATACTGGGGAACTCACTAAGCATTTATGCTTACAGTTGTCATGTATGTGTTTCAGGTACTAGCGAGGACCGTGGGAAGGCGCCGGCATGACGCGTACACACTGTTGATGTTTTGAGATCTTGGGGATTTTATGATTATATTTTGATATGAAATTTGGAATAATTATATTTGGTTGAAATAATTCACTTTATTTTAAATGAAAATTTTGTTTGAAAATTTGCGTTGTTACAATTGGTATCAGAGCCTTGGTTTGAGGGATTCGGGTGTACCTTCGGGTGTAACTGAACTCAAACCGAGGATTTGAGGAAAATCTTTTAAAAATAATAAAGGCATAAACTTTTATAAATGGTAAAGTGGTAAACAAGAAAGAAGCAGTGTGTACAATCAGCCAGCGCCCGAACGGTAAAGATCCCCAGAATACCTTACAATGTTATGTTATGCAATGAATTATGAATTGTTATGCATGCTAGAAGACTAGGTATTCATGATAGGACTAGAGTGGCCTGATTTGTGATGCCTTAGTCTAGGGAGTTTGCCGATATGAGATATTTGGTAGCGTACAGGTAGATAGTGCATATCAGAGTAGAGTACTCACTATTCGGGGTTCGGGGAGGAAGATTTGGGACGAATACTGATACGGTGTGGTCGGTAGTATTGGGCCCGTACTACCGAAGACACCGGGTCGGTGGGAGACCCAAGTAAGAATCCCTGGATATCGGAGGCTGAGTAGGGTTGCGTATCAAGTGCAAATTGTACTTGATGGAGTCTCTGATAATTTTATGTTGTATTTCAGAGACATCATGGTTACCACACGCCACGGGGCGAGTTCGAGCGGTGTGAGCGACGAGAATATTCGTCAGATGATACAGGAGGAGGTAGTTGCAGCGATCCGGGCTGAGATCTCGGAGATGTTTGGGTCTATTAAGACCACTCTGATGGAGACATTCGAAGAGCGGTACGCCGCACTGACTGAGACTGCAGCCGCTGCCGCTACCGTAGCCGTAGCCGCTGCCAGGCCGCAAGGGGGCGATTCGTTGCTATTCCGGGAATTCAGCAACACGAAACCCCCTGAGTTCGATGGGACGCAGGATCCGATTGCTGCGATGAGGTGGATCGCCGACATTGAAGGGTGCTTCTATACTTGCTCATGCCTAGAGCACCTGAGGGTACGGTTCACTTTGAACCAGCTCCGTCTGGGAGCGAAGGATTGGTGGAAGTTCGTGACGGCGAACTTCACTTTGGCGGAGATTACAGCGGTGACATGGGAGAGGTTTACTGACATGTTTAGGGACGAGTACATTCCCCCAGTGGAGAGGGAACGATTGATTCAGGAGTTCTTGACTCTTAAGCAGGGTACTGATTCCGTTGCGGTGGTCACACGGAAGTTTCACGAGAGGGCGATGTTCTGCCCCGAGCTGGTGTCTACAGAGCAGTCACGGATGAGCTGGTATTTAGGCGTTTTGAGGAGGGATATCCGGGAGTTTGTGTCAAACTCCACCTATCGTACTTTCACTGAGCTTCAGGCGAATGCCAGGAAGCGCGAGATCGAGTTGGAGACCCAGGCCAGGGAGGAGGCCGAGTCTCGGCAGGTGGACCGGCGGCCGGCTCAGTCTCAGCCGGCAGCCAAGCGGATCAAGTCCGCTGATTCGAGGATGGGAGGTCAGAAGGGCCGCACTTGCGGGAAGTGCGGCAAAAGTCATGAGGGGGCGTGCCGAGCTGGTGGTTGCTACAAGTGTGGCAAGGAAGGACACATTGCCAGGGATTGTCCTAAGGGGTTTATGGTTTGTTTTCATTGCAACCAGACAGGCCATCGGAAGGCCGAGTGCCCGCAGCTTCGTCTGGGATCTACACCTACTACCATGACTACTGAGACTCGACCGGCGAAGGTCGAGGCCCCGAGGGCTCGCGGGAGAGCCTTTCAGCTGACTGCGGAAGAGGTCCGCGCTGCGCCCGATGTTGTGGCAGGTATGCTGTAATTCACGTATTTATTTAAAGTCGAGATGTTATGCTTATGTTAATATATGTGTAGGTACTTTTCTTGTGAACTCAATGCCTGCTCTAGTGTTATTTGATTCGGCTGCGAGTAGGTCCTTTGTATCTTTAGCTTTTAGTCAGCATATCAGTATTAGTCGTGAGCCGTTAAGTCGGCCTCTGAGCATTTCTATAGCGGCCGAGAGGGTGGTTTGTGCCACGGAGGTTCTTCGGGGATGCGTACTAGAGATTTTCGGGGTTGAGTTTCCGATTGACCTAGTTCCTATTGCGATGGGTGATGTCTGTGTCATCGTGGATATGGACTGGTTGAGCCAATTCAGCGCTGTCATCGACTGTGAGCGCCAGCTGGTGACTATACGAGACCCTAGTGGGGGAGTTCTTACGGTGTACGGCGAGGGTACCCGTTCAGGATCAGCTTTTTGTTCGGCCGCTAGGGCGAGGCAATGTCTACAGCAGGGATGTAAGGGTTTTGTGGCGTATGTGATGGATACGCGGGAGGCTTCCGGGAGACCAAGGTCAGTGGAGGAGGTTCCAGTGGTGCGCGAGTTTCCAGATGTTTTTCCCGAGGAGCTGCCGGGAGTACCTCCTGTGAGGCAAGTAGAGTTTGGTATCGATCTGATTCCGGGGGCTGCGCCTATTGCGAAGGTGCCTTATCGTCTCGCACCTCCAGAGATGCAAGAGTTGTCCTCGCAACTCCAGGAGTTGCTGGGGAAGGGATTTATTCGGCCGAGCAGCTCGCCGTGGGGAGCACCGATTCTGTTCGTCAAGAAGAAGGATGGTTCACACCGGATGTGCATTGACTACCGGGAGTTGAACAAGGTGACGGTCAAGAACCGATATCCGTTACCGAGGATCGATGATTTATTCGATCAGTTGCAAGGGGCATCTTGGTTTTCCAAGATCGATCTGAGATCAGGGTACCATCAGGTAAGAGTGTGGGATGAGGACGTCCAGAAGACAGCATTTAGGACGCGATATGGGCATTATGAGTTCGTGGTGATGCCTTTCGGGCTCACCAATGCCCCGTCAGTGTTCATGGACCTCATGAACAGGGTATGCAGGCCGATGCTGGATCGGTCTGTGATTGTATTTATCGACGACATCCTGGTGTATTCGCGATCTAGAGAGCAGCATGAGGGACATTTGAGGGAGGTCCTTGGGGTACTGAGGTCGGAGAAGCTATATGCAAAATTCTCCAAATGTGACTTCTGGTTGCGGGAGGTCCAATTTCTTGGACATGTTGTTAATCAGGCAGGGATATTGGTCGATCCGGCCAAGGTCGCGGCAGTGATGAGTTGGGAGGTACCGAAGTCACCTTCCGAGATTAGGAGTTTCCTTGGGTTGGCGGGGTACTATCGGAGGTTTATTAGAGACTTCTCCAAGATCGCAGTACCGCTCACCAGACTGACCCGGAAGGGTGTTGCATTCTCATGGGGACCCGAGCAACAGACTTCTTTCGAGACACTTCGCCAGAGATTGTGTGAAGCCCCGGTATTAGCTCGCCCGGAAGGGATGGAAGATTTTGTCGTATATTGCGACGCATCGATTTCAGGACTGGGTGCAGTGTTGATGCAGAGAGGTCATGTGATAGCTTATGCATCGAGGCAGCTAAAGCCTCACGAGGCGAGATATCCCACGCATGACTTAGAGTTGGGGGCAGTAGTGTTCGCTCTCAAGATTTGGCGTCACTATCTGTATGGGGTTCGATGTATGATATAGACGGACCATAAGAGTTTGAAGTATTTGATGGATCAACCCAACCTAAATATGCGTCAGAGGAGATGGTTGGATGTGGTCAAGGATTATGACTGCGAAATCCTATACCACTCGGGCAAGGCTAATGTGGTAGCCGATGCATTGAGCTGCAGGGCGGAGAGCACTCCATTGCGAGATGTATGTCTGAGACTGACGGTGATGACTCTGGTATTGGATGCTATTCGTGGGGCACAGGCTGAGGCTGTGAGATCCGAGATGCAGAGGAAAGAACGGGTCGTTGGGTTAATTTCAGAGTTCGTTAAGGATGGACGAGGACTTCTGACGTTTCAGGGTCGGATTTGGGTACCGTTCGTGGGCGGTACGCGTGTTACTTTGATGGAGGAGGCTCACAGATCGAAATTCTCGATCCATCCCGGTGCTACGAAGATGTATTTGGACTTTAGGAAGGATTACTGGTGGCCCTGTATGAAGAGAGACGTCGCCTGGTTCGTTGAGAGGTGTTTGACCTGCCGTAGAGTTAAGGCCGAGCACCAGAGACCGCATGGTAAGTTGCAGCCTTTGGAGATTCCTGAGTGGAAGTGGGAACAGATTACTATGGATTTCATCACCAAATTGCCGAGAACTGCCAGAGGAGTCGATGCAATTTGGGTGATTGTGGATAGATTGACGAAGAGTGCACACTTTCTTGCTATCAGCGAGAGTTCATCAGCGGAGAAGTTGGCGGAGTTATATGTGAGGGAGGTGGTATCTCGGCATGGAGTGCCGATCTCGATTGTTTCGGACCGTGATGTATGCTTCACTTCCAGGTTCTGGAAGAAATTCCATGAGGAGCTGGGTACTAAACTACATTTTAGTACCGCATACCATCCCCAGACAGACGGTCAGAGCGAGCGGACGATTCAGACACTGGAGGACATGCTTCGAGCGTGTGCGTTAGACTTCGGGGGTAGCTGGGATGCGCATTTACCTTTGGCAGAGTTTTCCTACAACAACAGTCATCATTCGAGCATTGGTATGCCACCTTTTGAGTTGTTGTATGGTAGGAGGTGTCGGGCCCCCATTTGCTGGGGAGAGGTGGGACAGAGAGTGATGGGCAGTATAGAGATCGTACTCCAGACGACAGAGCAGATTCAGTAGGTTAGACAGAGGTTATTGACCGCCCAGAGCCGACAGAAGAGTTATGCGGACAGACGACGGTCCGAGCTTGAATTTCAGGTTGGCGACTTCGTCCTCTTGAAGGTTTCTCCTTGGAAAGGAGTGATCCGGTTCAGGAAGAGGGGCAAGTTGGGGCCCCGGTTCATAGGTCCATTTCGTGTGATTGCAAGGGTAGGCCGGGTAGCTTATCGGTTGGAGTTGCCAGCAGAGTTGGGACAGATCCACAATACCTTTCATGTATCGCAGTTGAGGAAGTGTATAGCCGATGAATCGACAGTGGTTCCACTAGAGGATATTCAGGTGGATGCGAGCCTGAATTACGCCGAGAGACCAGTAGCTATCAGGGATCGGAAGATCAAGGTTCTGAGGAACAAGGAGGTACCTCTGGTGTTGGTTCAGTGGCAACACCGGAAAGGATCGGAGATGACTTGGGAGCCGGAGCGTGAGATGCGGGAGCAACATCCAGAGTTATTTGCAGAGTGAGACTTCGAGGGCGAAGTCTAGTCCTAGTGGGGGAGAGTTGTAACAGCCCGGAATTTCAGGTATTTTATAATATTGTTATTGGGGGTGTTTTAGGAGGGGACTCGGCGAGTTGGAGCCAGACTCGCCGAGTAGGACCACAGACTGGGTCGCGGGTTCGCGACTGGACTCGATGAGTCCATTATGGACTCGGCGAGTCTGCGCTGTTCAGCGGAAACCCTAGCCGTTCGGTTTTGGAACGTATATAATGCACTTATAGGCCGTCATTGTCCGTCTTTAGTTGACTGAGAAGAACCCTAAACGGCTGTGGGCATCTAGAGCAAGATTGAAGGATATTAGGACCTTGAAGAAATTGTTGTGCAAGGAGGAGAAGAGTTTTGGCTAAAGGAACAACAAGGAATTCGAGTTCTAAGGTTTGGGGACACAGAGAGTGCGTTATTCAGGTAATATTTCGGATCTTTTCTGTTATGTTGATGTGTGCATGGATTTAGGGTTTATGGAACCCATTTGGTGATTAGATGGATTATTACCTTGTTACCCAAACGACTATAACCCTGTATTAGGACCTTTAGAGGTCCAGAAGGTCCCATGCTTGTGTATTTCGGGACAATATTTATCTCAGGAAGCAGTTTGATCGACTGCATGGCATGGACTCGCCGAGTCCGATGAACAGACTTGGCGAGTAGCTTGGAGATTGACTGGAACTCGTCGAGCTGTTCTTCAGACTCGGCGAGTGGAGTCGGGGTGGCCCCGTGATTCTTCCACGAGGATCTCGTCGAGCCAAGAGGGATACTCGACGAGTAGAAAGGGAACATCAGGGAAAGTTGGGGAGGACGTCTAGACTCGCCAAGTCGCCCTTGCACTCGCCGAGTCCGGTCAAGTTGACCGTTGACCGTTGACCGTTGACCAGAGTTGACCTACATGTAATTTCTTAGGGTCAGTTGTCTTGAAAGATAAAAGTATTAATAAGGGATATATGATATTATAGGGAGTCTGTAGCTCGGCGGATCGAGTGCGAGTGATTTCAGGAGTCGCTAACTTTCATTACCCGCGAGGTGAGTCTTCTCACTATGCTGTACCCGGAAGGGTTTGACTGTGTGACCGGAAGGTCGGATATGATTTGTGTTATACGTGCTATAAATGGTAAGGTATTTGCTATGCGTGCTATGTATGTTTATACGGGCCGGAAGGCAATATGTTATGTGTCTGAAAAGTCGGATATGATATATGATATATGTGCTATATGTGTTAAGATTAATGTATTAATTGCTGTGTATGTTTATGGGCCGGAAGGCAATATGTTATGGGCCGGAAGGCAATATGTTATTGGCCGGAAGGCATTATGTTATGGACCGGAAGGCAATATGTTATGGGCTGGAAGGCGATTATCTCAAGGCCTGGAAAGGCGTATATGCGTAAGTAGTATACTGGGGAACTCACTAAGCATTTATGCTTACAGTTGTCATGTATGTGTTTCAGGTACTAGCGAGGACCGTGGGAAGGCGCCGGCATGACGCGTACACACTGTTGATGTTTTGAGATCTTGGGGATTTTATGATTATATTTTGATATGAAATTTGGAATAATTATATTTGGTTGAAATAATTCACTTTATTTTAAATGAAAATTTTGTTTGAAAATTTGCGTTGTTACATGTTTAGCCAATCGCAGGATGGAGATCAAAGCTTTGTAGTCCGCTTCATTGTTGTAAGTGTGAAAGTCAAAACGAAGAGCATAAGTGATTTCTTCCCCTTTCGGACTAATTAGGATTAGACCTGCTCTGGAGCCCTCCTTACTAGCTGTTCCATTGGTATACAAAATCCATATCTGATTGACTTCAGATTCATCTTCCCCTGGCCGTTTCTTTTCCTAAGCGGTATTCTTTCCTTCGTTTGGGATTTCGAGCAAGAAATTTGCTAACGCTTGGCCTTTGATGCTGGTGCGTGGACGGTAGCTGATGTCATGCTCACCTAGTTCGATTGCCCATTTTGCTAGCCGTCCGGACGTCTTTGGCTTGAGCAATATTTTTTTGATCGAGTGGTTTGTTAGCACCTCTATCTCGTATGCTTGAAAATAACGTCTTAGTCGTCGTGTTGCGTAGATGAGTGTGAGCACCAGCTTCTCGAGTATGGGATAATTGATCTCGGGGACCTGTAATGCACGACTGACATAGTAAACCAGCGCCTACCTGCCTTCCCTTTCCACTACCAGGACCGAGGATATGGCCTCTTTTGAGGTTGAGAGGTATACTTGCAGTGTTTCTCCTGGGATAGGGTTCGTTAGTGTGGGTAGTTCGTGCAAGGGTGTTTTGATCTGCTGAAGCGCTGCTTCTACTGCCGCCATCTAATGGAAGTTGCTTTTCTCAATGCACCTTTTGAGTGTGCGAAAGAGTTGCAAAGCTTTCTCTGCTGACTTTGAGATGAATAGGCTCAATGATGTCAACTTTCCGTTCAATATGTGGGCGTCCCGTAGGGTATTTGGGGATGGTGCTTCCATGAATTCGTCAACTTTGACTGGGCTTGGCTGTATTCCTCTCCTATTAATGTAATATCCTAGGAATTTTCCCTCTTCTACACCGAATGTACATTTTCTTGGGTTCAACTTCATCTTCACTTTCTCCAGTGTCTTGAAAGTTTCCTCCACATCGTCTAGCAGCTTCTTCTCGTCGGAGCTTTTGATGACCATATTATCGATATAGACTTCAATGTTCCTTCCAATTTGCTTGGTGAAGATGGAGTTGACTAGTCGTTGGTAAGTTGCTCCAGCATTTTTTAGACCGAATGACATTTTTGTGCAACAGAATGCCCCATGATCCGTGTAAAAGGCTGTATTCTCCTCATCCTCTTTGCTCATCAAGATCTGATGGTACCCTTTGTATGCGTCCAGGAAACACTTTAAATTGAAACCTTGTAAGTATTCCACCTTTTAGTCGATTTATGGCAGGGGATAACAGTCTTAGAGGCATCGGGCGTAAACCTTCTACGGTTGTGTCGATGTACGATCAGGAACGACCACTGACACAACCACCACCACAATCACAGGTGACAAAACTATTTAATTTTTGTAATTGCTTCAAATGTTGGTAATTGTTGGTTTACTATTAGGAATGTTGGTAATTGTTAGTTTGATAATATTTTATATGTTGGTAATTGTTAGCTTGGTTATGCTTTGATATATTGATATTTTGTAGTTTGGTAATTGGTAGTTCATGAAAGTGCAATGCTATAATGGTATTTTGTAGTTTGGTGATTATTAGTTATTGTACAATGCTATAATGTGTTATATGCAATATGTACATTTGATAATTGTTAGTTTTTGAAAGTATAATGCTATAATGGTATTTTGTATGTAGAATGTTATAATGTTGGCTTAACTAATTATAAGACTATGTTGTTTTCTTTGTAGTTGGAAATGCTTCAAACGATGTTAAAAGATCCGGCATGTAGTACCGCACTTGAAGATTGGTTTCGTTCGTTGCCACAAAGAAATGAAAATGAAGGAAACGAGAAGAGCGACGATGACAAGTAGCTAGTTGTATGATTTTTGTATGTTTTGTTTATGTAAGCATTTTAGACCAGTATTTTTGATATTTTGTATTATGCTAAATTGGATGATTATTTTAAATGGATGTTGGATGTTGTATTATGCTAGTATGTTGGATTAAATGGATGTTGGATTATACAGTTTTTTCAATTAAAATATGAAATATAAAAAAAAAAAAAAAAAAAAAACAATACCGGCGACGCCTTTAGTGGCGACAGTTGGTTATTAGCGGCAATATGTCTTTAGCGGCGATGACCTTCTTTAGCGGCGACAACTCGTAGTAGCGGCGACATTTGGATTATCAGCGACGAGGCATCTATTAGCAGCGACATACGCTACTATTAGTGACGACGCGTGTCGCCGGTAATACACTAATTTATTGTAGTGATATAATAGATTATTTTTGGTCAAACAATTTTTTGTTACAAATCCGATCACTGTGCTATGTATTAATTACAGCACCAATTTCGTTAACTCTCACTATATATAATCGTAGAGAGACGTTAACTGCATGCAAAATGAGTTTTTTTTTTTTTTTTTTTTTTTTTTTTTTTTTTAAGTTTGTAAAAGTCATTAGTGAGAATGAGGCGATCCATTACGTTCAAGCACCTAATCTGTCCAAGCATAGATTAACGGGTACTTAGGCGGAGACTTTTAATTATATTTAGATTTATTTTTCAAATTTTTGAAAAAAAATTATATATATTCTAACAAAATTAACAAATATGACAATTATTTATTTTGATATAATATACACAATTTATTAAAAAAGTATTATGTTATATTAAATAAATAATTGAAATTTTTAAATATTAATATTTTTAAAATTTAGAAGTTTTACTTGAAATCTATAACTTCTGGCATTTAAAATTTGAAAATTTGAACACATTTGAATAATATTTGAAAATTTGAAAAGAATTTAAAATTTTGTTGCCTAGCTCCGTTTACGCCTGCTTATACCGATGTTGACCATAGTTGACTGACTCCACCTAATTTGACCACCTAACAAAAATCATAGGTACTCCTTGTCTACCCAGCACCTAAGCGGTTGCCAAGCTCACCATTTACAAAACTGCTTTTTTTTTTTTTTTTTTTTTTTTTTCATATTTTATGTAAATATTTCCTTATTTACATGAACTATTTACATAGTTATGTATATTTTATATTAACTAATGGAAAAACACGGGTTCGCTTGGGGTCATTTTTTGAAAAAATATAAAAGTTTGGACTGTAAGAACCAAATATGTTAAAATAATTAAAGAATTAAAAGGATTAGAATTAGCAAGTTTTTAGAAAATTGACCAAAGTTAATAATTCATTAAAATTTTGTGACGAAACTTTGAATATAAAAAGGTTCATAAAAAATATAAAAAGTATGATTGAAATGACAAAAAGTGTCCAAATGTTGAAAAATAAGAGGGAAAATTGACAAAAACAAAACATGCAAGTTTACTATTCATAAAGAAACAAAGTTTTAATATATATATATATATATATATATATATATATATATATATATATATATATATATATATATATATATATATATATATATATATAGAGAGAGAGAGAGAGAGAGAGAGATTCAAAGAAAAATACCAAATAAAGTGATAATATGAAAACCCTAGTTTTAGGTTGTTATTCCGCTACAAATGTTGTATATGTTTAGTATTTTAGTAAAGAGAAATCTCCTACAAAATTCCAATATTTTAGGTCAAATTATAGTTTAATCTCAACTCTTATTTTTTGAAAATAAAAATGTTGAATATGTTATATTTTGCTCAAATCAATGAAACCATTCTTATTTATTTCAACATAAAATGACAAATTATCATATTAAATTAGATAATCAGAACTTATGTGTTAAAAAAATAAACATTAGGATTAAACCGTAAACTGAACCAAAATATTAACACTTTATCGGTAATTTCCTTTTAATAAATAGCAATGTGAATACTAAGATATGATTTATCATATAATCATTGTTGAATAATCACAAAATGTGTATGTATACAATATTCCTAGCAAAATAATAACATAAGTATAACAGTCACACGCTTTCATTTTATTTAGTGTTTTTAGATATTTGAACAATGTGACAACCATCAAATTCCAGTCAATTCAAAGTCAAATAAAGTCAACAAGTCAAACCGGTCAGCTCAACTAACCCTTGTGTACTTGGACTTACGTTCAGTATTTACTAAACAACTCGCTATTCTGATAAGAAATCATAAATCGAAAAGTACGTACAACTAGATCTCTTTAACCTAAAAACTGTGGTACGTGGCGGCCCAAACCGATAAAACAATGTTGCATACTCATCGGGAGTGTGTAAGATCCTTAAACAAGGCTTAACAGGCTTCACGAACCATGCATTGCGATGCCGGACACTCACAACTATCCCACATGGAACCTCTCTCAATCGTTTCCACTCTATCTCTCTCTATGTCAAACATCTCCCAAATCTCTCCAAGTATGCGAAATCTCTCTCAAATATCTCTCTGTATTAGAAATCTCTCCAAGAATGTCAAATCTCTCCCAAATCCCTCTAAGTATGTGAAATCTCTCTCAAATATCTCTTTGTATGAGAAATCTCTCCAAGAATGTCAAATCTCTCCAAATATGTGAAATCTCTCTCAAATATCTCTCTGTATGAGAAATCTCTCCAAGAATGTCAAATCTCTCCCAAATCTCTCCAAGTATGTGAAAACTCTCACAAATATCTCTTTGTATGAGAAATCTCTCCAAGAATGTCAAATCTCTCCCAAATCTCTCCAAGTGTGAGAAATCTCTCCCAAATCTCTCTCAAAAGTTTCCCGTAACTTTTTGGAATCATTCGGGTCATTCCGACCCTTAACCGGGTCAAAAACGGCTCAAAACGGGGCGAAAACGAGAAAAATAGGCTTTAGGAACCGAAACCAAGATGAGAGGCTTCTTAGGCGAGGACCGAGCCTCTGTTGGCTAAAGCAGGCGAGGACCGAGCCTCTGTTGGCTAAAGCACGCGAGGACCGAGCCTCTGTTGGCTAAGGCGCGCGAGGACCGAGCCTCGGTCTCTGTCGCCTTCTCTGTTCCCTTGTCTCGCTCTGTCTCTGTCGCCTCATCTGTTCGCTTCTCGCTCTGTCTCTACTCCGCCGCTCTGTCTCTTCTCTCCTCTCTGTCTCTTCGCGCCCCTCTGTTCTCTCCTCCCCCATCTCGGTTCCTTCCTTCTCTCTTCTTCCCTCTCGGTTTCTGCCTCCCTCTCTCTCGGTTCAGCATCAGATGACCGAACCTCGGCCAGAATTCGGAAATTTGTCACTTTTAGCCCATTTTTGATATTTTTAACATTTTAAGCCCATTTTTCGTGATTTTAAAGCGGGATTTTCTCCAGAAATTATATTTTAACATAATAAACTCTAAATATTCATAATTTAAACACATTTTGATGAAAATCATTATATAAATAATAAAAATCAAATGGGTGAATTATTAAAGGTGGAGTGTTGACTTTGTCTTATCCAATGTCACAAGCAACCACCCCACACCCACTCTTTGACTAACCACACCTCCCCACCTTACCTAGGTCACTTCAATGTCCCTTACACTCAATTTACACTCATTCCCACGTTTTTAGAGCTGGAACAAACATCCTCTCTCCTCATTTTCTCTCATTTGCCCTCATTTCACCAAGTATCAAACACCACTTTTCTCTCAAACTTTTCCCACTCCAATTTCGAGATTCAAGGCTGATTTTCAAGTGTTCTTCCACTCTTAGTAAGTATAATTCATCCTCCTTATGATTATTTCACTTCATTCTACTCAAATCATGAATATCTTACACAAACTCCATCATACTAGCATTAGAGCTTCAAATCTTCAAGTGATTCTTCAAGTGTTCTTGGGTTGAACACTTCTCTTCTTCAACACTTATCTACTGAAATCACTCAAGGTGAGTTCATACCCCTACATTTTCATGTTTTCTCAAGTTTTCAGGGGGGGGGGGGGGGGAATACAAGTTAAAACACCAAGAACATAACTAAAATTTTCTAACAGCCTTCATCAGAAAAGTTCAACTCCATTCACGGACTGTTTTGGACAACTTAAACATTTTATTTTTCAAAACTGTACAAGGTGAAAATATTTCAAGTTTTTAGCTTTAAAATAACTACTTGCACATCTCCATACGATTTTTCTACAATTTATGGTGATTTTTACAAAACTGCCTATCATTTCAAACAACAATCCAGACCAGTCTGTGATTTTGGACTTATTCACCCAAGTTGGAGGTCATTAAAAATCTTGACAAAAATTATGAGTAAACTAGACACACTTTGAGAACTCTCAGAATTTACGGATCTAGCTTTCGACTTCGTATGATTTTTCTATGATTTTTCTAAAACAGTGCTGAAAGACTAAGAATTAATTAACAGCTTCTAACTATCAAAACACTTTGTAACATGTTGAGCAAAGTGTTAAATCTTTGATAACTTCATATTTTACATGTATTTCTTGTCATGATATATTTATATAATAGGAAATTACTTGCTGAATTTATAAGAATCCTCCATCATAATCAATAGTACAAAACAAAGCAAGTTAATCATAGTTATATTGTACTATACGTTTGCCTTACATAGAGTGGGATTCCTAAACACCACAAAGAAATATACTAAATTATAATAGGTATAGTTAGGGTACATATACATTTCAAACATTTTAATAAACTATAATAGGTATAGTTTATGATCATTTACATAACATACTTGTACAAAAAGGAGGGGGGGGGGGGGTACAAATACAAAGTACCGGGTTTTTATACAAAAGGGGGTACAAATACAAAGTGTCGGGTTTATATACGAAAAAGGGGTACAAATACAAAGTGCCGGTTTTCATACAAAAAGGGGTACAAATACAAAGTGCCGGGTTTATATGCAAAAAGGGGTACAAATACAAAGTGTCGGTTTTTATATAAAAAGGGGTACAAATACAAAGTGCCGGGTCTTTATACAAAAAGGGGGTACCGATACAAAGTACCAGGTTCACTTAAGATAGTTATTATGATATTAAAACTATATTGCATCTGGAACTGTTAGACTTCAGCTATAATCGTTGAGCGTACATGTTTGAGTCTTATAAGAATTTTGTCTCGATTGGCCTAGAATTAGTGATGCCTGCCTCATCTCCTGTTCCTTGTTTGGTTGTGGACCTAGGGCAGACCCACTATATTCAACGTTTTATCTAATTTAAACCTTATATAACTTATATACGCTGGACGATTATAGAGGAACTCTACGGGTCATTCTAGGGTTCATTAATGCATCATAAAGGAATATTTCTATTCACACTTAACTAAGAAAATATTGGATTTTCTGCAAATCAAACTATATCGATTTTACAAGGAAAAACGGTTTCTACTTCAAACAAAACTCTTATGAACTCACCAACTTAATTGTTGACACTTTTCAAAACTACTTGTATTCTCAGGAAATCAGTGAAACAGGAAAACTTCATCGCTTTGAGGATGGGACGTTAAACCGTCAACAATTTATTTTTGTCATCATAATGTAATTGCTTTTGAAACATGTAAACATATACTTTGGTGTAACTTTTTCAATTATATATATGGTGGTTGTATTTACTTCGAGCACTATTATATTCGTTGTTGTGATACTGTACATGAAGTCCTCCACCCCCGGACGTTTCCACCATCCTTGGTTTGGGGGTGTAACAGATTGGTATCAGAGCATTGTTTATAGTGAGCTAAGTATATCGAACCACGTAAGATATACAAACTATAAATGCATTGGGACTAAGGTCTCTGATTTTAAGATTTCGAAACCACTATACCTCTAGGAATAAATAGCTTTTGTTAAAAGTATACATGCATGCGTACATACTAAGGTCAGCATCATTTTAGGACCAAACAAAAGTAATGATTATTGGATATCACAGGTAAGCCTGGGGATGTATGGTCAGTCTTGGGAGTGGCATAGCCTGATCAACTATGCTGGTCTGAGGAGTGATTAGCATATGCCCGAGAATGGTTGTGATGTGGCAACAAGTCTAAAAACTTACCAACACTACCACAATGAAATACCATAGGGGTATTTTGGCATTATTATAATTACATATGTGAGAACTGAATAGATCTTTATCAATAGGTCAATAATTGCTTAGGGGATACATTAAAATTATATGTATCCAGGATGTCATAGACTTAAAATCTGTGGATCTTTGCTTTACTTCCTGTTCTCGTTGGATTGGGGATTTAGAGTTAGGATCGCTTATTCGAAGGTCTATCCTATCCCGAATACATATAACTAGTATGCACTAAACAATATGTTGAAGTACCTGATAAAGATCATCATATAATTAGCTAATTAGTACGTTTGCTTAGTTATTTCTTATATCCCCATTTCTCACGAAGATATCATGGCTGGATTCCATCCACACGACGACCCGTACTACCCTAACCACGACAATACCAAATGGCTCGGAGAGGAACCAGAGAATGATTACCCAACCCCTGTAGATGGTCACCAAGCTGAAGGCTATGCTGATGGTTCTGACCCTGATCCTGAAGTGGAGAACTTAACCCCGATGACTCTTGTTCCGAATCCCCACCCTCGACCAGCTTTTCAAGGCCCGACGCCTCCTTGGGTAGAGTGCTTGGAAACCTGGAGCGGAGAACAAGACCAACATATGTCGTCTAATAGAGAACGAAGCTTCTACAACATAAACGAAGGAAGCTCAGCTGATAGAATTTTTCCAATCCCGGTCCGTAGAGTTGCCCGAAACGAGATTCAGGATAGAACAACTCTCCATAGTATCGCAGAGGTTGATGCAAATACAAGAATACATACGATCCGCACCAATCGCCTTGAGCACACTCGTGAAAAATCTAAGAGAGACCATAAAACCTACTAACTCATGAAGTTCATTCATATGGACTTCCTTTATGAATTATATATAAGAAATTCTTAAATCAAAGAATAATGCAGGAAAAATCTAATTCTATAACAACTGACTTGTCTTTACTAGTAGAAACTTACCATCTGATCATTTTTATTTTGCAAACTCATGACAGAACGATGCCACCAAGGAAAAGACCCAGACCTTCGGGCAGCACAACGCCACCACCTCCGACGCCACCTCCTCAGTTTGATCCCGAAATGTTCCAAGCCGCAGTAACAACAGCCGTGGTAGCTGCAATGTCACAAATTGGCACAAATAGCACTGGTGGTGCTGGATCTGGAGCCACAAACCCTAATCACGGGGATAGTGCAGGACGCACAAGGGAATGCACTTACAAGGACTTCACAAATGGCAAACCCAATTCCTTCGATGGAAGTGGGGGTGTCCTCGCACTAAGTCAATGGTTCGAGAGGACCGAAGCAATCTTTGAGATTTGTGCTTTCCCCGAAGCGAGCAAAGTCAAGTACGCGACATTCACCTTCATCGGAAGAGCTCTCACTTGGTGGAACGGCAAAGTTAAGTCGCTTACGCTTGCAGTGGCTAACTCGTTAAGTTGGGAGGACTTAAAGAAGATGATGCTGAAGGAATATTGCTCAAGAGGTGAAGTGCAAAAGCTGGAGCAAGAACTATGGAATCTCAGAATGGCAGGCTCCGACCTTACAACTTACACCAACCGATTTTGTGATCTAGCACTCCTTTGTCCCGCTATGGTCACCCCGGAAGACAAAAAGTTGGAGCGATACCTCTGGGGATTGTCCCCCGAAATTCAAGATAGCGTGTTGGCCTCAAGACCAACTACCTTCGACAGCGCCAAGGAGTTAGCACAACAACTCATTGACCATCATGCCAACCATGACACTATAACAACCACCCTTACCCAAGCAAGAGGAGGGAACAACGAAAGAAAGTTTTGGGACAACAAGAAGGACCAATCAGCCCAAGGCCTCGCTAAGAAGCAACAGATCTTTGCTGTTCATGCTGCCACAACCCTCACCGCGCCAACTCCCATGAAACCATACGCTGGAACACTTCCGAAATGCAACAAGTGTAACTTCCATCACACTGGGGCTTGCCGAAAGATGCATTGCAAAAACTGCGACAGAGAGGGGCACACTGCTCGTTTCTGTAAGGCACCAGCACGACCCATCAACCAGGTCCCTGGCTTTGGAGTAAGCCCAACCTGTTACAAGTGTGGAGAAACGGGACACTTTAAAAGGGAATGCCCAAGGACAAGAGATGTCGGTGGTGGTGGAAGGGTGCTTGCAATCACCGAGGGAGAAACCACCCCGGAACTGCCCGCAAATATCAGTACGTGTTTCTAACATCGACATTTAAAATCCCGAATTTCTTTATATGTTAAATCTAGCATCGATTAAAGCATGCATAGTAATAATCATGTGACATCGGGCGAGTTATTCCTCACCATAATCAATTTCTTGTACTACGAAAAGTTATCCCCATCTTTCCTCTAAATTCCTGGATCCCCATTCGAAGTGCAAATTTCGGGACGAAATTCCCTTTAACGGGGGGGTGATGTGACAACCGTCAAATTCTGGTCAATTCAAAGTCAAATAAAGTCAACAAGTCAAACCGGTCAGCTCAACTAACCCTTGTGTACTTGGACTTACGTTCAGTATTTACTAAACAACTCGCTATTCTGATAAGAAATCATAAATCGAAAAGTACGTACAACTAGATCTCTTTAACCTAAAAACTGTGGTACGTGGCGGCCCAAACCGATAAAACAATGTTGCATACTCATCGGGAGTGTGTAAGATCCTTAAACAAGGCTTAACAGGGTTCACGAACCATGCATTGCGATGCCGGACACTCACAACTATCCCACATGGAACCTCTCTCAATCGTTTCCACTCTATCTCTCTCTATGTCAAACCTCTCCCAAATCTCTCCAAGTATGCGAAATCTCTCTCAAATATCTCTCTGTATTAGAAATCTCTCCAAGAATGTCAAATCTCTCCCAAATCCCTCTAAGTATGTGAAATCTCTCTCAAATATCTCTTTGTATGAGAAATCTCTCCAAGAATGTCAAATCTCTCCAAATATGTGAAATCTCTCTCAAATATCTCTCTGTATGAGAAATCTCTCCAAGAATGTCAAATCTCTCCCAAATCTCTCCAAGTATGTGAAAACTCTCGCAAATATCTCTTTGTATGAGAAATCTCTCCAAGAATGTCAAATCTCTCCCAAATCTCTCCAAGTGTGAGAAATCTCTCCCAAATCTCTCTCAAAAGTTTCCCGTAACTTTTTGGAATCATTCGGGTCATTCCGACCCTTAACCGGGTCAAAAACGGCTCAAAATGGGGCGAAAACGAGAAAAATAGGCTTTAGGAACCGAAACCAAGATGAGAGGCTTCTTAGGCGAGGACCGAGCCTCTGTTGGCTAAAGCAGGCGAGGACCGAGCCTCTGTTGGCTAAAGCACGCGAGGACCGAGCCTCTGTTGGCTAAGGCGCGCGAGGACCGAGCCTCGGTCTCTGTCGCCTTCTCTGTTCCCTTGTCTCGCTCTGTCTCTGTCGCCTCATCTGTTCGCTTCTCGCTCTGTCTCTACTCCGCCGCTCTGTCTCTTCTCTCCTCTCTGTCTCTTCACGCCCCTCTGTTCTCTCCTCCCCCCTCTCGGTTCCTTCCTTCTCTCTTCTTCCCTCTCGGTTTCTGCCTCCCTCTCTCTCGGTTCAGTATCAGAAGACCGAACCTCGGCCAGAATTCGGAAATTTGTCACTTTTAGCCCATTTTTGATATTTTTAACATTTTAAGCCCGTTTTTCGTGATTTTAAAGCGGGATTTTCTCCAGAAATTATATTTTAACATAATAAACTCTAAATATTCATAATTTAAACACATTTTGATGAAAATCATTATATAAATAATAAAAATCAAATGGGTGAATTATTAAAGGTGGAGTGTTGACTTTGTCTTATCCAATGTCACAAGCAACCACCCCACACCCACTCTTTGACTAACCACACCTCCCCACCTTACCTAGGTCACTTCAATGTCCCTTACACTCAATTTACACTCATTCCCACGTTTTTAGAGCTGGAACAAACATCCTCTCTCCTCATTTTCTCTCATTTGCCCTCATTTCACCAAGTATCAAACACCACTTTTCTCTCAAACTTTTCCCACTCCAATTTCGAGATTCAAGGCTGATTTTCAAGTGTTCTTCCACTCTTAGTAAGTATAATTCATCCTCCTTATGATTATTTCACTTCATTCTACTCAAATCATGAATATCTTACACAAACTCCATCATACTAGCATTAGAGCTTCAAATCTTCAAGTGATTCTTCAAGTGTTCTTGGGTTGAACACTTCTCTTCTTCAACACTTATCTACTAAAATCACTCAAGTTGAGTTCATACCCCTACATTTTCATGTTTTCTCAAGTTTTCAGGGGGGGGGGGGGGAATACAAGTTAAAACACCAAGAACATAACTAAAATTTTCTAACAGCCTTCATCAGAAAAGTTCAACTCCATTCACGGACTGTTTTGGACAACTTAAACATTTTATTTTTCAAAACTGTACAAGGTGAAAATATTTCAAGTTTTTAGCTTTAAAATGACTACTTGCACATCTCCATACGATTTTTCTACAATTTATGGTGATTTTTATAAAACTGCCTATCATTTCAAACAACAATCCAGACCAGTCTGTGATTTTGGACTTATTCACCCAAGTTGGAGGTCATTAAAAATCTTGATAAAAATTATGAGTAAACTAGACACACTTTGAGAACTCTCAGAATTTACGGATCTAGCTTTCGACTTCGTATGATTTTTCTATGATTTTTCTAAAACAGTGCTGAAAGACTAAGAATTAATTAACAGCTTCTAACTATCAAAACACTTTGTAACATGTTGAGCAAAGTGTTAAATCTTTGATAACTTCATATTTTACATGTATTTCTTGTCATGATATATTTATATAATAGGAAATTACTTGCTGAATTTATAAGAATCCTCCATCATAATCAATAGTACAAAACAAAGCAAGTTAATCATAGTTATATCGTACTATACGTTTGCCTTACATAGAGTGGGATTCCTAAACACCACAAAGAAATATACTAAACTATAATAGGTATAGTTAGGGTACATATACATTTCAAACATTTTAATAAACTATAATAGGTATAGTTTATGATCATTTACATAACATACTTGTACAAAAAGGGGGGGGGGGGGGGGTACAAATACAAAGTACCGGGTTTTTATACAAAAGGGGGTACAAATACAAAGTGTCGGGTTTATATATGAAAAAGGGGTACAAATACAAAGTGCCAGTTTTCATACAAAAAGGGGTACAAATACAAAGTGCCGGGTTTATATGCAAAAAGGGGTACAAATACAAAGTGCCGGTTTTTATATAAAAAGGGGTACAAATACAAAGTGCCGGGTCTTTATACAAAAAGGGGGTACCGATACAAAGTACCAGGTTCACTTAAGATAGTTATTATGATATTAAAACTATATTGCATCTGGAACTGTTAGACTTCAGCTATAATCACTGAGCGTACATGTTTGAGTCTTATAAGAATTTTGTCTCGATTGGCCTAGAATTAGTGATGCCTGCCTCATCTCCTGTTCCTTGTTTGGTTGTGGACCTAGGGCAGACCCACTATATTCAACATTTTATCTAATTTAAACCTTATATAACTTATATACACTGGACGATTATAGAGGAACTCTACGGGTCATTCTAGGGTTCATTAATGCATCATAAAGGAATATTTCTATTCACACTTAACTAAGAAAATATTGGATTTTCTGCAAATCAAACTATATCGATTTTACAAGGAAAAACGGTTTCTACTTCAAACAAAACTCTTATGAACTCACCAACTTAATTGTTGACACTTTTCAAAACTACTTGTATTCTCAGGAAATCAGTGAAACAGAAAAACTTCATCGCTTTGAGGATGGGACGTTAAACCGTCAACAATTTATTTTTGTCATCATAATGTAATTGCTTTTGAAACATGTAAACATATACTTTGGTGTAACTTTTTCAATTATATATATGGTGGTTGTATTTACTTCGAACACTATTATATTCGTTGTTGTGATACTGTACATGAAGTCCTCCACCCCCGAACGTTTCCGCCATCCTTGGTTTGGGGGTGTGACAAACAATCTTGTATATATATATATATATATATATATATATATATATATATATATATATATATATATATATATATATATATTAACATAGGCAAATTTTCTAATATCATATTCATTTAAAACTTCTTTGTCTTTTCATATTTCTTTATAGTGATTCTAGAATAAGCACACTAAGAGTTTTTAACTTATTATACATCTTATGACACTAATTTATTAATATTTATATCTGTACTATAGTATATGAAAGATATATCGTTTCTTTCACCCCAACTTATCATACATCTTATGACACTAATTTATTAATATTTATATCTATAATATAGTATATAAAAGATATATCTTTTCTTTCACCATATTCATTTAAAACACTTGTAACATCTACTTTTCTGATTGACCATCTGAAGACTTAAGGATTTCAAAGATCACAAGTTTGAGAAAAACCTTATGCCACAACATGCTAGGATGATGACCATGATGTGGCCATGACACATTACGAAGAAGCATGTCTGGATGGCTACCACGATGTGGCGAGATGATGGCCACGACTTGGCGTTCTTAACATTTTTAAGCCTATCTTGGCTACCAGCCCTCCAACCAGAACCTCTCGTAATCACCATACTAAAAAATAAACAAAGATATACATCCGAAAGGCACAATTCATACTGCTATAACCATCATGACAAGACTAACCCTCGGGGTTTGTGACTTCCTTGCTACGCGTATAGGTCATGTACTTTCAGTAGTACGTGTCTATACTACCTTCCATACCTACCCGTATTTGTCTCAATGGATCATCACAAACGGCCTGAAAATAAAACCATAACTAGAATACTCATAAATCATGTCCTTACTCTCTCAAGAGTGGCAAATTCTTCCTCAACTGGCCTGCTACACCCACAAGCTCACTTATGAAACTTCCACCAACCCTACAGCCACTCGTGCATGCTAATCATACGTAACGTTATATCCTAAAGACAGTTAAATACTTGATTCTACCCTAAGCCCTTAATCAGACAAGACCAGTAAATAAGGCTAAATCAAACATTCTCAGACTATAGAATTTTAGCTATGTACAACTATGACGCACACACTAAGCAACTACGGTAATGATATCAATTTTATCTAACATACAGGAAGATCTCTCCTAAGCTATCAGACATCATACATCAAGCAATTCTATCATGCAATCCCTGAAGATCCTTATCCTATCACTAGCATGCAGTTCGATCATAATCATTAATAACAAATAACAATGTAGGTAACTTGGGGTATACTTTCTTACTTCAGCTTATCGTACACAGCTCGTCCGTCCTTGGTTACTTTTGAAAACAATTTTGAAAACTTTTATAGATCCTTAGTTTGAGTCTGGATCTGCACGAATTCTCATCCAATTTTCTCAAACTAGGGCTCTAATACCAACTTATAACATCCCAAAATCACAATAAAATTTTTCATTTTCAAATCAAAAGAAACCATTGTTTTCAAACAAAACCCATAATAAAACCAATTATAAAATATAAATAACCCCACGATCAATATAACATAAATCCCAAACATGTCATCGAAGGATGTGTACGATTAGACCTTCGCCTTGCCACAGTCATATGAACTACCTGAAACAATAAATTAAAAATGTAAGTCAAAGCTTAGTGAGTTCCCTCAAAGTACCGCCACACAACAGATAACATATACAATCATGCATGTTGGGTCCACTCAGTCATCAGAATGGAATACCCTCGGGACAAAGTCATCATGCTAGATTACCCCTGACCCAATCAGTAATCGGATTGGAATGCCAACATGTGATAAACCCAATTAGTCATCGGACTGGAATACAAATATGTGACGGTCCCATTCAGTTATCGGACTTGAACACCCTCAGGTCCATAACCATTAGGCTGGATTACCCCCGATCTATTGGATCACGCACATAGTAGTAAAGCCTCAACCTAGAACATAATATGTCGACATAAACAACATATAAACACATAATCAATCAGCAGGAAGATCTATTGATCACTACCGCATAGCAACATCCTATATACCAGGAGGCAGATCTAACAGATCACTATAACATAACAACATTCTATATACCAAGATACATATCTAACATATCACCACATCAAAACAACATAATATATACTTGGATACATAACCTAATGTGCCGATATTGGTGCCGTCGACCCACAGTTTAGTGAGGAAAACTCACTTCGCAGTCTAAAAAGATAGATGAACATGACACTACTCTGAATATCAACTTTATCGGTTACCTATAGATCAAATAGTGACCAATCTCAACTACAACTCAAAATGCCCAAAATACCCTTAGGTTAAATCCTGGTCAAAGTTGAAAGTCAAAGAAGTCAACTGAGTCAACTTAGTTGATTACACCCAGCGTACTCAGCTTGTGCGTACGTCGTACTAGGGGCTTGACCAAAAAGCAGGTTGTTGACCACGTACGTGCAACGTACTGTAACACCATGTTCTGAATCGTTTCCTAATTCGGGGTTGTGACTCGAAGATCAGTTGTTATAAGGATTTGTGTTCTGAATCGTTTCCTAATTCGGGGTTATGACTCGAAGATCAGTTGTTATAAGGATTTGGGCCTTGGGGAAGCAGAGATTTAGGCCTCTTTGGGTGTAGATAAGGTAGAATGGGTGATCCGGGAGTTCAGTTTGCATTTTGAAGACCAAGGGTATAATCGTAAAATGTCGGTTTTGGGCCTTTTATGAATTTTGGATTTAAGTTTGGAAAATTTTAAGGCAAGAGTGATTTGATAGAAGTATAGAGCTTCTCACCTCATCAACCTCCATCTTCTTGATATGTTTTTGCAACCCTAATCCATCTTGTAAAGCATTTCTAAGCTTGAGAGTGTATTTTTTGTGTTTTTGAAGAAGAAGGAAGGAAGGAGAGACCACCTTGGAGGAGTGAAGCTCTTTAGATCCAGGATCACACTACCTTTTGGCACCATTTTGAGGTATCAAGTTCTGAACTTGGTGAAGTTTAACTTAGATCTTGTGTTGGAATGATTTTTGGTCCTTTTTTCAAATTGTGGAGATTCATGAAGATAGCATGTTCTTGACCCATTAAGTTGTCCTTTCAGACCTTTGGATGGGTATTAAGTCATAAAAATGGGTTCCAAATGGTTGGTTTTGCTCCATGCATCATTTAGAAGGTCTTAATGGATTAAGAAGTTGAGTTAAACACTTGATGGACATGCAAAGTCATAAAGTTGGAAACTTTATGACTCATGAGGGTATTTTAGCCATGGATCTGAAAGATGGACGTAAGACCTTAAGCCATTAAGCTCTTATTGAGATTTTCGACTTCTGGGAGTACGCCCCGTATACCTGGAGTACGCCCTACGTACGAGGTCAAGCACCCCGATGGTGGTCAACATTTGAGTACGCCCAACGTACATTTGGAGTACGCCCTGAGTACTCACTCTATGGTGACTCGGCTGGGTTGACTTAGTTGATTTGACCACTTTGACTTTGACTTTGACTTTGACCAACTTTGACCTAAGCGTATTTTGGGATTTTGATTATGACTGGTCATTTAGTTGAACAGTTCATGCTTAGAGCTAAGATTCGGAGTCGAGACCTCATCAACTTTTGTCCAGTCTGTGAGTGAGTCTTCCTCATTGTACTTACATGTCAAAGGCACCAAGGCCGACCCATTGGATTAGATATCCTGTTATGTGATAGTATGTTATCATGTCATAGTGATATGTTAGATCGGTATCCATGTAGATAGGACGATGATATGCTTAGTGATTTGTAGATCTGTTTAATTGTCTGTCGACTGATTACATGTTTATCTATTATATGTGCACATATTTGATGGGTTGTTGAGGCTTTACTGCTTTCTACGTGAGCCAACAGACTGGGAGCATTCTAACCCGATGGTTGATTCGGCCTGAGGGTATTCTGTCCCGAGGATGACTAGACCTGTTGTATATTGGCATTCCAACCTAGGGTATTCCATCCTGAGGATGACTAGACCCGGAGGTTGATTGGACATTGGGTATTCCAACCCGATGGTTGATTGTACCCATAGTATGTTGGCATTCCAAGCCGATGGTTGATTGGGTTGAGGTATTCCAACACGAAGGTTGATTGGATCCGACATTATGTTATATATGTTATATGTTTAAATGTTGGTACTTTTCGGGAACTTACTAAGCTTTGGCTTACTGTTTTTAGTTGTGGTTTCAAGTACTTCGGATGATCATGAGAAGTCGAAAGCGTGACCGCACACATCCTCTGTTTTATGTACTTTTGATCTATGGGATACTCTGATATGGAACAATACTATGAAAACAATGATTTTGTAAACATTCTATGATTTGGGGTTGTTTTAAAAAGTTTAAATTCTTGTGATTTTTATGGATGTTACAATGAAAATGTGGTATTCTTTTAAAGTGATAAAGAAAATTTTAATTACACTCTCTCATCTACACTAGGTTGCCAAATTAACCCTACCCACTCGGCATGCCGAGTTGGAGGAATAGTGTACACCGAATACACGTTGGAACTTGTCGAGCTCCTCGAGTCCACTTCGTCTGGCCTAAGGGGTAATAAATCAAATTAAATATAAAACAATAAAAAAATCAACTTATGGAACTTAACTCGTTATATTGAAACAATTATTTTACTTGATAGTAAAAATACTTCTAACCATTTGAATCATCATATACTTACAAATTGTTTCCTAAATCATCAATTACGACCTTTTTTTCAAAATGATTATAAAAATAATTAACTATTTATTTACAAAAATAATATCATTTTCTAGGATTAAGATGCTTTATCAAATAGACAAATACTTCTAAAATTCAATTCACATGATATGAAAAGGATCCAAGACTTTTAATGAGTAAAAAGTCGTTACATTTTTTTTTATCAAAGAGAGTGGTATAACCGAAAGTGACACCCAAAAGTCTTTAGCCATTTTGGGTAAATATAGTTTTTACAAATTGAAAGTTATAATTTTTATTTGGAGCTCAAAGTTATATTTTTTTATTTGTTTAGTAATGTTTGTCAAAAAAATGTCTAAGTTTTTCAATATTGTGAAATTATATAAAGATAATACATGAGTTTTTAAAGGCAGCCTCCTAATTTCGTGATAATAGGCTTGAGATTTTCTTTAAATGTTGGTTCAACAAGTTTCTAGATTACAAATTTTTTGTTCTAAAATAAAAACTGCAAATTGTACTCTAAGACGTGGAAGTTTTATTTTTTATTATTATTTTTTTTATACTTTCTTTTTAACAGCTAAAAGTTCAACTTTGAAAAAATTGTTAAAAGTTCTCAAAATGTCTAAAAACCTTATCATCAAACATGTGGTTATTAGAAAAAAAATATATTATATCTTTATACAAATGTCCTGTGTATAAAGAAATACACCAGACATAATTTTTAAATCTCTAATCTTTTATTATTCTATTAAAAATACTTTTGCTTTCATTCATGAATACAAGTTAATGGTTTTTCTTAAAATTTATCCGCCGAAATATTTTATTATTTTAGAAAAATTAATAATAAAATCTTTAAAGGTTTTTTTTTAATAGAAAAGTCTAAAAAACTATCTAATTTATTCATTTTAGCTATTTTAACATGTTCAGCAAGTAATGAGATTTAATTTTTAATTTTCCTAAAATAATGAGATTTTTCTATGGATTTCTTCAAAATTTATATATAATGTATAAACGTATTTTTTTACATATTTATATGTATTTTTAAATAGTTTTTACATTTTTATATATTTTTACTTATTTATATATTTTTAAGTTTTTTATATAGTTTTATTTATTTATTTTTATATATTTTTAAACATATAAACATATTTTTATGTATTTACATATATATTTAAATATTTTTATGTATTTTGGTATATATTTTATATATTTATGCATTTTTACTTCAAGTTTCAATATAAAATAACTATTAGTTTCTTAATCGATTTAATCCTTGTCTACAATTAATCCTTGTCTACAATTAATTCCCTCAACTAAAAACAATTTATGTGTAGTTCCTTATAACAAACATATATACTAGTTAGAAAACTCATTCACTTTAAGAGAAAATTAAAAGAATAGTAAAAAAGAAATAGTTTTGTAATAACTTCAAGCATGTGCTTTTAAATTAGGGTTATTGACATAGAAACACAATGATGTTTTCCATTTGGTTTTAAAAGGTTCTTCAACTAATTTTCATACCTCTTACCTTACTAAAGTGACAAATTACTTGTCGTTTATACCATTAAAGCCGGTTACCCGGTAATTAAATGTGGTGTGGCCTTTAGATTTTAGATTTCTTCAATTAAATGACATCTTATCAATGATATGTCAACGCCTTCGTATAACTATTCAAAAAATGGCTTTACTCCGGTCGGTTATCAAAATCGTGTTGAAGTGTTCAAGATTCTAGGGCTTTTCTCTCTCATTTCTGTAAGTTTTCTCTCGTCTAGGGTGTTCTTTTGTAGTTAAAGTTCATCTGGTTCTTTTCTAGTTAAAGTTCTTGGCGAACCCAAACCTTATTTTCTTGAAAGTGCATTTACACTATAACGGTGTTTTTACAAGACACCCCACATAGATACACTGGAGGTGAAACGTTCATGTTTACTGGTCATGATTTCTCTGGAATGGATTTACATGGGTGTTATGAATTTCTAGAAAGGTTTGTTGGAGACCTTTTTGAGATACTTTATTACTCAGCACGTGATCTCACTATAGCAAATGGTCTTAGGGTAATAATTAACGAAATGGATTATCACGTGTTTATCGATGTTGAAGGTACTCTTATTGAGCATTATGCTAAGCTCTGCTTTTGTGGAGAGGAAATTAAAAGATGCAACACTGGTTCAATAGTCAGCATGGATGTTGTTACAATGTCAGATAGAACTAATAATTTTAGTAAGTATTATGTTTGTTTTGATGGTGTAAAGAAGGGGTGGTTAGAAGGGTGCAGGAAGGTGATTGGAATTGATGGTTGCTTTTTGAAAGGGTATGTTACTGGTGAGTTGCTTTGTGCTGTGGAGAGAGATGCTGGGGACCAAATATACCCAATTGCCTGGGGCAGTGGTATGTGTTGAAAACAAGGAAAACTGGAAATGGTTTATGTCATTGTTCAGTGATGATATCAATCTTGGCATGGGACAAGGTTTAACTCTTATGTCAAACCAACACAAAGTAAGCAAAACATTTTTTATTATTTCACTTTCACAAAGTATATTACCCAATTCATTTCTAACTACTTGTATGTTGGTATAGGGTCTTATGGAAGCTATCAAAGAATTATTACCACAAGCTGAGCATAGGCAATGTGCAAGGCACATTGTGGCCAAATTCAATAAAAAGTTTATAGGGGCACAATTTGTTAACAAGTTTTGGTCTGCATTTAATGCAACAATAGAACAATCTTTCAAGGAAATAATGAAGGATATTAAGCTTATGAGTCCAATGGCAAGTAACTACTTGATAGAGAAGGACCCTAAAACATGGTCAACAACTTACTATCAAGTTGGTAGATGTTGCTCTAGTATGGAGAATAGAGGATGTGAAAGTTTCAATGCAGTCATAGTTGAAACCAGGAAGAAACTGTCACACCCCAAAACCGATAACAGCGGAATACGTTCTGGGGTGGAGGACGTCATGTACAGTATCATAACAATTGCATAATAGTAAAAACAAGCAACAACAACCATTGCATTTATATAGTAATTTTAATTACAAACGTGTTCTGTAAAAGTTTAATAGACACCAAAAGTATAACAAAAATAAAAGATGGGTCTTGTATGTGCTCCATCTTCTCCAAAAGCTGCACCTGTACCTGTCTATTTTTGACCTGAGGATACAAGTTATTTTGAAAACGAGTATCAGCATAAAGCTGGCGAGTTCATAAGAATTTAGTGTCGTTGTTGTATAAAAGTGTTTACAAACTTATAGTATAAAAACTGAAATTTATGTTTATAAGTAGTAGAAATCCCTAGAAAATCCTATATTTTCCAGAAAAGTACATTGTAAGTTAAATCCTTTGAATTGTGTGTAAGTATTATCATTGAAAACCTTTAGTTGTAAAAGTATGATAATAAATCTCATGTGAGTAACATAGATGAAGAAAAGTTATGCCTGTTGATAGTAGTAGTGGTGCAAACTTCCATTAGTAATAGATACTGACTTACTTCGGGAATGTTAGCTTAGACTTAAGTCTTAGTGTATTAATTTGGATAAAGGTGTAACCCCACATGTAACCAGACTGAATGATAATAGAGAACCCGATGACCTTCCCGGTCATGCGTAGTGTAGTGATGTAGTGCCACCCCTGGGCCTAGTCGGCCCGGACTGTAGTTAACAGTCGGGATGTAATAGTGTCCGCCCCGTATAGATCTATACATGTAGTGTTTCCTTCCTTCCGGAAAGCCCTGGTCACATGGTGTAAGCGCGGTAGAGAGTGTCTTATAGAGGGATAGTGTGTTATACTCTAGATTTGTGTATTCTCTTGTATTATAGTATAGTAGTCTTTTTGCATAGTTCATAGAGTGTTCTCTTATACGTGTATTAACTTGTAATAACAACAGTTATAGTGAGTATGGTAGTAGTAGAGGTAACGAGCAGTAGTCTTAACTATACCTATTATAGTTAACTAGAGTGTACGATTTCATGACTTTGAATAGCAAGGTAGCTGGTAAGATGAAGACTTTCATATCTAACACAAATATATATGATATATAACTAATAAATCAACGACAGTCGGACGGATAACAGATACCCTAAGACCACATCAAACAAGAACAGGAAATAAGGCGAGCTATCGGTCCTAAGTCCTTCAAGTCTTACTTATATAAATATATTAGTGTAGATATATATTTTAAAAGAAAAGTAGTTTAAACATAGTTTTGAAAATAGTTTATCAACAAATAAATCTTAAAAATGCATTTGATAATTAATTAAAACACTTTTATTGGTAAGTAGCTAAAAGTGTAGAAAAATCCCTTTTTGATGATAATTTGTGAATCACATATGATTTGATAATAAAACATGTAGAATTATACTTGTATCCACCCCCCCCCCCCCAAAAAAAAAAAAACATTTGAAAAAGGTTCATTAAGGGGTATGAACTCACCTGCAATGAGTAGATCGGGTGGATGTGTCGGATGAGCGTTTGGTGTCAAGTAAAGACTTGTACACCCTTTATGACCCTAGTAACATATGAAGACATATTTTTACAAGTGATTAGTGATTTAGACTCTAATTATACACATATAGACATCCTAATGTGATTAAAGGTCTTATGGTTGAGTGCTAGAAGGCTAATGGGTTGCAAGGAAAGAGTATAAGACCTCACTATGGAGTTTACTCTTCTAAAACTCACCTTAAGTGAGTTTACGATTGGGAGACCACATCCCCCATGAGCTTACGGCCGTAAACTCATAGGAGGAGTGTAAGTGAGTGATTTCAAGCCTCTTGTGGTTCTAGATGTGATTCTAAGGTAATATACAAGGCTATAGGGTGTTTAAGGTTCCAAAAGAGTACTCCCTTGGAGTTTACAGTCCAAGGACCACTCCTTGGGAGTTAACGGCCATAAACCCCATGGTTTACAGTAGTAAACTCTTGGACACCTTCAATTCTTTGATTTCAAGGTCCTTGGCTCATTCCTAACAAGTTCTAGTGAGGGTGTAAGGCTTTTTAGGGGTTTAGAGGGTCATTTGGCATGGTTTAAGGGAGTTTACGGTCTAAGCATATGCTTGGGCCGTAAACTCTAGTTTACCCCTCAAATGTTGATGTTTAGGTGTTCCAAGTCCAAAATAGCAAGCCCCTAAGCCATATCTTAAGCCTAAATGTGGTTTGGAAGTGTTTGGGGCTTGGTTTGCAAGCTTAGAGGGTGTTTACGGTCTAAGCATGTGCTTGGACCGTAAACCCTCTGTCAAGCCTTAAAACTTGATGATTCAAGGTTCAAACACTTCTAGGTTAGGTCCAAAACTAGTTTCTAAGCTTAAAGGGGAGAAATTGGACACTTTTGACATCATTTTAAGGGTTTACGGCCTAAGGAGGTTCTTAGGCCATAAACTCCTCTTTTTCAGCCTTGTTGCATGATTTTTGAGTTAAAACACAAATCAATGATGTCTAGAACAAGTTAGGGTAAGGGAACTTACGTTTTGGAGGCGAAAACTTGCGGTTTTGAGGTTAAATTGGACTTGAGGAGAGAGAGTAAAGAGAGAAAGTGGGTCTAGTGTGGTAAAAGGTTTCCAAGGAGTGTCCACTCTCCTTTATATAAGGCTTGGGTGTTGTACCCGGTATACGACTACCCGATACTTATGTTTAACGAGGTTTAAACTTTTTACCCGGTTAAATGGTCGTAATTAAAAATAAACTTTTTCCAATAAAATGGAAAGATAGTTTACATGTTTTTCTTATTTATTTTATTACAACGGTAATAACATAAAATGCAAATAAATAAAACATTTATTTATTTTCCGACCCCATTTTTAACGGAACTTTTATAAAATAGAATATTCTATTAACGGAAACGGATTTTAACGACGAAATATATTTTGGGGTTGTCACAGAAACCTATCATCACAATGCTTGAAGAATTGAGAATGTATATGATGAACAAGCTGTTCACAGCAAAACTTAATGGATGGTCAAGTGATGTTTCATATGAAATAAGGTTGAAGTTGAATGAGTTAAAGCTTAATCAAATGTTTTGGGAGGTATTGCCAAGTGGACTTAACCAGTTTGAGACTAGGTCAAGAAGTGAGGCATATGATGTTGATTTAGATATGAGGACATGTTCATGCAGGATGTTGCAACTTAATGGTTATGGGTGTGTTCATTCTGTTTCTGCCATTAGCTACCTCAATAAAGATGTGGAGAAATATGTGGATCCTTATTTTGTTAGAGTAATGTATATGAAGACCTACCAGTACAAAATTTGTCTAATGAATGGAAGTAAGATGTAGCCTGAAACTAATTACATTCCACCTTTAACCCCCAAGAATAGAAGGATTCATGGTAGGAAAAAAACTAAAAGAGTTAGAGATGTGAGTAAAAAGGGTGGAAAGCATAGAGTTTCTAAGAAGGGTAATAAGATATCATGTAGTTTGTGCAAAGTGGAAGGACATAATAAGAAGACACGTCCAAATGTTGATAGGTCAAGACCAAACAAGTTACCAACTAGGGTTAACAGGACAAAGGCACCAAAGGTAAATAAAAATTCTTATTTATTATTTTTTTTACTTGTTATTAATTATGTTTCATTTAAAAGGGTGAAAATGTGAAGAAAAGGAGTGCAGAAGTGGCAAGTGGTAGTAGGATAGGAATGGATGGTAGGGATACACATGGTAGTAGGGTTAAGAGGACTAAGACAACAAAGGTATATATAAACTCTTATTTATTAATTTTTTAATTTGTTATTAATTATGTTTCATTTAATAGGGTGAAAATGTGAAGAAAATGATTATAGAAGTGGCAAGTGGAAGTAGGACAAGAATGAAATGTGGGGATCCATAAGGTATTAGGGAGAGTGGGACTACACAAGTGACAAGGGAGAGGGGTAATGTTGTAATTCCCCAGGTTAAGAGGAGGAAAAAGAGTGAAAGGATCATTAAGAAAAAATTGGCAACCCAAGTTATAGGAAAGAATGGAGAGGGTAACACTTTAGAAAAACCTGTCAACTTAATGTAGTTTTTGCATGGGATGTTTCTTTTATTATGTAGTAAAACATGTTAGGATGTTTGCTTTTAAATATTCTATGTCGGAATTGTTATGTAATGTATGACAGTGACTTTGGTTATTAATATATTATCTTGTGGGATCCAGTATCCTTTATGTCTTTTTTATGCATTAGATGGTCCCTTGTTTCTTGTCCCTCTTGGAATTGTTATGTGGACCATGCTACTTAAAAATTTGTTTGAGGTAGTTGAACGTCTTATTCTTATGAGTTGCCTATATGAATATGAGCCAGGAGCAAGGATTCTGAAAATTGAATTCCAGTGTAAGCCTGATATGAAAGTGGAGTGTGGACCATATAACAACTCATGCATGATATTATATAATCAATGGACTATATAACTTGCATTCTTTGGGGACGATATAACAATTCATGCAGTATACTATCAAGGAAACCATAAAGAAATGTTAAAATAGAATAGAATCAATGCTTTCTATTATAAAATAAGTCAATACAAAAGGTGTTACATGACCATACGTAATGGTGCTAAAGTACATTGCCTATACTAAATTGTCAAAAGGATCATCATTTCATATACCACCATCACACCATCCAACAACACTATACACCTTGCATCACTTACAAGAGCTTTAACTTGATTTCCAAATACCTAATCACCCAAAAGACCATCCCTATATCCACCATGTTCCAAAAAGCACCTATACACCATGACCCAACATCTTACATCACCAACTACAACTTAAAGTACATGACCACAAACAACAAGTAGACCAGAGCAATCAAAACAACATTTTTTTAACATATTCTTCAACCTTTCAATCTCAATGAGTAGTTCTTGGATCCTAGCTTCAACAAGTTCCTTCTTAGCTTTCCTAAGAAGCTTGTGCTTCTCCACCTTCTTCCACAGTTCAACAACTTGACCATTCCTAACCAAAAGGTCGTCGATCCTAAGTTTCATGTTCCATAAAATATCCTTGTAGTGTTTTGGTAATGCTAGGTCAAGCCACTGGAAGAAGTTGTAAATGTCGTTGGATATCTACAAAAAAAAAGGCACACCACAGAAAAAAGGGTTTTACTGCTCAAAATTTAGGGTTTTCTCGTTGTAAATGGGGTTTTGTCGATAAAAATAGGGGGTTTACAGTAAAAAAGTCAAAACTTTAGGTTTAAAACTTATCGATTGTAACGAACGATACGTTACCATTGATTTTGCGAAATTGTAAAAACGATGAGCTAGGTTGTTAGGCTTCCAAGCTTCTCTGAGCTATGACACAGGCTAATCGCGACACAAGCAGGGAGGATTCATTTTAATCAGGTAAATAGCAACGGTGTTATAGGATTCGGAGGAGGAAGACATGGTCGCAAGGGTTCGTGTTCGTCGGAGGGTAAGGAAATAGTAAATGTTGTTCTATTGAACCCTTACGAAGATAATATAGTAAGCTGACTAGACACCAGCTGGATATTACTGACCACGTTATATTTGACTTTCGTTGACCAACCGAGGTAACCGGTAAAAAAAATGGAGAAAACCTTAATTTGGCAGATAATTTGTTACTTTAGTAGGGTCAGAGATACGAAATTAATTGAAGGACCTTTTAAAACCAAACAGAAAAAGTCATTGTGCTTCTATGTCAATAACCCTTTACATTATACCTTTAACTTGTTGTCTTTGTTCTATATGTTTGTGTATTAGTGGTCTGAGGGAGCCTTGTAGGATTAACATTTGTAATTGTAAAAAACCCGTAACAACTTTATGCAATTAAACATGACCGGTTATGAGGAATTAAATATCTTTAAAGACCTAGAACAAGTCAGAAAAAAAGACATTTATCATTATTATAATTTTTTACTTTTAAATAAAAATATATAATAAAAAAATTTGATCCTGTCCAGCTGTCCACTTTGTCCCCTTATAATTAAATATTATTAATATGAGAACTCACAAAATTCATAACTTTATATAATTAATCATATATAACTCATGCAAACTACACATAACAACTTTATACAAAATCACCATTCAACCGTAGAAAAATCATATAAACTATGAAATGAAACAATATTGTGTTGTGAAATTTACTAATTTATAATTAAATATTTTATAAGAAACTAAAATTTTTTCATACAATGTAAAATTAATAAAGATATTCATTAACTTTGTACATCTACAAACTCAATTTAAGAAAAAAAATGGAAGAACATGATCTTTGAATTTTTTTTAGTACTATAGTGTTTTCTTGTTGTTTTATAAGCTATATAACAGTTAGCTTAGAGTTTACTTGCAATGAAATTTTAAGTAAAAAGATAAATAAATACGTAAAAAATATACCAAAATGCATATATAAAAATACATAAAAATACCATTCCTAACATCTGTGATTTCTAACACGGGCTTAGAATGTACAAGTCGTGTTACTGTGTAATCACTCAAATAATTAGGATGTGCTATCTTTTTTACAAGCAATTAGCCAAATTGCTAATTTATCTACTTAAGTTTTATTTTGGGTTTTGGGCAATTGGACTATTAGACAATAATCGATTAAAACATTGGGTTGTGGGTTCGTTATTATTTTTTTTCGTTTGGTAATTCCGGATAGAGTGACAATTTTTTTTATGTAGTTGCACAATTTTTTTAGCAGTTGCACGATTTTTTTACGTAGTGGCACAATAGGTAAAAATTAATTTTTTTTTTCTACTACGTTCGTGAAAGTTAGGTGTTGCTGGTGCCACACCGGACACTTAGCTAGGACCGCCCCTGCAAGTATCTAATGAATAAGGTTATGCATTAAACATTTGTACAACCTCACTTATGTAAAAATGAGAATAAATAAGATTACACAAATGTTTAATGTATAATCCTATGAATTAAATACTTCTACGATCTCACCTGAGGAGAGGAAATGACATATGAGATGGAAAAGATGAAATCACTCTCACCTGAGGAGAGGAAATGACATATGAGATGGAAAAGATGAAACCACAAATGTGGTCGAATTAAGAAAACCGTAAATGGTTAGATGTTATATACAATTCCGTCATATTAATATGATAAATTTCGAAAAATAAATTAAATTTTTGATGAAATTGCAAGTCTGACCAAAAATCACAGTCCAAATGGCAAAATCATGGAACCTTACCTACGATTTCGATGCTTATACAAGCCATTTTTTAATATTTTGGTTATTTCCTAAGATTTTTTAAATAAAATTGATTAAATTTGTCTTTTTATCTCATAAACCTATCTTCTTTTACTTTACAATACAAAAAAAGTTATTGACGTAGCATATTACTTAATTTTTTCAAAAAAAAAACTAAATTTTTTTTGTTGTAAATAGTAATTAAACATCTTAAAGACAGTAGCGGAACTAGATGGGACGTTGGAGGTACTACAATACCCCAAAAAATTGTTTTATATATATAAAAAAATATATATATTTATAAGCAAGTTTCATGTTATTGTATCCACAATTAAAAATATTATAAATGTTTTATGTTTTTTAATGTCCGATATTAAATAACTACATATAATATATTGATAATAACTACATATAATATATTGATAATGTTTGTATCCTATTAAAATTCTTAATTCCACCCTACCAAAAGTCATTGGGTTTTGGCCTTTAGGGTCGGACTTCGGAGTACCGATTACGACTGCTTATTAATTATTGCACATGCATTGTAAATTTAACGTAGTTGGTTGTTTATTTTTCAACATAGTTTTAATTACAACCTTTTTAAGTGCAAAGTTGGAAGGATTATGCCTATAAAAGGGAAGAAGAGGTTTTCTCTAAAGACAGTTGATCAGATCCCACTTCTTTTAGTGGAAATGGGAACGAAAGGGGATACGTCTTCGATGCCAACCCATTTAATCTCTCTTGCGGTGGTTATTGTTTCTTTAAGCTTTACTCCATCCACTGACGCCACCTATCCTTACTCATCTCTACCACCTCCACCTAAGAGATCCTCAGCGTCATTAACTAAGCATCATTATGTTTACAAGTCACCACGTCATCCTGGGTTTCAGAAGTCTTCTCCACCACCACCACCACCTCATAAACAACATCAAAACATTATCTCACCGGATCCACCACATATAAAACCGCATCCGCCTACATCAAAGCCACCTTCATCACCAAATACACCCGTGCACAACCCTTCACCACCACCACCACCCGTTCACAAGTCCCTGCGACCTCCTCCACCTAAAAAACCTTACGTGTAATTGTCCACACTACAATATCTCCTCCACCGCCGGTGAAAAAGTACCCACCCACACATTACATGTATCTACGTAGGACAAAAAGGGTTTACAGTTGTACGGAAAAGTTATTGTATTTTGATCATACGTGTATTCACAAAAGAAATCAGTATAATAAAAAGTTGTTTTTGTTTTTCATCGTAAAGAAAAGACAAATTTACATAAATGATACCTATTGTTTGGCCTAATAAGCTATTTTGGTCAAGCAATTTTTTGTTACAAATACGGTCCCTGTGGTATGTATTAATTACAGCACCAATCCCTCTGTCGTTAAGTCTCACTATATATAGAGAAGTTAACTGCATGTAAAACGAGAGGTTTTTTTTTTTTTTTTTTTTTTTTTTTTTTTTTTTTGTGTGTGTGGGTTGTAAAAGTCGATAGATGGGAGCCAGACCATCAATTAGGTTCAAACGCCTAATCGGTGTAAGCGGTGATTAATTGACGTTTAGGCGGAGATTCTTTATTCTATTAAAATTTATTTTTTAAATTTAAATATTACTTATATCGTAACAAAATTAATAAATATGACAATTTTTTATGTTTATTTATTTATTTTGATATAATATATACAATTTATTCAAAAATTATTATATTTTAACAAATAAATATTTTAAATTTTTAAATATTAAAATTTTGAAAATTTAGAAGTATTCCTTGAAATTTAAAACATTTGATATTTAAAATTTGAAAATTTGAACATTTTTGATATAATATTTGAAAATTAAAAAAAAAAATTAAATTATGTTGCCTAGCTCCGTCTAAGCCCTCTTAGACCGATGTTTACCATAGTTGACTGGCTTTGCTTAATTTGACCGTCTAGCGCCTAGGCAGCCGCCTAGCTCGCCATTTACAACACTGTTTTTTTCTTCATATTTTATCTAAATATTTCCTTATTGACTTGAACAATTTACATACTTTTGTGTATTTTATATTAATTATATGAATAAAAAAATAAAATTGTATATATATATATATATATATATATATATATATATATATATATATATATATATATATAGAGAGAGAGAGAGAGAGAGAGAGAATCAAACAAAAATAGCAAATAAAGTGATAATGTGAAAACGCTAGTTTTAGGTTGTTATTCCATCACAAATATCGTATATGTTTACTATTTTAGTAAAGGGAAATCCACAACTACATCCCAATATTTGTTGGAAAATTGGTGTTAACCAATTTATGAAAATGAGTTTTTTCCCATTTTTTTAACACATCCAAAAATGGATTTATATGAATGACAAATTAATCCTTATACTAAAATGTTGGAAGAAGTAAATAAAAGAGTTTAATTGTTGGGAGAAAGAAAAGAAAACTTTAGGTACCTTTCTTGCAAATATGTATTTTCTTTGTAACTGAAATTGTAATTAATATTGCAATTTAGCTAATATGTAGTATAAATACTACTACCATACAACTATTTGAGGACACCAATAAGAATACAAAAACTCTATTCTTCTCTATTTCATTTTCTTAGTTTTCTTGCTAAATTAAATGAAAAATTCAGGCCTAATGAGGGTTCGTGTTTTCTAGAAGAACCACTTATAGTTGTTGTATCCTGGGAAAAAAAACACCCGATAGCGGACAAATTTGCTTTAAGAACAATGTGTTGAACACATGTCTCAACCTTTTCCTATTTTTTGTTTGTTTTCATATATTACCGGAATATTATTCTTACAATTTTAAAACAAAATCGTTTTTACGAAACGAACTAGAAATCGGAAACTATTTACTTTCATTATTTTGATATTGTACGATTTTCATAGGAAAAAAATGTTTTTTTTTTTTTTTTTTTGAAGCATCTTTGGTCATTAAGTCATTAATACATGTATTTGTTTTTAAGTATCGAATTTTCCAGCTTCGGTACTAATTCTATTAAGTACCTAATTGGTTAAGAAGCTAGCTTAACTCAAAAACACAATTTTGGTGTTGTTGTGAAATGCTCTAATCTGTCCCAATATTTGAAAAATCATAACTTAATCATGGGTGTTCATTTTTGTTTAAACTTATTCTCAAAGTTTGGTATATGAGTCTACTTTGTTTCATTAGTTTTGGCCGAAAGCTGTAACAACTCTAACTAGGGTGAAAAATACGGTTTTCACTGACTAGTTAGATTTTAACATCTATGATACACAGTTTTTGTCTGAACTGACATTTTGGGCTAAGAAATTTTGTCCATGTGTAATTCACAAACGAAAATTCAAATCAAAACTCACTTGTACTAGCTCTAAACCTAATTCAATACACTACATTCACTCAACTTTGGGTTGTAACCCGAGCTTCCCGGTTCAAACTCTTATTGGACCAGGATCCTCTTATTGGGCCTAATGGACCAATAAACCCTCAACTCGATTCTTCTCGGATAAGAAACCTTATTTGGGCCCTAATTGGACCCACATTCAATAAGCAATAGCATCTTGGACCATAAGAGTCATCATGTGCCTTATTGGGCCGAAAACCATATTCTTTAATTATATGGGCCGAAAACCCATATCTTTTACCATTTTGGGTCGTAAACTCATATGTGGGCCCACATGGATCGAAAATCCCTAATAGGCCAATACAATATCAATTACACATGAATTTAAGCCCAATACTCTTTTCTTTTCTTCCTCTCCAATTTCTCAGGTTTGATAAGAAAAAAGAGAAAATTTAATTAATTTAAACACTTGACACCTCACTAATGCATGGTGGAAATCCATGCATATTGTACACCGTATCTTTAGGAAATTAGGGCTTAACCATCATGCAAATACCACACTAATCTCTCTTTTCTCTCTTCCTTCATATTCTCGGTGATGTGTGTAGAACCAACTAGTTTTAATCCTACTTTAATTATCAAATAACACACAAAAGGCAGTGAACCTATCAATTGTGGTATAGCTAAATAAGCAGGGTATCGAACACAGGGAACGGCAAATTAAATAAAAAAAAAACTAATTCTATCTAAATAAAACAAATAACAGAAAGGGTTTTTTCTCTAGTTTTACAAGACTAGAAACTTACTAACTAGAACTAATGCAAGACTAGAAAAGAACGAATTAACTAGATTCAATAACGGGAAAGAAACTTCTGTTTAGTTCAACTCGGTTAACTTTATGGTTGATTTTAAGGTAATGGTGCAATGGATTAATTCTTTCGTTGGTTACCGATTCAAGTGATTAAGTTGTGTTCACTACCCTAATCCTTAGCAAATAAACTAATTCAAACAGTGGCCAATTGCTTAATTTAATTATATTTACTAGATTAATTATTCGGGTTAAGTTAGACTTGCAATAGTTAATTAATTCGTTATTCTTAATTAACCTCTTGTTCGATGGTCATCTTACAAGCTTGCACATAAATTTACTCAATTTCCTTATTAATCCTAGTTTCATATTCATTAATCCTAGACATATGATATAGTGGTCACGTATCATACGAGGTTGATAATCAATAGATGTTCATGCTAATCAATTATCTTCCTATTAACAGAAAATTTATTATCATTCATACACAAGGTTCTTTAGCAAGCTAAAATAACAATTAATCACCAACTTGGAATTAATCCTACCAATCAATCAAACCATATTGTCAACTTTGTATCCCCAAACAGAAGTATAAAGAAATTAGTTCATAACTAAGGTAAATAACAGCAAACAAATAAGTTCAAGTTGCTTAATCATGTTGACAAAACAAAAGAATTAAGTAGAATGATGAAATTACGCCTTAATTACTCCCGGGATTGGATTCTAGCTTCCTTGGTCGACTTCTAGGGTTCTTCTGGCTTCTTTTTCGCAGCTAAGCACTTCTGAAACTTCCCAGAATTCTCCCTTTTTCGCATTATAGAGTTATCTTTATATATGCATCCCGACTCGTCGAGTCATGTGGTGACTCGTCGAGTCCCTCTCACAATAGTCGTAATCTGATAACTATCTTGACTTCCGAATGCTTATCTTTCTGAATCCGCGACCGGACTCGTCGAGTCAAGGTTAGACTCGACGAGTAGAAGCCTTTTATGGGTGTTTTCTTTCTTCTTTCCACTCTTGAACTCCTAACCGCTTCTCTTGCTTCCTTTCGCTTCCGAGCTTCATCTTTGGACTGAAAAACATAATTTAACACTTTTAAGTACCTTTTGTCCATAATATGCAACAATTTAGCTAATATATGAATAATAAACTACACTTAATACACACTAAATATGCACATATCAAAATACCCCACACTTGTCTTTTGCTTGCCCCCAAGCAAAACTGAATTTTAGTACACTAATATTACATAAGACAATCTCAATCAAACCCAGCCATTATGCCAAGACCGCAACGCATGCATTTGTGTCTAAAATTTTCCTAATAACCCCCATACTCCAAATACTCACAATCCTCATAAACATTCGCCCGCTTTTTCCGAACAATGCTCATTTTATGCATCCCTCCGAATCCATCCTCAGAAAATCTCTTAACCTCAAGGTATTTTTGATTGAGCAACCCAAGCATACATAATCTAGACAATTACAATTTATGATACCACATTGGAGCTCTTTGGAATTCTTCACTTCTTTGACATTTAATCTTTAATTTCTTTGAATTCACCACCTTGTTGTTTGATTTTTGGTATCTTCAACTTTTTGAAGTTCTTCAGAATTTTCGATCTTCTAATTTCATACTTAACTTTGATGCTCCAAAAATTCTTTTCACTCAAATCCCTACATGCTTAAGCAGGGGCGCTCAACTTCAACCTTTATTGGTTAACGATAATAATTTTCCTGGATACATTTCTGGTACACGATGCTAAACATATTGCATCCTTCAAACTAAGCGAGGTCGTGTTTTTGTCCCATGATTTCACTGGAATAAGGAAGCCACAAATGCACTAGAACGTATATAGGCTCAACTAAACATTTAGGTTCTCATGCAATCATCAAATATAATACTAGCATGATCCCTAATTGCTTTACCAAAATTTTCTAAATTAATCCTAGCAAATTTTATGCAAAACTTTAAAAATTAACTAGTGTAACCAACCAACCCCCTACCCCTCACTTAATTTATGCAATGTCCCCATTTCATATTATGCATGATAAAGAACAATAAAATAAAAAGGGAATTGGAACAAACTCCCCTGGGATAGTAGTTGCAAGGTTGAACTTTTTCGTTTAAAGCTCCATCTTCAGCTGACTTTAGACATGGGAACAGCTCATCCATGCCTTGGGTGTCATGCGTCTCGTGTGATTGATAGCTCCAAAATATAAGAGAAAGACTCTTGGAAATGCTAGGAAAATGATCTTCAAAGAATAGAACCAATGCCCATATCAAATGTCATCAAATCTTCAGCTCAAAAGTAAGAAGAATGAGCGACTCGTCGAGTAAGTATGTAGACTTGCTGAGTTGAAGCACACAAGTAATAGAAAAAGGAAAACAAACATCAAAATTAAAATCCTAAATTACCCTAATAAACTAGAAGTTTAGAAAGAAAAAGAAAAGAAAACTCTAATGACGGGTTGCCTCCCGCAAGCGCTTCTTTTTGTGCGAGTCTTTAGCTGGACTCCCAACTTAATAAACATCTAATAAATTTGATGCCCATCCATCCATTGCATTAAATATTTTCTTTTGACCAATATGTAAAATTTGGCTCGTTGCTTCAAAAATTGGCCAAATGAGATTGAATTCATAAAACCCAAGAATGTTGACAAGGGTTGGAACAATTTGGATACTAATCAAAAATGGATCGTGCCTCAGAACTTTCTCCAAAGTTGGAGTCGTCACCCCACGCTTCGAAACACAAACCGGAAGAACAGGGGACCACGTCGTGGTAATGGTCAAACCACAACTTGGTTCCTGCAACTCAGGTTTTTCTTGTTCTTCATCTGACCCCTCTGCTAGCAATCTTTCTAGTTCCTCCAAATCTCTTTCTGGATTAAATTCTTCATCTTTTAACTCTAGCTCTTGTGACTCAGATTGTTCTTGTGTGTTGGGCAAGATGTTATCTAACCATCTATCAAATTTCTTCAAATCATCATGTGAGTCATAGTCCTCATCTTTTTGCTCATTTACCTGCACTACTTCCTCAAGAAAAGCATCAAAAGCATCGAGATTTGGAAAATACATAATAAAAATTAAACTATATAAAAAATTAATCAACAAATAAAAAAAATGATAAGAATTAGCAAATAAAATTAAATATTTACAACCGTTCCCCGGCAACGGCGCCAAAAACTTGATGTGTGTAGAACCAACTAGTTTTAATCCTACTTTAATTATCAAATAACACACAAAAGGCAGTGAACCTATCAATTGTGGTATAGCTAAATAAGCAGGGTATCGAACACAGGGAACGGCAAATTAAATAAAAAAAAACTAATTCTATCTAAATAAAACAAATAACAGAAAGGGTTTTTTCTCTAGTTTTACAAGACTAGAAACTTACTAACTAGAACTAATGCAAGACTAGAAAAGAACGAATTAACTAGATTCAATAACGGGAAAGAAACTTCTGTTTAGTTCAACTCGGTTAACTTTATGGTTGATTTTAAGGTAATGGTGCAATGGATTAATTCTTTCGTTGGTTACCGATTCAAGTGATTAAGTTGTGTTCACTACCCTAATCCTTAGCAAATAAACTAATTCAAACAGTGGCCAATTGCTTAATTTAATTATATTTACTAGATTAATTATTCGGGTTAAGTTAGACTTGCAATAGTTAATTAATTCGTTATTCTTAATTAACCTCTTGTTCGATGGTCATCTTACAAGCTTGCACATAAATTTACTCAATTTCCTTATTAATCCTAGTTTCATATTCATTAATCCTAGACATATGATATAGTGGTCACGTATCATACGAGGTTGATAATCAGTAGATGTTCATGCTAATCAATTATCTTCCTATTAACAGAAAATTTATTATCATTCATACACAAGGTTCTTTAGCAAGCTAAAATAACAATTAATCACCAACTTGGAATTAATCCTACCAATCAATCAAACCATATTGTCAACTTTGTATCCCCAAACAGAAGTATAAAGAAATTAGTTCATAACTAAGGTAAATAACAGCAAACAAATAAGTTCAAGTTGCTTAATCATGTTGACAAAACAAAAGAATTAAGTAGAATGATGAAATTACGCCTTAATTACTCCCGGGATTGGATTCTAGCTTCCTTGGTCGACTTCTAGGGTTCTTCTGGCTTCTTTTTCGCAGCTAAGCACTTCTGAAACTTCCCAGAATTCTCCCTTTTTCGCATTATAGAGTTATCTTTATATATGCATCCCGACTCGTCGAGTCATGTGGTGACTCGTCGAGTCCCTCTCACAATAGTCGTAATCTGATAACTATCTTGACTTCCGAATGCTTATCTTTCTAAATCCGCGACCGGACTCGTCGAGTCAAGGTTAGACTCGACGAGTAGAAGCCTTTTATGGGTGTTTTCTTTCTTCTTTCCACTCTTGAACTCCTAACCGCTTCTCTTGCTTCCTTTCGCTTCCGAGCTTCATCTTTGGACTGAAAAACATAATTTAACACTTTTAAGTACCTTTTGTCCATAATATGAAACAATTTAGCTAATATATGAATAATAAACTACACTTAATACACACTAAATATGCACATATCAAAATACCCCACACTTGTCTTTTGCTTGCCCCCAAGCAAAACTGAATTTTAGTACACTAATATTACATAAGACAATCTCAATCAAACCCAGCCATTATGCCAAGACCGCAACGCATGCATTTGTGTCTAAAATTTTCCTAATAACCCCCATACTCCAAATACTCACAATCCTCATAAACATTCGCCCGCTTTTTCCGAACAATGCTCATTTTATGCATCCCTCCGAATCCATCCTCAGAAAACCTCTTAACCTCAAGGTATTTTTGATTGAGCAACCCAAGCATACATAATCTAGACAATTACAATTTATGATACCACATTGGAGCTCTTTGGAATTCTTCACTTCTTTGACATTTAATCTTTAATTTCTTTGAATTCACCACCTTGTTGTTTGATTTTTGGTATCTTCAACTTTTTGAAGTTCTTCGGAATTTTCGATCTTCTAATTTCATACTTAACTTTGATGCTCCAAAAATTCTTCAAACTTTTTCTTGTAATTCTCTCTTTTTTTTTTTTTAACATGTACCTCACTTTTTTTTCACTCAAATCCCTACATGCTTAAGCAGGGGCGCTCAACTTCAACCTTTATTGGTTAACGATAATAATTTTCCTGGATACATTTCTGGTACACGATGCTAAACATATTGCATCCTTCAAACTAAGCGAGGTCGTGTTTTTGTCCCATGATTTCACTGGAATAAGGAAGCCACAAATGCACTAGAACGTATATAGGCTCAACTAAACATTTGGGTTCTCATGCAATCATCAAATATAATACTAGCATGATCCCTAATTGCTTTACCAAAATTTTCTAAATTAATCCTAGCAAATTTTATGCAAAACTTTAAAAATTAACTAGTGTAACCAACCAACCCCCTACCCCTCACTTAATTTATGCAATGTCCCCATTTCATATTATGCATGATAAAGAACAATAAAATAAAAAGGGAATTGGAACAAACTCCCCTGGGATAGTAGTTGCAAGGTTGAACTTTTTCGTTTAAAGCTCCATCTTCAGCTGACTTTAGACATGGGAACAGCTCATCCATGCCTTGGGTGTCATGCGTCTCGTGTGATTGATAGCTCCAAAATATAAGAGAAAGACTCTTGGAAATGCTAGGAAAATGATCTTCAAAGAATAGAACCAATGCCCATATCAAATGTCATCAAATCTTCAGCTCAAAAGTAAGAAGAATGAGCGACTCGTCGAGTAAGTATGTAGACTTGCTGAGTTGAAGCACACAAGTAATAGAAAAAGGAAAACAAACATCAAATTTAAAATCCTAAATTACCCTAATAAACTAGAAGTTTAGAAAGAAAAAGAAAAGAAAACTCTAATGACGGGTTGCCTCCCGCAAGCGCTTCTTTTTGTGCGAGTCTTTAGCTGGACTCCCAACTTAATAAACATCTAATAAATTTGATGCCCATCCATCCATTGCATTAAATATTTTCTTTTGACCAATGTGTAAAATTTGGCTCGTTGCTTCAAAAATTGGCCAAATGAGATTGAATTCATAAAACCCAAGAATGTTGACAAGGGTTGGAACCAGTTGGATACTAATCAAAAATGGATCGTGCCTCAGAACTTTCTCCAAAGTTGGAGTCGTCACCCCACGCTTCGAAACACAAACCGGAAGAACAGGGGACCACGTCGTGGTAATGGTCAAACCACAACTTGGTTCCTGCAACTCAGGTTTTTCTTGTTCTTCATCTGACCCCTCTGCTAGCAATCTTTCTAGTTCCTCCAAATCTCTTTCTGGATTAAATTCTTCATCTTTTAACTCTAGCTCTTGTGACTCAGATTGTTCTTGTGTGTTGGGCAAGATGTTATCTAACCATCTATCAAATTTCTTCAAATCATCATGTGAGTCATAGTCCTCATCTTTTTGCTCATTTACCTGCACTACTTCCTCAAGAAAAGCATCAAAAGCATCGAGATTTGGAAAATACATAATAAAAATTAAACTATATAAAAAATTAATCAACAAATAAAAAAAATGATAAGAATTAGCAAATAAAATTAAATATTTACAACCGTTCCCCGGCAACGGCGCCAAAAACTTGATGTGTGTAGAACCAACTAGTTTTAATCCTACTTTAATTATCAAATAACACACAAAAGGCAGTGAACCTATCAATTGTGGTATAGCTAAATAAGCAGGGTATCGAACACAGGGAACGGCAAATTAAATAAAAAAAAACTAATTCTATCTAAATAAAACAAATAACAGAAAGGGTTTTTTCTCTAGTTTTACAAGACTAGAAACTTACTAACTAGAACTAATGCAAGACTAGAAAAGAACGAATTAACTAGATTCAATAACGGGAAAGAAACTTCTGTTTAGTTCAACTCGGTTAACTTTATGGTTGATTTTAAGGTAATGGTGCAATGGATTAATTCTTTCGTTGGTTACCGATTCAAGTGATTAAGTTGTGTTCACTACCCTAATCCTTAGCAAATAAACTAATTCAAATAGTGGCCAATTGCTTAATTTAATTATATTTACTAGATTAATTATTCGGGTTAAGTTAGACTTGCAATAGTTAATTAATTCGTTATTCTTAATTAACCTCTTGTTCGATGGTCATCTTACAAGCTTGCACATAAATTTACTCAATTTCCTTATTAATCCTAGTTTCATATTCATTAATCCTAGACATATGATATAGTGGTCACGTATCATACGAGGTTGATAATCAATAGATGTTCATGCTAATCAATTATCTTCCTATTAACAAAAAATTTATTATCATTCATACACAAGGTTCTTTAGCAAGCTAAAATAACAATTAATCACCAACTTGGAATTAATCCTACCAATCAATCAAACCATATTGTCAACTTTGTATCCCCAAACAGAAGTATAAAGAAATTAGTTCATAACTAAGGTAAATAACAGCAAACAAATAAGTTCAAGTTTCTTAATCATGTTGACAAAACAAAAGAATTAAGTAGAATGATGAAATTACGCCTTAATTACTCCCGGGATTGGATTCTAGATTCCTTGGTCGACTTCTAGGGTTCTTCTGGCTTCTTTTTCGCAGCTAAGCACTTCTGAAACTTCCCAGAATTCTCCCTTTTTCGCATTATAGAGTTATCTTTATATATGCATCCCGACTCGTCGAGTCATGTGGTGACTCGTCGAGTCCCTCTCACAATAGTCGTAATCTGATAACTATCTTGACTTCCGAATGCTTATCTTTCTGAATCCACGACCGGACTCATCGAGTCAAGGTCAGACTCGACGAGTAGAAGCCTTTTATGGGTGTTTTCTTTCTTCTTTCCACTCTTGAACTCCTAACCGCTTCTCTTGCTTCCTTTCGCTTCCGAGCTTCATCTTTGGACTGAAAAACATAATTTAACACTTTTAAGTACCTTTTGTCCATAATATGCAACAATTTAGCTAATATATGAATAATAAACTACACTTAATACACACTAAATATGCACATATCACTTGGCCAAGAAGCAAAAATCACCACCTCTCTTCACTTTAAATTTCTTCAAACACTCTCCCTCTCTAGCACAAGAAATTCCTTCCTTCATCCCTTCAATTTTTCGTGAGTTAGTGTGTGTGTGTATGTGCTCAAGAAGGTCCTTCAAAACTCATACTAGGTAAGTTACTTCACACTTAAGTTGATTAACTCCATCTTATGCTAAAATATTCCCTCAAAACATTACCATTCTCGTGTTTATACTCCTAGAATCATCTTGTTTTCGAAGACTCCTTCAAACTTCTCTTCAAAATCCGACAAACACTAAGGTGAGCTTCTTTCTCCCTTGTTTTCGGTTTTACTATGTTTTGGGGGAGAATACAAGTTGGTTTGTGTTAAATCTATGTTTTTATGCATGATTGTGTGTATTTTCATGATATGTTGTGTAAATATTTTATGAAACTATGTTTAATGCTCATGAACTCGATATATCTTCAAGTCTTGAAGATCTTAGGAAAAACAAGTTACTGTATGTAACTCATTATGTTTGTTGAAAAGGTAAAACATGTTAAAGGATACATTAAAACTAAAGAAAACCTAATGAGGGGCCATATTTGACAAATAAGCAAAAAGTGTGCCTTTTTATGACACTCACGGTTTTAAAGGGAACAAAAGAGTCATTTTTTGGAAAAATATAGGTTTTTATGACATTCACGGTTTTAAAGGGGCCAAAAGAGTTATTTTTGATAAAATGGGCTTCTTTTGGGCCTTCTCGGTTTTTAATGGGCTAAAATGGTAATTTTTCATAAAAGGCGGCTTATTTGGAAATTCACGGCTTCATGGGTCTAAAAGGTAATTTTTGGCCTTAATGGATTTAAATTGTCATTTTCAACAAAAATGGGCCTTACGTGTAAATTCTCGGCTTAATGGGCCAAAAATGTCATTTTTATCAAAATTGGGCCTTTAATGTTAATTCTCGGCTTAATGGGCCAAAAATGTCATTTTTATCAAATATGGGACTCCCATAACCATTTACATGCTTATTGGGCCTTGTATACTCTTTACACGTTTGTCGGGCCTCACATACACATTTACATGCTTATTGGGCCTTGTATCCTCATTTCATGTTAATGAGCCTTGAATACCCATTTGCTTCCTTGTTGGGCCTTTACAACATATTCCATGTTACTCGAGTCGATAACATTTAATATATGACTTTTTATGAACGAATACATTTTTTTATTCACCGAGGCTTTGTGTTCAAAATACATACACGAAAATATTATTTAAAGCCTCATATGATGTGATAATATACTCGCGTAAACTTAGTTAAGGCTTTTTTAAGACATTCCTTCATTTGTACCTACCTAGTGTACAGTCGTAAGTCCTGTAGTTATAACCAGAGTCTCCTGGAGGGAGAGCGAGAGTTTGTGTATAGATCTATAAGAGGTATACGGCCGTACACCTGAGATGTTCGCTACAGCTAGACTAGACTAGTCTAGGGTGAAAAATGTTTTACCTTAAACAAGCGATGCCTGAAGAACGTCACAATAGGCATAACAGTCATATCAAGTATGGTTATAACGACTCATATAGAGATTAACAAACATAATAAGTTTATGGAATACCTACACTATATTTGATACATGTACGAACTATTCATTTCTACAACACCCGGGTCTTATGGTTTTTAAGACTACAACTCTTTTACAAGCAGAAAATATCAGATTTTCTGGGAAATACATTATACATTATCATTTACTTACTACAAAAAATATATGATTTTCTGGAACTCTCTCTTTATACATTTTCAAAAACATGAACACACATGCTTTAATATAAGATTTGAAACAAAACTCTCAAACCAATTTTATGGAAAATATAAGATTTTCTAGTGTTTACAAAATGATACAAAGTTTCTCATACAAACATGCTTATGAACTCACCAACATTATATATGTTGACATTTTTCAATATAACTTGTATTCTCAGGGACTCGTTAAGCAGGTCGGCCATCAAGAACATGTGGACTTTTTTTCCATCATACATTTAATATTTTGGCATGTAACTTTTGTGAACAAATACAATGATGTAAAACCATGTATGTTGTATTATTGAATGTGTGATGATGATGTTGTCTTTCATTCAATTATATACACTGTGATGATATTACAAGATGAAGTCACCCGCCCCCGGACGTTTCCGCCATCTGGTTCGGGGGTGTGACAGATTGGTATCAAAGCAATGTTTATAGTGAACTAGCATATCTAATCATACAAGATATGCATTTATAAACACATTGGGACTAAAATACTCTGAAAAAAATAAAATACATACCTATGTGTGCATTATTACAATAAGAAGAACTAAAAGTCTTTGGAGGAATTGAACATCGCAGTTAAACCCGGGTAGTTATGTAATCGTATTGGGGGTAAATATAGCCTGATCAACTATATTTATTCAAAATACGACCAACATGTGCTTGGGAGTGATCGTGGTGGACAATGAATCTAGAAACTTACCAACCTCGTATCCAAACAGTTTTAAGAAACCAAACATATATAATTAAAATACTATATGACTATTTTGGGATAACATATACTCTTCGCACATACACTTTCTACATGCTTCTCATGCCTCCATGTTCGCTCAGGCACCATGGATAAATTTCAACAAGGAGACCTCTACTACCATGTAACGCCCGTGTTTCTAGGCTAGGCATTAATATTAACATAATGATCTAGGTTAACCTTTGTAACTCATTTAGAAGAAATGAAAAGGAATTATGTGAATTATGTGTTTTATGCTTAATTATTAGGGTTTAATTAATTAAGAATAAAAATGAGCGTCGAAAATAAATATTAGATAAAGACGATATCTATTAAGAAACTTGTAGTGGGCATGACAAGGATTACGGATATATAAAGAATACCAAAATCCGAGTTATAACGAAGAAGTTATGACCTGTCGAAGTTTCGTGACAAAACCGGCACAGTGCCGAATGTCGTAAAAAGTGAGTTTTTGATAAACTACTTTTTAGCCTTAGTGATCTAAATGAAACTCGTAGTGTTCGTTAAACCGAGAGTAGATATAAAAAGAAAGCCCAAATCTGACTTTGTATGAGGAAGTTATGATTTTTCAAAGTTTCAGCTTAGTAGTAGACAACTAAAAACTCGAATTTTAGATCGAGTGATTTTTAGCCAACACAACCTAAACGAGAATCGAAGGTCTCATCAATAGGCCCTCGCATGCGCAGCCCACGTGCGAGCAGGTGCTGCCTTCTTCGGATCTGCTGCCGCATGTCTCCTTCTCAGCCCTTGGATCAGCAGCTTCAGACACTATAAATAGGAGGTGCGAACCCTCCCGGCTAAAGTTGGAAAATTGGCAATTTTGGCCCATTTTTCAATATTTTAGCTATTTTGACTTCCCCCGAAGCTCCGAGATCATTTCCAACGCCCGGAACACATCCCGGAGTGCCCGAGAAGCCCGAGAAATTTATTTTTTCGGTTTCGAAGCCCGACCCTCGCAGAGCCCGGTTTCTCAATAAAACTCCTGGTTTTATTAGAAACGATCGTTTTAGGCAATGAAGTGTTGCTCGGTTATCGTTAAATCAAGTGAGTGTATAGTCACTTTCACCTTACACATATATATGAAGTATTTTCTGTAAAATATGTGTTATGTGTAATTATATTAATGGTTTAATTAAGGTGACTGTTGAATAGATGTTTTATACAAGTTTTAAATTGTGTATGTATTTTTATCTACAAATATGTTGGGTAAAACATGGGTAGATAAATTAGATGATGTGTGATGAAATAAAAGTGATACGAGATATCGATGTTTAAGATGATTTAGTCATCTAGCAGAGTATAGACAACGACCACAGACTATTTAGATAGTCCAGTGGAACGTTAGCAGACTTGTAATCGGTAGGTATGTTTGAACTATATGTTTATAAGGTGTTCTCGAACTATATATTCATTAGGTGTTTTTGAACTATGTGTTCATCTGCTAGTTCTTCTTTTTTACAATATTACATGTCGGGGTACGGGAGCGTACGGGAGTACTTTATTAGTACTTTCCCTATACTTTTATTTTGAAGAGCTTTGGAGTCTTTGTTTCTTTTATGAAGTGATCGGACGAGCTTCATTAGTCAGTGATATAGATCATGAGTTGAGAGTGAGTGGTGAAATATGAGAAAAGCCTTACCTAAATGTTGGTGTGAATGGTGCAATATGAGAAGAGCGCTTACCCAAACGTTGGCCCCCGTCATTCAGCAGAGTATGGATGACAACCATGGAATATTCTAGACGGTGTTTGGAATACTAGCAACCTTGAAACCTATAAGTGGATGAACTATATGCTCATCAGCTGTACTCTAAAAACCCATTGACATGTATTGCCCGGGGGGGGGGGGGGGGGGAACTCCCGTAGGAAATACTATCGATGAATAAGAGCTATGGACTTAGCATATGGAAAACCCATTGACATGTATTGTGTGTGTGTGTGGGGGGGGGGGGGGACTCCCGTGGGAAATACTGTCGATAAATAAGATCTATGGACATAGCACATGGCGACGATGTGACTTCGTGCCTATTTGACATAAATTATTGAAGGAAAGCAATGTTGTCACCCTGGTGTTTGTCTTATTTGACATATATTGCAGAGGGAAGCAATGTTGTCACCTTGTTGGTTGTTTTATGTTAGGATGTCTTCTTTGACATAAATTGTTGAGGAAAGCAATGCCGTCACCCTTTGTGAAAATCCTTAGGCTAGGTCCCTTGTGATAGTTGTTTTAGGGACGTAAAGTGAGGATAATGGGAATGGGTAATTAGGGTTATTTGGTTGACGAAATTAATAAATTTATTATTGATTGAGAACTTAATAAGTTTATTATTTATTGTGGGTTGAAAACCCTATATGCTCACCAGGCTCCCAAGCCTGACCCACTCAGTTTAATTCTATCACAGGTATTGATACGAAGTTGTATTACACTGAGAGATTAAAATAGAAGTAGATCACTAGTGTAAATGAATGTAAGTTTTGTTTATGCTTATGTTTTTGTATTGAAAATGACATCCCAATGGTTTAAGTGAATAAAATACATTTCTTCGGAAATGATTTGATAACATATTTATCATATTTTTCTGGGAATAAATTCCGCAACACTTTTAATCAAATGGTTACTTTGAAATTATTTTAAAAGCATAAATTAAACCAGTCTTTTCTCGCCGTGAAATTGGGGATGTCACATACCAGGCCTTAGTGGCCAATGGATGGATTGAAGGAGAACCAGAAATGGTTCAAGAAGAAAATCCAGAAGCGATACCTGAAGAGTATTTGTAAATGGACTATGAGGATGGCGAATCTGCAGAGGAGTCGGATAAAGGAGAAGACATTGGGGAAATCCCTAGTGAACCTCACCCTTCGGAGATCCTACCAGACCAGCACACGGTGCAGGAGAGCACTACTGACCGTATACGCTCCCTTGAGGAAGAAGTATCCCACATCAAGCAACAACTCTTTACGACCGAAGCTAAGGACGTTCGAGCAGAACAGAGAGAATATGTGATCACTCGTGAGGCGAATGAGTTGGCTGAACTTCTGGTGTGTCATTTCGACATTTGAGTATCATCACCACTATCGATATGACTCTCTTTGTTTACTATTGTATGTAGGACCGACTCTATGATTAAGTGATTACACTACTCATAAAGCTGTTAGGCTGACGAATTATATTTTCTCTATCTATTGTACGCCTTTCAAAGGCGAATTTTCATAATATTTCTTGTTACTGTATAATTTCATCTTTCTGATATTGTCATATGCTATTTGTTCTATTCCTGATATTTCTTGTTACTGTATAATTTCATCTATAAGTAAAATCGCATCACCACAACCGTTAAACAATAAGGGATATCCAAGATCGTTATGTACTCATCATCTTCCTGCTCCATGATAGTAGATGCCCTAAAGGTACATTCGCAAGAACAAAAACACGACAGCTGCACAACCACCACCGCCACCTCCGCAAGAGATAAACTCTACAACATTCCAGGCAGCAGTCTCAGCTGCTGTCACCGCAGCATTGGCTCATATTCATAATGGAAATAATGGTGGCGGAAATGGTCAAGGAACTGGAAGCTCAAACAAAGAAATAAACCAAGGGCCTACAAAAGTCTGCACCTACAAATATTTCTGAAATGCCAAACTTCGAACATTCAATGGAACTGGTGGCATGATAGCCTTGAAGTGTTGGATTGAAAAGACCGAGTCTGTCTTTGAAATCTGCGAATGTCCGGAAGAAAGCAATGTGAAGTTCGCAGCATGGTCATTTGTTGACTAAGCCCTATCCTGGTGGAATGGTCATGTGAAGGCCATGACTTTTCTGATCACAAACGCTATACCTTGGGGAGAAATTAAGGAGATTTGATGGCAAAATATGGTCCCCGTGGGGAAGTGCAGAAAATAGAACAAGAGTTATGGAACCTCACAATGCAAAACTCAGACATCAAGGCCTACATTTCCAGATTCAGTGAGTTAGCGATGTTGTGCCCGGGTATGATCACTTCAGAGGGAAAGAAGATCGAACGATTCATTTGGGGATTAATGCCTCCATTTCAAGGAAACGTGATTGCAGCAAACCCTGAGACTTTTGACAATGCAAAACAGCTAGCTCAGAAGCTTTAATATCACGACAACAAGAAAGGTACCAAAACTGCTGAGACTGAAGCCAAGAAGGAAGGGAATAACAAGAAGAATGGGGTAAACAAACGAAAGGGGCGATAGAACCAGGGATCCTCTAAAAAGCAGTAAACCGTAGCAGTCCACACTACTACCGCTCTATTTGCACCAGCCCCAACCTCATCCTCGCAAACTACTACCAAGCCTTACGCAGGAACCTTACCGAAATGCAACAAATGAAACTACCACCACATTGGCGAGTGCAGAGAAATGCAGTGTACCAACTGCAACCGCAAGGGGCATACTGGCCGATACTGCAGATCTCTACCCCAACCAAACAAACAACCCAATAACAACAACAACAACAACAACAACAACAATAACGTCGGGGCCAATCATACTTGTTATGGATGTGGAGGAACTAGCCATTTTAGGCGAAACTGCCCCAAAGCCAACAACCAAGGTGCAGGAGGATCAGACAGGGTCCTGATATTGGGTAAAGGAGAGGCAGTTCATGACCCGATGGTTGTTACTGGTACGTTTCCCCTCAACAACACTTATGCATGCATTCTATTTGATAGTGGGGCTGAGTGGAGTTTCTTGAGTAATAAATCCAAACACTTACTAAACCAATAACCCCAAAAGCTAAGCGAAGACTTCACGGTGGAGATGGATAATGGGAAAACTGAAACAACCAAATATGTTTACGTAGGATGCACGTTAACATTAAACAATGACTCATTTCAAATAGATTTGATACCAGTTAATATTAGGAGTTTTTATAAGATAATCGGCATGGATTGGTTAAGCCCCCACCATGCTGATATTATGTGCCACGAGAAGGCTGTTCGTCTTCACCTCCCCAACCACGAAACCCTAATAATCTATGGTGATAAACCTGGTGCCAATCTTCGTCTTATCTCGTGCATCAAGGCACAAAAATACCCGCATAAGAAAAATTATGCCTTCCTCCCCATGTTGTGGATAAAATGAAAGAAGATATAAACATCATAGAGATCCCAGTTCTGGACGTATTTCCCGAAGACCTTCCGGGAATACCCCCAGAAAGACAAGTCAAATTTCGAATTGACCTAATACCGGGAGCCACATCAATTGCCAAATCACCCTACATGTTAGCTCCCGCCGAAATGCAGGAGTTATCTAGTCAATTGAGCGAACTCTTAGACAAAGGATTCATCAGACCAAGCTTGTCAAGAAGAAGGACGGATCCTTCAGAATGTGCATCGACTATCGGGAGTTGAACAAGCTCACCATCAAGAACCAATATCCACTCCCTCGGATTGATGATCTATTCGACCAGCTCCAAGGAGCCGGTTATTTTTCTAAAATAGATCTAAGTTCCGGTTATCATCAGCTACGAGTTCAGGGAGAAGATATCCCCAAAACTGCTTTCCGAACCTGATATGGTTATTATGAATTCCTTGTTATGCCCTTAGGTCTAACGAATGCCCCTGCAACATTTATGGACCTCATGAATCGAGTCTGCCACCCATTCCTCGACAATTTTTTAATCATTTTCATTAATGACATACTCATATACTCTCGAAGTAAGGAGGATCACGGTCAGCATCTACGTCAGATCTTGGAAACTCTTAAAGCTGAAAAGCTACATGAAAAACTCTCCAAATGCGAGTTCTGGATTAGCAGTGTGAATTTCTTGGGTCATGTAGTCAGTGAGGTAGGAATTCATATGGATACTTCCAAGATCAAAGCTATTGAAGGCTGGTCAATTCCGAAATTGCCAACGGAGATCAAGCAATTCTTGGGCATTGCTGGCTACTACAGAAGGTTTATTCAGAACTTCTCCAAGATTGCCAGGCCTCTCAGCACTCTAACCTAGAAGGGCGTACCCTTCAACTGGAGTGACAAACAGAAAGTTGTTTTTTAAACCCTGAAGCGAGCCCTCTGTAGTGCTCTGGTACTGTCTCTGCTAGAGGGAATAGAATATTTTGTGGTGTATTGTGAAGCATCAAACCAAGGGTTAAATTGTGTGCTGATGCAGCGTGGAAAAGTGACAGCCTATGTGTCCTGACAATTAAAGATCCACGAAGTAAATTACACCAGCCATGATCTCGAACTTGGAGTTGCGGTCTTCGCCCTAAAGATTTGGAGACACTACCTCTACGGTACAAAGTGCACCATCTTCACAGATCACAAAAGCCTCCAGTATATCTTGAATCAAAGGGAATTGAACATGAGGCAACGATGATGGGTCGAGCTACTCAACGACTATGAATGCGAGATCAAGTACCATCCGAGCAAGGCTGATGTGGTGGTTGATGCCCTGAGCAGGAAGAAATACACGAGTTGATAAAAGAAAACCCTAACATTAACCATCCAATCCCACTTGTCCATGCAAATCAGGGATGCTCAATTGGAGGCCCTGAAACCAGAAAATATTGCGACTGAAGTGTTGCGTGGGATGGAGAAGAATCTCAACATCAAAGAGGATAGAGCTTATTACATCATGAACCGAATCTGGATCCCAAGGTTTGGCTAGTTCAGAGACGTGGTCTTGAACGAAGCGCACAAGACAAGATATTCAATCTATCCTAGTGTTGATAAAATGTACTTGGATCTAAGGCAACAATATTGGTGGCCAAACATGAAAGCAGAAATTTCCACTTATGTGACCAAGTGGCTCACTTGCGCCAAGGTTAAAGTGGAATATCACAAGCCCTTGGGATTACTGCAACAACCCGAAATTCCCGAGTGGAAATGGGAAAGGATTATAATGGATTTCATAACCAAATTACCTAAGACAGCGGACGGGATGGATGCTATCTGGGTGACTGTCGATAGGTTAACCAAATCCGCCCATTTGCTGCCAATAAAGGACATGGTGAGATTACATGGGGTACCAATATCTATTATCACCGATTGAGATAGTAGATTTACGTCTCGATTTTGACAGTCGCTCCAGAAGGCATTGGGAACACAACTGGATATGAGCACTGCTTATCACCCTCAAACTAATGGCCAAAGCGAGCGAACCATCCAAACGCATGAAGACATGCTCCGAGCCTGTGTGATTGACTTTGTAAAAGCACGGGATACCCATTTTCCCTTAATTGAATTCTCGTACAAAAACAGTTATCACACGAGCATTAAGGTGGCTCCTTTCGAAGCTTTTTATGGCCGAAAATGCAGATCACCTCTTTGTTGGGTTGAGGTGGGAGACACTCAGTTGGAAAGAGGACAAACACCGAACAACACTCTTACAGGACCTGAGATCATTCGGGAAACAATGGAGAAAATAGTTCAAATCAGGGCATGACTCCAAGCATCACGAGACCAACAAAAGACTTATGCTGATAAACAGTGAAAGCCTCTTGAATTTTAAGTCGGAGATCGATTGTTGTTGAAGGTCTCCCCCTGGAAAGGGATGATCCGATTTGGGAAGTGGGGAAAACTAAATCCACGATACATCGGATCGTTCGAGATCCCAAGTTCATGAGGGTAAAGGAGCCATTAGGATTAGAGCCAGAAGAAGCATTGTTTGAAGACATCTGAAAGAAGAGGACAAGATTAGTTTAGATATTAAGAGAGCCCTTAATAAAACACCCAAATGTAATATTAAGGCTAGGATCCAATCACAATATATTATAACTTAGAAGAGGTATGCCGTAATCCAAGCTATAACATATTTGAAAGGTAGGTGAATGACGATTCACCAATTTCCACCACGAAAACTGAAATATTAAATATTAGGTTTTTGATTGGTTCTTAGAAATTCCTAGATTTTTTGAGATTCAATGAAATTTTCAAAGGCATGTTTCAATCTCGGGTGTGCCCTCCAAGTTTTGTGACTGGGATACCGAGGATCACAAAACGAGGTGTGAAGTAACCATGCAAATCACTTGGTACCCTTAAAGTTTATCACTCAATCGATGTGCCGATAAACCATACACGCTCCACCGATACTATAATAAACCTTAAGTCACCCTTTACCTACCTTGTTAAGTCCAAGTTAGTGTGCCGGTTAACCACACACGCTCCACCAACGACTTAAACAAAGTGTAAAGTGTAATTTCATGGATTAGCACCTTATTCAAATTTTTCCTAAAGTAACTAAGATTGGGAATTTAATAAAACATTTAGTTACTTTATAATATTCATCATACTTTTAATGAGAATTTATAAGTCATTGTCTTACCCGTTCGACTAACGACCCTCCACCGGTCAAGCAAGCGGTGGGTGAGAGTGGACACCCATTAAGTTGCCATTTTATAGGCAACAACCTTATACCCACCTTATAGACCGACTTCGTGAATGAGGCGTACTAGCGGTAAGACGACTTTTTTCTTATACATACATATATATATATATATATATATATATATATATATATATATATATATATAATTATTAAATCATAATAATATAAGTATAAGGGTTGATTTTTAACTTTTAAAATTCCAAGGGTTGGAACTAAAGTTTTTAACATGACTTTACTTGTTCCAAAACTTGAGGGCAAGTTTTGTTAACTTTCAAAACTTTTCATTTCTTGTAACTTATGAGTTTAATAGAGTAATAAAATGAAGACTCTTCATTTTTCTAACTCTTGTGTTCTTTTAATGGTTTTAATTCAAGTGACTTTTAGTTTTCCATAACTTGAGGACAAGTTATGGACTCCATTAAAACACATTATGATCAAGAATTAATCTACCACATAGGTTACAAATAATTCCTATGATCATCTAAACATCATAAGATCAAGAACATGAATATGAACACTTTCATGAATCAAAATTACACTTAAAACTTTGTAATTTTGATAACTAGTTGTTGTAAATGAATTAGCAAAGACATTACACCATCTAAAACAAGTTTTCAAGTACCAAAACAGTTTAGGGTAATGTTTCTAGTCCATTTCCAGCAACTAAAGTCGAAAATCTGCACTCTGTGGCTCCTACTCGCCGAGTGCATGAACCTACTCGGCGAGTAGGTTGAAGATACAAGTGAACTCGGCGAGTCCCCCCATGGACTCGGCGAGTTCATCAGGCAGAAAGCAAGCTTTTCGACTTTTTTCAACTTTTAAGCACAAATAACAAACAAACAAGCCTAGGCTCTGATACCACTGATGGGTTTTGAGCATTCTAACACTTCCTAAGTGTACATGTAACCCTAATAACCTTGGATCTATGTTTGTCTAATTATCATGCAAAGTTGAATTCCAAGGTTATATTCCTATCTAGCATACATGGGGAACAATTTTTAACTTGAATGAAAGATAGAATAACTTACCTTGTTGTTGCTTATGTTCCTTGAAACCTTGTGAGCCTAGCACCCAAGTGTGATGCCTCAAATGCTTCACACAACACCAAATGCTCTTGGAAAGACTTTTGAGAGAATACACACTTCTTAAAATCGGCCTAGCCCTCTTGTTTCTTATGTGTAACCGATTTTGGTGGAGAATGAGATTCTTATATTGTGTTGACACATCTAGGGTTACACCATGTAAACCCTAATGTGTCATGACTCTTCATTTCCATGACCCATGGGTTTTGTAACTCCCATGGAGCATCCATGGAGAATCCTATGGGTGGAACCCAACTTGATAATCCATGGAGCCTCTTAGCCCACTATACAAGATATGGATGATTTACATAATCAACCCATATATTTAATTAGTTATCTTTTGATCACTTAATTAAATCTAAATTAATTCTTGATCAAACTAATCAAATAATATTATTAATATATTAGAACTTATAATATATTAATAATCTCCAAGTGTTATTTCTCTCATTTAGACTATCCAATTGCATGGTGCCATGCAACCAAAATGGACCATGCCGGGTCGGGTCAAGTACATACCAGAAATAGTTATGGACTTAGACACCTTATCCAACAATATCAAGTATGGCTATAACGACCCACATAGAGATTAACAAACATAATAAGTTTATGGAATACCTATATTATATTTGATATATATATATATATATATATATATATATATATATATATATATATATATATATATATATATATGAACTATTCATTTCTATAAGACTCGGGTCTTGTGGTTTTTAAGACTACAACTCTTTTACAAGCAGAAAATATCAGATTTTCTAGGAAATACATTATACATTATCATTTACTTACTAAATAAAATATAGGTGTAACATCCCAAAAATCAAGACCAAAAATTTCATTTTTAAACCATTAATTAAACCTTAATATAAAATCATTCATCCAAAATCATAAGTCATTATCTTAAATCATAGTATCATTTCAAAACACTAGTTCATTTTATCAGAGTAAACATCCCACGCTAAACTTCTTGGTTTGTGCAATGCGATCATCCTGAGCTCTTCCCTCCACTACCGGAAGTACCTGAAACCAAAACTGAAAACCGTAAGAACGAAGCTTAGTGAGTTCCCCATACTACCACATAACATGTAACTAGGAGATACGGGCCCCACCCACACTCATGGAGATACGAGCCCCGCCCACACTCCGCTAACTAGGAGATATGAGCCCCGCCCACACTCTGCTATCTTTGAGATACGGGCCCCGCCCACACTCAGCTACTCGAGATACAGGCCCCGACCACACTTGCCTGCTATGAGTTATGGGCCCCGCCCACGCTCAGCTACTATAAGATATGGGCCTCGCTCACACTCAGCTACTACACTGACATACAAGTATATATAGTAGTGTTGATTATGATGGCATGTGCAGAATAAGAAAAGATCTAGTGAATCATCATACAAATTCAAGAACACAATGAGTAAATAAATCTTTGTAAGCTCATATTAGATCTAGAAAGGATATACAAATGGGTTTGTACACAATTTCTCTCTCTAGTCTAACACCCCAAATGGTTCTTTACATAATGGGACTCACTCACTTCCTATTTATAGGAAAGACTCAACCCATTTACACATACAAGATGGTAAGCCTAAAACACTACATCCAAGAGTGACTTTGCACCTTGACATTCTCCCCCTCAAAGTTAGGATTGGATGTCCCGGCTTCAGTCTCCAACGAGCTAGCGTGATCAAGACCAAACTCCCCTTGAAGTAACACCGGTCTTCACATCCGCAAATGAATATTCGACAAACCCGAGAAGCTTCGAATACCCATCATTCTCCCCCTTTTTATAATCAAAAAATGATTATAAAACCCATTAAGGGTGAGAAGCGCCCGAGGAATAAACTTCACAATATTCCCCCTTCATGTGTACCAAAAATGAATCACCAAAAATCTTGCACGGAAAAACAATCACGAAAAAGCCTCAAAAAATTTTAAAAAAGTGAAAAATTTTCACTTTTTGGGTGAAAGTTGCAAGATTTTCCAAAATCCGGGTAAAAACTGTCACTTTCTGAATTCTGCAGGGACCCATTGCGCCAAATACAGCCAAATATGGGAAACTCTACCCCATTTTCGAAACTGGGCATAAAATGTCAATTCGTACAAACTGCAGGAACCAGAAATATAAAATCTTCATTTTGTCGGCTTTGGGACACCATTTTCGAAATTGGGTATAATCTGACAAAATTTCAAAATCACTCCCAACCAAGTCGATTACAATTCTTCGCTTTTCTTCTACAAAACCTTGACAACTAACTCTTGTAGACAAACTCATCAAAAACAATCATCAAGCATACACCATTGAAATTGAACCAACATTGACTCCTCGATAACAAAGCAATTCACCAAACCAATTTGGGAACGACCATCAATCTGTAACGAATCATCCTTAGCTTTCATTCCAGTCAATATCAAAATTAATCGACTCTAGTAAACTCCAATTCAATCCTTCGTTCTCAATCTACTTCCCAATCATTCGAAAATCAATCCATTGATTCTACAACCAATTATTCCAAAACGATTTGACATTAGCCCCAAATCACCGTTCTTTACATTCACTATAGCGAATCCTCAAAATCAGTCGACATCACAATTCCAAATAGTTCGACCATCAATAACGAAAAATCGACAACCTGCGCTTTTCATCAACAACCACTCAATATCAAACCATCGATTCGTTAGTCTCAGGTCGTACCCGACTATCGATCATCTATACTCCAATAAACCCATTTCATTTTCCAGATCATCAATATCAAACCAAAGTCGACCATTGGAATCAAAATCAATCAGGCTTCAATCGGAACTAGCAACCCACGAAATCATCGACTATCCAAACCATCGATCGACTCCAGAAAAACCCGCTTTAATTCCATCTCAATTCCTAATGTCGACTAGACACCACAATTCTTCGAATCACTATCCTTTGGCATTCAGTTTTGACTCAAAGCGAACCTTGAACATACGATTGAGTATTGTTTCTCATCAAATCCATTGATTTGAACATTTTCTTGTAAAAGCTCACCATCGAATCATTCAATTTCAAAATCGAAAGCAAGAGTAGATTAAGATATCAATGTCGAAACCACCACACATCATTCCAAGACAAAATCCAGATCAATTACGAGTTCGAATTCTGATTTTAGTCTAACTTTCATCTATTTTGACTTTAAGTTTGACTCTGATCGATGATAAATGGATACGATATAGAAATCATTTGACAAAAATGAGATGAAATCGAATAATCAGTTTGAACACAGTGAATGGATCATAAACAGTAACTATCAAGTGAAATTGGGCTAAAATTTGGACTCAATAAACAATGATCATGTTTTAAGCTCAAACTAGTTGGATGAACAGTAATATCGAAAAAAATTGTGAAAATATGATTTTGATTTTGGGAATTTTGATCTAAACAAAACTAATTGGATCAACAATGGGGTTGAAACGGATTAGATCCAATGAGGCAAATCAATCAAAAATTGAAAAACGCAAAGTACAAATCGAAATCATGGATGTTTTGGAATCTATTTGATAATTTGAGATACCTTTTTGACGAATCGAGATCCATTTGCAACGAACGAATCAAATTTAGAAGATCTTTGTTCTTTTGGTGGAACAAGAAAATCTCCAATTTGAACATTGTACCACCCACTATGCGTGATGTACAACTCGTTCTTCGTGTTCTTCATCAAACCAAGAACATCTTCAAAAGAACCACCAACACATTTGGGTTTTGACTTCAAATTCATTGCAACCTTTGGGGATTGTTGCTTTGGAATCCAAATTTGCTTCACGGATTTCGGATTCACAACATTTGACGATTTTTGTGAATAAACCTGCTTGTTTTTCCTTCTAATCTTCTTCTTCTTTTTCTTTCTTATCTTTTTGCATCTTGAAGACTTGACTTCATTAACAAACCCACTTTCCACAACTTGAACTTTGTGAGTTTGAATCAAATCTTTTGGAGTTTGATACTTGTGAATTTCTTGGATCACCGAATTCCGATAAGGAATCATTCCTTCAAACAAATCACAAGAACACAAAATATCATTGGTTTGAACTCAAATCGAGCAAAAAAATTTTCATCATGAGAATCAACTTGAATCTTCTTATCATGAACTTCAAGAACATCACATTGAACTCCATTGTCTTGAACTTCAACAAACTTAAGAGCACGAAGATCATTTGGGTCTTCAATAAGAGAAACATATTTCTTATTGAACAAATATTTTTCTTCTCCATTCTTATCACAACTATGTGTTGATATGGACCATGTAATTTCAGCCAACCATCTAATCTCACAAAATGGTTGAAATATCAAGCTTCCTTGATCATCCTTCAACCCTCCATAAGAAACCATAGTTCCCCATTTAATCAAATTGTTTAACACGAGCCCATAATATTGATCTTTATTGACTTTGTATTTGATATCCTCAATGATCACAATCCAAGAATTGTACGGAAAATTCACCATGATCACAAAAACACGAAGATTTCTAGAGAGAGAAAGTGATTTTGAATGAGTTTTCTAGAGAGAGAAAGTAAAAATCACTTGAATTCTAGTTAAGAAAATAGAATTGTGAATAGAATCAATGATGAATTCGATTTTTAGAATCCAAAAACTCTCTAAAACACGAATATCAAAGATCAAAAAATGAATCACCAAATCAAGATTACCACCATGGATCAATTCTTAATCAAATCAAGAACACCCGCTCTGATACCAATTGTAGTTGTATTGATTATGATGGCATGTGAGAAATAAGAAAAGATCTAGTGAATCATCATACAAATTCAAGAACACAAGGAGTAAATAAATCTTTGTAAGCTCATATTAGATCTAGAAAGGATATACAAATGGGTTTGTACACAATTTCTCTCTCTAGTCTAACACTCCAAATGGTTCCTTACATAATGGGAGTCACTCACTTCCTATTTATAAGAAAGACTCAACCCATTTACACATACAAGAGGGTAAGCCTAAAACACTACATTCAAGAGTAACTTTGCACCCTAACAGTTTCACACAGAAAACAAGTATACTCCTAATCTAAGGCCCCACCTATCTTTGGGTCTCGCCCCTATCCTGCTACTGATGACTCATGGAACCCCATCCACGCTCCTGCTGGTAGTGAGATACGGGCCGCCGCCCACACTCACCTCCCTCCTAACTCAGGCCTCGCCCCTTCTCTGCTACTAATGAGATACGGAACCATGTCCATACTCGGCTAGTGATGAGATACGGGACCTCGCCCACGCTCACCTCCCTACTAGGCACATACAAGTATCACAAAGATAACAAGTATAACTACACATACACTACTGCCTCGTGTACCACCCGGCATCAGACCGAAATCCAGAACATATAAACTGCATTGGGTTAACCCCGGTAACGGATCTAAACCCGAACATATCACCATAAGTGCCTAGGGCTAACCCCCGAGTCTTCCTACTATACATAATCATAAGCATAAACATAATGGGCCGACATTGTGGCCATAGACCCATGCATACAATGAGGAGACTCACCTCGCACTGCTGAAGATACTCTTCTGGCTGCTAGTTTGCAATCCCCGGACTACTGATCCTTCAACTCCCGAACTATCAATACCCCAAAGTAACACTTAGACCACAATATTGATGGGTTTTGAGCATTCTAACACTTCCTAAGTGTACATGCAACCCTAATAACCTTGGATCTATGTTTGTCTAGTTATCATGCAAAGTTGATTTCCAAGGCTATGATCCTATATAGCATACATGGGGAACAATTTTAACTTGAATAATAGATAGAACTACATACCTTGTTGTTGTAAGTGTTCCTTGAAACCTTGTGAGCCTAGCACCTCAAGTGTGATGCCTCAAATGCTTCACACAACACCAAATGCAAAGTATAAACTTAAGAGAATACTCTAACACACTCAAAATCAGCCAAGCCCTCTTGTTCCTCTAGTGTAGCACTAGTGTAGCCGATTTTGGGGAGAGACATGGTCCTTATATAGTGTGTTGCATTAGGTAAAACCCTAATGTAACATGACTCTTCATTTCTCAATCCATGGGTTAACTCCATGGAGCATCCTATGGGTGAAACCCAACTTGATAATCCATGGAGCCTTTTAGCCCACTATATAAGATATGGAAGATTTACATAATCTACCCATATATTTAATTAGTTATTCTTTTGATCACTTAATTAATTCTAAATTAATTCTTGATCAAAACTAATTAAATAATATTATTAATATATTAGAACTTATAATATATTAATAAACCATATGTGTTATTTCTCTCATTTAGTTTATCCAATTGCATGGTGCCATGCAAACCAAATGGACCATGCCGGGTCGGGTCAAGTATTTACCAGAAATAGTTATGGACTTAGACACCTTATCCAACAGTCTCCCACTTGGATAAGTCTATTAACTATAACTGCAATACTTCAGGAACCGATCGGCAATCGTAGCTCTTTCAAGGTCTCTCGGAACTGAGAAGATGTTGATACGCCATTTAAGATAAGTGATCATATAATCCTCTGTTTTATATATCAGCCGGACAATTACATGGAGTAATGTCTTACTTATTGTCCAGCAGTTTGTTTCCCGGTTTCCGATTTGTTTGACAAAGAACTTAATTGAACACATCAACTTAGTTCTGACCGGGCCTGATACATAGGTCAAAACAAAATCATCGAGGGGCCCATATATCAGCTTCTAATCCAAGAAGGAACAGATAAAATTTGACTCATATGCTTGTTCTACCACTCATTAAATTACACACAAAAGCACGTTTTATAAGATCGAGTTACCAATGCGTTTTCGTACAATCAATGCATAACCAACTCGTAAGTAACAAATCATATCTCTAGGTTTGAAGACTTATATGATATTACTGTCTCACGATCACTCAAGATAAAATTCCATGAAGTGATTCCAGTGAGCGTGGGTTGATTCCAATACTCAGAACTTATGAGCACTCATGATTGTTGCAGCGATATCCAACACCTTAGACCTCTTCAACCAATCATGACAGTCTTGATTCATACCTACTTCCGATATATGACCGACTGTGGAGGTTCGAATAATATGATAAACCAAACATAATTATTCTGGAAGTCAAAACATGCAAAAGAAATATAGTAAACGATTGACAAAAGATAGTAACACTTTACTCATAAATAAACACAACTTTTATTCATCATCAAATGTCAATTACACTTTACAAATTTCATAATTTATCTAACTACTAAAACTTATATCATCCTTCAGCCCTATGCTCCGAGCATGTTGGAGATGCTTAACCCTACTCAGTCCCTTCGTGAGGGGATCTGCTGGGTTCTCATCCAATGATACCCTCTTTCCCACGAGGATTCCTTCTTCTATGCGATGTCTGATAAAATGATATTTTTTGTCGATGTGTCTGGATGTTCCGTGATCCCTTGGTTCCTTGGCTAAGGCAACAACACTTTCACTATCACAGAAAATTTCCATGGGCTCCTTTATAGCTGGTACAACTCCAAGGTCTCCAATGAAGTTCTTCAGCCATATTGCCTCCTTTGCTGCCTCGCTCGCTGCTATATACTCTGATTCACAAGTGGAATCAACCACTGTCTCCTGTTTGGAACTCTTCCAAGTGATTGCTCTTCAGTTTAAGGTAAACACCCAGCCCGACTGAGAGCGGAAATTATCCCTATCAGTTTGGAAGCTAGCATCACTATACCCTACAACTCTCAAGTCATCACTCCCAACGAGGGTAAGGACCCAGTCCTTAGTCCTCCGTAGGTACTTGAGGATATTCTTTACCGCAGTCTAGTGTGCCTTGCCAAGATTCCCCTGATACCTGCTAACCATGCTCAACGCAAAAGCTACATCAGCTTGAGTACACGTCATAGCATACATGATCGAGCCTACTGCTGAAGCATAAGGTACTTGACTCATTTATGCTATCTCATCCTCGGTACTTGGGCTTTGTGTCTTACTCAATCTGGCATTACTCTGGATGGGCAACTCTCCTTTCTTGGAGTTCTGCATGCTAAATCTTTTCAACACCTTGTCCAAGTATGTACTTTCACTAAGTCCAATTAGTCTTTTACTCCGGTTTCTCAAAATCCTTATCCCTAGAATATAGGCAGCTTCTCCTAGGTCCTTCATAGAGAAACACTTCCCAAGCTAGGACTTAACTTCCTGTAGAGTTGGGATGTCATTTCCTATGAGTAGTATGTCATCCACATACAATACCAAAAAGCTAACTATACTCCCACTAGCCTTGACATAAACACAAGATTCATCTTCAATCCTAGAAAAGCCAAATTCATTGACCTTTTCATCAAAGCAAAGATTCCATCTGCGAGGTGCTTGCTTTAATCCATAAAAGGATTTCTCAAGCTTACACACTCAATTAGGGTACTCGTTGCTGACAAAACCTTCTGGGTGACTCATGTAAACATCTTCAGTCAACTTTCCATTAAGGAAATCGGTTTTGACATCCATTTGCCATATTTCATAGTCATGAAATGCAGCTATGGCTAACATAACCATAATAGACTTAATCTTGGCTACTGGAGAAAAGGTCTCATCATAGTCCACTCCAGGAATTTGAGAGAAGCCCTTTGCAACCAGTCGAGCCTTATAAGTGTGTACATTACCATCCATGTCGGGGCCTGCCATGGCTTCCGTGTAGCTGTTAGGTTCATCCAGACCTACAGTGTCTCATCAGTAATAAGTGTCTCACCTTCCGCATTAATATGGAAACCATAGTAATGCTCAGGTGCATTCCTAACTCTCTTGGAATACCTCAGAGGTACAGACTCGTCAATTGGCTCAACAGGAGTTTCCTCCTCAAGTTGAGGGCTAGGGTTTGAAGTTCCTTCACCACTTGACTCTTGAAGTTCTTCAAGGTCAATTTGCCTCCCACTGTCTCCTTGGCTTATAAATTCTCTCTCTCGAAAGACTCATCTTCTTGCTACAAAGACCACATTATCACTAGGTCTGTAGAAGAGGTAACCAAAGCATCTTTGTGGGTAGCTGATGAAAATACACCTCTCGCTTCGGGGTTCTAGCCTATCATGAGACTTGCGCCTCACAAAAGCCTCGCAACCCCAAATCTTGATGTGGTCTAGTTTAGGTACTTTACCAGTCCACATATCGTGAGGAGTTTTGGCATCTTTCTTTGTAGGGACTAGATTAAGAATATGGGCGGCAGTCTCTAAGGCATACCCCCAGAATGAGATTGGTAGCGAAGCTCGACTCATCATGGAACGAACCATATCCAACAAGGTTCGATTACACCTCTCATCCACACCATTCAACTGCGGTGTCCTGGGAGGTGTCAATTGTGAGACAATCCCACATTCCCTAAGATAGTCGAGGAACTCTGAACTAAGATACTCACCACCTCGATCGGATCGAAGCATCTTAATGTTCCTGCCGAATTGATTCTCGACTTCCTGTTTAAATTCCTTAAACCTTTCGAAAGTCTCTGACTTATGCTTGATTAAGTAGACATATCCATATCTATTGTAATCATCAGTAAAAGTCAAATAATAACGATTAGCATCCTTTGTGGTATGTTTGAATGGTCCACACACATCCGTGTGTACAAGGTCCAACAAACCTTCACCCCTTTCACAAGAACCTATGAAGGGTGACTTTGTCATTTTCCCAAGTAAGCATGATTCGCAACTATCATATGACTTTAGATCAAATGACTCCAAGACTCCATCCTTTTAGAGTTGGCCTATGTGTTTCTTGCTTATATGTCCAAGACGACAATGCCATAGTGATGCTTTATCCAAGTTATTATTATTAACAGAATCAACACACAATACATTATTTCCTAAGTTATCAACCACAGACACAGTTTCATACACGCCATCACAAGGTATTTCTTTAAAATAAAGAACATTATTAAAGAAAGCATTAATCGAACCAACTTCATTATCAAATGAAAAGGTGAAACCTTGTTTATACAATGCATGAAAGGATATAATATTTCTTTCCATTTCTGGCGAATAAGAACATTTATTCAAATCTAAACTAAACCCACTACTTAGCGATAAAGTATAAACTCCAATCTTGGTGACAGGTGAAGCTTTCCTGTTTCCCATGATCAAGTTTATCCTTCCTCGCTCCACATTCTCACTTCTTCTTAGTCCTTGCAAATCAGAACAGATATGAATACCACAACTGGTATCAAGGACCCATGAGTTAGAATGGGGTGAGTTATTAGATAAGATAGTGTAAATACCTGCATGGTTGGGTTTAACTTTCCCATCCTTCACATCTTGCTGGTACTTTGGGCAGTTCCGCTTCTAATGTGCCTTTTCATGGCAATAGAAGCATTCAGCCTCTTTTGGGTCAGAAGAAGGAGTGACGAAACCTTTCTTGGTTCCACTTGAAGAAGGCCCATCAAGGGTCCTAACCTTGGTACCCTTCGAAGAACTCTTTCACTTCTTCCCTCGTCCTTTCCCGATTGCCAAGACAGGGGCGGAGTTGGTAGGAGTAGGAGTAGTAACAACCGCCTTATCCTTAAGACCACTTTCCGCGGTCTTTAAGAGTCCTTGAAGTTTGCTGAGAGTGACCTCTTCCTTGTTCATGTGGTATGTCATGCGGAATTGATCATAACATGAAGGTAAGGAGTGCAAAATAATATCTATTGCTAGCTCCTCGGGGAAGTTCACATTAAGCTTCAGCAAGCGGTCCACAAACCTTTGCATTTTCTGCATGTGGCCCGTGATGGGTTCTCCATCCTTCATTCGGGTTGTTATCATGGAGCAGATGATTTCATACCTCTCTTGTCGTGCACTTTGATGGTATCTTTCCATCAAATATTGGTGCATTTCAAAAGGGTAGTAGTCCGCGTAGGACTTTTGGAGGTCAGCTGTCATAGTGGCCATCATGATGCATGCCACCTTGGTGGCATCCCTTTCATGTGCCCTAAAGTCAGCGATCTCTTGAGGAGTAGCAACTGTCTCATCAATCTCCTTAAGCTCCTTATCGAGGACATATTCTTTGTCCTCGTAGCGGGTAATCATTCGGATGTTTCTGATCCATTCATTAAAGTTGGATCCATCAAAAGTGACTTTCCCACACAAGTTCATAAGAGAAAAGGAGCCATTAGGATTAGAGCCAGAAGCAACAGTGTTTGCAGACATCTGAAGAGAAGAAAAGTTTAGTTTAGAAATAGAGATAGTCCTTAATAAAACACCCAAATGTAGTATTAAGGCTAGGACTCAATCACAATATATTATACTTAGAAGAGGTATGCAGTAATCTAAGTAATAACATATTTGAAAGGTAGGTGAATGACGATTCACCAATTTCCACCAAAGTTAAAATATTAAAATATTTAATTTGGTTCTTAGAAACTCCTAGATTCTTTTAAGATTAAATGAACTTTTCAAAGGCATGTTTCAATCTCGAGTGTGCCCTCCAAGTTTTGTGACTGGGATGCCGAGGATCACAAAACGAGGTGTGAAGTAACTATGAAAATTAGTTAGTACCCTTAATAAATTACCCCTCAATTGATGTGTCGGTTAACCACACACGCTCCATCGATACTATGATAAATATTAAGTCACCCTTTACCTACCTTGTTAAGTCCAAGTTAGTGTGCCGACTAACCATACACGCTCCACTAATGACTTAGACAAAGTGTAAAGTGTAATTTCATGGATTAGCACCTTATTCACATTTTTCCTAAAGTAAATAAGATTGGGAATTTAATAAAACATTTAGTTACTTTATAATATTCATCATACTTTTAATGAGAATTTATAAGTCCTTGTCTTACCCGTTCGACTAACGACCCTCCACCAGTCAAGCAAGCGGTGGGTGAGAGTGGATACCCATTAAGTTGCCATTTTATAGGCAACAACCTTATACCTACCTTATAGACCAGCTTCGTGAATGAGGCGTACTAGCGGTAAGACGACTTTAATCTTATACATATATTATTATTATTATTATTATTATTATTATTATTATTATTATTATTATTATTATTATTATTATTATTATTATTATTATTATTATTAACTTATAATATTATAAGTATAAGGGTTGAATTTTAACTTTTAAAATTCTAAGGGTTGGAACTAAAGTTTTAATCAGGACTTTACTTGTTCCAAAACTTGAGGGCAAGTTTTGTAACCTTTCAAAACTTTTCATTTCTTGTAACTTATGAGTTTATTAGGGTATTAAAAAGAAGACTCTTCATTTTTTATAACCCATGTGTTCTTTTAATGGTTTTAAAGCAAAGTGACTTTTGGTTTTGCATAACTTGAGGACAAGTTATGGACTCCATTAAAACACATAAAGATCATGAATTAATCTACCACATAGGTTACAAATAATTCCTATGATCATCTAAACATCATAAGATCAAGAACATGAATATGAACACTTTCATGAATCAAAAATTACACTTAAAAACTTGTAATTTTGAGAATTTGTCATTGTAAATGGATTAACATGAACATTACACCAACTAAGACAAGTTTTAAAACACCAAAACAGTTTAGGGTAATATTCCTAGTCCATTTCCAGCAACAAGAACCAAAATTCTGAAAACTGCAGCCTCTACTCGTTGAGTAGCTTGCATTTGGTCATGGACTCGGCGAGTTCATACGAGCAGAAAGCAGAAAACTGAATTTTTTAAGCAGTTTGCACAAAAGTCCAACAAGCAAGCCTAGGCTCTAATACCACTGATGGGTTTTGAGCATTTTAACACTTCCTAAGTGTACATGCAACCCTAATAACCTTGGATCTATGTTTGTCTAATTATCATGCAAAGTTGATTTCCAAGGCTATGATCCTATCTAGCATAGATGGGGAACAATTTTAACTTGAATAATAGATAGAACTACATACCTTGTTGTTGTATGTGTTCCTTGAAACCTTGTGAGCCTAGCACCTCAAGTGTGATGCCTCAAATGATTCACACAACACCAAATGCAAAGTATAAACTTGAGAGAATACTCTAACACACTCAAAATCGGCCAAGCCCTCTTGTTCCTCTAGTGTAGCACTAGTGTAGCCGATTTTGGGGAGAGACATGGTCCTTATATAGTGTGTTGCATTAGGTAAAACCCTAATGTAACATGACTCTTCATTTCTCAATCCATGGGTTAACTCCATGGAGCATCCTATAGGTGAAACCCAACTTGATAATCCATGGAGCCTTTTAGCCCACTATATAAGATATGGAAGATTTACATAATCTACCCATATATTCAATTAGTTATTCTTTTGATCACTTAATTAATTCTAAATTAATTCTTGATCAAAACTAATTAAATAATATTATTAATATATTAGAACTTATAATATATTAATAAACCATATGTGTTATTTCTCTCATTTAGTTTATCCAATTGCATGGTGCCATACAACCAAAACGGACCATGCTGGGTCGAGTCAAGTATTTACCAGAAATAGTTATGGACTTAGACACCTTATCCAACAAATATTCCAAAAGTCAATCCAGGTCAAAATTGGTCAAAGTCAACCTCCAGTCGACTATGACCCGCTGAGTTGCTCTACCAACTCGTCGAGTCCATGCTTCTCCAACTCAATACAACCACCGATCCTATCCGTCGAGTCTAGCAAGAACTTGACGGGTTCTCCTTCAATCTTACAATCGGGACCATCTTAGACCGACTCACCGAGTTCATCCTTGAACTCGTCGAGTTCGTCTCCCTCTTATGAATGTCCAGACTATGACTTGTCGAGTTGTATGAACCACTCGTCGAGTCCATCTTCATAAACTAAGAAGATTGCCTTAGACTTGCCGAGTTCCTCATTGAACTCGCTGAGTACGATGATCTTCATACCCGCTATGGACCCAGATTGGCTGAGTCCCATACCAACTCAACTCAAACCCTTTAACAGAAGGGTTTTTGGGCGAGAAAGTAGACTGACTCGCCGAGTCCCATAAGTGACTCGCCGAGTTCCTCTATGTCTCATTCTATTTAGAAAATTTCTAAGCCAAAGAGCTTCTCCCAAAGGTATATCTGGGCTCCTAAGATCGGTATAACATGTAAAGTCTCTGCCTTTTCTTCCATGCATGGCCTTTTGAGGCTTAAAAGTCCATAAGAATCCCTTAAAGCTTGCCTAAGGGTTTCTAATGGCATAAAGCTTGCACCTTTATGCCTTAACCATTCTCAGGGACTCTAGATCTGAAAAGATCTTTGCTTGGGACGTCCTTGTCCCATAGATCAAGCTCCATGGACCAAAACTCTTATAAAATGGACATAAAGAGATCTAAGAAACTATAAACCAAGATGAAGACTTTATTACGAGAATATGATGGAAATGGGATGGTGAACTTCTTCTTGAACTCTTAAGCTCCTTCTTCTTCTTCTAACTTCCAAGAACACATAAGACACTCAATAATGGCTCTCACACTCTAAAAAGGCTCTAGGGTTTTGTGGGTTAAGCCCTGGACAATGGAGGCTACAAATGAGACCTGATGGAATAAGAATGAGATGTTTAAATAGGGTACCAAGTCCGAATTTTGGGTTTCCCAAACCAAGACCAACTCGCCGAGTCGGTCTACCGACTCGTCAAGTAGGTCACTAAACCCGCGACGCAAAACGCGCTCCTACTCGTCGAGTTCCTCCCTAGACTCGATGACTAGACCTCTTGACTTAGGGTTTTTCTTTTCCTTTCTTCATCTTTTGAATTTGGGGTGTTACAACTCTCCCCCACTTAAACTAGACTTCATCCTCGAAGTCCGCAACATCTACTACTCTACAACCTCTCACAGCATACCTATATAGTACATACTTTGCATGCTCGTCCAATCCTCGGAGGGCCACTTCCGTTGGCCTTCCGTCCAATCTTCCGCATAAGCAATTCCTTGGAGGTAAAAACCTCGAGAGCTCTTCTAATCACTAAAAATTATGGGAACACTACTCTTACCAGACTGATGATCCTTTCGGTACTCCCCGAGTACTTATGCTGGACATCATAGGGGTTCATCCCCCCCATTTTTTTCCTGCACGTTCACTGGACATTCCCAGGGAAACTTCCCAAGAACAACAACCTTTCTTTCCTCTGTGAAGGACAAACCCTTCGCTGTATCTACGTCTCTAGCCACTCCCAGTGCCAGTCACTTCCCTGTCACCTATTGAATGCTTTCTATTTCTATATATTGTTACTGAAAACCCCTCCCAGTGAATGGATCAGATAATCCTTCGAGTAAAAGACTCACACCTGCAACGGTTAGACTGAAACGAGAGTTGCACAATAGGGTCAAACAATTTCCTCTGAGATTATTCAACCCTGCTGTGAGTGGCGTAGCACCTCTCGGTCAACTAGCTGCTCCACCAGGAATTTTCTTATCGCTATCCCAGACCGAAGGTGCTGCTATCTCATGTCCGCTTTCTGGACTAACCGAGGCCACCCTGGTCCCAACTAATCTGCTGCAATATGGGTTACCAGACTCCCACCGGTTATTGCACCCAAGCTCAATCGCTCAGTCGCTCTCAGCGACTTCTGAAGAAAACTTCGGCTATCTAAAGTTGCTCTGTCTACCTTGCCACTCTGGCTCTCTAGACCTAGGATCCTCGATCCCCTACTTTGAATCTAAGGTCTTTATCAAGTGCCACCTGCGCTGCTAAAATCCCACGGGCCTCGCCCACGGGTCTCACCCAAACTATATCTAGAGCGGTCTCTCCCTCTAGTCTCACCTGTACTACTACTAACATACGAGCCTCACCCACGGGTCTCACCCAACTGTATCTTGGAGTGGCCTCTCCCTCACGTCTCACCTTTATAGGGCTATGCAGGCGTGCCTCCATACTAAATCTCAACGAACTATGTCTACCTTATCATGATCATACTAATTAGGAGATATGGGCCTTGCCCATACTCCGTTAACTAGGAGATACGGGTCATCGCCCACACTCCTCTAGCTGGCTACTAACAAATGTTGCGGCTATCCCGCAGTCTTACCACACTCCTCGTGTCGTCTCTAAACTGACTACTAATCCGAAAGCATCCCATGCCGGACATTCACACAATCTGTATCTTGACTCACCCGAGTCCTGCTGGCGATCCTCCAACCTGGTTTTCCAAACCAGCTATCAACTAACGTGAATACTATAGTCATCCCGTAGCCTCACTACACTTGCCGCACTGTCTACCTACTGGTGAATGCTATGGCTATCCTGTAGTCTTACATCCTAGCTAAACTCACATCCTGCCAAGAAATCTTCAACCTGGTTTCCCAAACCTCTCATCTACTAATCGCAATTACATGAACTCAACAATGGGAAGTTTCCTAAACTCCCAACTCACGTGTTTCTCATTCCGAACAACCACTCGGACTATTATCCTGCTCAACAAAGTTGAGGACTCATTCCAATTCCTCACTTACTTCTGCTCCTGAATACTTGGAGGGTTCTCCCCCACTTTGATTCAACTAGCTCCTTACAACTTATTGTCTGGAAAGTATTCCCAATCCTTCTTACCACTCCATAAACGTTCTGCTAAAAACTGATGCTTACTGCTGCTAGTGCTCCAAAGCTAACCAATAGCGTGACACTACCATCCTTGAATGCTAGCGAAATACTTCGAGAGTCCTAATTCAAGCTTGCTACACTGACCGCATCCTGAGAAACCTGCTCTAAAAGGGTACAACTACAGACTACTACTCACAAATCCATGGTATGCAAATGGCATATAACTCATTCATAGGTAGGACACATAATATTTTGAAATACACTTTCTAACATTGAAGCAGTACCATAACAATAAAATCGTCACAGGAAGGAGAATTCAAATTACATGCTAGCGATCTATTGCGACTCGATCTTGACTTCCTGCGGAATCATGAGCGTTAGAACCTGGACTCCCTCTCTCTGTCGAAGTATCTGCGATGAATCCTGAGCTGCCTTAACCGCTATACTGGGCCAATTTTCCCTGATATGACCGAGCTGATGACAACGATGGCACAAGTCTACCTCCAATGTGCATTCCCGACGATTGTGAGCCTTCCACCCGCACCTGCCGCCCTTAGACCTAATGCGAACATTCTCGCATGCCTCTTCATCCCTTGCATGTCCATCACGACCACTCAGGTCTCTGGTGTCAAATATAGCAACGGTCGACTGCACAGATTGCTGAGCCTGACCAGAAGTCTGCTTCCTCTTCCTTAACTACACACATGAACCAATCTCTTGCTCCTGAGTCACCTTGACTACTTCATCAACCGTCTGCGCAGTCATTGTCTAACCCTAAAACCTAGTGGTTACCCTATCAGTAACACGCTCAATAATGTCGGGTAACTCCTCGCGTACGGCTCGCGAAACCTCCATAGCGATCCAATCTTGTAGTGAACTCTTCTGAAAACAAGTTGTATAACCCACCTCCAATCCCTGACGGCAAGATCTAATAACTGGATCCTTCCTCCCGAGGGATCCCAGAGATCCATAAACATCGGGCCCCAGAGGAGCCCCTAACTTCCCCACGGTAATCTCGGCACGGAAGGCCTCGAGACGGCTATCCAAAATCTCCAAAACTCTCTCCTTGACTGTACCGAAGATCAAAGGAGTCTGATCTAGAATACTGCGCGTGATCTCAGTTGATACAAACTCTCTCATCTGCTCCTCGAGCTGATTGGCTCCTGAACCTGAGCCCGATCCCTCACCGGCGTCTGAACCGCCAACTGGTCTACCCCGTAGCGTCACCATGCTGCAAAGATATCATAACAATCATCTGAATACTCAATACTATTGAGGGATCACACACACACACACACACACACTACAAGTTCCCCGGTTTATCTCAACCCTTCTTGAATCGAGTACATATCCTCTGCTTTCAGTAGTATGGGCCCCTACTACCTTCCACGTATATCCGTACTTTCCTCAAGAATTGCTTCAACTACACCAAGTCCCTTTCACTACTACTAACACTCCTCCCAGCACTACTCTCATCCTAGGCTTGCCCTAGGGTAACCTCCAACCTGAACCCAATCCTCAGCTACTGAAGGTATCTTCATAATGCCAATTATCTACTACTTGAATACCATCACATGTGACGAGGCTCAGATAATCCTTCGAGTAAAGGACTCGTCCCTACAACGGTTAGACTCAAACAAGAGTTACGTAATAGGGCCAAATCCAGCACTCTAAGATTATTCAACCCTGATCACATGTGACTTGACGTAGTCACCTAATGGCTAACTCCCATCACTCAGAGCTCCATAATGCACAAAGCAAGAAGCATTCAGACAAAAAGGAAAATCTAACCAAAACACAATCAAACAATTCTATCAACATATCAGGAATATATACTAGCATGCAATTCATAAAGCTCATACACATAAAACAGGCACATAAGGCATCCTCCTAGATCCTTAGTCCTAAACTAGCATGTAGTTCTAATACTCATAACATAAACTTGTATGGGTAATTTGGGAGAACTTACTTGAGATCGGTTGATTGCATGCACCACACCCCTTTTCTTCGTTTTCCAAGTTCTTTTCTCTTTTCAAAACTCTTTTCTTTCTCTATAAATTTTTTTCTTTTTCTCAACGCTCTTTTTTCTAAAAATAAATTTCCTTTCGAAAACTTTCATATCAATTCCTCAGTTTCAGTCCAGACACACCCAAGAGTGTATCCGAATCCCTCAAACCAAGGCTCTGATACCAAGTTGTAACATCCCAAAAATCAAGACCAAAAATTTCATTTTTAAACCATTAATTAAACCATAATATAAAATCATTCATCCAAAATCATAAGTCATTATCTTAAATCAAAGTATTATTTCAAAACACTAGTTCATTTTATCAAAGTAAGCATCCCAGACTAAACTTCTTGGTGTGTGCCATGCGATCGTCCTGAGCTCTTCCCTCCACTACCAGAAGTACCAGAAACCAAAACTGAAAACCGTAAGCACGAAGCTTAGTGAGTTCCCCATACTACCACATACCATACACATAACATGTAACTAGGAGATACAGGCCCTGCCCACACTCTGCTATCTTTGAGATACGGTCCCTACCCACACTTAGCTACTCGAAATACGGGCCCCGCCCACACTCGCCTGCTATGAGTTACGGGCCCCGCTCACTCTCAGCCACTATGAGATACGGGGTCCGCCCACACTCAGCTACTATACTGACATACAAGTATCCCACAGAAAACAAGTATACTCCTGATCTAAGGCCTCACCTATCTATGGGCGTCGCCCCTGTCCTGCTACTGATGAGTCATGGAACCCCGTCCACTCTCCTGCTAGTAGTGAGATAAGGGCCCCCGCCCCCGCCCACACTCACCTCCCTCCTAACTCGGGCCTTGCCCCTACTCTGCTACTAATGAGATACGGAACCCGGTCAATACTCGGCTAGTGATGAGATACGGGACCTCACCCACGCTCACCTCCCTACCAGGCACATACAAGTATCACAAAGACAACAAGTATAACTACACATATACTACTGCCTCGGGTACCACCCGACATCAGAATGAAATCAGGAACATATAAACTGCATCGGGCTAACCCCGATAACAGAACTAAACCCAAACATATCACCATAAGTGCCTAGGGCTAACCCCCGGGCCTTCCTACTATACATAATCATAAGCATAAACATAATGGGTCAGCATTGTGGCTGTAGACCCATGCACACAGTTAGGAGACTCACCTTGCACTGCTGAAGACCTGCTGATACTCTTCTAGCTGCTAGCTGGCAATCACCTGGACTGCTGATCCTTCAACTCCCGAACTATCAATACCCCAATGTAACACTTAGACCACAATATTCCAAAAGTCAATCAAGGTCAAACTTAGTCAAAGTCAACCTCCAGTCAACTATGACTCGATGAGTTGCTCTACCAACTCGTTGAGTCCATGCTTCTCCAACTCAATACAACCATCGATCCTACCTGTCGAGTCTAGCAAGAACTCAAAGGGTTATCCTTCAGTCTTAGAATTGGGACCATCTTTAAATGACTCACCGAGTTCATCTCCCTCTTATGAATGTCCAGACTATGACTCGCCGAGTTGTATGAACCACTCGTCGTGTCCATCTTCATAAACTAAGAAGACTGCCTTAGACTCGCCAAGTTCCTCATTGAAATCGCCGAGTACGATGATCTTCATACCCGTTATGGACCCATAATGGCTGAGTCGCATACCAACTCAACTCATACCCTTTAGTAGAAGGGTTTTGGGGCGAGAAAGTAGACTGATTTGCCGAGTCCCATAAGTGACTCACCGAGTCCCTCTATGTCTCATTCTATTTAGATGATTTCTAAGCCGAAAAGCTTCTCCTAAAGGTAGATCTGGGCTCCTAAGATTGGTATAACACGTAAAGTCTCTGCCTTTTCTTCCATGCATGGCATTTTGAGGCTTAAAAAGCCATAACAACCCCTTAAAGCTTGCATGGGGGTTTCTAATGGCATAAAGCTTGCACTTTTATGCCTTAACCATTCTCAGGGACTCCAGATATGAAAAGAGCTTTGCTTGGGACGTCCTTGTCCCATAGATCAAGATCCATGGACCAAAACTCTCATAAAATGGACATAAAGAGATCTAAGAAACTATAAACCAAGATGAAGACTTTATTACCAGAAAATGATGGAAATGGGATGATGATGCTGATGGGTTTTGAGCATTCTAACACTCCTAAGGTGTACATGCAACCCTAGAAACCTTGGATCTATGTTTGCCTAAAATACATGCAAAATATGATTTCTGAGGTTCTTAATCCTATCTAGCATACATGGAGAAATTTTAAACATAAATTTTAGCTAGAATTACATATCTTGTAGTTGATTTGATTCCTTGAAAACCTTGAGAGCTTAACACCCCAAGTGTGATGCCTTAAATGTTTCACACAACACCAAATGCTATTGGAATAAACTTTGAGAGAGAATGTCACACTTAGAAATCGGCTTGCCCTCTATATTCCTTCTAGTGGCCGATTTTAGTGAGCTTCATATCCTTTATATAGTGTGTTACAATTAGGGTTACACCATGTAAACCCTAATGTAACATGGCTCTTCATTTCCATGACCTATTGGTTTGTAACTCCCATGGAGCATCCATGGAGCATCGGATGGACCTTAGCCCAACTTGATAATCCATGGAGCCTTTAGCCCACTATACAAGTTATGGATGATTTACATAATCAACTCATATATTTAATTAGTCATCTTTTGATCACTTAATTAATTCCAAATTAATTCTTGATCAAAACTAATTAAACTATTATTAATATATTAGAACTTATGATGCCATGCAACCCAAATGGAGCATGTCGGGTCGGGTGAAGTACGTACCAAAAATAGTTATGGACTTAGACACCTTATCCAACAGTCTCCCACTTGGATACGTCTAATAACTATAATTACAACTATGACTTCAGGAACAGATTAGCAATCGTAGCTCTTTCAAGGTCTCTTGGATATCAGCCGGACAAATACATGGAACAATGTCTTACTTATTGTCCAATAGTTTGTTTCCCGATTTCCGATTTGTTTGACATTGAACTTAATTGAACACATCAACTTAGTTCTGATTGGGCCCGGTACATAGGTCAAAAAAAATCATCGAGGGGCCCAGATATCGCTTCTAATCCAAGAAGGAACAAATAAAATTCTACTCATATGCTTGTTCTACTACTTGTTGAATCATACACAAATGCACATTTTATAACATCGAGTTACCAATGCGTTTTCGTACAATCAATGTATAACCAACTCACATCTCTAGGTTTGAATACTTGTATGATATTACCGTCTCGTGATCACTCGAGATAAATTCCATGAAGTGATACCAGCGAGTGTGGATTGGATCCAATACTCATAACTTATGAGCACTCATGAAGTGTTGTAGCATCTCTTTACATGTCAAACCACATGGCCCTCTACAAGCCAACTTCATATTAGTCTTAATTCATATCTACTTCCAACATATTACCAACTGTGGATAATTTGAATAGTAAGTAAAACATAACATAAATATTGTGGAAGTCAAAACATGCAAAAGAAATAATAGTAAATGATTGACAAAAGATAGCAACACTTTACTCATAAATAAACACAACTTTTATTCATCATCAAATGTCAATTACACTTTACAAATTTCAAAGTTATCTAACTACTAAAATTAATATCATCCTTCAACCCTATGCGCCTTGTATGCTGGAGATGCTTAGCCCTACTCAGTCCCTTCGTGAGGGGATCTGCTGGGTTCTCATCCGATGATACCCTCTTTGCCACGAGGAGTCCTTCTTCTATTCGATGTCTGATGAAATGGTATTTTCTGTCAATGTGTCTGGATCTCCCGTGATCCCTTGGTTCCTTGGCTAAGGCAACTGCAATTTCACCATCACATAGAATTTCCATAGGCTCCTTTATAGTTGGTACTACTCCAAGGTCTCCAATGAAGTTCTTCAACCATATGGCCTCCTTTGCTGCCTCGCTTGTTGCTATATACTCTGATTCGCAAGTTGAATCAGCAACTGTTTCCTGCTTGGAACTTTTCCTAGTAATTGCTCTTTCGTTTAAGGTAAAGTCCCAGCCTGACTGAGAGCGGAAATTATCCCTATCAGTCTGGAAGTTAGCATCACTATACCCTACAACTCTCAAGTCATCACTCCCACCGAGGGTAAGGACCCAGTCATTAGTCCTCTGCACGTACTTGAGAATGTTCTTTACCGCAGTCCAGTGTGCCTTTCCAGGGTTCCCCTGATATATCTGTTGACCATGCTCAATGCAAAGGCCACATCAGGATGAGTACATGTCATAGCATACATGATCGAGCCTAGAACAGAAGCATAAGGTACTAGACTCATTTCAGCTATCTCAGCCTCTATACTCGGGCTCTGAGTCTTACTCAATCTGGTGTTACACTGTATAGGTAAATCTCCCTTTTTGGAATCCTGCATGTTGAACCTCTTCAGCACCTTATCCAAGTAGGTACTTTGACTAAGTCCAATTAGTCTTTTACTCCAGTCTCTCAGAATCCTTGTCCCGAGAATATAGGCAGCTTCTCCAAGGTCCTTCATAGCGAAACATTTCCCAAACCAGGACTTAACTTCCTGCAGAGTTGGGATGTCATTTCCTATGAGTAGTATGTCATCTACATACAGTACCAAAAAGCTAACTATACTCCCACTAGCCTTGACATATACACAAGATTCATCTTCACTCCTCGAAAAGCCAAACTCTTTGACTTTCTCATCGAAGCAAAGATTCCATCTGCGAGGTGCTTACTTTAATCCATAAATGGATTTCTCAAGCTTACACACTCTATTAGGGTACTCTGTATTGACAAAACCCTCTGGCTAACTCATGTAAACATCCTCAACCAACTTTCCATTAAGGAAAGCTGTTTTGACATCCGTTTTCCATATTTCATAATCATGAAATGCAGTAATAGCTAACATAACCCTAATAGACTTAATCTTGGCTACTGGTGAAAAGGTCTCATCATAATCAACTCCCGGAGTTTGAGAAAAGCCCTTTGCAACTAGTCGCGCCTTATAAGTGTGTACATTACCATCCATGTCGGTCTTCTTCTTGAAGATTCATTTGTACCCAATTGTCTTGCGACCTGGTACATTGTCAACCAAGTCCCCAACCTGATTGTCATACATGGACTGTATCTCGCTGTCCATTGCCTCTTTCCATTAGCAGACTCGGGGCCTGCCATGCCTTCCACATAGCTGTTAGGTTCATCTAGACTTACCACTGTCTCATCACTGATAAGTGTATCACCTTCCGCAGTAATATGGAAACCATAGTAATGCTCAGGTGCATTCCTAACCCTTGTGGAGTGCCTCAGAGGTACAGACTCGTCAATTGGATCAACAGGAGTTTCCTCCTCAAGTTGATTGCTAGGGTTAGAGGTTCCTACACCACATGAATCTTGAATTTCTTCAAGGTCAATTTGCCTCCCACTGTTTCCTTGGCTTATGAACTCTCTCTCTCTCTCTCTCTCTCTCTCTCTCTCTCTCTCTCTCTCTCTCTCTCGAAAGACTCCTCTTCTTGCTACAAAGACCACATTCTCACTAGGTCTGTAGAAGAGGTAACCAAAGGATTTTTGTGGGTAGCCGATGAAAATACACCTCTCACTTCGAGGTTCGAGCTTATCGTGAGTCTCGTGTCTCACGAAATCTTCGCAACCCCAAATCTTGATGTGGGACCATATTAAGGATATGGGCGACAGTCTCTAAGGCATACCCCCAGAATTAGATTGGTAGCAAAGCTCGAATCATCATGGAACGAACCATGTCCAACAAGGTTCGATTACGCCTCTCAGCTACACCATTCAGCTGTGGTGTCCTGGGAGGAGTCAACTGTGAGACAACCCTACATTCCTTAAGATAGTCGAGGAACTTTATACTAAGATACTCACCACCACGATCGGATTGAAGCATCTTAATGTTCCTGCCCAATTGATTCTCGACTTCCTGTTTAAACTCTTTAAACCTTTTGAAAGTCTCTGACTTATGCTTGATTAAGTAGACATATCCATATCTACTATAATCATCTGTAAAAGTCACATAATAACGATTAGCATCCCTTGTGGTAGTTATGAAGGGTCCACGCACATCTGTGTGCACTAGATCCAACAAACCTTCAACCCTAGCACAAGAACCTGTGAAGGGTGACTATGTTATTTTTCCAAGTAAGCATGATTCACAACTATCATCTTATTTTAGGTCAAATGACTCCAAGACTCCATCTTTTTGGAGTTGGCCTATGTGTTTCTTGCTTACATGTCCCATACGACAATTCCATAATGATGCTTTATCCAAGTTATTATCATTAGTAGAATCAATACACAACACATTATTTCCTAAGTTATCTACAACAGACACAGCTTCATACACACATCACAAGATAATGCTTTGAAATAAAACACATTATTAAAGAAAGCATTTATTCCACCAACTTCATTATCCAAAGAAAAGGTAAACCCTTGTTTTTACAAAGCATGAAAGGAAATAATATTTCTTGCCATTTTAGGCGAGTAACAACATTTATTCAAATCTAATGTAAACCCACTACTTAGCAACAAAGTATAAACTCCAATCTTGGTGATAGGTGAAGCTTCCCTATTCCCCATGATCAAGTTTATTTTTCCATGCTCCACATTCTCACTTCTTCTTAGTCCCTGCAAATCAGAAAAAATATGAATACCACAGTCGGTATCAAGGACCCAAGAGTTAGAATAGGGTGAGTGATTAGATAATATAGTGTAAATACCTGCATGGTTGGGTTTTACTTTCCCATCCTTCAGATCTTGCTGGTACTTTGGGCAGTTCCGCTTCCAGTGTGTCTTGTCATGGCAATCAAGCATTTAGCCTCTTTTGGGTCAGAAGAAGGAGTGACGAAACCCTTCTTGGCTCCACTTGAAGAGGAGCCATCAAGGGTCTTACCGTTGATACCCTTCGAAGGGTTCTTCCTCTTCTTCCCTCTATTTTTCTTGATTGCCAAGATAGGAGCGGAGTTTTGGGTAGGAGTAGGAGTGGTAACAACCGAATTACCTTTAAGACCACTTTCAGCGGTCTTTAGAAGTCCTTGAAGTTTTCTAAGTTTAACTTCCTCCTTGTTCATGTGGTATGTCATGCGGAATTGATCATAGCACGAAGGTAAGGAGTGCAAAATGATATATAATGCCAACTCCTCGGGGAAGTTCACATTTAGCTTCATTAAACAGTCCATATACCTTTACATTTTCTGCATGTGGCCCGTGATGGGTTCATCATCCTTCATCCGAGTTGTTATCAAGGAGGAGATGATTTCATATCGCTCTTGACGAGCACTCTGATGGTAGCGGTCCATCAAATCCTGGTGCATCTCAAAAGGATAGTAGTCCTCATAGGACTTTTGGAGCTCGGTTGTCATAGTGGCCATCATGATGCATGCCACTTTGGTAGCATCTCTTTCATGTGCCTCATATTCAGCGATCTCCTCAGGAGTAGCAGTCGGCTCGGGTACCTTAAGCTCCTTGTCGAGAACATATTCTTTGTTCTCATACCGGGTGACCATCCTAATGTTTCTGATCCAATCTGTAAAGTAGGATCCATCAAAGATGACTCTCCCACAAAGGTTCATGAGAGAGAAGGAGCCGGTAGGGTTTGAGCCAGAAGCAGCATTGTTGGAAGACATCTGAAAAAGGAAGAAAAACAAGTTTAGTTTAGATATAAAGATAATCCTTAATAAAACACACAACTGTAATACTAAGGCTAGGACCCAATCACAATGTATAATAAGTTAGAAGAGTGATTCCGTAATCTAAGCTATAACATATTTGAAAGGTAGGTGAATGACAATTCACCAATTTCCACCACAAAAAACTAAATATTAAATTATTAGGTTTTAATTGGTCTTAGAAACTCCTAGATTCTTTTGAGATTCATTGAACCTTTTTCAATGGCATGTTTCCATCTCGAATGTGCCCTTCAGGTTTTGTGACTGGGATGCCGAGGATCACAAAACAAGGTGTGAAGTAACCATGCAAATTACTAGGTACCTTAATTTCTTTTTACTCAATCAATGTGTCGGTTAACCACATGCACTCCACCGACCTATGAAAAACCTTAATTCACCCTTTACCTACCTTGTAAAGTCCAAGTTAGTGCGCCGGTTAACCACACACGCTCCACTAATGACTCAATCAAAGTGCAATGTGTAATTTCATGGGTTAGCGCCTTTTTCACATTTTCCTAAAGTAACTAAGATTGGGAATTTATAAAAACATTTAGTTACTTTATAATAATCATTATACTTTTAATGAGAATTTTTAAGTCATTGTCCTACCCGTTCAGTTTATGACCCTCCACCGATCAACGAAGCGGTGGGTGTGAATGGACACCCATTAAGCTGCCATTTTATAGGCAACAACCTCATACCTCCCTTATAGACCGACTTTATGAATGAGGCCTACTAACAGTAAAACGACTTGATCTTATATATATATATATATATATATATATATATATATATATATATATATATATATATATATATTAACTTATAATATTATAAAGTATACGAGTTGAATTTTAACTTTTAAAATTCTGGGGTTGGAACTAAAGTTTATTAAGATGACTTTACATGTTCCAAAACTTGAGGGCAAGTTTTGTAACTTTACAAAACCTTTCAATTCATAACTTATGAGTTAAATGGTTCATTAAAATGAGTAACTTTTATATTTTATGTAACCTATATGTTTAATAATGGACTTTAAAATAAAAACTTTTGGTAATCCATAACTTGAGGACAAATTATGGATCTCATTAAAACACATAACGATCATGAACTAAGCATTAAACAATTTTAACAAGTAATCCCTATGATCTATCATGAACTCATAAGAACATGAATATTCATATCAAAATTTCAAGAACATATGAACACATATAAACATGGAATTTTGATATTAGCCATTGTAAATGGATTAGAACAACCATTACACCATCTAAAACAAGTTTTAAAACACCAAAACAATTTAGGGTAATGTTTCTAGTTCATTTCCAGCAGCTAAAATAAAAAATCTGCATTCTGGTTGACCAACTCGTCGAGTGCAAGAATTGACTCGCCGAGTTTGTTGAAGATACGCTTGGACTCGTCGAGTCCCCCCATGGACTCGACGAGTCCCTTGGGCAGACAACAAGAATGTTGACTTTTTCAGCTATTTTGCATCAAGTATCAATCAAACAGCCTAGGCTCTGATACCACTGATGGGTTTTGAGCATTCTAACACTCCTAAGGTGTATATGCAACCCTAAAAACCTTGGATCTATTTTTGTCTAAAATACATGCAAAATATGATTTCCGAGGTTCCTAATCCTATCTAGCATACATGGGGAACTTTTAAACATAAAAGTTAGCTAGAATTACATATCTTGTAGTTGATTTGATTCCTTGAAAACCTTGAGAGCCTAGCAGCCCAAGTGTGATGCCTTAAATGTTTCACACAAAACCAAAGTCTCTTGGAATAAACTTTGAGAGAGAATGTCACACTTAGAAATCGGCTTGCCCTCAATATTCCTTCTGGTGGCTGATTTTAGTGAGCTTCATATCCTTTATATAGTGTGTTACAATTAGGGTTACACCATGTAAACCTTAATGTAACATGACTCTTAATTTCCATGACCCATGGGTTTGTAACTCCCATGGAGCATCCATGGAGCATCATATGGACCTTAGCCCAACTTGATAATCCATGGAGCCTTTAGCCTACTATACAAATTATGGATGATTTACATAATCAACCCATATATTTAATTAGGCATCTTTTGATCACGTAATTAATTCCAAATTAATTCTTGATCAAAACTAATTAAACAATATTATTAATATATTAGAACTTATAATATATTGATAAACCATAAGTGTTATTTCTCTCATTTTAGTTTATCCAATTGCATGATGCCATGCAACCCAAATGGACCATGTCGGGTCGGGTCAAGTACATACCAAAAATAGTTATGGACATAGACACCTTATCCAACAGATGTTGGATCTACAAACTTCTTCTTGAACCCTCAAGCTCCTTCTTCTTCTTCTAACTTCCAAGAACACATAAGACACTCAACAATGGCTCTCACACTCTAAAAAGGCTCTAGGGTTTTGTGGGTTAAGCCTTGGATAATGGAGGCTACAAAGGAGGCTGATGGAATAAGAATGATATGTTTAAATAGGGTACCAAGTCCGAATTTAGCGTTTCCCAAACCCATACCAACTCGTCGAGTCGGTCTACCGACTCGTCGAGTAGGTCACTAAACCCGCGACTCAAAACGCGCTCCTACTCGTCGATTTCCTCCCTGGACTCGACGAGTAGACCTCTTGAGTTGGGGTTTTTCTTTTCCTTTCTTGACCTTTTGAATTTGGGGTGTTACAATAGGATTTTTTGGAACTCTCTCTTTATACATTTTTAAAAACATGAACACACATGCTTTAATACAAGATTTGAAACAAAGCTCTTAAACCATTTTTATGGAAAATATCGGATTTTCTAGTGTTTATAAAATGATATAAAGTTTTTCATACGGACATGCTTATCAACTCACCAACATTATATATGTTGATGTTTTTCAAAATAACTTGTATTCTTAGGGACTCGTTAAGCATGTCGGTCATCAAGAACATGTGGACTTTTTTTTGTACTTTATTTTCCATCATACATTTAATATTTTGGCATGTAACTTTTGTGAACAAATACAATGATGTAAAACCTTGTACGTTGTATTATTGAATGTGTGATGATGATGTTGTCTTTGCTTCAAACATATACATTGTGATGATATTACAAGATGAAGTCACCGGCCTCCGGACGTTTCGCTGTCTGGTTCGGGGTTGTGACATTTTTGTAAAATTCATAATAAATTGTAGAAAAATCATGTGCACTTGTGCAAGTAGTCCCTGGAAAGCTAAGAGACAGGGATACTGGATTATGAAATTAGATTGTATTTTTGATAGTTTTAAGTGGGGATAAAGAAGTCTTGAACAGACTGCATTGTTTTGTGAAAAACAAAAAAACTTTGTTTAGTCAAAAACGACTTCAATTTTGTGTAAAACAGCTTTGGACATCAGAAAACAACTTGGTTTTACTTTAAAACATCACATTTTAAATAGTTTTGTTGAAAGTAAACATCAATTTTCTGATATCATAATTTATGCATCAGTTTCAAATTTTAGAATTCCTGCATCATAAATCTAGTTTCACGATTATTCAAATATAGATTTTAATTATGTTGAGTTTTGTCCAAGCAAAAGGTAAACATATTTTCTTAAAATTAGAATTCTAATCATTTATATTTAGTGTATAAATGATTTCAGAAATGTCACCATCCAAAGTGGAATAATTTCCGAAGTAAACTGTATGGATGCTAACTCCATTGAGTGATGGATTGATATGGGTGCTACACGCCATGTGTGCTTAAAGAAGGAGTGACTCAAGATTATAAGGTTGTACAAGTTGATGCAAAAATTTATTTTTGAAATTGTTATTCTAAACACTTAAATTTGGTGTTTAAAACATTCTAGAAATGGTATCACATAGAAAAGAGCTAACACTAAATGATGTATTGTATATTCCATTGATCAGGAAGAACTTAGTGTTTTGATGGTTGTTGAACAAAAATGGATTTTGTTTGGTGTTTGAGTCCAATAATTTTGTACTAGCTTTAAATGGTATGTTTATAGGCAAGTGTTATGCGAATGGTGGAATGTTTAAATTCCATGTAGTGGCTAATGAGCCTAATTTCAGTGAATTGGATAACTCTTCCGCTTACTTTCTTAAATCCTCTAATGTGTGGCATGCTAGACTTGGACATGTTAATTTTGATAGATTATGATGGTTAATCAAACTTGAACACATACCTCACTTTCATATAATTCAAAATATTGATGCAACATATGTGTTGAATCAAAATTAATACACCAGGCATTCAAGTCCATTGAAAGGACAACTAAACCCTTTGGATTGATTCACACAAATGTGTGTGATATGAAGTCGAATTCATGTAAATGTGGAAATAAGTACTTTCCCACTTTTATTGACGATTACACTAAACTTTGCTATGTAAATTTACTTGAAAGTAAAGATTACACAATATGCAAGTTTAAAGTGTATAAAACTGAAGTTGACAATATATTCAACGAAAAGATTAAAAGTACTAAGAAGTTCTTGTGGATGTGAATATATAACCATTTGAAGAATTGTGTCACAGAAACGAAAAATCATATCTTAAAATATATGTCATGTTGATAAGTTATGTTTTCCCCAGTGAATGTGGGGGTATCTATACTGTAAGCTAACTACCATTTAAATAAGGTACCCCAAAAGAAAATGAATAAAACACCACACAAGTTATGGTCGGATATAAAACAATCTGACAAATACATTCAAATGTGGGGGTGTCTCGCAAATATGTTATACCTAACCCAATGATTGTAAGGATTGTACACTAGATTATTGGTTGCATCTTTATTGGTTATGCACAAAACAATAGTGTTTATTATTTTTCTTGTACACTAATGGAATCAACAAATGCATCATACTTTGAAAATGTATTTCGATGTCTTAATAAATAAAAGACAAGTGCTCCAAAACAATTGGGCATAAAGAATACTCTCATGAATAAGAAAATGGATGAATAAATAGATCATGATGGACTAAAAGGGGACAAGTGAGAAATCATTTGGAGATGATTTATGTATGTATATGGTTGAAAGAGAGCCTCAATCTTTCAAAAAGGAATTCACTTCTTTGAAAGATCTCAATGAAAAGAGGTAATTATAAGTGAAATGGATTCTATCTTGCCAAATCACACATAAGAGCTACTGGATATACCTCTAGTACGTAAAACCACTAGGATATAAATGAACTTTCAAGAGGAAAATGAAAGCAGATAGATCCAAAGAATATGAGAATCAGTTAGAAAATAGTGTTCTATGAGTTCAATACAAATATGCACTGATTTCTTGTTTGGAAATTTAGAATCAGATGATACTTCTATACTCCAAGAAGCTATTTCCATTAAATCCAATAATATTGGTTGGAATTCATGTAAACAAGATAAAGGTTTTGATGAAAATTAAGATTTCAACATGAATTTGAAAGGACTATGAATTGAAATATATATGTTTATTCTAAGTTTGGAATCAAATGGTTGTTTTTTAAAAGATCATATTCGATTAAGTTGTAAAAAATAATAATGGTTATATCGTTTGAACTATTGAGTTTGAGAAATCACTGCGATTTGGTGGGTTTCCAAATGAGAAGTAAGAGTTGATGGCATATTTGAAATATAGGTTTGGATTACAATCATAAGAATGGCTTGATTAATTTCATTTTCTATGATCTGATAATTATATGTGGTTGTAACTTCTTGAAATTTGGAAGTATATTATCCTGATATGATACTAAAACATCTAAAGATACATTTAGAAGTATAATCTACATGAAACTGCCTAGCAGTTATCTTACCCGAGGGTGAGCAACAAAATGTGTAAATTGTAAAGTCTTTATATGACTTAAATCAAGTTTTGAAACAATGGTATCAAAATTTTTACTATGTTGTTCAGCATGAATGCATGTGATGAAATAGATCCATTTAATGACACTTCAAAGTGTTATTCCATTTTCTGATGTAGTAGGATCCTTGAGATAGGATGCCTAAGAATTATACATCTAGATAGTTAAAGGAAGAGATTGCATGGAAAAATACGATATTTGCAAGGAGAGACTCGTGTATGGTATATTCATAATTACATCTGGCCAATGCTATTGTGAATTCACCAATGCTTGTAGTGTGTATGCTTATCGTATTATGTTTACATACTTATATCATTATTCGATAATGGTAACTATGGTATAGTGAGAACCATATTGATAATTGTCAACATTTGTTGGAAAATATAGGAGATTAAGTTTAGAAGTCTATGCAAGGTTGGACAATAAACTAAAGGGCTTTGTAAGTTCTTGGGAGACATCCCATGATGAGCCAATAACTCCTATATATGTACATGATTATGTAAGTAATGGTGACTCTATATATATTTGTCAAAGACATAACACCATTCAAAAACTATTGGATTAGTGTCTAAGGCTGTAACTATATTTGGTAAGTACTTGACCCGGTTATGCATGGTCCTTTTGGGTTGGCTTCACCATAGCAACTTGACATGATGATTTGTTAAGAGAGAAGAAATATTATTGTTAATATATTATGAGAATAATATATTAAAGTATTAATAATGTTATTTGATTAATATAAGTCATATATCAATTAAGAATTAATTTGGTGACTTAAAGAGGTTAATTGAATAAAGGGGCATAAACTGTCAAATGTGTGATATTTGTGTTTTGGGCTATGTATCCTTATGGATATGAGGGTGGACGAAACTTAGGGTTTGGGAACCTTAAAATCGTCCAAGCCTAATATCTGGGAGGATCTTGGATTGCTTAGGGCCTAAGTTATTCAATTAGGGTTAAAGGTGAAACCCTAGTAGCTCATAGTATAAATAGACCACTAGGGTGAGGGAAATCGCGACTCATGAAAGGCAAGAAACCCTAGGGCCAATTTCTCACCCTCTTCCCTCTCTCTCAAGATCATCTTCTTGCCAGTTGGTGTTTGTAAGCCATTAGAGGAGTGACAATTGTGACTCTAAGCTCCAAGAAGAAGAAGTATCAAGCATGTAATCCAAGGTACTGTTCTAGATCCAATTTCATATGATTAGATTCAATTGTTTACATTAGATCTAGTATTGTAAGTCTTGGATTCAATGCATGTTCAATTAGAGAAACCTAGATCCAAGCAATTAGGGTTTTCATGTGCACATAGGAAAGTTCTTGTTGCTCAAACCCATCAGTGGTATCAGAGCTTTGATTGATTTCTATTGAATTGATGCGTTAATTGATTGCTTGTTGCTTGAAAAATTCGATTTTGTGCTTCTGCCTGATGAAATCGGCGAGTTCCACTGTGGACTCGGCGAGTAGCTCTAACTCGGAAAGTCCATAGTGGGAACTCGGCGAGTTCGAGCACCACAAAGAGGGAGTTTCAGGATTTCTTGTTGTTTTACTTGAGGAAACTTGCCTTAACTGTTTTGGGTCATTAAAATCCGTTTTTAAAAATATATATGAGTATATTCTTGACCAAACAAAAGATTATTACCAATTAGTTGAATAATAATTTCCTTATATGATAACAATTGATTATTTGAATTGAATTGGTGGATTGTCTTGCAAGTAATATTAAATAAGATCAAATTGAGATAATCTAATTAGTTGATTTATATTATTTGTTATTTGATCCTTATGTTTTGAAAAGTTTAAAACTTGTCCTCAAGTTTTGAAATTTAAGTTTTGTAATTAAAAGTCTAATTTGAATAATTTAAATTTCAAACCCTAGAATTTTACAAGTTTAAAATTCAACCTATACTAATATAATATTACAAGTTTAATATATTTATATGTATAATTAAAAATGCTAGTCTTACCGTTAGTAGGCCTCATTCACGAAGCGAGTCTATAAGGTGGGTATAAGGTTGCTGCCTATAAAATGGCGCTTAATGGGTGTACACTCTCACCCACCGATTACTTGACTGGTGGAGGTTCGTTAGCCGAACGGGTAGGATAGGGCAAACCTCTTCTCATTAATAAGTATAATGAATCTATTTAAAGTAACTAAACTATTTTATAAAATTCCCAATCTTAGTTACTTTAGGAAAAGTGAATTGATGCAATCCAATGAAATTACACTTTGCACCCTTGTTTAGATGTTAGTGGAGCATGTGTGGTTAACCGGAACACTAATTGGTTCTAAGCAAAGGTGGCAAAGGGTGATTCATTGTTTGTCATAGTTCGGTGGAGCGTGTGTGGTTTACCGGAACATCGAATAGGTGATTGTAACAATGAAGGCGCCATGTAGATTTGCATGATTATTCACACCCGCTTTGTGATCCTCGGTATCCCAGTCACAAACTAGAGGGGCATATCGAGATTTAAACATGCCATTGAAAAGTTCAATGAATCTCAAAATCTAGGAATTCTCAATACATTTAAAACTTAAAGATTATGTTTTTCGTGGTGAAGAATTAGTGAATTGTCATTTAATTACCTCCAAATTATTTGCATGTTGGATTACAGTATCCCTTTTCCAATGTGTAAATAATGTTGTTGGGTCCTAGCCCTAAATTTCCATTTTGGGTGTTAATTAGGGACTTAACTCTAATCAACTTTGTTCCTTTCTATTTGTATATGTCTAACACAAACAACGTTGCTGCTAGCTCATTCACGCTAATGAGCCTTTGTCAAAAAGTGACTTTCGATGGATCGAACTTTAGCGAATGGATAAGATACATTTGCACGATCGCTCATTATGAGGACAAGGAGTATGTTCTCGATGGGAAGCTCGAAAAGATCAATCCAAAAACCGCCACTCCCGAAGAAATGCCCGTGTTTGAGACACATGAGTGTGATGCAACGAAATTCCATTGCATCATGATAGCCACAATGAACTCCGAATTCCAAAAGTCCTATGAGGACATGTATCCTTATGAGATGCATCTAGACTTGATGGATAGATATCACCAAAGTGCGAGGCAAGAGCGCTATGAGATTATAAAGAATATGATCATTGCTAAAATGGGAAGTAGAGAATCTCTAACCGTGTACTTGCAAAAGATGCAAAGGTATGTCGATCGTCTTCGCAAGTTGAATGTCAACTTTGGGGAAGATTTGGCTATCGACATTGTTCTTCACTCCTTGCCCTCATGCTACAATCAATTTAGGATGACCTACCACATGAACAAGGAAGAGGTCACCCTAAGCAAACTCCAAGGTCTCCTAAGGACTGCTGAGAGCAACCTAAAGGACAAGTCTGTTGCACCAACTCCCAATCCGTCTGCTGCTCCTGTTTTGACTATTGGGCAGGGAAGAGGCAAGAAGAGGAAGGCTTCTTCGAAGAACCACCGCAAGGGAAAGTCCCAAGATGGTTCCTCTTCTAGTGGGACCAAGGTTGATCCTGCTAAGCCCAACCCTAACCCAAAAGAGGCAGAGTGCCATCATTGCCACGAAATAGGGCATTGGAAGAGAAGCTGCTCAGAATATCTGCAAGCCATCAAGGATGGAAAGATCAAGCCATCTTTTGCAGATATATACACAATTAAATCTAATGATTCATCCCATGCTATATCTTGGGTTCTTGATACAGGGTGTGGTTACCACATTTGTTCTGATTTGTAGGGACTAGGAAGAAATAGGGATGTGGAGCTTGGAAGAATAAATCTAATCATGGGGAACAGAAGATTGTCGCCTGTTACCAAGATTGGAGTGTATTCTTTAGCGCTTAGTAATTGATTGAATTTAGATTCAAATAATTGTTTCTATGGCAAGAAACATCATTTCTTTTCATGGTTTGTTCAAGGATTTAGATATTCATTTAATAATGAGAATGGTTCGATTTATGCTTATCTAAATGGTGTTTTATATTTTGAAGCAATGCCTTGTAATGGAATTTATGAAACTGTTATGGTTGTAGATAACCTAGGAAATGATGTGTTGTGTATGGATTCTTCCAATAGTATGGATAGAGCATCCTTGTGGCATTGTCATCTTGGACATGTCAACAAGAAGCGCATAGCCAAACTCCAAAAGGATGGAGTGTTGGAGTCATTCGACCTTAGGGAAGTTGACACGTGCGAATCTTGTTTACTTGGAAAGATAACCAAGTCACCCTTCACTGGCACTTGTGAGAGGGGTGAGGGTTTATTGGATCTCATACATAGCAACGTGTGTGGGTTCTTTAGATCTACCACAAAGGATGGGAACCACTTCTACGTGACTTTCACCGATGATTATAGTAGATATGGGTATATCTACTTAATCAAGCACAAGTCAGAAATGTTTGAAAAGTTCAAAGAATTCAAACATGAAGTGGAGAATCAATTGGGCAGGAAAATCAAGATGCTTCGATCCGATCGAGGAGGAGAGTACCTAAGTCTTGAATTCCACGACTATCTCAAGGAATGCGGAATAGTTTCGCAATTGACGCCACCTAGGACACCGCAGTTGAATGGTGTGGCAGAAAGGCGTAATCGAACCCTGTTAGACATGGTTCGTTCTATGATGATTTGTGCTTCACTACCTATCTCATTCTGGGGGTATGCCTTAGAGACTGCCGCCCATATCCTTAACTGAGTCGCTACAAAGAAGGTTGCCAAAAACCTCACGAGATGTGGACAGGGAAAGCTCCCTCATTGGCACATATCAAGGTTTGGGGCTGTGTGGTTTTCGTAAGATGAGAGACTGACGACAAGCTCGAACCTCGTAGTGAGCGATGTATTTTCATTGACTACACGCAGAAATCCTTTGGATATCTCTTTTACAGACCGAGTGACAATGTTGTCTTCGTTGCGAGGAGAGGGGTTTTCCGAGAGCGAGAACTCATAAGCCAAGGAGACAGTGGTAGGCAAATCGATCTTGAAGAGATTCGAGAGTCGAGTGATGAAGGAACCTCTAACGCTGGCGCTCAACCCGAGGAGGAAACTCCAGTTGAACCAAATGACAAGTCCTTACCTCTTAGACGTTCCGAAAGAGTTAAAGTTCAACCCCAGTTTTATGGTTTTCATATTACTACCGAAGGGGATATGTATATTAGTGATGGTACACTAATAAATCTAGATGAACCTAATAGCTATAAGGAAGCCATGGCAGGCCTAGAGTCTGTAAAATGGAAAGAGGCGATGGACAGCGAGATTCAGTCCATGTATGACAATCAAGTTTGGAATTTGGTTGACAATGTGCCCGGACGTAAGACGGTTGGGTGCAAATGGATCTTCAAGAAGAAGACTGACGTGGATGGGAATGTGCACACGTATAAGGCATGATTGGTGGCGAAGTGCTTTACTCAAACTTCCAGAGTTGACTATGATAAGACCTTCTCACCAGTTACTAAGATAAAATCTATTAGGGTGATGCTAGCCATTGCTGCATTTCATGATTATGAGATATGGCAAATGGATGCCAAGACCGTTTTCCGCAATGGGAAGTTGGCTAAGGATGTTTACATGGCTCAGCCAGAGGGTTTCGTCAATCCGAAGCATCCTAATAGAGTGTGCAAGCTTGAGAAGTCCATTTATGGACTTAAGAAAGTGTCTCGCAGATGGAATCTTTGCTTCGATAAGGAAGTCAAAGAGTTTGGATTTGTATGAAGTGAAGATGAATCATGTGTATATGTCAAGGCCAGTGGGAGTATAGTTAGCTTCCTCGTTTTGTATGTCGATGACATACTGCTCATAGGAAATGACGTCCCGACTTTGTAGGAGGTTAATTCCTGGCTTGGGAAGTGCTTCGCTATGAAGGACCTCGGAGAGGCTTCCTATATTTTGGGAATAAGGATAGTAAGAGAAAGAAGTAAGAGACTAATAGGAATTAGTCAAAATATTTACATAGATAAGGTACTAAAACGTTTTAGTATGGAAAACTCGAAGAAGGGAGAACTACCGATACAAAGTAATGCCAAGTTGAGTAAAACTCAAAGTCCGAGTACCAAAGCCGAGATAGCTGAGATGAGCCAAGTACCTTACGCTTCCGCAGTTGGTTCAATCATGTACGCTATAACTTGTACTCTCCCTGATGTGGCCTTTGCTTTGAGCATGGTTAGTAGATATCAAGGGAACCCTGGCAGAGCTCATTGGATTAGGGTCAAGAATATACTAAGTACCTTCGGAGGACCAAAGATTGGTTCTTAGTCCTCGAATGGAGTGATGACTTAAAGGTGTGAGGGTATACTGACGCCAGCTTCCAGACTGACAGGGACAACTACCATTCGCAGTCGAGCTGGGTCTTTACCCTGAATAGAGGAGTAGTGACTTGGAAAAGTTCCAAACAAGAAACCGTAGCTGATTCAACATTCGAATCAGAATACATTGCAGTGAGCGAAGCGTCAAAGGAGGCGATGTGGTTGAAGAACTTCATTGGTGATCTTGGAGTTGTGCTTGCCATAAAGGAGCCTATGGAAATTTTCTGTGATAATGAGGAAGCAGTTGCCTTGACAAAGGAACCAAGGGATCATGGTAGATCTCGGCATATCGACATAAAATATCACTTTATTAGACATCGAGTAGAAGAAGGACACCTCGTAGTGAAGAGGGTATCATCAGAGGATAACCCAGCAGATCCGCTTACGAAGGGACTGAGTAGGGTTAAGTATTTGTAGCACGCTAGGAGCATTGGGCTGAAAGATGATATTAGTTTAGATTAGATAGTTTTGAAACATGTAATAGATAAATGTAATTGACATTTGATGATTAAATAAAATAGTATTATTTATAAGTAAAGATATTGTCTTATGTTAATTGTTTAACTATTGTTTCACTTTGCATGTTTTGACTTCCTGAATAATTAAGTTATTAAGAATAATCGAATTATTCGAATGGTCCACAATCGTTCATATGTTGGAAGTAGGTATGAATGAAGATTGTCATGAATTGGTGTGTAGATTGTCTAAAAGGGTATTAGACATAGCAAAGGTTTGCTACAACGTTCATGATTGCTTATGTAACGTCCCAAAATTCAAGACTAAAAAAATATATTTTAATAAAGCATTACTTAAAGTGAAATCATCAATCCAAACATAATCAGAGTATTAATTTCCAAAACACATGTTCGCTATCAGAGTAAAACATTCCTAGGCTGTCTAATCTATGGTGTGTGCCATGCGACCACCCCGAGCTCTTCCCTCCACTACCGGAAGTACCTGAAACCAAAACTGAAAACCGTAAGCACGAAGCTTATTGAGTTCCCCACCCTACCACAACCACATACTGCACATACTGGGCCACGCCCGCTATCCTGGACCTCGCCCGCTACAATGGCCCCGCCGCTCTAGGCCCCGCCTGGCTTCGAGCCCCGCTCGGATACAGATCTATTTCACTTAGGCCTCGCTTGTCACAGGGCCTCACCCACTAACATATAATAGCACATAAACATATCACATCACATCACATAAGCTAAACACATACTAACATATCTTGTCCTAAGGCCTCGCCTGTCTCTGGGCCCCGCCCTTGTCCTACTACTGATGAGTCATGGAACCCCGTCCATTCTCCTGCTGATAGTGAGGTACAGGCCCAGCCCACCCTTACTCCTTCCACATCTTGGGCCTCGCCCCTGATCTGCTGCTAATAAGATGTGGAACACCATCCACACTCTGCTATTGGTGAGTTACGGGACCTCGCCCACACTCACCTCCCTACCAGGGACATAAAACTATCACATAGACAACAAGTATAAACTATCACATAAACCATTCCTTGGGCACCCGCCCGCTATCATTGGACCTCGTCCTGAATATCACACTAGCATACTGTGCCTAGGGCTAAGCCCCGGGTCTTCTACTCATACTACATGGGCCGGCATTGTGGCCGTAGACACATTCACACAAAAGGGAAACTCACCTGCACTGGCTGAACTTGCTGATGATCCCACTAGCTGTTGCCCGACAACTCTCTGAACTCCTGCTCCACTAGCTCCCCGAGCTACCATTATTAATGTAACACTGAGTCTAACTGACCCCCGAAAGACAACCAAGTCAACTCTGGTCAAAGTCAAGGTCCTGGTTAAGGTCAACCATCCAGGTCAACCTTACTCGCCGAGTCACCCTATTGACTCGTCGAGTTCATATGTTCAGAGTCCTTCCATTCGCAACTCGACTCGCTGAGTCAGTCCATGACTCACCGAGTCTACCGATTTCCGAGTCCTGACCTGTCCAACTCACCGAGTCTCCACCTGACTCACTGATTCGAGTCTCAACTCGAAGGGTTTGGGGTTTCACGACTTGACTCGCCGAGTCCAAGAACAGATGCGTCGAGTTCAAGACAACCTTCAACAGACTCACCGAGTTGTTCTTTCAACTCGCCGAGTTCCTACCCAACTTCATCTGACTCGACGAGCTGTTCATCCCACTTATCGAGTTCCTCCAAATCTTCATGCTACTCTTTGAGTCCACTCAAAGGACTCGCCGAGTCCATTCAGATCACCATACATGCAGAGGACTTTTGAGTCATGCATGGACTCTAAACTGTAGATCTACCCTTCCCAAGCCTATTCCTCACGTAAAGTTGCAAACTTTACGTGTAGAGAAGGAGATCTAGGCAAAGTACACCATAAAACAGGGTTTAAGGCAAAGAGGCTCCATACTCAACTCAAGGGCAGATACTTTATGCTTCTCAAGACCATAATATGCTTAGATCCCGAAGTAGCAACTTCAGATCTGGCTTCTAACTCAAATGGATACCCTTATGGCTAAAAAGCCCCAAAACTCACACATGGATCTAGGTGCAAAAGAGTCCAAGAACTAGTTTATTACCTCCAAATGTTCAAAAATATCTTCCCAATCCCGGATCTATAGCCCCTTCTTGCACCTCTAAGATCCTTCTTCCTTCTCCAAGCTTTAATGCACTCTTCAAGGCAACAATTGGCTCAACAATGGATATGGCGGCTAGGGTTTGGTGTTCAGGGTTAGAGAGGCAGTAAAGGAACCCTAGGGAAGAGAATGAGGCGCTTAAATAGGCTCCAAGTCCCGAATTTAGGGTTTTCCTCGTACTGACCAGACTCGTCGAGTCTCCATGGCCGACTCGCCGAGTCGGTCACTTACTCCTCGACCCGGATCCCGCTCGGACTTGCTGAGTTTCTCCTTGGACTCGCCAAGTCATCCCTTAAAATTAGGGTTTCCTTTCCTTTCTTGGCCTTCCTGACTTTGGGTGTTACAACTCTCCCCCACTTAAACTAAACTTCGTCCTTGAAGTTTGCTATGGCCAGCCGCTTGCGAGATGCCTCCAATACCCCAACAATTATTCCAACACCAACTGCCTACCTTCGCTGGTCTTCCACTATGTCATTCCGACTAACATTAATCCTTGCGGATAATCATCTCGGGTCAACCCTGACCCTGAACATTCTGGAAACGCAACTTACTCAACCGACAATCCTTCTGGTACTCACCAAGTACTACAACTGAATCCATAAGGGTTCACCCCCTCTTTCCTTGCACGATTCCCTTGCTTCCTCAAGGCAATGCTCCATAACCAACTATTTCCTTTTTCACTGTGAAGATCCTATCTTCACCAATCCATTACTCCCGCTACCTCCAGTAAGGGTCATTATTGCCAGTATCCACTGGGTAATTCCTTCTATTATAATTTGGTGTCGAGCACCCCACGATCAACTAACTGAATTCCACCAAGACTGCTTACCCGTACTGCTACTGACTGAAAATTTCTGCTATTCCTCATCTGAATTATGGATGAACTGAGACCACCTTGGTCCTTACCAATCTACCAATATCTGGATTACCGGCTCCCACCGGTCGCTAGACCCAACACAAATCTTAGTCGCTCCCAGCGAATTTTGAAGAAACTTCGACCACCTATAACTGCTCAATCTATTCTGCCATTCAGGCACTACAATCCTGGGATCCCCAATCCCCTATCTTGACACTAAGGTACCTACCAGGTCCCACCTGTGCTACTAAACTCACGGGCCTCGCCTACGGGTCTCACCCGCCTCTATCCTTCTAGTCCTACTTGTCTAACCACTCTCGCTCGGGCCTCAACCACGGGTCTCACCCAACCATACTACTGAGCAACCCTGCTCTCAGGTCTCACCTATACTGCTACTCTCATACGGGCCTCGCCCACAGGTCTCACCCAACTACATCCTAGAGCGGCCTTTCCCAAGGTCTCACCTCTCTAGGGCTATACAGCCAAACTCCCTATCATTCTTATCCACTACCCATTCTTGATCCCTGACTGATCACTAGGAGATAAGGGCCTCGCCCCAACTCCGCCAACGAAGCTACTATGGAATGCTACATCTTACCCGCAGTCTCACATCACCTTCCACCACTGACGGCTAGTGAATGCTACGGCTGCCCCGTAGTCTTACAACACTTCCCACCACCGACTGCTAGTGAACGCTACGGCTGCCCCGTAGTCTTATGTGACATCCCCATATTTCTCGGCCAGAAAAGACCGATTTAATTTATGCTTTTTAAAAAAAATCAGAGAAATCTTTTTATAAGATGTTGCGGAATTGGTCCCCAAACAACATATGATAAAAGTTTATCAAAATCCTTCATTAAGAAGGTATATATTCTCCATATATATATATATATATATATATATATATATATATATATATATATATATATATATATATATATATATCAAAACCTCGGGATGTCATGTTCCGATACAGATCAAAGGCATAAACAAGACATTATAAGCCTTTCAACAGTTATTTACAACTACCGGCCTATAATCCAAAAATCTCTCGTCATTCTCCGACTATGCTTGGGGTCCACTATCTGTGATCATAAAACTGAGTGGGTCAGGCTTGGGAGCCTGGTGAGCATATAGGGTTTTCAACCCACAATAATAATATACTTATTAAGTTCACCAATCAACAATAACCCTGATTACCCATTCCCGTTGTCCTCACTTTATGTCCCTAAACACCTATCACAAGGGACCTAGCCTAAGGCTTATCATCGAGATGGACACTACTGCTAAGGGGTTTCCTCAGCCATACATGTCCTTAAAGCAACCATGAGGGGGATGGAGTACGCCAATGAACATTTAGTTCATCAACACCTACAAGTTGCGAACCTGCTAGTGTTCCACTGGACTATCTAGAAAGTCCGTGGTCGTCATCTATACTCCGCTAGATGACTACAACAACAACAACAACAACATCGAGGCCTCTCACCATTTTAACACACATCAACTATTTCATCTACCCATGTTCTACCCGACGTATTTTGTAGATAAAAAGCATATACAGTTTAAAACTTGTATAAAACATCAATTCAACAGTCACCTCAAATAAACAATTAGCATATTTACACATAACACGTATTTCAAGGTAAATACTTCATATCTATGTGTAAATTGAAAGTAACTACACACTCACTTATTTTGGTGAAAATCAGGCAGCAATTCGTTTCCTAAAATGATCGTTTCTAATAAACCCGGGAGTTTTATTGAGAAACCGGGCTCTGCAAAAGTCGGGCTTTGAAACCGAAAAGATAAATTTTCCGGGCTTCTCGGGCACTTCATGGAGTATTTCGGGATTTACAATCGATACTGGGGCTTTGCGGGATGTTAAGATGAAAGAAATATGGAGAAAGGGGCTAAAAATGACAATTTCTTAAAAATATCCGAGAAGGCTCGCAACCTTCTATTTATAGGGGGAAGCTTCTGATCGGACGGCTGAGAAGCTTCTGATCCAACGCCTGAGAAGGCTCGTAGGTGAAGGCTCGCACATGGATCGCACCTGCGAGGGCTCTCTGGCGGCTTCTGATTGGACTGCGGCTTATTGGTGCGCCTGCGAGGTTCGGAGTTACGCTATGCGAGGCTGGCTTCACATGACTAAGCAGCCTCGGTGACTCAGCAGCCTGGTGACTCAGCAGGACACGTGTCACATTCTAAGCAAGGGTGACGTGGCAAAGTGTGACTATGCGAAATTTCTCGGTTTTCGTGCCAAAACTTCTAAAATCCATAACTTTCGCATACGAGCTCCGTTTTTGATGTTCTTTATATGCACGTGTAGCTAAAATTACGTTCTACAACTTCCGTTTAGACTTCGTCGGCTAATTTTGACTTTAAATTTTATATTATTATTTTTAATAGACCGAGACAGGAAATCCGTTAAAAATTCATAACTTCTTCATCCGACATCCGTTTTCGTCAGACTTTTTACCGTTGTGCTCCTAATGACAAGACCTTCAATTCTCGTTTAGGTTGTGTCTGCTAAAAATTGCTCGATCTAAAATTCGAGTTTTTAGCTGTCTATTGCTACGTTGAAACTTCGAAAAATCATAACTTTCTCATACGAAGTCAGATTTGGGCGTTCTTTTTATTGAACTCCTCGGTTTAACGAATACTATGACTTTCGTTTAGATTAATAAGGCGAAAAAGTAGTTTATCAAAAACTCACTTTTTACGACATTCAGCACCGTGCCGGTTTTGTCGCGAAACTTCGACAGGTCATAACTTCTTCGTTGTAACTCGGATTTTGGTATTCTTTATATCCCCGAAATCCTTGTTTCAATCACTACAACTTTATGTAAAGATATCGGGCTTATCTCACACTTTAATTTTGACGCTTATTTTTATTCTTAATTAATTAAGCCCTAATAATTAAGCATAAAACACATAATTCACATAATATTCACATAATTCCTTTTCATTTCTTCAAAATGAGTTACAAAGGTTAACCTAGACTATCCACTCAATATAAATGCCTAGGCAAGAAACACGAGTGTTACATCTTACATCACTTTCCACCACTGACTGCTAGTGAATGCTACAGCTACCCCGTAGTCTTACAACACTTTCCACCACTGACTGCTAGAAAAAAAGCGCCACATGCTATCAGTTCTCAAGATCCTCCTTCTGACTCACTCTAGTCCTACAGGCGATCCTCCAACCTGAATTCCCAACCGCATACTAATCATCGCTAATACATGCACTAGCTGAGGGGGGGGGGGGGGTCTCAAACTCCTAATCCTGAACTCCTCGATCCATCAAACGCTGAACTACTTCTTTTCCTTATCGGAGGTCGCGCACTCATTCTGGGTCTGCGTGCTCCTACCTTTGCACACTCGGAGGATTCTCCCCCACTTCGATCCTGCTTACCCCTTGCTGCTCAATACTCAAAAGAAATCCCAATTCTTGCTACCATTCCATAAGCAATCTGCTGAGGAAACCAAGCTTACCATAGCTAGAGATCTAACCAATCCATCTCTAAAACTATACCACTCCGAACTAGCGAGACGTACCAAGTCCCTCCCAAGCATGCTACAGTTACTGCATCCTATGTAACCTTATCCAAAAGAGCACATCCCCTAACTACCATACAAATATCCGAGGTATGCAGATGACATATAACATAATCACAAGCAAGCCACACCATAATACTATACTCATACCAAAATGGATGCAGAACCATAACAATATAATCATGCACGAATAAAAGAAATGAAAACGGAAATCGCATACCTGCAACGTCCGATGCTGCTCGCGCCTCCAAGGTAGTCATCTGAAAAGCCCTGCCTCCTACCGCAGGCGCCTCTGCACGGCCCTGACGGCCATCTGTGATCCTCAAAGTTGCAGGGGCAGGTGCCATCACCCGTTCTTCTGAAAACAAACTGGGCCACTGGGCCTTCTTGTGGCCCTGCTGATTGCAGTGAAAACATATCAAGTCTGATCCCTGTGTCGTGGTAGCAGTACAATCCCTGCTAAAATGACTAGTCCGACTGCACTTGAAGCAGCCAGACTCACCGCTGCTACCACTCCTGCACGCGCCCCCGTGCGCCCTGCCACACTTCCCTCATCGATTGCGGTCCTGATAATCCCTCGATCTCGAATCCGATCCCTTGGGCCTTTTTCCCGAACTCGCGGCTACCTGAACCTCATTCGACTTCCTCTTCCGGATCTGCTCCAAATCAATTTCCCTCTCCCTGCCCCGAGAAATCATATCTTCCAGCGTCTTATAGCTGGACCTGCTCACGAACTCCTTGATGTCAGCCCTCAACATCTCGTGATAACGGGCCTTCTTCATCTCCTCATCCATGACATACTGCGGTACAAGAATAGCCCTCTCCCTGAACTTGGCAGTGTTCTCCGCCATAGTCTCAGTGGTCTGCGTCAAATCCTGAAACTCCTGTGCCAACTGTTGCACCTCAATAATTGGTGAAAACTCCGCCCTGAACCTGGCCGAGAAATCGCTCCAAGTTATCGCGTCCAACGCGGAATCATCGCCCAGAGCATGACCAATCTCCTCCCACCAATCCCTCGCTCTGTCCTTCAGAAGACAGGAAGGGAGTCTGACCTTGTCCTCCTCGGGACACCGGCTCATATGGAACGCGTTGGCAACATCAACTAACCATCTGCTGCTAGCGATGGGGTCCCTAGCCCCATGATAATCTGGTGCCCCGCAAGCCCTGAACTCCCAAAATGTCAAGGTACACGCTCCCATCAATGCCATCATCTCAGTACGGAAGGCTCCCAGCCTCTCATCCAAAATCTCCAATATACCCTCCTTGACCGTGCCAAAGATCACAGGAGTCTGATCTAGAATATTGCGCGTAACCTCCGCAGATATCAACTCCCTCATTCGCTCCTCGAGCTTCTCGGCCCCTGAACCCGAGCCTGATCCCTCTCCGGCGCCTGATCCGCCCGTTGGTCTCTCTCGCAACGTCACCATGCTGAAAATATACCATAACCACTATCAGAATACTAATCACTGATGCGAGACCAAACACACCCTACCAGGTTCCCGGTCTTGTCTTGGATTTTCCCGAATCGAGTACGGATCCTCTGCTTTCAGTAGTACGGGCCCATACTACCTTCCACACCTATCCGTAATTTCCTCAGGAATTGCTTCGACTCCACCAGGTCCCTTATCCTCTACTACTGCTCCCAGCACTATCTCATCCTAGGCATATCCTAGGGAAACCTCTGACTCATACCAAACCAGTCCTCAGCTGCTGAAGGCCTCCTTGTGATGCCAATTAGCCATCACCTGGATACCATCACATGTGACGAGGCTAAGATAATCCTTCAAGTAAAAGACTCGTCCCTACAATGGTTGGACTCAAACAAGAGTTGCGCAATAGGGCCAAATCCAGCACTCTGAGATTATTCAACCCTAATCACATGTGACGTGACGTGTTCACCTAATGGCTAACTCCCATCACTCAGAATCCCACAATGCACAAAGCAAGCAGCATTCAGACAAGGGAAAATCTAACCACAACATACTCAAGCAATCATATCCACATGGCAAGAATCTGAACTAGCATACAACACAACCTCATAGACTCACACAAACTCATAAAATCAGGCATAACCTAAACAGGCTATCCTACTACTGTTTAATCAGCACTAACATGCAACTGAAAAGCACATATAATAGGGACATAAGGCATCATCCCTAGATCCTTAGTCCTAATCTGGCATGTTGTTCTATTATCTGATAATCATAACATAAACTTGTATGGGTATTTTGGGGTACTTACTTAAGCTCGGCTGATTATATGCACCACACCCTTTTTCTCTTTTCAAAGTTCTTTCCTTTCTGAATTATTTTTGCTTTTCTAAAAAAAAAACTATTTCATTTCTAAAACTCTTTTTACAAAACTTGTCCTTTCATTTTGAAAACTTTTATGCCAATCCCTTAGTTTGAGTTCAGACATGCCCGAGGGTATGTCCGAATCCCTCAAACCAAGGCTCTGATACCAACTTGTAACGTCCCAAAATTCAAGAGTAAAAAAAAAATATTCTAATAAAGCATTACTTAAAGAGAAATCATCAATCCAAACATAATCAGAGTATTAATTTCCAAAACACATGTTCGTTATCAGAGTAAAACATTCTCAGGCTGTCTAATTTATGGTGTGTGCCATGCGATCATCCCGAGCTCTTCCCTCCGCTGCTGGAATTACCTGAAACCAAAACTGAAAACCGTAAGTACGAAGCTTAGTGAGTTCACCACCCTACCACATACTAAGCACAACCACATACTGCACATACTGGGCCACGCCCGCTATCCTAGGCCTCGCCCCTTACCTCGGGCCTCGCCCGCTACAACGGCCCCGCCGCTCCAGGCCCCGCCTGGCATCGTGCCCCGCTCGGATACATATCTGTTTCACTTAGGCCTTGCCTGTCACAGGGCCTCACCCACTAACATATAATAGCACATAAACATATCACATCACATCACATAAGCTAAACACATACTAACGGATCTTGTCCTAAGGCCTCGCCTGTCTCTGGGCCCCGCCCTTTTCCTGCTACTGATGAGTCATGAAACCCCGTCCATACTCTTGCTGATAGTGAGGTACGGGCCCAGCCCACCCTCACTCCTTCCCTATCTTGGGCCTCGCCCCTGATCTGCTGCTAATGAGATGTGGAACACCATTGACACTCTACTATTGGTGACTTACGAGACCTCGCCCACACTAACCTCCCTACCAAGCACACACAAGTATCACAGAGACAACAAGTATAGACTATCACATAAACTATTCCTTGGGCACCCGCCCGCTATCATTGGACCTCGTCCTGAATATCACACTAGCATACTATGCCTATGGCCAACCCCCGTGTCTTTTACTCATACTACATGGCCCGGCATTGTGGCCATAGACCCATACAAAAAGGAAACTCATCTTCACTGGCTGAACTTGCTGATGATCCCACTAGCTGCTGCCCGACAACTCTCTGAACTCCTACTCCACTAGCTCCCCGAGCTACCATTATCAATGCAACACTAAGTCTAACTGACCCCCGAAAGACAACCAAGTCAACTCTGGTCAATGTTAAGGTCCTGGTCAAGGTCAACCTTCCAGGTCCACCCTACTCGCCGAGTCACCCTATTGACTTGCCAAGTTCATATGTTCAAAGTCCTTCCATTCGCGACTCGACTCGCCGAGTCAGTCCATGACTCGCTGAGTCTACCGATTTCCGAGTCCTGACCTGTCCAACTCACCATGTCTCCACCTGACTCACTGATTTGAGTCTCAACTCGAAGGGTTTAGGGTTTCGCGACCTGACTCTCCGAGTCCAAGAACAGACGCGCCGAGTTCAAGAAAACCTTCAACAGACTCGCTGAGTTGTTCTTCCAACTCGCCGAGTTCCTGCCCAACTTCATCTGACTCGACGAGCTGTTCATCCCACTTATCGAGTTCCTCCAAATCTTCATGCTACTCGTCGAGTCCACTCAAAGGACTCACCGAGTCCATTCAGGTCACCATACATGCAGAGGACTTTTGAGTCATGCATGGACTCTAAACTGTAGATCTACCCTTCCCAAGCCTATTCCTCACGTAAAGTTGCAAACTTTACATGTAGAGAAGGAGATCTAGGCAAAATACTCCATAAAATAGGGTTTAAGGCAAAGAGGCTCCATACTCAACTCAAGGGCAGATACTTTATGCTTCTCAAGACCATAATATGCTTAGATCACGAAGTAGCAACTTCAGATCTGGCTTCTAACTCAAATGGATACCATTATGGCTAAAAAACCCCAAAACTTACACATAGATCTAGGTGCAAAGGAGTCCAAGAGCTAGTTTATTACCTCCAAATGTTCAAAAATATCTTCCAAATCCCGGATCTATAGCCCCTTCTTGCACCTCCAAGATCCTTCTTCCTTCTCCAAGATTTAATGCACTCTTCCAGGCAATAATTGGCTCAACAATGGATATGGCGGCTAGGGTTTGGTGTTCAGGGTTAGAGAGGCAGTAAAGGAACCCTAGGGAAGAGAATGAGGCGCTTAAATAGGCTCCAAGTCCCGAATTTAGGGTTTTCCTCGTACAGACAAGACTTGTCGAGTCTCCTTGGCTGACTCGCCGAGTTGGTCACTTACTCCTCGACCCGGACCCCACTCGGACTCGCCGAGTTCCTCCTTGGACTCGCCGAGTCATCCCTTAAAATTAGGATTTCCTTTCCTTTCTTGGCCTTCCTGAATTTGGGTGTTACAGCTTATGAACAAGTTTTGAGCATTGGAATAAACCCGTGCTTGCTGGAATCATTTTATGGAATGTTTCACAAGTGATCCTGAGACGATAATATCATATGGTCTTAAAACCAAGATATATGGTTTATTGTTTATTAATTGGTTATGCATTGACAATGCGAAACCGCATCAGTAAATTGATGTCATAAAACGCATTGTTGCGTATAGTTGATTAGTAAATAGTAAATGCGTATAAGTCGAAGTTTATCTGTTAATTTTATGCTAAGAGAGAAAAACCAATATCACGGCCGCTAGATGATTTGATTTGACTTATGTGCCGGGCCCGGTCAAGACTGAATTGATGTGTTCAATTAAGTTCTATGTAAAATGAATCTGAGATTCAGAAACCAACTGTTGGACAATAAGTTCCATAAGATTGTCTGTATAATATCTAAACAGAGGACTGTACAATCCCTTATCTAAAGGACAGGAGATTGATAAGATCAGAGTTGACAGCGTCTTTGAGAGCTACGATTGCTAATCAGTTTATATTTTCATATATAGTTACTAGACTTATCCAAGTGGGAGACTGTTGGATTAGTGTCTAAGGTTGTAACTATATTTGGTAAGTACTTGACCCGGTTATGCATGGTCCTTTTGGGTTGCCTTCACCATAGCAACTTGACAGGATGATTTGTTAAGAGAGAAGAAATATTATTGTTAATATATTATGAGAATAATATATTAAAGGATTAATAATGTTATTTGATTAATATAAGTCATATATTAATTAAGAATTAATTTGGTGACTCAAAGAGGTTAATTGAATAAAGGGGCATAAACTATCAAATGTGTGATAGTTTTGTTTTGGGCTATGTATCCTTATGAATATGAGGGTGGACGAAATTTAGGGTTTGGGAACCTTAAAATCGTCCAAGCCTAATATCTAGGAGGATCTTGGATTACTTAGGGACTAAGTTATTCAATTAGGGTTAAAGGTGAAACCCTAGTAGCTCATAGTATAAATAGACCCCTAGGGTGAGGGAAATCACGACTCATGCAAGGCAAGAAACCCTAGGGCCGATTTCTCACCCTCCTCCCTCTCTCTCTCTCTCTCAAGATCATCTTCTTGCTAGTTGGTGTTTGTAAGCCATTAGAGGAGTGACAATTGTGACTCTAAGCTCCAAGAAGAAGAAGTATCAAGGAAGTAATCTAACGTATTGTTCTAGATCCAATTTCATATGATTAGATTCAATTGTTTACATTAGATCTAGTATTGTAAGTCTTGGATTCAATGCATGTTCAATTAGAGAAACCTAGATCCAAGCAATTAGGGTTTGCATGTGCACATAGGAAAGTTCTTGTTGCTCAAACCCATCAAAAATGACTCTCAAGACGAATTATCTTTAATGACTACATAAAGTCAAAATAAGATTGCGGATCCCCTAACAAAATGCTTGGAATGAGAGGTCGTTATGAGGAATGGGACTAAAACCCATAGATTAATAAGTTATTGCGAAGGAAAACCCAACCAAATTGACTAGAGATCTGAAGATATAGGTTCAATGGGACAACCTACTTTCATATAACATTTGTGAATCACTGTGGAGGTTAACCCCAACCCATTCCTAAAACAAACAGTGATGCAAGTTAAGCTTATAGTCGAAGATGATAAGTTGGAAATCATCATGCATTAGCTTTTAATGATTATGATGGAATCACCTATGTGAGAGAGAAGTGGGGTTGCTTCTAATGAAATTGTATGGGTACATTCCTAATAGCTCTTACAGAGCCATGCAAGTGTCCATGACCATAACTGACACATCAATGAGAACCAAACTAGGTCAGGGAGAATCATGTGAGATACATATTGATTATTTACACAAACGGCAGAACAGTTCAAGGACATCGAGTCTACTGGTCTGCTAGTAAAATAAATATGTATCTTAAGGGAACGTTCAAAGGATAACACCTACCTATCCTATGCATGATTCAGTTGTTGTATTTTATCTAGGTAGCTTGAAAATGCTTGATCAATTTTCATTCATGTGGGGGGTTGTTGGAAAATTGGTGTTAACCAATTTATAAAAATGGGGTTTTTCCCATTTTGTTAACACGTCCAAAAATGGATTTATATGAATGAGAAATTAATCCTTAAAGTAAGGGTGTTGGAAGATGTAAATAAAAGAGTTTAATGGTTGGGAGAAAGAAAAGAAAAGTTCATGGACCTTTCTTGCAAATATTTCTTTCCTTTGTAACTGAAATTGTAATTAATATTACAATTTAATTACATATTAACACACATTAATTTTATGATTAATAGAGGTGTTTAAATGGGAGGTTATGAAATGTGTAGTATAAATACTACTACCATACAACCATCTGAGGACACCAATAAGAATACAAAAACTCTTTTCGTATCCATTTAATTTTCTTAGTTTTCTTGCTAAATTAAAGGTAAAATCCATGTCTACTGAGGGTTCGGGTGGTCTAGAAGAATCACTTCTAGTTGTTGTATCCTGGGAAACAAACACCCGATAGCGGGCAAATTTGTTTTAAGGACAATGTGTTAAACACATGCCTCAACTTTTTCCTATTTCTTGTTTGTTTTCGTATATTACCGGAATATTATTGCTACAATACTTTGGGTTAATATACAGTTTAATCTCAACTTTTATTTTTTGAACATAAAAGTATTGAATATTTTGTATTTTAACCAAATCAACGAAACAGTCCTTACTTATTTAAACATAAAGTGACAAATTATCATATAAAATTAGATAATCGGGATTTATTTGTTCAAAATAAAATATTAGGATTAAACCAGAAACCGAACCAAAATATTAAGACTTTATCGGTGATTTCCCTTTAAGAAATGGTAATGTTAATACTAAGATATGATTTATTATATAATCATTGTTGAATAATCACAAAAGTTGTATGTATACAATATTCATAGCAAAATAATAACATAAATATAACATTCACATGCTTTCACTTTATTTAGTGTTTTTAAATATTTGAACAATCTTTTATATATATATATATATATATATATATATATATATATATATTATAACGTAGTCAAATTTTTTAAGATCATATTGATTTGAAGCTTCTATTTCTTTTCATATTTCTTTATAATGATTCTAAAATGAGTTTTTAACTTATCATACATCTTATGACACTAATTTATTAATATTTATATCAATACTATAGTATATAAAAGATATATCGTTTCTTTGACCACATGCATTTTAAGCACATGTAATACCTACTTTTCCGATTTGACCATTTGAAGACTTAAGGATTTCAAAGATCAGGAGTTTGAGAAAAACCTTATGTCACGACGTGCTAGGATGATCACCACGATGTGGCCATGACACATAACGAAGAATCATGTATGGCTGGCTCCCACGATGTGGCGAGATGATGGCCACGACGTAACATTCTTAACATTTTTAAGCTTATCCTGGCCACCAGCCCCCGAACCAGAACCTCTCATAATCACCATACTGAAAAATTAACCAAGATATACATTAGAAAGGCCACAATTCATACTGCTTTAACCATCATGACAAGACTAACCCTCGGGGTTTGTGACTTCCTTGCTACAAGTACGGGTCCTGTGCTTTCAATAGTACAGGCCCATACTACCTTCCACACCTACCATATTTGTCTCAATGGATCATCACAAACTGCCCGGAAATAAACCCATAACTAGAATACTCATAAATCATGTCCTCACTCTCAAGAGAGTGGCAAATCCTTCCTCAACTGGCCTGCTACACCCACATACTCACTTATGAAACTTCCACCAACCTTACAGCCACTCGTGCATTTGAATCATACATAACGTTGAATCCTATAGACAGTCGAATACTTGATTCTACCCTAAGCCCTTAATCAGACATGAATAGGAAATAAGGCTAAATCAGCTATTCTCATATTATAGAATCTTTGTTATGTACAACTATGATGCACATACTAAGCAACTATAGTAATGATGTCAGTTTCATCTAACATACAACAAGTTATCATAGGTTATCATACATCATACATCAAGTAATTCTATCATGCAATCCCTGAATATCGTTAACATATCACTAGCATGCAGTTCTATCATAATCATCAATAACAAATAAAAGTGTGGGTAACTTGGCGTATACTTTCTTGCTTTGGTTGATCGTACACAAGTCGTCTTTCCTTGGTTACTTTTGAAAATCATTTAAAAAATTTTTATAGATCCGTAGTTTGAGTCTGGATTCGCAAGAATGCTCATCTAATTCTCTCAAACCAGGGCTCTAGTACCAACTTGTAACATCCTAAAATCACGATAAAATATTTTATTTTCAAATCAAAAGAAACCATTGTTTTCAAACAAAACCCATAATAAAACCAAGCATAAAAAGGAAATCTCCCTAAGATCAATATAACGTAAATCCCAAACATGTCACCGAATGATGTGTACGATTAGACCTTCACCTTGCCACAGTCATCTGAAGTACCTGAAGCAATAAACCAAATATGTAATCCAAATCTTAGTGAGTTCCTCAAAAGTACCACCACACAATGGATGACATATACAATCAAACATGTTGGGTCCACTCAGTCATCGGACAGGAATACCCTCGGGTCCATAGTAATCAAGCTGGATTACCCCCGACCTAATCAGTCATCGAACTGAAATGCCAACATGTGATAGGACCAGTCAGTCATCAGACTGGAATACCAATATGTGTCAGGCCCATTCAGTCATCAGACTGGAATACCCTTAGGTCCACATCCATCAGGCTGGATTACCCCGGGTCTGTTGGATCATGCACATAGCAGTAAAGCCTCAACCCAAAGCATACTATGTTGACATAAACAACAGATAAATACATACTCAATCAACAGGAAAATCAGAAAGATCTATAAATCATTACGACATAGCAACATCCTATATACCAGGATGCAAATCTAACAGATCACTATAACATAACAACATTCTATATATCAAGATACATATCTAACAGATCATAACATCATAACAGCATCCTATATAATAGGATACATATGGCCTGACATTGGTGCCTTCGACCCACAATATAGTGAGGAAAAACTCACCTCACAGTCTGGAAAAATAGCTGAACAGGACGTTGCTCTGAATATCAGCTTTACTGGTCACATATACATCAAATAGTGACCAATCTCAACTACAACTCAAAATGCAGAAAATACCTTTAGGTCAAATCCTGGTCAAATTCGAAAGTAAAAGAAGTTAACTGAATCAACTCAGCTGAGTACGCCCAGCGTACTCAGCTTGTACGCATGATGTACTAGGGGCTTGACCAAAAAGCGGGTTGTTGACCATGTACGTGCAACGTACTCTAACGTACACCCAACATACATTCCAAACAACTTCTCCTGCTATTAAGAGTTTAAACCCTTAAGTCCTTTCATCCAAAATCCAAATCTAGTCCCAAAATCACCTCTTAAGTCATAAACTTTCCAACTTTATGACTTTACAAGGCTAGGAAGTGCTCAATAATAAAAACCCTAACTTTTTAAATAATTAAGACATTATAACCCATGCATGGAAGAAAACTAATGACCAAGATTGCATTTTTATGACCTTAGACACTCCAAAACATCTGGAAGGACAATCAATTTGGGTCAAGAGCATGCCATACTCAAGAACATCATTGATTGGGGACAAAAGCATATAATAACATCATACAAGCTAGATCTAACCAAATAAGAATCAATGTATAAACTTTATACCTTATGGACATGTAGGAAGGTGCAAAACTTCTAGATCCAAGGTTTCTCCAAGCTTCCAAGATATTCTCCTTTCCTTATCCTTCCTCTATGAATACCAAAACACAAACACATAATAAAGGCTCAAGGATGCTAAAAAATGGACCAGGGTTACCTAGGGTCGAATATGGAGGTGGAGGATGAAGAATGAAGAGGTTTCAAAGGGTTAAAGATGTTTAAATAGGATCCAAACCCTAAAAATTAGGGTTTGACCCTTGACCATGTACGCCCAACATACGCATGCAACATCTAATTTTTATTAAAATGTCATTTGGAACCAAATTTACAAACAATTCACATATCAAGGGTCAACATGTAAAATACCCTAAAAATTGAGATGTTACATTCTAAATGTGAAAAGGACCATCCATGTCCTAAAAAGGACTTTTAGTGTGGTATATTGCCAACCACAAAGACCATCTATATAATTTTGTCTTGTGTCAATAATAAAATAGCACCAAGTATTAATTGTATCAATGACATGAATATGTATTATTATTGGATTAGAACGAAAAAGAAAAGATATACACATAACTAAGGATAATGCCATAAAAGTCGTAAGTTTGGTTTAGAATGTCAGTTTTAACTCTAACAGGATTTTGGTTGGTTTATAACGCGGAATTTAGAACTTTTTTTTTCTTTTCAGTTTTTTCCTTTATTTTCGGTTAAGTTAGGCTTTGTTTGATAGTGAGCTGATTGGGTCCGGTCAGCAAATTTCGGCTGACTCGGTCCGGTCAGACTGTTTGATAGATCCCAAAATTGACTACCTTGGTCAGCAAGAGCTAACCCAGCTCCTTACTCGGTCCTGAAAAAAATATGAGCTGAATGAGACTTTTTCTTTGATTGCCATCCTTTACACAGACGCTGCTACAACCAGCACCATCACTGAGGGCGCCCTTCTCATTATCCTAACATGTGATGCGGTTTCTTCTTCTCCTTCCCCAGACGCAATTTCTTCCAGCAGCTCCTCCCAACTCCGACCTACGCCCACCTCCGACCTGAGCTCCATCCTCCTTTTCGTGGTAGGAAAAGACCTCTATTTTCCTATTTTGTTGTTTGGTTTTCCTATCACGTTTGGTTTAATTTTTCTTCCTTGTATGTATCTTTTTGTTAGATAGAAACACCATGGCTTTATCAAATTTTAACGTTGTATTTCTCCTTTCTTCAATTTTATTAGTCTTTATCAAATACCAATATCACTTTAGTTTATCATCATATTATTAATCCTTTAAATATGTTTGTAACTCTAGTTGCACATGAAGTGTTTGATGGAATGCTTAAATGAAACTTTTTGATTAAAATGAGTCTATATTTGCCCCTGCTCAGACCCTCATTATAATATCCCTAGGTACTTTCACAATTGACAATTATTTTGTCTTAATAATGATTTTACAACCTTGGTCCTTGTTGTTCTTCATATTGCTAGATTCTTTTCTGATTATATTCTTGTAAATGGCAAGTCATCATATTTTTGTGCTTTTGATGGGTCTAAATTGATAAGGATGAAGGGCCTAAAATTGACATCAGATGTCCAGTATAACATCATGTTTTTATTATTGATCATCTTATGTGAATTTGCTTCCCATTACATACATGCTTAGTGCCAATGTATTTTTTTGTTGGTTTTAGCTGTAGGTCACCAGAGGCTGTTGAGAATCAGTGATGTGAGTCTTGTACTATAAACGTGATGATGTGCTCTACTCTTTTTATGCAAAATGTGATCTTTTTTATTACAATTTAGGTTATGTATTTTATGATATTGAATGGTTGTGAGAGAAGAGTAATAATATTTTGTTTGATATGGCATTTAATTTTAAAAATGAAGATTGGTTTATGTTTTCTTATTGATTTTGTGTACATTAACTACAAACAATGTTGTAAGTTGTTTTCTAAGCTTGTTGGTTTCGAGATTAACATTTAATAGTATGTGTTTCTGTACTTCCTTTAGTTTTCATCTTCTAAAAAATATGAACAATAATATCATACTTTTAATAATAAAAATGAATCTAGATGTTTCACATTGCTCATGGCATGCCATTAGAAAATAGAAATGATCTATAGTGCATAAATGTTAGCCATGGATCTTACAAGTGATTAGTTATGTATGTTGAGTTGCAAGAACAAAAGGGTAGAATGGTCATTTTTAGCATTCAGCACAACTAGTTAGAAAAATAATCAAACAACATAAACTCAGTCAGATGTGGACTCAGTCAGAATTTCTAACCCACTCAGCTTCTAACCCAATCAGCTCTAACCCAGTCAGCAACTATCAAACGACTCGTTAATCAACTCTACAGGTGACGAACCATGTGTACATTGAGTAGATTGGATTTGCTAGCGTGTCAGCCACGTGTGTGCTGACTTTTCTTTTCCTTCCTTTACTATAAAAAAATCAAGCATGTTAAGGAAAAATAGGGTGGGCTCACAAACGTGTCACCTCTAACTTACAAACCAACAAACGTATCACTAAACTGCAAGACTTCTTTTGTTCCAATTCCTGAATAGTTAATATATAATATATAATACCGAAACAATTTAAATACAATTTTGATTATTATTATTATTATTATTATTATTATTATTATTATTATTATTGTTATTATTATTATTATTATTATTATTATTATTATTATTATTATTATTATCTTTTTATGAGTGTATATCTACATTTTTAATGGCATAAATATATTTATAAAGGTAAAAAAATATGTTTTTAAATGTTAAACACATTTTTAAAGAGATTTAAAATGACTTTTAATTTTTAACTTTTTCAAAAAGCCAAAAGATGTTTGGTTAATAGAAAAATTCTTTTGAAAATGACTTTTTGCATAGAGAAAAAGGAGGGGTTTCAAAAAGTTACAAAAGTCTGACTTTTTGTAACTTTACATATAAAAGTTACACCAAAAATGATTTTTCTAATCAAATCACATTTTAAATAACTCATTTTGAAAAAAATTGTTCTACAAAAAGGACTTTTAATGTTCAAATGCAGTCCAAAACACCACCTTATATTTTAGAAGTTTATGTTGAGCTTTAAAAACACATTTTTAGAATGAAATTGTATTTTTAGAATAAAAATGTATTTGTTTATATTTAAAAGGCATAAATATATTTTTAAATATATAAATATATCTTTTACAATTTTAAAAGTATAAAATATGTACATACATATCTTGAAATTTCCAAAAACATAAAAATACTTATTTGGTGTGAATTTAAAGGTATTTAGTCATTTAAAATGTAATTTGTCTATTTATACAGTTAAAAATATATTTTTATAATTAAATATATAAGTACACTATTAAATCTACAAAATACGCTTTCAAAAATATAAATATGTTTTAAGTGTAAAAATAATTTTTTTAAGTGTATAAATATATTTTTAAATATAACAATACCTTTAAAAATGTATTTGTACTTTAAAAATACAAAACAAATATATATTTGTATTAATAATATAAAAAGTTGTATCTATAATGAAAATACGGAAAAGTTGTATTCAAACCAAAAAGTATTTTTATGTTTTTTGGAAGTTTAAAAGATATGTATCTAATTCAAAATTGTAAAAGATATATTTATATATTTAAAAATATATTTATGTCTCTAAAATATAACTAAATACCTTTTTACTTTGTACATACCATTTTCTTTATAAAAATGTGTTTTTGAAGGTCTATGTATTCTTTAAAAAATATGAATAACTTTAAAAATATTTTTATACCTTTAAAAAAGTAAAAATATATGCATACATTCATAATAATAATAATAATAATAATAATAATAATAATAATATTTAAATTGTTTCAGTATTATACATTATATATTAAATGTTCAAATAATTGAACACATGAAAGGTTCGAATCTTAAACATCTCATTTTCCTTTAGATGCTTGATTCCTTAGAGTAAAAGGATGGAAATGAACACTCAACAAGTCCAACATACTCAACACACTGTGTAGATAACCGAATTAACCTACTAAAGTAGGGGTGCAAACGAGCCGAGCCGAGTCCGAGTCTGGTCAGGCTCAGATCGGGCTCGTTGAAGTTATATAAGGCTCGAGCTTGAGCTCGGCTCGATTCGAGCTTCCTTGTACTGAGCTTGTCTCGAGCTCGTAAGGAATTATACAAGCTCGGCTCGGGCTCGGGCTCAACTCGTTTTTTATCTGACGTGTCTAAATAAGCTTAAGCTTGGCTCGAGTTCGTTAAGAAGCTCGTTTACTAATACCCTAAATCCATAATTTCCCTAATATGTTTTTATTTTAATATTGTTAAATAATATTAAATTATAATATATAAAGGCTAATTTAGCCTCGCGAGCCCAATCAAGCTTAATGACATAGGCTTGAGCTCGAGCTCGGATCGGGCTCGTTTAAAGTCGATTTCGGGTCGAGCTTTTAACGATCCGATCTCGAGTCTACAGTATGACTGGTCCGCCCGCACTGGGCCTTCAGTCGGCCTGGTCCACTCTCCGAGTCTCGGCACGTCTAGTCCGCCCTCTTGGGGCCTACAGCCTATTCGGACCGCTCGCTGGGCCTTCGGGATAACCGGTCCGCCGTGGGTATGTTGGTCTACAACACAAAGCAGGACCCGCCTCAACCCAACCCCAGTCCAACAACCATGTGCACATAAACATTCAATCATATAACAATTCACATCCAATCAAACCGATCTAGCAGATCACATAGCATAACATCATCGTAACCAGGATACCGACCTAACTGGTTACTAGCATAAACCATCCTAACTACCAGGATGCAACATAGCAAATCAATAACATAACAACGATACCCGAATCACAATCCGATAAAGGGCCGGCCTTGGTGCCGTAGACCCTGTCGATATAGTGAGGATAACTCACCTACAACTGTTGACTGAAGTAATAAGACCAAGCTGCTCCGACCACTGACACGATCTCCACCACTAGCCAACACCAAAACACTGAACTCAAAAACAATTGCCAATAATTACCAAAATGCCCCTGAAAGTCAACTGGTCAACCCTTGGTCAAAGTCAAAGTCAAAGTCAACCTCCTGATTGCCTCTACTCGCCGAGTCAACCCGCTGACTCGTCGAGCCCTTATGCTCAGAACTTCCCAATCCGCGACTCAACTCGCCGAGTCACCCCGAGACTCGCCGAGTCCCACAACTCTGAGTCCCCTCGCACTCAACTCACTAAGTCCTCCCTTGACTCACCGATTCACTGCTCAACCAAAAGAAGGTTAGGACCTCATGACCAGACTCGCCGAGTCCAAGAACAGACTCGCCGAGTCCAAGGCTATCTTCAATCAACTCGTCGAGTTCCTGCCCATCTTAATCCTACATCTTAATCCTAGATCTTAATCCATACAGAAGCTTTCCAGGCCATGCAGATGATCCAAACCATAGATCTACCCTTCTACAACCCATCCATCACGTAAAGTGGCAAACTTTACGTGAATCCAAAGAGATCTAAGCATATAACACTCTAGGGTTAGGGTTTGTGACAAGATGGCTTCACCAACCACTCAAGAAAATGGACTTTAATGCACTCTAGACCTTCTCCATTCCAGATCTAAGGTAGCAACCTCAAATCTAACCTCCGAACTCAAAATATCACAAGCTAGGCTTTCCAAAAACTCCAAAATGATGAATCTAGAAGAATAACAGCCCAAGCAATGAAATAATACCTCAAAAGAAAGCTCTAGCAGAAGAGAAATTTGAATCCTTGCAAAGCCCCTTGCTCCAAGCCTCTTAACTCTCCAAGATCCCTTCCAAAATCTCTTCTCCAAGGTTCAAATGCTCTCAAATCACTCACAAACGCGCATTAGGGTTTTCTGGACTTCAAGAGAGGGTAAAGAGGCTGGGGAGGGGTTATAATGTCCTTTATATAGGGCTCATCCTCCGAAATTAGGGTTTTCTCTACACAACACCAACTCGCCGAGTCCAGCCGCCGACTCGCCGAGTTGACCACTTAACACGCGACCAAAATCGCGACCCTACTCGCCGAGGCCATCCATGGACTCGCCGAATTCCTCTTTCACATTTACACTTTGAACCCTGAACTTGCACTCCTGAACTCGGGATGTTACAATTCTTCCCCACTTAAATTAGGCTTCATCCTCGAAGCCTACGGCAACACAACTCCAGAACTACTCTCGCCTCTCGCAATGCACCTCCTGGCATTAACCAGACCAGGTTCCTCAAAACACTACCATCGAAACCCAAAACCTAACTTTCCCTCTTGCGGTGTCCTGACCACCGCTTCAAGCTGGCCACCGGCCTCATCCTCTGATAACCACACTTATAAACTGAGTACCACTCCATGATACTTCACTCGCTCCAGATCACAACAATCACTTGACTCATACGAGCTAGAAATAACCATGAACCATCGGAATCCCGATCTGAGTCTAACTTTATCCACTCCATGTGACAGGATGACACATCCCTTAGTCTCAGAGCAACTCCCACGAGTTCTCCTCCGCAATCTCATACCCGTGCTGAACTGGCTCTAGCATCCTCGGGTTGGGCAAACCCGATACACTGACAGCACCTCCAAACATCCCCTAAGATGAATTTCCACCACATACATAATTCCTTGATCAAAATCAAACTGGAATCAAAGATTCCATCCCTGTATCCCTTTTGAGCCTCTTGGCCCTATACCCGTGGAATTCCTTCCGCAACCTCAGCAGACATCCAACCCAGATGTGATTCCATACCACCGCCGCACACACTGCGCAATAACCATAATTGGAACACCCCAATCATAACTCCGCACTACTGCTTTCACTTCCGTGAACTTACATTCCCTATCGGAGCTACATTCCTTACCCTTTCCTTACCAAAGAGATCCACTTGGCTGCCTTGACACTACCACAAGTGTCACGGTGCTCACCCATACTACACCATTCCCTTATAGCATATCCGCTCTCTCATGCACCACACATGCTCTGAATCCGCTCACAGGGACTCTCGAGTCCATGCACTACCTTCCACTAATCATGATTAATACCCGGGGCCAGACCTTCTGATGCTATCACATCGCAACATACTCATTCCAAATCCTCATACATACCTATCAACACATGTAGAGTCTTCAGCATGACTGGACTGCCTTACCAGGCCTTTAGCCAATCTGGAGTACTCCCATAGATTCAAGTGTGAAATTAATGCATAACAATGGCATTCCTATTTCACAATTAGAATAATCTAAAGCTATTGGTAGCTTGATGTATGGAATGACAAGTACCAGGCCATATATTGCTTATTCAGTGGGAAAGTTGAGTAGGTACACTAGTAATCCTAGTACTCAACATTGGCAAGTAGTCAATAAAGTGTTTAAGTATCTCAAGGGAACCATGGATTATGGATTGAGTTACTTAGCAAATCCTTCAGTCTTAGAAGGTCATTCAGATACAAGTTGGATAACCAACATGGAGGATCATTCCTCAAAAATTGGTTGGGTGTTATTAATTAGGGGGGATGTCATTTCCTAGGCTTCAAAGAAGCAATCTTGCATTACAAACTCAACAATGGAATCTGAGTTTGCTGCGTTAGCTGCTACTAGCAAAGAAGCAAAATGGCTAAGGAATTTAGTCTATTAGATTCCTTTGTGGTCAAAGCCGATAACACCTATATCTAACCTTTGTGACAATCGGGCCGCTTTGGCTAAGGCTTAAAGCCAAGTTTGTAATGGCAAGTGTTGACACTTACGTGTTCGACATAGTATGATTAGAGAACCAATCATGAATGGTGTGATTTCGGTAGAGTTTGTGAAATTGCAAGAATATTTGGCAGATTATTTGACTAAAGGTATGACAAGAGACTTAGTGAACAAGTGTGTTATATGGATGGGATTAAAGTCCATTTAATTCTATAATGGCGAGACACCCAATTACCTTCTAACATGACATTAGGAGTTGAATTAAATATGGAAGGCTCACACTTATAGATTGGAACACATTAAGTATACATCCTAGGTATGTGTTCGGTTCTGCAAGTTAACCAGGTTGAAGTTTAACTTCTTAATAATTTCTTTGATAAAGTGTATATGAAGATACATGAAGTAAAGGAATTACATACATAATTGTGAAGTGTATTCTCATTTAAAGAGGTTGGGGACATGGCCTTAATACAATCATGAGAGGATTACGACACACAACTTTAAAATAGTGTCAAGTTGTATTTCGCTAGAAAGCTCAATAAACTAGTATCTATTTTACTTTCAGGTATTCAGTTGGGTTGAACGGTTCAATTCTTAGAACATCCTGATTCTCGAGTATTTGAATTGTTTGATACTAAAATGAGAATTCAATCGTTTCGATATTTTCATTTATATACTAGTTTGGTTTGTTTAGATAATTTTATGTTAGTTTATAGGTTACACTAAAATGGGGGATGATTGTTGGTAATTTTAGTGTCATCAGACATTTTATGTAATTGGAAATTATATATGAGCTAAGAGGCTTATCATTTGTACTCTATATTATATATTTGGAGAATGCGGAGTGCATGCATATATAAGGTGGAATTATAAGCCAGTACGACAGAAATGAGGGGGTCAATGGGGTTGAGCCCCCTTGTAGGGTCCTAGGGGCAGGGTCCTTAGCGGGGTCCAAGGGGCAGAGCCCCTGGCGGTGGTCCCTTTGTGGTCAAAAATGGTCTTATACCACCCTTTGACATAAATCTGGAAAAATGTAGAACTTGCATAAATATCAGTTCGGGGCGCCAGGGTAACCATTGATTATGTCATTAAATTCATGATTCTTCTAACTATATAGTAGATAGAAACCCTAATTTGTCTAGTATAAATACGACTCCTTTATTGAGCCGTCATATACCTTTTTCAGCTCTTCTTCTTCTACACGAACCCAATACCTTTTGACGATTTTGCTTATGTTTCTGTGCCTAAATACACAAGTGTCCTTTTGGATTATCCTAGAATGAATTTCCTGTAATGTAAACATACCAATGGAAATATAAGTTCGGAAACTAAACTTAAACAATCAAAGAGAAATTTGGTTCTCCACCATCACCCTACTCAAATATCCTCCAACAGCCAATTTCTTTTCCAAACTGTTCGATAGTTTGATCTACGAATTGAGATCTAGAATTAACTGCAAACATAATAATGCATAGATTATTGACTATTTAGTAAGTAGAAATTGCAATGACATAGAAATTTGGGCTTTGATTTCATCAAAGAATCAAAGAACATATATTTTACAGGAAGTGAAAATTATACTCTCTGTTAAAAGAGAAACTATCACAAACCATGGACACTTTGATTGATCAATTACTCATTGTTTACCATAGGCACCATTTCATACTCAAAAGTGTCCTGGAATCTTTTTGGAAACATAAATCGACCACCAAAACGTTGCTGCAAGAAGACGATCAGTGCAAACACAATACCTTCGCAAGCAATGAAAACATCCCAAGAAGGTGAATAGAAATCTGCTCTTGGGTTTGCATATAGATAGAACTGATGAAACTGGTGACTTATGTTTTTTTGACTCCTATAAATATCATAGGCGTGAGGTAGTGTTCGAACAAAAGTGTTCCCTATGTAAAACAAATAAGACAGAGCATTCCCTTTTGAAATCTTAAACATGTTAAGTACGATCTGTGGGAATAGGAATCCGTCTAGTGTTAACCCTGCATAAGACCTCAGATCACCCCAGATTGATCGATTACTTGAGATAAAGTACTCATCGTTCTTCCAATTCACTAGAAACATCATCAACCCACCAACAATATAAACTGGTAAACAGATGACCAGAGTCCATATCTCATGATTCCAATGACTCTTTCCCTTTCCATTATTGTCATTCCCAGATTTTTTAGACCATGTCAATTGGAGGAGACGGAATTGCAAAGTGAAAGCTACCATTGTAACTATCCTAACAATGACTTTATTCACCTCAAGCAATCCACCACTACCCTCGAGTTGAATGTTTTGAAGATAAGGAGTCTCTGAAAACATTGCCTCGAAATTCAACACTAAAGGAACCACATACCCAAGTGTAAGAATCACCATCATCAAAACCAAAATCAAAGGAATCATATCCGGATTTTTTTTCACATGAAAGATTTGAAGTACGATAAAAAAACAAGAAAGTGTACCAGAAATCAAGTCCAGTATAATTTCCAAATCCATTCTCCATATCGATTCCATGGCTTCGAGTTTAGTGTAAGTGAGAGAAACAACATTTAGACTTTCGAAATACAAAACATCTGTCTTTTCACGTAAGCTTTCTATGCTTCCCCTGATTAAAAAACTTCCATTATTGCCATTAGTACTCGGGAATTGGAATTGCACCAGAATCTCGCAATCGAAAGATTCATTTTCTGAATTCTTCCCAGAAGAAGGTAGATTCCGACACCCAACCATACAAAGTCTTCCGGTTTCATTATCATAAAACCCTTCTGCAGATATCTCAACTCTACCATTGTTGGTTGAGAATAACGACGAAATCCCGCTTCCCGATTCCGACGTTAAATTAGCAAACATTCGGAAGCTAATCTCATAGCTGATGTTCATGGGACCGGTGTAACTGGTGGGGTCCTGCCATGAACCAAAATTTGAATCGAAAGCGTCATACGAGTGGTAGAACTGCTCCCTTACAAAGATCGGAATTGCAGAACCAATGGAATCCATGTTTCTGTACTTGACAGACATGTCGAAACTCATATCCCCATTATACCCTGATGGGTACTCAACCCCTTCCCTTTTACCAACGTTTGTTTGAGGGCAAACTTGTCTTACTTTCTGTAATTTTGTGAACTCATACATTGATCCGTAATACTCCGAACTATGATCAAAGCTTTGAAACTTGATTGGTTCATAGTACCCGACATCATCCGCTTTCTTGGTTGACCAAATTTGACCTTCGGTGGTATGTGTGTTCATGATTGATCGAACTTCAGGGAAATATAAGGTCAACCTGATCGAACAATCTCCGACATGAGCACTTCCCAAAGGGTCAGTTTGATTCAAGATATGACATGCGACTATACAAAGCTCTTCTTTTGGCCCATTCCATGTTGCATCTCCAATTAACGTTACATTTGGATTGAAAGATTTATCCCAACGGGTATTACTTGTGTTTTGAAATTCTACTAAAAAACGTAACTTTTTCTCTTCCACTGAACACTGAAACCCATACAACGATAAAAACGGGTACCCCCTACGTTGACTTTCCATCTGGTAAATCAGGAATCGATATGTGAACTTTGAACATAAGTCTAAAGAATCCAGACTAGCTACTGGATGTTCAACTGCGTTTGCCCCATTACAATCTTCATTGGAAACCAAAGAATATTTGTATTTGAACTGAGATACTTGAGGGAATCCCATCATTGAAATCGGCTCAAAATAATCTGAATCATGAGGGGAAGCTAAACTTTCCAAGGTTCCACTGACTAAGCTAGTATTCAAATTCATTAGCCTAGGTAAATTAAGCTTAAGAACACCATCAAGTTTCAGACGTTTACCTTTTTTGGAAAACCAATTTGCGGATCCAACCATACAAAGCTTATTCGTGGAAACTGACAAGAACCCATCTAAGTTAAACACCAATGGACGATAAAATCGTGAATGGTATGATTGGAAATGGTATATACTTGGTGGAACGAAAGTTAATTGAGCTTGGGTTTTGTATGTGTTGGAGGTGTTTGTTTTGAAGATGTTATAATCTTTGGGTTTAAAATGGATATAACTATGTGAGAGTGAATCTTGGTCGAGAATGTTTTTGGCGCCAGTGTAATGACTGGTTATGGTTTCGAGAAATGGGAATCGGGTGTATGTGATGGTGGTCGGAATGGCTTCGGGGACGAAGGAATTGCAGTGATCGGAATAGGAGATTGTTTTAGTTGAGGAAAAGACTGTTGTAATAAGTATGAAGATGGTGATGGTGATGAAGGGAATGGAAAGGATTTTTGAAGGAAAGAGTGAAGGATTCATGGCTGGAATGAGTGTTGGTTGATTGTTGACTATATTTTGGTCATATAGTGTGTTTAATTGGTCAATGGATTGTGGGAAGTGGGGACAAACTGTTACCTTCTAAGAAAGAAACAAACATGGATTTTGATTCACTCTATATGTCGATGGTTGGTCAACTTTAACGATTTAACTGTCAGTAAATCCTAAAAGCAAAGAACATTTAACCAAACAAAAAACAAGCTTAGTTGAAGCAAAATCAAAATTAAACCTTAAATTCCAACTCTAAAAGCAAATTCGGGATATTAAGATAGGTAACAAAACTCTTTTTGAGGGATGATGAAACCAGTTGAAATCTTGAAAGATCCAATTGATTGTTGTTGATACGAGTGAATTATTTATCTGCTCTTTCGGCAGAACGGTTTCAAATTTATATTCGCTTCAAATTACAATTTATAAGGAAAATGATTTTAAAGGGTAATGAACTTTGTATATGTTTAATCATTTTTATTTTATTTTTATATACAATTTATCATTAAACTCATCCAAGTTGTTCAAATGCCTATCATTTTGATCGGGTATTACACGTTAATTGTTTTTTTATACAAAATTTTACCATCAAACTTTTTTTTATACACGATTTATCATTAAGTTATGTTCCGGTCATCTTTCTGGGCAACACCATCCACACTTGCCACACCATCCATCTCCGACAACAAGGACCGCCTTCTATCACCACCACAACCACCTATAGCTAATCTAAATTTAAGAAGAAATGGGCTAGAGAGGGATGTGGGGTGGGGTGGTTTTCGCAAATCAGCTGGAGATAGGGGCAAGGAATGTTGGGAATTCCACAAAACACGTTAAGCAACTTCAGACAATAGATAAGCGTATTTGGTAAAACATACGAAATAAATCTTCTAAAAAGATGAAAAACACGAACACAATATTTAAGATGGTTTCGGTAAAAGTGATCTACGTCCATGAGCGGAGAGAGAGAGAGAGAGAGAGAGAGAGAGAGAGAGAGAGAGAGAGAGAGAGAGAGAGAGAGAGAGAGAGAGAGAGAGAGAGAGAGAGAGAGAGAGAGAGAGAGAGAGGAGAGAGAGAGAGAGAGAGAGAGAGAGAGAGTTTCATTAACATCCAAGAAAAATTATAATCACTCACAAAGGTTGCGCTGCAATTGAGCTCTCAAAACAAAATAATCTCTCTTAAATGTGCTCACATAAAACAAGCCCGAATAATGATCGAGATGTGTGCATATTTATAGAAAAACATGGAAAACCCTTATTATGATGTGTCAAATCCATCCATACTTAAACCCCGAACGGAATCCGTCGATCACAAGACACCATGTTGCTACATTAAGAAAATCTTCAATCTCGAGGGATGTGATTGACGACCTACCATGCACCTAAGAGCACGTTCTTAAGCCACAACAACACATTCTTAGCTCCAACAATGCATTCAGGTACTAAAGCATATTCATATACATATGTGTAAATTATTGAATAGTAGAAACAAAATACAACTAGAGTTTCATTATTATGAAAAGAAAGTACAAATACAATGAAAGGGGAAAAGAGACTAATAAGCAAACTAATTAGGTTAAACCTATCTAAAGGTCTAAACATAGGGCCCAAAAGAAAATATCCCAATAAAATTATTAGGCTAGCATCCTTTCTCAAACTCACAAAGCGACATCACTAAGCATGGACCCAATCTACTATGACAAGTATGATTTGAAACAAAACACATGATCTAAGGACCTCGAAGAACACTATGAAGCTAATAAATGCCTCCTGCCTTACCATTATCCACCATCCATTTCGAATATAAACCCTGAATTCTACAATTATTTTTATTCAAAACAACCTCACTTTTGTTGTCTTTTCAAAGTTTATGAATTGAAAGAAGATTTATATTAAAATCCAGGACAAAAAAAACATCAAAAGGGTTAAAGAGTTTAACAGTTCAAATTCGAATAGTTTTAATTTTGGTAGAAGAACTATTTGGATCTTTAACAAGAAAAATTTAGACACATCCACAGTGTCATGAAGAAGGAAATAAGAACCAGTCATATGTTGATTAACTTCGTACTCAATGACCTTTTTTTTGTAATTAATGGTAGAATTATAAGAAGTTAATAGTAAAGTATGTGTCATATTTGCATTGATAAGTGCTTCATTAGTTAGAGCATTTTCATTAATGAGATGAAGAAACTTGTTGATTGTTCTATTGTTAGATGTCAAATTTCAGACCTACCAGAGTTTTCTTAGAGGTACATAAGATGAACAAGTAGATTGGGTATGAGATGAAGAAGTGGTAGAGTAATTTCTACCTTTGTTATTTGGATTATATTCACTTTTAAATTTAAAGTCTTTTCGAAAACCAACATTCTTATAACATTTGTCAATAGACTGATCCTTTATACCATAATCTTTACATTGAACGTGTTTTTTTTCCTTTCTTATTACTTGCTTTATTGTTAAAACGAGTACTAAAAGTAGGAGCAATAGTTTTATTAACAATAGAAGAGTTAGTTAAAGGATCACCCTTTTGATGTGATTCTTTACAAGAATAATGAATAGAAAAAGAATTTTTAACATTCAGAAGAGGATCCATTAATAGTATATGACTTTTAACTTTATTTAAAGAGTGTTCAAACCACTTACGAATTGCACTAATTTAATGAGTTTAGCATGATCATTAAGATAAGCAAAAGCTTCACATGTATACTCAATGAGACTTTTGAGGCCAAAAAACTCTTTCCAAAGATAATCCAATTTATTAAAGTAATCAGAGAAGGAAGATCCACTTTGTGTAAGTGAATTAATCTTTTGAAGAACATTTAAAACCACATAACCATAAGATTTATTATATGTTTCAAATAATTCTTTCCAAAATCCTTCAATATTTTTAGAATAAGCATGATTAGCACATATTGACTCATATATAGACCTCATGATCTAAGAACAAGACCCCATGAAGCCAAAACAGACAACAACATTATCACACGTTGGGTAACAACAAAACAAGGTAAACACTTTAGACAAATATCAAAAAACAAACTTTGGTGAACTCTTGAAAAATTCTGAAAAAAACTTAAATCAAAAGAACACAATGTTTAACGTGGTTCGGTGATGATGACCAATGTCCACGGGAAAATATGAGAGAGAGAGAGAGAGAGTGTGTGTGTGTGTGTGTGTGTGATGATCTTATTAATTTTCTGGAAGTATTACAAGCACCCAAAATTATATCACTTTTATCTCTCACATAAATGTAGCAATTTACAATGATGGGGGTATGAGCCTATTTATAACGTCTCAAAAATCACAACAAATTAAACTTTTCAAAAACTACAATTCAGTCCATAAAATTTTGCAAAACTATTGTTTCCAAAGTGTTTTCAATAATCAGTCTGTCCTAAAAATCCAGATAACATAAAACAGACGGATGCGCATGATCACGCCTTCGCCTTGCCACAATCCTTGGAAGTACCTGAAACAAAACTAAACTGTAAGCCAATGCTTAGTGAGTTCCCCAAAAGTACCAACACATTACATAACAAACAACAGCATGCATACAAAGCCTTCAACATGTCTAGACCACCTTATCGGGCCTTCAACCTATCTGGAGCGCTCTTTGGGCCTTCAGCCTAACTGGACTGTTTTTCAGGTCTTCTAGGTCTATCCGAACCGCCCTGGGTATCTTGGACTTCAACATCAGTCAGTCTGCCTCGACCCAGTAAACCATAACATATTGATATGCACATTATCAATCAATAAACAACAAACACAGGTAATCCTACAAATCTACCAGTCTAATCACATAACCAGTAACCACATATCTCCACATAACATCATACAACACATCAAGATATCCAATCCAATGGTCGGCCTTAGTGACTTCAACCCATAAGTACATTAAGGAAAACTCACCTCTCAGTCTGAATACAGTTTAAATGAATCTCTACTCCGACAATCCGCTCTACCCGACTCTTACTAATCAAAATATAACATCTCAAAAATACAGACCAAAAACTTCGTTTGTGATATAGAAATTTATAAAACAATTTATAGAAAACATCATCAAGTTATTTCATTTCACAAAAAGCCATAGATCATAAGTCTCAAAATCATGTCATCACATACTAACAATGTCAGAGTACAAATCCCAAGAATCTCATATGTGGAAATCGTGTGTGTGTGTGATGACATGATTTTGAGACTTATGATCTATGGCTTTTTATGAAATGAAATAACTTGTTAATGTTTTCTATAAATTGTTTTATAAATTGGTATATCAAAAATGAAATTTTTGGTTCATATTTTTGGGATGTTAGAAATTGGTATCAGAGCCTTGGTTTGAGGGATTCGGACACACCTTCGGGGGTGTCTGGACTCAAATGCAGGGTTTGAAAGTTTTTTTACAAAGAAAATAGTTTTTCTAGAAATTTAAAATTAAGAGTTTTGAGAAAGAACAAGGTGTGTGATGCATCCAATCGGTCGAGCTCAAGTAAGTTTTCCCCAAGATACCCATACATGTTATGTTATGATATGATATGATTATGAGAACCGCATGCTAGATTAGGGCTGAGGATCTAGGAAGGATGCCTTATATGCCTATTATATGTGTATGAGAATTGCATGCTAGATTAGTGCTAAGGATCTAGGAAGATACCTTATGTTCCTGCTATATGTGCTTATTAAATTTCATGCTAAAATTGATTAGTCAGTGATAAGATGGCATGTATTGGATACACTTGGTTCCTTTACTCAATGCTCGAATGCTGCTTGCTTTGTGCTTTCAGGAGTTCTAGTTATCATTGACTAACTAGTAAATGAATACGTTAAGTTACATATTGCGAGGACTAAATAGTTTCAGAAGGTTAGGTCTAACCCTATTTTGTAGCTCTTGTTTGAGTCCAACCATTGTAGGGTGAGACCTCTCATTCGAAGAATTATATGGTCTTTTTGATATGTATTGGTATTTGTGAGGTAGTTAGGTAAAGGTAGCAGGGATTTCTTATGCAGCTGATGGCAGAGAGTAGGTCAGAGAGTTACCCTAGGGTAAGCCTAGGATGAGATTAGTGCAGCAAGCGGTAGTAGTATAAGGGACTTGGTGAAGTCAGGTCAATCCTTGAGGAAATTATGGATAGATGTGGAAGGTAGTATGGGCCCGTACTACTGAAAGCAGAGGATCTGTACTCGAGTTAAGGAGGGCTGAAATAGAACCAGGGAACTTGTAGAATGTGTGAGACCTCTCAAGTTTATGAATGACCCTAATAGTTATGTGTTTTGTTTCAAAATGATGCTGACACGTCACGGAGCAGGAGGTTCAGGGTTTGGGTCAGGATCAGGTTCATGTTCGGGTGCAGGTTCCGAGCCGGTTGACGAAGGACTACGCGAGTTCATCGCATCTGAGATTACGAGAGGCATCCTTGAGGCGACCCCGGTGATTTTCTGGTCGATCAAGGAAGGGGTCATCGAGCTGATGGAGTAGCTGTTGGATTAATGTCTAAGTCCATAACTATAATTGGTAAGACCTGACCCGACCCAGCATGGTCCATTTGGGTTGCAAACCTTCATGCACTTGGATAGACTATAATGAGAGAAATAAGACACTTATGGTTATTAATATATTATAAGTTCTAGTATATTAATAATAAGAATAATAAGATTATTTAATTAGTATTGATCAAGAATTAATCTACGATTAATTAAGTGATCAAAAGAAGACTAATTAAATATATGGGTTGATTGTGTAAATCATCCATACTTATATAGTGGGCTAATGCTCCATGGATAATCAAGTTGGGCTAAAACCCATAGGATGGTCCATGGATGCCCCATGGTGTATTTGAACCCATGGATCCAAGGAAATGGAAAGCCATGACAATTAAGGATTTACCCTAATTGTAACACTATATAAAGATCTTATTCTTGACAAAAATCGACCACTAGTATTATTCTAGAGAGGGCTAGCCGATTTCATGAAGTGTAGAACTTTCTCAAGTTATTCTAAGTGTTTTGATAACTGTGATTCCATTTGAGGCTTCCACACTATTGGGGCTAGGCACTCAAGCTTCATGAAGACTTTCTACATCAAAGAGGTATGTATTCTATCTTGTTACACTCATTGTTTTGTATGCTAGATTAGGATAATACCTTGGATATTCTTATTGCATGTATAATAGAGAAAACATAGATCCAAGGTATTTAGGGTTGCATGTACACTTAGGAGTGTTAGAATGCTCAAAACCCAACAGTGGTATCAGAGTCTAGGCTTGTTTTCTTGTTATACCTGCAATAGAAGCTGAAAAAAATCGAAATTCGTGCTGTCAGCCCAGCTGACTCGCCGAGTCCATGAAGGGACTCGACGAGTCCAAGGCAAAATGCATCCAACTCGCCGAGTTATGTTCATGCACTCGACGAGTTGGACCCCAAACAACATATTTTCGAGGTTTTTGGCTAGAAATGGACTAGGAACATTACCCTAAGTTGTTTTTGAACTTATAAACTTGTTTTTTAATGTGGTAATGTTCATACTAATCCATTTTCAAAGATAATTGTCAATAGAGTCATGTTTTGTATTAGTTTAAAGTTTAGACTAATTACATGAGAAAGTTTGATTTGAATTATCTTGTTCTTATGAGTTGCTTAGATTAATAGAACAGTTAATTGAAATAGTTGTTTTCAATCCATTTTAATCTAAGAGTTGAATATAAAATGTGTTTGTGTAACTTGTCCTCAAGTTACATGAAGAGTCATATTAAAATGAACAGTCTTGTGTCATTGAATTTTTTTTATGACTCCATAACTTGTCCTCAAGTTATGGAAGTTCAAGAGTCACTTCATTAAAGAGTAAAAGTGTAACCATGATTAATTCCATAAGTTATAAAAATAAAGAAAAGTTAATTCTTTTATTAGTTTAAAGTCTTCCATAAGTTATGGAACTTGAAGAGTTTTTTGGATTAAAACTACTTTAAACACATAAGTTATGGAATTAATTAGTTTTGAATAGTTTCAAAACTTGCCCTCAAGTTTTGGAATTTGAAAAGTTTTCTCTTATGAATACTTTAATTCCAAGTTAGCCCTTAGAATTTTAAAAGAGTTAAAATTCAACACTTCTACTATTTATAACATTAATGGTTAATTATTATATATATGTATAAGAACAAGTCGTTTTACCGTTAGTAGGCCTCATTCACGAAACCGGTCTATAAGGTGGGTATAAGGTTGTTGCCTATAAAATGGCGACTTAATGGGTCTCCACTCTCACCCACCGCTTGCTTGATCGGTGGAGGGTCGTTAGCCGAACGGGTAGGATAATGACTTTAAATTCTCCCTTCATTAAAAGTATTAATGATAAATACTAAGTAACTAAAATCTTAATAATTCCCAATCTTAGTTACTTTAGGAAAAATGTGAATTTGGTGCTAGCCCATGGAATTCACACTTTGTACCTTACCAAGTCGTTGGTGGAGCGTGTGTGGTTAACCGGCACACTAACTTGGACTAGTAAGGACCACGAAGGGTGACTTAATGTTTTGTCATAGATCAATGGAGCGTGTGTGGTTAACCGGCACATTGATTAGGTGATAATATTAAGGGTACCAAGTGAATTGGTATGGTTATTCACACCTTGTTTTGTGATCCTCGGCATCCCAGTCACAAAATTTGAGAGGGCACACTCGAGATTGAAACATGCCATTGAAAAGTTCAATGAATCTCAAAAGATCTAGGAATTTCAAATCCAATTAAAACCTAATAAATTATTTCGTTTTTCATGGTGGAAATTGGTGAATCGTCATTCGCCTACCTTCAAATATTTTATAGCTTGGATTACGGCATCCCTCTTCCAAATTATAAAATATTGTGTTGGGTCCTAGCCTTAATATTTCATATTGGGTGTCATATTAAGGACTTTAAATCAACTATCTTGAATATCTCCCAAAACATGTCTGGTTTAGACATTATGATCTTCCCAAATCTCTTGAAGATGATGTTCCTCAACATCATGCTTCACTTCCTCTATCTCCTCCAATTATTCTCCCTCACCCACAAGTTCTTGAAAAGTTTAAAGTCACTCGAGCCCTATTGGCAAGTAAAGGTCTTGGTGTTGTCACATCTTGGAGATGTAGTCACATATTGACAAGCCGGGAGAGTTGGGTGTCAAAGTCTTGAGAAAGTTGGTGGTTCAATCACTTTCTAAGTCACATAGTGAGTTCTTTTGGAACACCTATGAAAAAGACTATGACAAGACCCTTAATGATTTTATCTATTTGTTAAGATCAACTTCCTCAAAACTTGATGGACATTGACAATAGTGACACAGGAAATACAGAAAAGCATTCTCTTCCCAATGGAAAGGGACCGGCCATAGTCAACTCGGTTGACCAAATGGTAAAGAGAAAAACTAAGTCTGTGATAGTCCCGTGTACCATTATCAAAGGGTCCATATGTTTATATTGCCAAAGAAAGGGGCATTGGTTGCAAAGCTGCCATAATTTACCTAAGGATGTTGAAGTCGATAAGTTTGACTCTACTTCAAGTAAAGTCCACTATCTAACTCTGCTAAGTTTCTATTCTGAGATTCTTGATACATGATGTGAATGGGTCACATGGTGATGTTTTAAGAATCAAAGAAAAGGTAAAGAAACTTAAAGAAAGAATATGCTGAATCTGATCGCATAGATGGATTTCTATCGCGTAGTTTGAAGATCGGATTCTTGAGCTACTTCTTAGGAGTTATAATATATTGCTTGTGAATAGATAACAAAAAGGTTTTCATGTGGACTGTAAGGATAAGTTTTTCCGTAAAATTTTTAAAATAAAAGAAAAAAAGGGTTTTAATTTTATTTATTTTAAAAAATATCCTTACAATGGCATCTGTGGAAAATTGTTGCTTATATGTTTCCAGTAATAGCAATATTGGAAAGTGGATTTGATTCTTTCATTTGTGGTAGTGTCTGAATTTATCAAATGAAGAAAGTTTTTCATCACCCAAGTTTCAATTGGACAGAAACTTGGAATCATACAAGTTGTATTGTATGATGAATGAGAATTTTCATCTTTGAAAAATTAAGACTAATTCATTGATCACATGTATATGTGAGTCAATTGAAGGACTAAGGAATTAGGTACACTGGGTGTGCACTGGTCAAGGTCCACCACAAAGATTGATTTGTCATGATTTACTAAAGATTAGTAAATATGATTATACTTATAAGGTTAAGTATAATTCTGTAACATTGAAAAGGTTCCAATGTATGGCAGAGCGAATAAGAAGAATCAAATTAGGCAGAAGGATAAAAGTTTCTCAAATCTGAAAAGATGGGAGAGTACTTTAGTATCAATTTTATGATCATCTTAATGATTTAGAAACCATATCACAAATTCATACTCTAAGGACGTCTTAGTGCATTGTTATGGCTAAGAAGAGAGGTCATGAATTGTTGGATTGGTTAAAATCAAGAAGATGAGTCATACTTCGTTCCAAAACAATTCTTAGAGTCATACTCCAATATTGTAACATTGAGTGACATAAAGTAAGGTTTAAAACACTTATCAAATGTAGTGTAAAATGTTTTCTACTCTTGTACATTTGAGATTGGTAAGTTGTGATGTCTTGGATGAGACAAAGACCAACTAAGACCAATTGTGTGAAGTGTTAGTCTTGATAAGAATCCGCACTATCCCTTGAATATTTGTTTTGTCAAGGAATGGTTCTTGACTGGGGAAACTTATATGTCAAGAGGACAGTGGTAGCCTTAAAGATCCTGAAAGAGTTTCAAGATTTAATCAAGAGTGAAACCTGTAATTTATCACTAGCACACGACTTAAGGTTTGCAACCTATCGTGTTGACATAATTCTTATTTCTGTACCTACTTCAAATAAGTTGGATTTGCATGTGAGTTATCAGAGTTCAACTTGGAAGCATTGGTGGGCCTTGTGCTACCAGGGTGACTAGAAACTAAGACTGAACAAGTTTAATCCATGTAAGGCTGAATTTGTCACTAACCTTATCTTGTGATTATGGTTTGACAAATTCACATGGATAGGAACTCATATAGTATAAAATCTAAGTGTCATAAGGTTTCTCTCCGATTCATGAAAATGATGGTGAGAAAACGCTTTCACTAAGTAGATTTTACATAGATAGAAATTGTGTTATTTGCATTTTCAAAAATCGTTAGTGGAGCGCGTGTGGTTAACCGGCACGCTAACATGGACTTGTGAGAAATGGCAAATGCCTAAGCAATTGAGACTATGATTACGGCATCCTTTTTCATAGTTCTGAAAATTGTTTAGACACACATGTAAGCTATCTAAGAAAGGGTGTATGAATCTAAATTTCAGAAGTCCAGCAGATTTCTGAAAATATGTCAGAGCTAGTGGGAGCATATGTGTTATGCTGATAATCATCATGTTAGTGGGAGCATGATTATTTTGATTAGTATTGCAAGATAGCAATGTTAATTATAGAAAACAAAGTTTCAATCCGTGAAGATGCAAGGGTTGAAAAGTTGTTTTGCTATAATTAAGGGAGAGGAAATTATACTTCATTTCAATTCTAAAGCATAGATTGAGATTTTAATCATCTTTAGTCAAGAATATATATAAGCATTTTATGTCTGAATGGTTCGACTTAAGAAAATTCTATATATATTGTGTTCTCAAAATTCAATTATGACTACGGCATCCCTCTTCATAGTTAAATTTTGAAAACATGACAAATAAAAAATATTGTAGCAAAAGACTGGTCTAGTATCATGTCTTTATGTGAGACATCATGAGTATCATGTCTTTATGTGAGACATCATGAATCGTATCCCATATGCTTCAGATATAGGATCGATTTCATGTGCTATAATATTCATCCTTTCTAAATTTTCCAAATGCTTAAAGCATTTAGAAGGGAAAAGTCTAGAACTGGATATGACTAAAGTGATTAAACAATTGTCGAGGACAATCTAAGGTTTACCAATGATTGTTTCTCAAGGACAATTGGAAGTATAGTGATAATTCTGGAAGAACCATATTGACATAATTTGTAAGGAGGCAACTCTTGTTCGGAATTGATAGTCAAAATGGGACTATGGAAATATCTCCATAAGTGGAAGTTATTCAATCTATGTAAGATTAGAAAACCTTAATGCAAGAAGGATGTTCAAAGCAATGTACTTTGAATATGAGACTTCCGTTCCATAGAAGTTGACCTTCTTTGGAATACTCTGTAATGACTGGTGACAAGGTTTTGGTGACTCTGTGCATAATCATTACAAGAGGAACATTGCATAAAAGTTTAAAATCTAACAGATTTTTGGTAAATGGTAGAAATTAGAAATTCTTACATTTACAATAAGGATTTAGGATTGTGAAATGAGTATCATTGGAATCATGTTCAATTGATATACATCACAATGTAAGGATCATAGACAAACATAGTGTGCATACTTGGGGTATGGCATAACTATTGTTTAGAAAAACAAAGTGTACATGCTAGGAGCATGGGACGACTGTTGTTTTTATTCAAGTCTTAAGTTGATTATTTGAAACATTGAATAATGTGTAATCAATATGGTGATAAATAAAAGGTGGTTTTATTTATATTCAAAAGGGTTCTGAGACCATATTAGATTCGATTAATATTGTGTTTCACTTTGCATGTTTTGACTTCCAAAATAGCTAGGTTATTCTTTCTGAATGACTAAGTTATTTAAACCCTCCACAGTCGTTCATATGTTGGAAGTAGGTATGAATCAAGACTGTCATGAATCGGGTTTGTAGATGGCTAAATGGGTTTAGTCATGGCAATGGTTGCTACAACATTCATGAGTGCTCATAAGTTCTGAGTATTGGATTAAACCCACGCTCACTTGTATCACTTCATGGAATTTATCTCGAGTGATCGTGAGACGATAATATCATATAAATCTTCAAACCTAGAGATATGAGTTGTTACATATGAGTTGGTTGTGCATTGATTGCACGTAAACGCATCAGTAACTTGATGTTATAAAACGTGCCTTTGTGTACAATTCAACAAGTAGTAGAACAAGTATATGAGTCGAAGTTTATCTGTTCCTTCTAGAAATAGAAGCAATATCTGGGCCCCTCGATGATTTTGTTGTGACCTATGTACCGGCCGGTCAGAACTGAATTGATGTGTTCGATTAAGTTCTTTGTCAAACAAATCGAAAATCGGGAAACAAACTGCTGGACAATAAGTACGACGTTGTTCCATGTATTTGTCCGGCTGATATCATGAGAATAGAGGATTATATAATCCCTTATCTAATGGACAAGTCATTGACAAGATCATAGTTCATCTACAAGGTTAGAGTTCGACCGAAGCTTTTGAGAGCTACGATTGCCGGTTGGTTCCTGAAGTCATACGCAATACTAGTTTTAGACTTATCCAAGTGGGAGACTGTTGGATTAATGTCTAAGTCCATAACTATAATTGGTAAGACTTGACCCGACCCGACATGGTCCATTTGGGTTGCAAACCTTCATGCACTTGGATAGACTATAAGGAGAGAAATAAGACACTTATGGTTATTAATATATTATAAGTTCTAGTATATTAATAATAAGAATAATAAGATTATTTAATTAGTATTGATCAAGAATTAATCTAGGATTAATTAAGTGATAAAAAGAAGACTAATTAAATATATGGGTTGATTGTGTAAATCATCCATACTTATATAGTGGGCTAATGCTCCATGGATACTCAAGTTGGGCTAAAACCCATAGGATGGTCCATGGATGCCCCATGGTGTGTTTGAACCCATGGATCCAAGGAAATGGAAAGTCATGACAATTAAGGATTTACCCTAATTGTAACACTATATAAAGATCTTATTCTTGACAAAAATCGGCCACTAGTATTATTCTAGAGAGGGCTAGCCGATTTCATGAAGTGTAGAACTTTCTCAAGTTATTCTAAGTGTTTTGATAACTGTGATTCCATTTGAGGCTTCCACACTATTGGGGCTAGGCACTCAAGCTTCATGAAGACTTTCTACATCAAAGAGGTATGTATTCTATCTTGTTACACTCATTGTTTTGTACGCTAGATTAGGATAATACCTTGGATATTCTTATTGCATGTATAATAGAGAAAACATAGATCCAAGGTATTTAGGGTTGCATGTACACTTAGGAGTGTTAGAATGCTCAAAACCCAATAGTAGCGCCTCAGGGCATTCAGGAGTGACATGGAATTTGGCCAGTCAGGGACACGCACACTCTCCTTCAAGGATTTCAAGGGATGTGGTGTGCCAGACTAGGAGGTGGATTGTAGACATGAAGTCTGCTTAGTTGACTAGCTTCTGCACTGAGGGGTCAAAGGTATGGTATGCTGCAGAGTATTTGAGGTACAAAGCTACAAATTAATGGGAGGCGGTCAGTGATTTGTTGGGAGCCCCATCATTGAGGCTATGACCTGGTTAGCCTTTGTGACCGGGTTTAGGGCTGAGTTTGCACTGGCTGTTGAGCTTCAGCAGCTGGCTAGGGAGTTTCTGGATATGAGGCAGGCGAATGACTTGGTGGTAGAGATTACCTCCAAGTTCAGGGAGAGGAACTTACTGGTGCCTCAGTATGCAGGGGACGAGGAGATGAGGAAGACTCAGTATCACGACATGTTGAGGGCTGACATCCAGAAACATGTCTGCTACTCGATATGCCCGACCTTGGAAGACATGATATCCGGGGCGAGGGAGAGGGCGATTGACATTGAGCACCTCCAGAAGAGGAAGGCGGAGGTTGGATAGGTTAGTGGGGTTTCGGGGAAGAAACCGAAGGGATCCGAATCTAGGTCCAAGGGCCAACAGTGTCGGACTTGATATTTATGTGCTATGCTAATGTGTTTTGTTTAGGATCGTTCCATGTAAACGACATTCCAGTATAGGTGTTATTTGACTCGGGGGCTACCCGATCCTTTTGTCTCTCTTGCTCTTAGCAAGAGGTTTCCTAAGTCTTCAGGGATATTGGACTGTCCTTTAGAGGTTAAGATAGCTGACGACCGATCTGTCCGGGCATCAGAGGTTTTCAGAGATTGCATTTTGATGTTGTATAACGAGCGTTACCTCGTGGACTTGGTTCCCATTCCATTGCGTGACGCACCGGATGTGGTGACGGGTATTTTTTCTTCTCCCTAACTCTTATTATATGTCGTTTATGATATTTAGTTGCTATGTTTATGTGTTTTGTTTTCGACCGTTCTATGTGGGAACAAGCTTATCATCGGCATGGATTGGCTGAGCCGCAATGGGGCGGTGATCGACTGTGCGCAACAGTTGGTGCGTGTCAGGACCCCAAGTGGGGGAGAGCTAGTGATTTATGGTGAAAGGCCACAACGTAGACCAGTTATGTGTTCACCGGCGAGGGCTAGGCGCTACCTTCAGTAGGGTTGTGAAGGGTATATTGCCTACGTTATGGATACCCGGGAGGTGGGTAAGGCGACTGTGAGTGATGTACCAGTGGTGCAAGAGTACTTGGATGTATTTCCACAAGAGTTTCCTTGGATACCTCCGGAGAGACAGGTAGAGTTCAAGATCGATCAAGTCCCTGCTGCGGCTCCGATAGCCAAGGCACCATATCGGTTAGCTCCTCCCGAGATGTAGGAGTCATCTACACAGATGCAGGAGCTGTTAGACAAGGATTCATTAGGCCGAACAGTTCCACTTGGGGAGCCCCGATTTTTTTGGGGAAGAAGAAGGATGGGTTGCATCAGATGTGTATAGACTATCGGGAGCTAAATAAGGTAGCGTTGAGGAACCGTTACCCACTCCCAAGGATTGATGATCTCTTCGACCAGCTATAGGGGGCATCTTGGTTTTCCAATATAGATTTGTGTTTAGGCTACCACCAGATGTGAGTCAGGGATCAGGATGTACAGAAGACTGCTTTCCAAACTCGCTATGGCCACTACGAGTTCATGGTGATGCCCTTTGTGCTCACCAATGCTCCTGCGGCATTCATGGACCTCATAAACCGTGTATGCAGACCGATGTTGGATCGGTCTGTGATCGTGTTTATTGATGACATCTTGGTTTACTCCAAGATGCAAGAGGAGCATGAGGAGCACTTATGAGAGGTGTTTCATACCCTCAGGAGGGAGAGCTTGTATGTCAAGTTCTACAAGTGCAAGTTCTGGTTGCGCGAGGTGCAGTTTCTGGGGCACCTTGTCAACCAGAATGGTATATTGGTCGACCCGGCCAAAGTGGAGGTCGTGATGAGATGGGAGGTTCCGAAGTCTCCATCTGAGATTCGTAGTTTCCGCGGGTTAGCAAGCTATTACTGGATATTCATACATGATATCTCCAAGATAGCGGTACCGTTGACATGGTTGACAAAGAAGGCCATCGTATTTCGCTGAGGGCCTAAACAACAGGCAACATTTGAGAGATTGAGGCAGAGGTTGTGCGAGACACTAATCTTAGCCCTGCCAGAGGGCGTGGAGGATTTTGTAGTGTACTGTGACGCATCTATCTTAGGTTTGGGTGCGATATTGATGCAGAGGGGGCACATCATCGTTTACACATCGAGGCAGCTAAAGCCTCACGAGGCGAACTACCCGACGCATGATCTGGAGCTGGGGGCGGTTGTTTTCTCCCTCAGGATTTTGCCGCACTACCTCTATGGGGTCGCTTGTACCATTTAAACGAATGAAAAGAGTTTGAGGTACCTCATGGATCAGCCAAATCTGAACATGAGGCAGTATCGGTGGCTAGATGTGGTGAAGGATTACAACTGTCAGATCCTCTACCACTCGGGGAAGGCCAACGTTAGGGTCAATGTGCTTAGCCGCAAGGCAGTCCAGATTAGAGACATTTTCTTGAGGATGACGGTGTTAACTCTAGTTTTGGAGAGGATTCGAGAGGCACAGGTTGAGGGTATGAAGGAGGAGCACCGGAAGTGTGATCGGATCATAATCCAGGTGGCCTCGTTCGACTATGACAACCATAGGCTGCTGACCCTACATGGGAGGGTCTGGGTTCTGTACTCAGGAGGAGTGCAGAAGATTTTGATGGATGAGGCCCACAAGTCAAGATTTTCCATCCATCCTAGGGTGACCAAGATGTATAGAGATCTTCTCCCTAACTACTGGTGGCCCTGAATGAAACGAGATGTAGCCTGGTACGTCGAGAGATGCTTGACTTGCAGGAAGGTCAAGGTCAAGACACATCCGTTGGATATCCCTATGTGGAAATAGGAGGACATTACTATGGATTTCATCACAAAGCTTCACAGGACTGCACGGGGATTGGATTTGATTTGGGTCATCGTGGATCAATTGACTAAGAGTGCCCATTTCATTCCGATCTAGGAGAGCATCTCGACCGAGAAGCTGGCCGACACTTACATACGAGAGGTAGTAGCTCGACACAGAGTGTCAGTTTCCGTGATTTCAGATAGAGATGTACGGTTCACTTCCAAATTTTGGAAGAAGTTTCACGATGAGTTGGGTACTCGTCTGCACTTTAGCACGTCTTTTCACACGTAAACGGATGGTCAGAGCGAGCGCACCATCCAGACTCTGGAGGATATGCTACGGGTGTGCGTTCTAGACTTTAGTGGTAGTTGGGATACCTAAATTCCCTTGGTATATTTTTCCTACAATAATAGCTACCACGCGAGTATCGACCGTCCTCCGTTCGAGATTGTGACATCCCCAAAATCTCGGCCAGAAAAGACCGATTTTCATTTATGCTTTTAAATATTTTCAGAGTAAATCCTTTTGATTTGAAAGAGTTGCGGAATTTGTTCCCAAAAACAAAACATGATAAAACGATGTTTACCGAAGCATTTCATAAAAGAAATGTATTTTCATTATAATCAAAACTCGGGGTGTCATGTTCCGATACAGACCAATAAGCATAAACGAATACATTACAAGTCATATAACAAATATAAACATATGCAGACTTGTAAACAAAACAACTTGATGGTTCATCCATCTTACGCCCTTGCGCCACTTCCTATAATACAAATAAAACTGAGTGGGTCAGGCTTGGGAGCCTAGTGAGCATATAGGGTTTTCAACCCACAATAAATAATTAAATTAATTATTATCAACCAACAATAACCCAGTTACCCATTCCCGTTATTCTCACATTACGTCCCTAAAATAACTAACACAAGGGACCTAATCTAAGAATATTTTCATCAGGGTGACAACACATGCTGCGGGGTTTCATCAGCAATATAAGTCAAATAAGGCAACCATGAGGGGGATGGAATACAGCGAATGAACACCCAAGTTCATTAACACCTACAGGTTATGAGCCTGCTAGCGTTCCACTGGACTATCTAGAAAAGTCCGTGGTCGTCATCTAAATTCCGCTAGATGACTGGATCAAAACAACAACGAGGCCTCTCATCTGTTTATTACACACCAACTATCTACCCATGTTCTACCCAACATATTAGTAGATAAAAACATACATTTTTATACATATTTTCAAAACCTGTATAGCATGCTTGATCAATACATTTTCCATATAACAGATGAGGCACACACACATAACACGTATTTCGTATAGAAATAATCATATCTGTAAGATAGAAGAAAGTGAATATACATTCACACACATAACAACAAAATATACACATAACACGTATCTCGTATAAAATACTTCATAGTTATATGTTATGAGAAAGTAACAACGCATTCACACGTATAAACGACAATAAACTTAATACACTCAAACCATACTTGTATTATTATTGCGTTTATGAAAGGTAGTATACACTCACTTGATCAGAAGATGATCGGACAGAACTACGACTCGCAGAAGTAGTAATCCTCCGCAGATCTGGAAGATCTCTACGAAAATCGAACTTCTCGCGGGCAGAGCTTCGGCTCGGAAACCGCACTTCTCGGGATCTTCGGGATCTCGGGACTCGCTTCGGGACTCGGGAATATTACTGGGGCTTCGGGATGGCTTCAGGGGTAAAACCGCAGAGCTTCGGCACAAACACGAGAGGAAAATAGCAATGGAACCTGGAACCCTCGCATCCTATTTATAGGAGGCTGGAAGCTCCTAGTACGCGGGGCGTACGTGCCTCAGAAACGTAAGTGCATGTGTCATCCGAAGTGTCGACATTCTTCGGAGTACGCGGGGCATACTCACTTACGCAGCGCGTAAGTCAGATCAGACCTGTGACTCGCCTTCGGATAATGCTTCCGAATTTTGATTTAAAAATAAATACAAATTAATTAATAAACTTCGGAAATTCATATCTTCTTCATACGAACTCCGTTTTCGACGTTCTTTATATCCACGGAAAGGTGAGACTACGCTCTACAACTTTTGTTTAGGCTCCGTCGGCTAATTTTGAATTTATTTTTATTATTTATTTTTAATAGGCCGAGACAGAAACTTTCGTTATAAATTCATAACTTCTTCGTTTGACGTCCGTTCTCGCCTAACTTTTTATCGCTTTGATACTAACAACGAGATCTTCAATTCTCGTTAGATCACTAAGGCTAAATATCGCTTTAACGTAAATTTCACTTTTTACGTTAATCAGCGTTGCCGGTTCTGTCGTGAAACTTCGACAGGTCATAACTTCCTCGTTGTAACTCGGATTTCGGCATTCTTTATATCTTCGGAAACCTTGTTTCAACTACTACAACATTATCTAAAGATATCAAGTTTATTTTACACTTAAATTTTGACACTTATTTTTATTCTTAATTAATCAAACCACATAATTAAGCAATTAAGCACAAATCACATAATACTCAAATAATACAATCTTATTATTTCAAAACGGGTTACAAAGGTTAACCTAGACCATTACATTGCTAAAAATGGCAAGCCCGGAAACACAGGCGTTACAATTCTCTCCACCTTAGAATGATTCCCTCCCCGGAATCACACATCAACAAACAAATGCGGATAGCGACTCGACATGTCACTCTCCGTCTCCCAGGTGAGATTCGGCCCATTCGTGTGTTTCCATCGGACAAGCACTAACTCGACCATCTTGTGTCGCAACTTCTTACTCTTTCGGTGAACAATTGCCTCTGGTTCTTCAATCAACCTTTTGTTCTCATCAATTCTCAATTCAGAAATTGGAATTATATCCGGAACTTCTCCCGTGAACTTTCTCAAATAACACACATGAAAAGTGTTGTGAATTCCATTCAGTTCTTCGGGTAATTCGAGCTTGTAAGCTTGGTTCTCAATCCTCTGAAGAACTTTAAACGGTCCAATAAACATTGGACTCAACTTTCCCCTTTTACCAAATCTTATAAGTCCCTTCCACGGCGAGACTTTAAGCAAAACCGAATCCCCAACTTCAAAAGTCATCGGTCTTCGCTTTTTGTCAGCATAGCTCTTTTGACGATCCTGAGTCGCTAACATTCTTTCCCTAATTATTTTCAACATTTCACCAGTTTGATGAACCATCTCCGGTCCCATAAACTGCTTTTCCCCAGCCTCAAGCCAACAAGACGGCGTACGACACTTTTGTCCATACAAAGCTTGGTAAGGTGCCATCTTAATGCTCGAGTGAAAACTATTATTATAGGAAAATTCTACCAAAGGTAAATTTTCATCCCAATTACCTAGGAATTCCAAGGTACATGCTCTCAGCATATCTTCAAGTGTTTGTATCGTTCTTTCACTCTGACCATCAGTCTGCGAATGGTAAGCTGTACTTAAACATAACTTGGTACCCATTTCCTCTTGTAGACTTTTCCAAAACCTTGAGGTGAAACGACTATCACGATCCGACACAATTGTTAGCGGAACACCGTGATGTCTCACAATTTCCTTCACATAAGAATTCGCAAGCTTTTCCATAGACCATTTCTCCCTGGCTGCTATGAAATGCGCACTCTTAGTGAATCGATCAACGACCACCCAAATCATGTCGTGACCATTCTTTGTTCTGGGTAGTTTAGTGAAAAAATCCATAGCAACGTCTTCCCACTTACCCATAGGCACAGGTAAAGGTTCTAAACTCCCATACGGTTTCTGATGTTGTGTCTTGACTCTCGCACAAGTCACACACTCGGCCACATACTTTGCAACATCAAGCTTCATCGTCGGCCACCAGTAGTAGGGTTTCAGGTCCCTGTACATTTTAGTGCTACCGGGATGAATCGAATACATGGTCTTGTGAGCTTCTTCCATCATAAGATCTCTAATTCCTCCTGACTTAGGTACCCAAATACGATCTTGGAATACCTTCAGTCCATGACCGTTTGTACCAAACACCAACGTTTTACCCAAACGTTTCTCCTTTCGGTCATTTTTTCTCAGAAGCTTCCTCTTGAGCTTTCTTTATACCTTCCACAATGGTCGAGACAACTTCAATTCTCAATGCTCTTGGACTTTTCCTTTCAAGATTGACTTTCCGACTGAGAGCATCAGCAACAACATTAGCTTTACCGGGGTGGTAAAGTATCTCGCAGTCGTAGTCCTTGAGTAATTCCAGCCAGCGTCGTTGCCTCATATTCAATTCCTTCTGATTAAAGAGATATTGGAGACTCTTATGATCAGTGAAAAGTTTGCACTTAGTGCCATAGAGGTAATGCCTCCATATTTTCAGAGCGAAAACTACCGCTGCCAACTCCAAATCATGAGTCGGGTAGTTCTTTTCATGCGCTTTCAGCTGTCGAGAGGCATATGCTATCACCTTTTCTCTTTGGGTCAAAACACAACCCAATCCAACCCCAGACGCATCGCTATAAACAGCAAAGTCTTCAACTCCATCGGGTAGAGAAAGTATCGGTGCCTCGCATAGCTTCTTCTTTAAATTCTCGAATGCTTCTTTATGCTTATCACTCCAAGCATAAGTAGCTCCTTTGTGGGTCAAAGTTGTCAATGGAGTAGCAATCGAAGAAAAGCCTTGGATAAACCTTTGGTAATATCTGGCTAATCCTAAAAAGCTTTGGATCTCCGTGGGACTTTTCGGTTGTTCCCACTTCATCACAGCTTCAATCTTCACTGGATCAACCATTATCCCTTCTTGGTTGACCACGTGACCCAAGAATTGGACTTCTCGAATCCAAAAATCACATTTGGAGAACTTAGTATACAGCTTCTCCTTCTTCAAAACTTGTAACACTTCTCGCAAGTGTCTGCCATGCTCCTCCTGGCTTTTTGAGTAAATCAGAATGTCGTCGATGAACACTATCACGGATTTATCAAGGAACGGATTACAAACCCTATTCAATAAATCCACGAATGCTGCCGGAGCATTGGTTAGTCCAAACGACATAACCAAGAACTCGTAGTGTCCATATCTAGTTCTGAATGCAGTCTTCTCTATATCCTGTTCTCTTACTTTCAACTGATGAGATCTTGACCTAAGATCGATCTTCGAGAAATAGCTCGAACCTTGCAACTGATCAAATAGGTCATCAATCCTCGGCAACGGATATCTATTCTTTATTGTCGCCTTATTCAGCTCTCTGTAATCGATGCACATTCTCATACTTCCATCTTTCTTCTTCACGAATAACACCGGAGCTCCCCAGGGTGATGAACTAGGTCTAATGAAACCTTTGTCCAACAACTCCTGAAGTTGCATCATTAGCTCCTTCATCTCCATCGGTGCTAATCAATAAGGTGATTTTGCTATTGGCGTGGTTCCTGGTAACAAGTCTATTCTGAACTCTACTTGTCTATCAGGTGGTAATCCAGGAAGATCTTTGGGAAATACTTCCGGATAATCACACACCACAGGAATACTCTGCATCACCTTCTTTTCCTTCTTAGCATCAATCACGAATGCTAAATATGATGTACATCCCTTGGTCAAACACTTTCTGGCTTTCATTAGGGAAATGATTCCAGAATTCACTCGGCGTTTGTCCCCATACACCATAAACGATTCTTTTGCAGGCGGGTTTACTTTAACTATCTTCTTCTTGCATAAAATTTCGGCATCATTGGCGCTGAGCCAATCCATTCCCAACACGATGTCGAAACCATTAAGTTCGATAGGCAATAATTCCTCGTGGAACGTATTCCCATTCAAGTCGATTAAGATGTTTTTCATACGATGGCTAACAGGTACAAACTTGCCACTAGCAACTTCGACTAGTAAAGCATTATCTAGTCTATCAACAGGCAAAGCTAGTTTTCTACCAAATTCATGCGATATAAAGGAGTAGTTGGCTCCAGAATCAAATAAAATTTGGGCAGGCAAATTGTTAATGAGAAAGGTACCTGAAGCGACATCAGCTTCATCCTTAGCAGCTTCCAGTGTCATCTGGAATGCTCTCGCCTTCGGCTTTCGTGGAATGTTGGGCTTAGCTGCCTCTTTCTTCTTCGGATAGTCTTTCAAAATGTGCCCCTCTTCATTACAACCAAAACACATCCTTTTGTTGTTCGGACATTCATTGGCAAAATGTCCAACCTTTCCACACTTGTAGCAAGTTACATCTTCGCTACATTTCCCGAAGTGCTTTTTCTTACACTTATCACACCACTTTGCTTCCCCTCCTTTACCCCCACCAAACCTTTTCGAATCAGATTTCGAAAATTTGCTTTTCTTACCGGAACCAGATGTTCCCTCAAACTTCCTCTTCTCACCAACCTCAACCTTGTTGGTGGTTCTCCCCTTTATCATGTTCTCAATAGACTTGGCAGCCCAGATATCTGCCTCTAAAGTATGTGCCTGACGTACTGGCACTTCATACTCCCATGGGAGTCCCTTCGCATACCGGTCCACCTTCGTCAGCTCGTCTGGAACGATACGCAAGGCAAACTCCATCTTATCGGTGAAGTTATTGGTGTATTCATCAACTGACATACTACCCTTAGTCAATGTCAGGAACTTGTTCTCCAACTCCAGCAGATTTTGAGCCGAGCAGAACTTGCGCTTAAACTGCACCAAGAACTCTGCCCATGACAATTGCAGTGGCTCATTTGGGCTTACGGTCTTTCCTAAAGTGTTCCACCAACGAACGGCTCCACCTCGGAATTGACGCACGGCATAGATAGTTTGCAACTTACCTCTGCAGCCACACGTCATGAAGGCTAGCTCCATTTTGGAGATCCAATCCATAAACCCAATCGGATCCTCCTTTCCATTGAAGGTCGATGGTTTGCAAGTCAAAATGTCCTTGTACTTGCATCCCATTCCATCATTCCTTCCATCACGGTTGTCTTGCCTAACTATCGGTGGGTTGGCTTGACCAACAGATCCACTGAAGTTTCCACCTTCCGAGTGCCCTTCATTTAATTCAGGCTCTTCCACACGAATCGACAGTTCTTCACGATTTTGTTGAAGCAACCGTCTAGTTTCCTCCATCTGACGATCCAACATCGTCTGAATCATCAATTGCACACCAACCATGGTTATTGGCTCAGGTGCTGCTGCTACAACAGGTCTTTGTTCAATCACTGGTGGTTGATTCCTGTTTTCATCATCATTTCCAACTCCACTTCTTGTTCTCACCATTTTTGATCTACACACCGAATAAGGTGAAATTAGATCCTTATTCACGATAGATATTTAAATCATCCTTATCACTCCGAAACGTTTACATGCTAGTTCTAATATCGTAGACGTACGCTTAGAATCCTACACACATAAAGTTTCTAGATCCGGTCGGCAACAGACCATAGATCCGAACAAATAATATCATATATGGCAACATATAACATTTAGCACATAAAGCATTTTAGGCAACATTCCTAAAATAAACTAGTGCTCGTGTCTAAAATATAACAGACACACATCTCAAAATTTCACTTAGCATTCTAAGTTTAAGTCTAGAAATCCTAAAAATTCCTAGTTCGCTTAAACTAATGCTCTGATACCAACTGTGACATCCCCAAAATCTCGGCCAGAAAAGACCGATTTTCATTTATGCTTTTAAATATTTTCAGAGTAAATCCTTTTGATTTGAAAGAGTTGCGGAATTTGTTCCCAAAAACAAAACATGATAAAACGATGTTTACCGAAGCATTTCATAAAAGAAATGTATTTTCATTATAATCAAAACTCGGGGTGTCATGTTCCGATACAGACCAATAAGCATAAACGAATACATTACAAGTCATATAACAAATATAAACATATGCAGACTTGTAAACAAAACAACTTGATGGTTCATCCATCTTACGCCCTTGCGCCACTTCGTGTAATACAAATAAAACTGAGTGGGTCAGGCTTGGGAGCCTGGTGAGCATATAGGGTTTTCAACCCACAATAAATAATTAAATTAATTATTATCAACCAACAATAACCCAATTACCCATTCCCGTTATTCTCACATTACGTCCCTAAAATAACTAACACAAGGGACCTAATCTAAGAATATTTTCATCGGGGTGACAACACATGCTGCGGGGTTTCATCAGCAATATAAGTCAAATAAGGCAACCATGAGGGGGATGGAATACAGCGAATGAACACCCAAGTTCATTAACACCTACAGGTTATGAGCCTGCTAGCGTTCCACTGGACTATCTAGAAAAGTCCGTGGTCGTCATCTAAATTCCGCTAGATGACTGGATCAAAACAACAACGAGGCCTCTCATCTGTTTATTACACACCAACTATCTACCCATGTTCTACCCAACATATTAGTAGATAAAAACATACATTTTTATACATATTTTCGAAACCTGTATAGCATGCTTGATCAATACATTTTCCATATAACAGATGACGCACACACACACATAACACGTATTTCGTATAGAAATAATCAGATATGTAAGATAGAAGAAAGTGAATATACATTCACACACATAACAACAAAATATACACATAACACGTATCTCGTATAAAATACTTCATAGTTATACGTTATGAGAAAGTAACAACGCATTCACACGTATAAACGACAATAAACTTAATACACTCAAACCATCCTTGTATTATTATTGCGTTTATGAAAGGTAGTATACACTCACTTGATCAGAAGATGATCGGACAACACTACGACTCGCAGAAGTAGTAATCCTCCGCAGATCTGGAAGATCTCTACGAAAATCGAACTTCTTGTGGGCAGAGCTTCGGCTCGGAAACCGCACTTCTCGGGATCTTCGGGATCTCGAGACTCGCTTCAGGACTCGGGAATATTACCGGGGCTTTGGGATGGCTTCGGGGGTAAAACCGCAGAGCTTCGGCACAAAAACGAGAGGAAAATAGCAATGGAACCCGGAACCCTCGCATCCTATTTGTAGGAGGCTGGAAGCTCCTCGTACGCGGGGCGTACGTGCCTCGGAAACGTAAGTACATGCGTCATCCGAAGTGTCGACACTCTTCGGAGTACGCGGGGCGTACTCACTTATGCGGCGCGTAAGTCGGATCAGACCTGTGACTCGCCTTCGGATAATGCTTCCGAATTTTGATTTAAAAATAAATACAAATTAATTAATAAACTTCGGAAATTCATATCTTCTTCATACGAACTCCGTTTTCGACGTTCTTTATATCCACGAAAAGGTGAGACTACGCTCTACAATTTTCGTTTAGGCTCCATCGGCTAATTTTGAATTTATTTTTATTATTTATTTTTAATAGGCTGAGACAGAAACTTTCGTTATAAATTCATAACTTCTTCGTTTGACGTCCGTTCTCGCCTAACTTTTTATCGCTTTGATACTAACAACGAGATCTTCGATTCTCGTTAGATCACTAAGGCTAAATATCGCTTTAATGTAAATTTCACTTTTTACGTTAATCAGCGTTGCCGGTTCTGTCACGAAACTTCGATAGGTCATAACTTCCTCGTTATAACTCGGATTTCGGCATTCTTTATATCTTCGGAAACCTTGTTTCAACTACTACAACATTATCTAAAGATATCAAGTTTATTTTACACTTAAATTTTGAAACTTATTTTTATTCTTAATTAATCAAACCACATAATTAAGCAATTAAGCACAAATCATATAATACTCAAATAATACAATCTTATTATTTCAAAATGGGTTACAAAGGTTAACCTAGACCATTACATTGCTAAAAATGGCAAGCCCGGAAACACAGGCGTTACAGAGATGTTATACGGGAGGAAGTGCAGAACCCCGATATGCTAGGGTGAAGTCAGACAGAGGGTCATGGGGACTACCGAAGTGGTACGCAAGATGACGGAGAGGATACATCAGGTCAGGATTAGGCTTCAGATTACTCATAGTCGGTAGAAGAGCTATGCCGACAGGTGCTGATCGGACTTGGAGTTCCATGTCGGTGATATGGTTCTCCTGAAGGTGTCACCATGGAAAGGTGTGATCTGGTTCAGGAAGCGGGGCAAGTTGGGCCCCAGGAATTTTAGTCCTTTTAGGGTTGCATCGCAGGTGGGCAAGGTGGCGTATAGGCTGGATCTGCTAGCCAAACTTAGTTAGATCCACATCACCTTTCATGTCTCCCAGCTGTGGAAGTGCCTGGTAGATGACTTCGCGGTGGTACCCCTATAGGAAATTCAGGTGGACGACAACCTAAATGACTTCTATTGAGAAGCAGTCATCCTCGACAGGAAGACGAAGGATCTGAGGAACAAGAAGGTCGAGTTGGTGAAGGTGCAATGGAAGCACTGCAAGGGCTCAGAATGGACCTGGGAGTTGGAGTTCGAGATGAGGGAGCACTACACCGAGCTTTTTCCAGACGCAACAGCCATCAAGGACAAAGTCTAAAATAAGGGGGGGGGGGGGGGGAGATTTGTAACTCATGGATCATGGTATGTACTATTTAATTAAAACATTCATTTTTGCAAAGGGACTCGACGATTCGGAGGCCCCAGACTCGTCGAGTAGGAACAAATGATTGGACGCAGGAATTGAAGCCTACTCGATGAGTCGAGAGCCACTACTCGACGAGTAGGGCTGCCAGAGTGAAGTCCTAATTTTTAGGGCTTGCACCCTATTTAAACACTTTAACTTGCCTCAACTTCAACCTTCATCAGCTCCAAACCTTAGTCACAAAATCCTAGCCCATTTTGATTGTTCTTGAGCCATTATTGTCTGTTCTTGGTGATTTTGAAGCTTGAGAAGGAAGAGGAAGCTTGGGGGTTCTAGAGCAATCAAGTACATCTAGAGTTTGTGCTGTATTTTTTACTCATTTGAGGTATAAAGTCTATACCTTGACAATTGATTTACTAGATCTCTGCATGGGGTAGTTTAGGGCCTTTTGGAGCATATTATGGAACCATTCATGGAAGCAAGCATGTTTTTGGTTAATAACTTCAGATCCAGAGTCTTTAAGGGACTCCATGGCATAATGGTGCCAACTTTATGGCTATGGGAGGCCCATGCATCACATGAACCACTTTTTAGGGCTTTTTGAGTTAAATAAACCATGCATGAACGTAAAGTTTGTAACTTTATGTTTTATATCGACCCTAGGAGGCCAGATCTATGTTTTGGATGCATTAAGCCTAACTGGAAACGAGTGGATATATTTGGACTTTGGGGACTCGACAAGTCGCTCATACGACTCGACAAGTTGGGTGGTGGTCCCCCAACCTTTTCTGTTACTGAGCAAACTCATTGATTCTAGAAGATGACTCAGCGAGTTGGACGTGTTTATGGACTTGAAGATCAAAGAACTCGATGAGTTCAATGATGAACTCGGCGAGTTAAGAGCAAATGTCACGAATAATATGAAGAGGAACTCGATGAGTTCAAGGATGAACTCAGCGAGTTGATAGATAAATTTCCCAACTGATCTGAAGAAGAACTCGACGAATTCAAGGATGAACTCGGCTAGTGGTGAGTGAAATGCCCCGACTTGTATTAAGGGGAACTCGACGAGTAGGATCAACACTCCATAGTCTTATGGACTTGGGAACTCGACGAGTTGATGGACCAACTTGGCAAGTTGAGTCAACCAGAATGTTGACTTGGACTCGAAGGTTGACTGTGACCAGAGTGTTGACCTTTGACTTGACCATTGACCAGAGTTGACCCTTAAAGGGGTTATGAGTTGAAAGAGTAATTAAAAGAGATGTTATGTGTATGAGTTTGAGGAGATTTGATCCTAGAGCCGAAGACAATTCAGCTACTTCACGACATTGAGTTGAGTTACCTTCCAGTAGAAGTTGGTCTTAGGCACCAAGGTTGGCCCACTAGTAGGTGCTTATAGTTGATATGCTTGTCTTTGTGATAATTGTTTGGTATGCCACTATCTGTTATGCTTTATGTGCTAGAATGCTATGTGATTATGTGATAGTGGTAGATAGGGGACTAGTCCCCATACCTGATTGAGATATACCGACAAGGTAGGTCGGGCACCCAAATATATATGACAGTATGATATGCTATGTTATTATGCGATAGTGGTTGGTGTGAAATAGTCCCTGTAGCCAGTTGAAATAAACCGGAGGGTAGGTCGGGCACCCAGATATGCCTGGCAGGGTAGGTCGAGCACCCAAATATGTTTGACAAGGGGTAGGTCGGGCACCTCGGTATGCCTTACAAGGGTGGGTTGAGCACCTAGATATGCTCAGTAGGGTAGGTCGGCCACCCAGATATGTCTGGCAGTATGTTTATTGTATGATATGTGGTATGATGGGGGAACTCACTAAGCTTTGTGCTTATAGTTTTAGTTTTTGTTTTAGGTCCTTATTCTTCGAAAGGAAAGAGTCGGTATGGTAGCAGCGCATCACGCACACACGATTTCCGCATATGACATTCTTGGGATGTGTACTCTGACATGGTTACTATGTGATGACATGATTTTGAGACTTATGATCTATGGTTTTTTTATGAAATGAAATAACTTGATGATGTTTTCTATAAATTGTTTTATAAATTTCTATATCAAAAATGAAAATTTTGGTTCGTATATTTGGGATGTTACACAAAACATTTCCCATTCTAAATTAATAACAATTTCCCCAAAATACCCTTGGTCCAAACCAGTCAAAATCAACAAAATCAGTCGAGTCAACTCAGTTGAGTCGACTGAAACCTCGTATGCGGGGTGTACTTCAAATATGCATCACTGTCGAAGGAATCAGGGCTTGAACTGCATACGCACAACGTACCATTTGGTATGCCCAACGTATGCAACTATCCCTCTTCTTAAGGAGTTAAGAGCTTAATACTTAACCAATTACGACCAAATTGCAAATGCAAGTCCCAAATATCATCGTTGACCATAAAGTTTCCAACTTTATGGTCTTGCATGGCTAATAAGTGCAAAATGCTAAAAACCCCCCATCCTCTTAATTCATTAAGACAAACAAACACATGCACGGAGAAGGATTCAGAGCCAAAACCCTATTTTTATGCTTCTAAGCTCCTCAAAATATATGAAAGTACAACTAGAGTGGACTAGAGCATGCCATACTTCAAAAAGGTCAAGAGTTGGGACAAAATGCTCATGAATCAAGAATTTAGCAAGATCTAAGGCAATACAAGCCTAGTTTAAAACTTTAGACCTCTTAGAGGTTGCCCGAGAGGTGAAGATCCCAGATCCAAAGTTTCTTCAAGCTTCCAAGCTAGTTCTATTTCCTTCTTTCTCCATCCAGACCACTAAAACACACACAAGGTCAAAAATGCTCAAACAAGTGGATAAGGTTTGCTAAAATCATATGGAGGTGTTGGAGGCTGACGAGAGATGAGGTTGGAGTCCATAAAGATGCTTAAATAAGGTCTAAACCCTAAATTTTAGGGTTTGAAACCCTCGCACGTACGCCCTACATACGCAATGTACGCCCAACGTACTAAGCCCTCGCACGTACACCCTGCATACAAAATGTATGCCCAACGTACTAGATCTTGGCCCAAAATTACAAAATACCACTATGGGCCATTTTCAAGATTTCTCATACACAAGGGCTAAATACCATAAACCTTCATACTTAAGGGTTAAATTTGGAATTACCTCATGGTCAGGATGTTACAATCCTCTCCCACTTGGACTAGACTTCATCCTCGAAGTCTACTACTGTGAAAAGCTCCAGGTAATGCTCCTACGTCTTAGACTTGGGTTCCCATGTCCATTTGGAACCCTTTCGATGTTGCCACTAAAACTTGACCAAAGATACCATCTTGTTGCACAAGGCCTTCGTCTTCTGATCTAAAATCGTCACTGGTCTCTTAATGTAGTTTAGGCGATCGTCAACCCGAAAATTAGCTAAAGGAATAACCACTGGATGATCATCTACACACTTTTGTAGCTGCGAAATATGGAAGGTGTTGTGAATCTGACTAAGGTCCTCAGACAAATCCAACCAATAAGCTACCTTGCAAACCCTGGCACTCACCCAAAGAGGTCTGATATACCGGGGCCTCAATTTTCCCCTCTTCCTGAAGTGTATTACACCCTTCCAGGTTGATACCTTCAGCAAATCCATGCCACGGACCTAAAACTCCAACTCATATCGACATTTTTCGGCATAACTCTTCTACTAACTCTGAACTGTCTGCAACCTCTCCTTAATGTATCGAATAAATTCTGACATATGAAGAACTACCTCAATCTTTACCAATATCCTATGACCAATCTCTCCCCAATATACTGGGGTATGAAACCTCCTCCCAGAGAGAAGCTCGAAAGGCGGCGCACCGATACTGGAGTGATATTTGTTGTTGTATGAAAACTCTGTTGAGGGAAGGTAAGAGTCGCAGTTGAGGGGTTTTGTATACTACAACATCCTATGGTGCACATACAACCCTAAAAGCTTTGGATCTATGTTTTCTCTAGTTATACATGCAATATTGTTTCCAAAGCTTTAAGCCTACAACTAACATACAATTGATATAATCAACATGAAAGAGAATTATATAGTTACCTCTTTGTTTTAGCTTGTAGAACTTCTTGAGTTTGGCCTTTAAGAACTTAGTGCCCCAAGTCTTGCACCTCAAATGGAATCACAACACATCTTTAGACATCGGATAACTTTTGAGAGAGTATTCTTGCAACCAAAATCGGCTCATGGAACACCAAGGATCACTAGTGTGTCATTTTAGATGCTAAGTGGCTTCTTATATAGTGTGGCAAGATTAGGGTTACACCATGTAAACGCTAATGTGTATGACATTCCATATTCCTTAGGATCCATAGGTTTAAACCCCCATGGATCATCCATGAGTTGTAACATTGGTTTAGCCCAACCTAAAGAATCAGGGATCATTGACCGACGCCATAAGAATGACTGATTTAGCAATCAACCCCTTATATTTAATTAGTCTCGTTTGATCATAAAACTAATTCCAAATTAATTATTGATCAATACTAATTAAATAATATGACTCCATATTAATATATAAGAATTTCTAATATATTAATAAATCACAAATAACCTCTTCTAAAAAGTCCATCCTATCAAATTGTCTTGGTGATATGTAACCCAAATGGACCATGCTACTCTTGGGTCAAGTACATACCAATTATAGTTATGGGCTTAGACACCTAATCCAATAGTCTCTCACTTGGATAAGTCTAATAACTATTTTTGCAAGTACGACTCCGCAACACGACTAACAATCATAGCTCTTAAAAGTCGCTATCAAACTCTGACCTAGTCAATGATGTGGCTATTAGATAAGGGATCATATATTCCTACATTCTAGATATCATATGGACTGAGACATGGATTATAATCATTCTCTCTGTCTATATGTTGTTTCCCGATTTCCGATTTATGACAACTGACTAATTGAACAAATCAAGTTAGTCCAGGCTTGGCCAAGCACTTAGGGGTGTCATCACTAAATCATCGAGGGGCCCACATATATCGCTTTTATCCACATGGGGCGGAACGGAGAAACTTCGACCCAAAAGCTTGTGTGTACTTACTCATTAAATTACACACAACAATTTGTTTTATAACACCAAGTTACTGGTGTATTTACATATGTCAATGTGCAAGCAACTTGCAACTACAACTTATACGTATTGGTTTCAAGAATATAAGATATTATCGTCTCAATTTCACTCGTGATAGAATCCATGAAGTGATTCAGATGAGCGTGGGTTGAATCCAATACTTAAATCTTATTCCAGGAGTACTCATGAACACTGCAGCAACCTTGTGCTATGCCTAAACCCCTTTAGACAAATCTATAGACCCATTCATGACATTCTTGCCTTAATAACTACTTCCAACGTATGATCGACTGTCGATGGTTTTGAATAACCTAGTTATTTGGGAAGTCAAAACATGCAAAGTGAAACACAAGAATAGTCGAATCCAATATGGTCTCAAAACTTATGAATATACTCAATACTTGAATTAAAAGAATAGTTGTCCCATGCTCCAAGCATGCACACTATGTTTATCTATGATCCTTACTTTGTGAAATAGATCAATTGACAACATTTCAATGATGGTCATTTCACAATTCCTAATCTTTATTGCAAGTGTAAGAATTCCAAATTCTTACCACTATTAGAATGTGTTAGTATCTAAACTATCATGCAATGATTCTTTCGTAATGTCTAGGTACCAACAGTCATAGAGACTTGCCAATGATATTACAAAATATTCCTTTGGAGATTGTTACAAGACAATTCCATGGAAATGAAGTCGCAAATTCAAAGTACATTCCTTTGAACATTCTTCTTGCATAAAAGTTTCTAACATTCTCATCTATTCTTCAACTCCCAATATGGAAACATTCCATATTTTCCATATGACAACTCATTATTAATAGACTCCTGTCTATTCATAATAATGTCAATATGGTCCATCCATTACTATACTTCCAACTGTCCTTAAGCGACCAATCATTGGCGAACCTTAGATTTTCCTTAACAGTTGTTTAACTACTTTAGACAGCGGGGTACAGTCCATGTATGACAATCAAGTTTGGAACTTGGTTGAGAATGTATGAGGTCGTAAGATAGTTGGGCGCAAATGGATCTTCAAGAAGAAGAGTGACATGGATTGTAATGTACAAACTTATAAGGTGCAACTGGTTGCAAAGGGCTTTTCTCAAACTCCGGGAGTTGATCATGATGAGACCTTTTCACTAGTAGCAAAGATTAAGTCTATTATGGTTATGTTAGCCATTGTTGCATTTCATTATTATGAAATATGGCAAATAGATGTCAAAATCGCTTTCCTTAATGGAAGGTTGGCTGAGGATGTTTACACAAGTCAGCCAGAGGGTTTTTTCAGTACAAAAAGCACCTCGTACATGGAATCTTTGTTTAGATGAGCAAGTCAAAGAGCCCGAGTACAGAGGTTGAAATAGCTAAGATGATTCGACTACTATATGCTTCTGTTGTAGGCTCGATCATGTATGTAATGACTTGTACTCGTCCTGATGTGGCCTTTGTATTGAGCATGGTCAGCAGATATCAGGGGAACCCTAGCAAGGCTCACTAGAATGCGATAAAGAACATTCTCAAGTACCTAAAGAGGTCTAAGGACTGGGTCCTTACTCTCGGTGAGAGTGATGACTAAAGAGTAGTAGGGTATAGTGATGCAACCTTTCAGACTAATAGAGATAATTTCTGCTCTCAGTCAGGCTGGGTCTTTACCTTAAATGGAGGAGCAATTACTTGGAAAAGTTCCAAGCAGGAGACAGTGGTTGATTCAACTTGCAAATCAGAGTATATAGCAGCAAGCGAGGCAGCAAAGGAGGCTATATGGCTAAATAACTTCATTGGAGACCTTGGAGTTGTACCAGCTATAAAGGAGCCTATGGAAATTTTATGTGATAGTGAAAGTGCAGTTGCCTTAGCCAAGGAACCAAGGGATCATGGAAGATCCAGACACATCAACAGGAAATACCATTTTACCAGACATCAAATAGAAGGACTCCTCACGAAGGGACTGGTTAGGGTTAAGCATCTTCAGCATGTCGCGTGCACAGGGCTAAAGGATAATATTAGTTTTAGAAACTGGATAGCTTTTGAAATTTGTAAACTGTAATTGACATTTGATGATAAATAAAAGTTGTTGTTTCTTTATAAGTAAAGTGTTGCTATCTTCTATCAATTGTTTACTATTATTTCATTTTGCATGTTTTGACTTCTAGAATTACTATGTTATGGTATATCTCATCATTCAAATTCTCCATAGTCAGTCATATGTTAGAAGTAGATATGAATCAAGACTGTCATGAGTTAACTTGTAGATGTCCAAGTTACTGGACATAGCAAGAGTTGCTACAACACTCATGAGTAATCATAAGTTCTGAGTGTTGGATTCAACCCACGCTCGCTTGTATCACTTCATGGAATTTATCTCGAGTGATCATGAGACGGTAATATCATATAAGTCTTCAAACCTAGAGATATGAGTTGTTGACTATGAGTTGGTTATACATTGATTGTATGAAAACGCATTGGTAACTTGATGTTATAAAACGTGCATTTGTGTATGATTCAACAAGTAGTAGAACAAGCATATTAGTCGAAGTTTATCTGTTCCTTCTTGGATTAGAAGCAATATCTGGGCCCCTCGATGATTTTGTGCTGACTTATGTACCGGGCCCGGTCAGAACTAAATTGATGTGTTCAATTAAGTTCTATGTCAAACAAATCGGAAATCGGGAAACAAACTACTGGACATGAAGTAAGACATTGTTCCATGTATTTGTCCAGCTTATATCTAGAATAGAGGATTATATGATCACTTATCTTAAATGACGTATCATCATCATCTCAGTTCCGCAAGACCTTGAAAGAGCCATGATTGCTGATCGATTCCTGAAGTCATTCTTTCAGTTATAGTTATTATACTTATCCAAATAGGAGATTGTTGGATTAGGTGTCTAAGTCCATAACTATTTCTGGAATGTACTTGACCCGTTTTGCATGGTCCATTTGGTTTGCATGGCATTGCAACACTTGGATAGACTAAATGAGATAAAGAACACTTAAGGTTTATTAATATATTATAAGTTCTAATATATTAATAATATTATTTAATTAGTAGTGACCAAGAATTAATTTGGAATTAATTAATTGATCAAAAAGAGACTAATCAAATATATAGGGTTGATTGTGTAAATCATCCATTATTGTATAGTGGGATAATGATCCATGGTTTATTGAATTGGGCTAAAACCTATACGGTACTCCATGGATAGTCCATGGAGGTTATAAACCCTTGGATCATGGAATATGAAAATCCATGCACATTAGGGTTTACATGGAGTAACCTGCATGTGGCACACTGTATAAGAAGGTCCATGGCAAGCAAAATCGGCCACTAAGTGAAGAACTAGAGGGCCAGCTGATTTTGAGGTGTTAGTGAACTTCTCTCAAAGTTATTCCAAGGGTTGTGGTGTTGTGTGAGACATTTGAGGCATCACACTTGAGGTGCTAGGCTCAGAAGGTTCTTAAGGAATCCAAGCAACAAAAAGGTATGTTCTTCTACTAGCTATTATGTTTCAAAGTTCCCCATGCCATGCTAGTTAGGTTAAGAACCTTGGAAAATCAAATTTGCATGTATCTTAGTAAAACATAGATCCAAGGTTTCTAGGGTTGCATGTACACCTTAGGAGTGTTAAAATGCTTAAAACCCTTCAATATGTTCCCATTTCCACATGGGAACCCCTAATGGTTGCAGCTTTCCATGCGGCCTCTTGTGTTCGGCCTTGACCATCTGACACGCAAGCATCTCTCAACATACCAGGCTATATATATATATATATATATATATATATATATATATATATATGTATATATATATATATGTATATATATATACGTATATATATACACGTATATATATACGTATATATATATATATATATATATATATATATATATATATATATATATATCTTCATGTACAACAACCAATAACTAAGCCTCAAATCCTGATACATCTTGGTGGTTCTAGGGTTCATCAAAAAGTTGGACTTGCACGCCTCATCCAACATAGTCTGCCTAACCCCACCAAAGCTTGCACCTTAACCCATCCATATCGGGTCAATAATCCATGACTGTCAGTGGCGAACCTATCAACCTCACCCCTGAGTCTCTGCTGTTTCTAATTCTCCTTCTTGACTCCTTCAACATTAGCCTCCCTAATCAAATCAAGAAGCGGATAATCAATCGATATTCTCATACACAGAATCTCAATGGAAGAACCAATTGTCTCGCGGCTCTAAGCGTCAGCGACGACATTCGCTTTACCGGGGTGATACAAAATCTCAGTCATAATCCTTGACCATGTTAAGCCACCAACTCTGTCTCATATTCAGATTCGATTGATCCATGAGATATCTCAAATAATGCGATTTGTGTAAATAGTAAACGAGACCCAATACAAATAATGTTGCCAAATCTTGAGAACAAACACCACTACTCCAAACTCCAAATCATTAGTCGGATAATAGACCTCAAGAGGCTTCAACTATAGATAAGCATAAGCAATAACCCTCTCGCGCTGTATAAGCACTGCTCCTAGACCGGTGACGGATGCATCAGAAAATACCACAAAGTCCTCAATACCCTTAGGGAGGGTCAACGCTGGTGCCTCACATAACTTCTATCTCAGTGTCTCTAATGCATCTTGTTGCTCAGGCCCCCAATGAAAATCCACACCCTTAAACATCAGACGATTGAGGCGTACTGCAATCATGCAGAAGTCCTGAATAAATCACCAATATTACCTTGCCAATCCCAAGAAACTCCTGATCTCCGAATGAGACTTCGGGACCTCCCACTGCATAATTGTCTCAATTTTGGGTGGATCGAACAAAATACCATCCTGATTAATGAGGTGTCCCAAGAACTAGACCTGTTGCAATCAAAATTCGCACTTGGAGAACTTGGCATACAACTGTTCTCGCCTCAAAACTCCTAAAAGCTCTGGAAGGTGCTCCTTGTGCTGCTCCCTATTCTTAGAATACACCAAGATATCATCTACGGAAGCAATAACTAATCGATCGAGCATCGGCTTTCACACCCGATTCATCAAATCCATAAATGCCACAGGCGTATTGGTGAGCCCAAATGGCATCACCATGAAATCGTAATGACCATAACGAGTTTGAAACATGGTCTTCTCCATGTGCTCGTCTTTGACCCTCACCTGATGATACCATGACCTCAAATCAACCTTGGAGAACCAAGATGCACCCTGCAACTGATCAAAGAGGTCATCAATCCGTGGAAGGGGATAACAGTTCTTCACCATTAACTTGTTCAACTCATAGTAATCAATGACAATTTAGTGTGAACCATACTTCTTCTTGACTAAAAATATATGTGCTCCCCATGACAAACTACTCGATCTGATGAACTGCTTGCCAAACAGCTCTTGAAACTGAGAGGACAACTCCTGCATCTCAAGTTGTGCCAATCGGTATGGTGCTTTGGCAATCGGAGTCGCACCTGGAACTAAATCAATCCTAAACTCAATCTGCCTCTCAGGAGGGACACCGGGTAACTCCTCCGGAAACACATCAACAAAATCTCTAACAACTAACACATCTGATACTGAAGCCTGCTTCCTGACCCGTTGATGACTGATTCATAAACCACTCTAGCTTGATTTCAGTCTTGTGTTAAGTGTTCGCATAGCGACTCAGGTCCTAACAACTTGATGTCAGACTGTTCAACATGAGGGACATCTAAGTCCTCTAACACAGATAACATAAAGACTAGGATTAGATGCTTAACATAACGAATCATATGCTTTCACGAAAGAAGAAGGAGCTCACAGACATTTAACAAAGGATTGTGTTGGTGTTCCGCGCTCAATCACATATGTAAGATAACCTATACAACCATGTTAAATATACTGTCGATCCCTGACAACAGAACAAAAATTTGACCTAATCCTGGTACCCTCTCCATAAATAACTAGTTCTCCCCCACTTGGGGTTCAAACCACCACCCGCTCACCCTCATATTCTATCATAGCACCAAACCTGCTCAGCCAATCCATCCCCACTATCGCACACACATCCCGCATGGGGATAGGAATCAAATAAATCAGATAAGGTACCACAAAAATCTCCAAAACAAAACCCGGATAAACCCTGCATGCAAAAACCCAATGCTCGTTGGCGATAGAAACCCGCAACAAACACTCTAACTCCCCAATAAAAGTATTAAATCCCCTATTGAATGTCTAGGATACAAAATATCGACTCACACCCTAGTCATATACCACAAGAACATGTAAAGAGTTCATTAAGAAGGTACTTAACAAAATCATAAACATAAGCATTACATAACATAACTCGACATAATATAAATAGAAACATACCAGTAATGATGTCTAGCGCCGCCCTGGCCTCCTCTACAATGACTTAGAAAGCACGAACTCAAGCCCTTGGGGCCCCTCCTTACCCTAGCGCCCATTAGTGATAATTAGAGTGGGTGGCGTTGGAGCCTATCTCGGCTTGGCGGCGAGCAAGTTGAACTTCACATGACCAACCTGATCACAATGGTAACAAATCATGGTGATCGGTATTGGGGCTAGCTAGCGACAATCCCTCATAAAGTGCCCCTCCTTGCCACATTTGTTGCATCCAAAAGATCATCACCAAGTACCCTCGTGAACCTTGTCATACTTGCCACATGTACGACCCCTTTGGTTCCCATATCTCAAATTATTGGGTCTGAACTACTTCACTATAGGCTCTGACTGGGTAGGGGCCTGCCTCAGCTCCCTAGACAGGAGCTCCATCTCGATCTCCCACCTCCATGTGATCTCCTAAAGCTCCACAAGAGAACCATACTGATGAGTGGACACAAACTAGCAGATATCCATCTTGAGCATGCCTAAGTACTGGGTCATCTGAGCTTCCTCGAAAGTAGCAAACTCAAGATAGAAAAGAGCCCTTTTGGTAAACGTCTTGTTGATCTTCGTCACTGTCTTATTCCCCTGCCTCATATCCAAGTACTCCTAGTTAGTCTTTCCCTCTCCACCATAAGGACATACCTCGAGCAAAACAACTCAAAGAACTGCTCCTAGTTCACAACAACCCTTTGCTCATAAGTGTACAAGCCCGTCACTAACCTCCACCAATCCTTCGCACCTAAATGAAGAAGGTTCAGGGTACCCTTCACCTCCAATTCGCTCAAACGAAGGCTCTGATACCAACTTCTAACATCTCAAAAATCACAACAAATTTTAACTTAAAAAACAAATAATTCAATCCATAATGTTTAAAAAACCATTGTTTCAAAAGTATTTTTAATAATCAGAGTGTCCCAAAAATCCAGATAACATAAAACCGAAGGATGTGCACGATCACGCCTTCACCTTGCCACGATCCTCGAAAGTACCTAAAACAAAAATAAATTGTAAACCGACTCTTAGTGAGTTCCCCCAAAGTACCACCACATAACATAACAAGCAACAACATACATACAGAGCCTTCAACATGACTGGACCGCCTTACCGGGCCTTCAGCCTATCTGGACCGCTCTTTGGGTCTTCGACCTAACTAGACCGACTCGCAGGTCTTCAATCTATACGGACTGCCGTAGGTATCTTGGCCTTCAGTATCAGCTGGTCCGCCTCAACCCAGTAAACCATAAGATATCAATATACACATTATCAATCAACAAACAACAAACACAGGTAATCCTACAGATCTACCTGTCTAATCACATAACCAGTAACAACATATCTCCACATAACATCAAACAACAAATCAAGATATCTTATCCAATTGGCAGGCCTTGGCGTCTTCAACCCATAAGTACATTGAGGAAAACTCACCTCTTAGTCCGAATATAGTTTGAATGAATCTCTGCTCCGACAACTAGCTCTACCTACTTCTAATAATCAAAACATTTCCTATTCTAAATTAATAACAATTTCGCTAAAATATCCTTGTTCCAAACCTGGAAAAATCAACAAAATCATTCGAGTCAACCTCACCGAGTTAACTCAGCCGAGTGCACTGAAACCTCGTATGTAGGGCGTACTTCAAATGTACGCGGGGCGTACCTATTGTCCGAGGAATTGGGGCTTGAACTGCATTTGTGTAGAGTACCATTTGGTACGCCCAACATATATAGTTGGTCTTCTTCTTAATGAGTTAAGAGCTTAATACTTAAGCTATTACGGACAAGTTGCAGATCCAAGTCCCAAATATCATCCTTGACCATAAAGTCTCCAACTTTATGATTTTGCATTGCCAATAAGTGCTAAATGCTCAAAACCCCATCCTCTTAATCCATTATGACAAATAAACACATGCATGGAGAAATATTATGAGCCAAAACCCTATTTTTATGCTTCTAAACCCCTTAAAACATCTTAAAGGATAGCTACAATGACTAAAGCATGCCATACTCCAAAAAGATCAAGACTTTGGACAAAATGCTAAAGAATCAAGAACTTAGCAAGATCTAAGGAAATACAAGCCAAGTTTAAAACTTTATACCTCTTGGAGGTTGCTAGAGAGGTGAAGATCCCAGATCCAAAGCTTTTTCAAGTTTCTAATGTGGTTCTACTTCCTTCTTTCTCCTTTAAGACCACCAAAACACACAAACACATATGTCAAGAATGATCAAACAAGTGGCTGGGATTTTCTAAAATCGTATGGAGGTGTTCAAGGCTGATGGTCGATGAGGTTGGAGGCGACAAAGATGCTTTAAAATGGTCCAAACCCTAAATTTTAGGGTTTCGAAACCTCGCATGTATGCCCTGCATACGAAACGCACGCCAAGCGTACTAGATCCTGGCTTAAATTACAAAAATGCTATTATAGGCTATTTTGCAAGCTTTCTCATACACAAGGGCTAAATACCATAAGCCTTCATAATTAAGGGTTAGATTTGGAAATATGTCATCGTCAGGATGTTACACTATTCATACTTGAGGGATTAGACTTCAAACCCTAATAGGCCATGCCTATTGGCCCATACGCCCATAAATGGTGACAACCAATCATATTCCTCCATGCAGCATCTTCAGGAACATTCTTCCATGTCATACAACCCATGAGCATTAGCAACACACATGATGGAGCACCTTCTGTCATAGTGGAGCATCATGAACACTAATGGTCCAACATCCGTCATGATGGCACAACATGGTGTAATCCATGAGCAACACCAACTTCTGAGCATCCTTGAAAGATATTGATCATCATAGAGGACTTCATATCATAATTGGATCATCAAGGAACCAAAATGACCTATATTGCACCATGATGGTATAACATGTGCAAGGATGGCACAACAGGCTTCAAGTGTGACACAAGAAATTCTAGGTTGGAGCAACATCACTACCTTGGCACAATAGCATACTCCATTGCGCGAAAGGAAAACCCATGGTGCAAGAGGGATACCTCATTGCACAAGAGGGAGCAGTATGGCGCAAGAAGGAATGTCTATGGTGCAACAACGTACTTGTTGGCCCAACTTTGTATTAGATGGAGCAACAAGGTCCCCTTGTTTCTCCATATCCCTTACAAGAGCTCTAAACCTCTTCCGTGTGCTCCAAACCTCTACCAAGTGCTCCAAACCTCTTCCAGGTTCTCCACGCCCCCCTTTATGTGATTCGTTACTTTGGCACTTGATCCGTTCCTTTATCAGATGATCCATTCCCTTTTTAGATGAACCATTCCTTTGTCACACGCTCAATGAACCCCAAGTTCTCCATTATGATCTAAGTGCTCCATGTTAGACAAGTCTCCGTACCCCAATAATTTCCCACTTGAAGACTTGAACAACTTCATATGTGATTCGAATTTCACCATTCCTTAAAGTACTCTCTCTCTCTCTCTATATATATATATATATATATATATATATATACAAAAACCTTCTCTTTAAACTTCTAAAAGGTTTGTTGAAGCCATGAAAAGCTACAAGTTCCTAGTGGTAACCACCTTGGTGAACATATCAACTGGATTCTTCATTCCAAGGATTTTCTTTAAGTTTAGAGTTCCTTTATTGATTAAATCTCAAATGAAATGGTTCCTCATCTGAATGTGTTTCATTCTTCTATGAAGCACTGGATTCTTTGTTAAGTGAAATGCACTTTGGTTGTCACAATGCAGTACACAATCCTCCTGTTGCATTCCAAGTTCTGACAAGAAACTCTTTAACCATATGAGCTCTTAGAGAACTTCTGCAAGTGCCATGTATTCTGCTTCAGTGGTTGAAAGAGAAACACTATTTTGTAATCTTGACATCCAACTGATTGTTGTACCTCCAATTGTGAAAACGAAGTCGTTGTGCTGTTGCCTAAATCATTACATCCACCTAATTCTACATCAACGAACCCTTCTAAAACTACTTTTTTTCTTCTGAAACTTAAGGAACACTCAGTTGTTCCTTTTAAGTAGCGTAGTAGCCATTTCACTCCTTTCCAATGTTGTCTTCCTGGATTTGACATCAAGTGCTCAGAACTCCCACTACATGACTAATGTATGGCCTGGTGCAAACCATTTCATACATTAAACTACCAACTATAGATGTGTCCACAACTTTAGCCATGTATTCTCTATGTTCTTCTATTTTTGGGGATTGCTTCTTGGTAAGTCTCAAATGACTCCCCACTTATTTACATATGGCTTTTGCATCTACCATGCTGAACTTTTCTAACACTATCTTGATGTACTTGGCTTGTGAAAGTTTTAGTGTGCCGGTAACTTTGTCCCTGGCTATGCTCATGCCCACTATTTGTTTAGCAGCCCTGATATTGCCATACTTATACATATTTTTAGGAAATATTTAAGTACATTTTTATATATATTTTGGTTATTTGTATAGAATAATGGTACTTATAAGGTTAAATTATATTTTGCAGCCAAAAAGAAGACATTTTGAAGAAAATGGACTAAAAGCGGTAAAGAATGGAACTTTGGAGGTTGAAGGCTTGAATGACAAGAAAATCACCCAAAAAAGACGTACTCACGACATGAACAATCTATGGTTCACGGTGTAAGGGAAGAATTCTAGAAGATATGTACACGGATGAAGGAATCCTAGCCGAACAAGGTTATCTCGATCTCACGACGTGAGAGTTGGAATGCTCACGACGTGACAAGAGAATTTCCAGAAATTATATAAACTCTCTTCCATTACGAATTAAAGGGACTTTTGGCTGGCTTAGAGAGATTCCTAGAGAAGAATTTCAGAAGAGAAAAAGATTTGGAAGCTGGTTCTAACACCAAGGAAGAAAGAGTTCATAAATTGGTTCATAGTTTGGTACACTTTAACATGTTTTGGATTATAGAATTCGTTTGTTTAGCTATTAATATGTCCAGCTAAATCTAGCTGGTTCTGTTAGCTAGATGAAGCTGGAACTCATGGTTTGAATGCATTAGATTTGACTTTATTTGTTGGTTATATGCTTGTGTTGATTGATTTTACCTAACATTTTTAGTTAATGATTTAATTGCTTTAAATTCTTGTTCTGTGTAGTTGGTGAACACAAATCTGCATGAATATGAATACCTAATAACAAAGTGAACAATAGCTTATTAGAGTTAAGATCAAACCAATCTTAGATAAGTAATTGAATCATTGAATTAAGCTGTGTTAGAGAACTCATATTATGACTGTAAGTGTGTTTTGATTAATCAATCTTCATAGCTCCAATCTTATTTAATAATTGATTCCGTGTTAACTATTGTGTGACCATACATAGAATTACATGAATTGATTAATAATTAGTAGGTTTAGAACTAAACTGCTAATACTTCTTAAATTGGTAACCAACGGTAATAGTTTTGACTAACGTATAACCATTGAGTGAAAGTGGATTCGAACTAACAGAAGTATTTTGTTTATTGATTGAGTTTTTTTTAAAGAATTAAGTTCGTCTAAACTTGAAAAATTAGATACAAACCCTTTTTAGCTTATTAATAATTAGATTAATTTAGTAGTGAATATATTAATTAATAACATCGTTCCCTGTGATCGACACCCGACTTACCTAAGTTATACTGTAATCTGACTAGGTACACTGCCTATAAGTGCATAGTTAGTCTAAGTTTGTTAGGTTATAAATATTAAAATTAGTGGGTACTTTCGTGCACATCCCCCTAAGTCCTTCATCTCGAACTCATTGGCCAGTTGTTTCTTTATCTTGTTGATCTCCTGCATGTCATATCCAACAATCAACATGTCATCAACATATAACAATAGGATGATATAAGAGTACTTGAATTTCTTCAAATAATAGCAGTGATCCATCTCACATCTGCTCTACCCATTCCTCTACATGAAGCTATAAAACTTTAAGTACCACTGCCTTGGAGCCTACTTCGAACCATACAAACTTTACTTTAGTCTGCACATCATATTTTCCTTTCCAACTATGGGAAAACTTTCTGGTTGTGCCATGTGCATGTCTTCATCAAGGTTGCTATGGACAAAAGTTGTTTTCACATCCAGTTGCTCTAGATGGAGATCTTCAGAGGCCATAATTCCCAAAACCATTCTGATTGTAGGCATCTTCACAACTAGAGAAAACATGTCATTATAATCAATCCCCCTCTTCTATTGGAAAGCCTTGACTACCAAACTTGCTTTATATCTCTTGATGTCATCAATCTTATCCTTAACCCAAAACACCTACTTGTTTTCCAGTGCTTTCTTCCTTGCTGGGAGCTATACCAAGGACCAAGTGTGATTCTTTTCAAGTGAGATCAACTCTTATTCCAAAGCTTTCTTCCACTGCATGGATTACTTCATCCTCAAAGGTTTATGGATTAGACTTAGGTTCACCATTGTCTGTCAGCAACAAGAAGTTTGGTCAAGGAGAATACCTAACTAGGGGCTTCGTACTCTACTGGAACTATGGATGGTAAGATTTTTGGTTTCTACACCTTCATTCTCTGAACTACTATCATCCATGCTCCAACTATCTCTAGTCTCATCAGAGCTCCCAATGCTTCTTGAACTTTCACCTATCTATGGATTACTAACAGGTTTTATCATGTCATCTCTAAAGTTTCTTCTAACTCAACTTGTTCTTCATTTTTTGGTTGTTTGTTACTACTTGAGCCCTTAGCAAGTTCATCCTTGTATAGCATATTTTCATTAAACAACACATCCTGAATTCTGATAACTTTTTGTGTTTGTTATCCTAGAATCGGTATCCAATGTCGTTTAAACTGTAGCATATAAATGTGTACTTCCTTGACTTTTCCTCTAGCTTATCTCTCTCAGAGTCTTTGAGTTTTACATACAAGAAACAACCGAAGACCTTCATGTGTTTAAATGAAACCTCTTAAATTTTCCATTCTTCCTCTAGAATCTTGAACCTTATGGGAACTAAGGGTCCTCTATTTATTAGGTCTACAACTGTATTGACGGCATCTACCCAAAACATCTTGGGTAAACCTGCATCCAGTCTCATGCTCTTCGCTCTTTCATTCAATGTTCTATTGATCCTCTCAGCTAATTCATGTTGAGGTCTGGAACTATCTTCTGCATATTGGTTCTAGGTTCAACACAAAAATCTGTTGGATTAATGTCTAAGTCCATAACTATAATTGGTAAGACTTGACCCGACCCGGCATGGTCCATTTGGGTTGCATACCATCATGCGCTTGGATAGACTATAATGAGACAAATAAGACACTTATGGTTATTAATATATTATAAGTTCTAGTATATTAATAATAAGAATAATAAGATTATTTAATTAGTATTGATCAAGAATTAATCTAGGATTAATTAAGTGATCAAAAGAAGACTAATTAAATATATGGGTTGATTGTGTAAATCATCTATACTTACATAGTGGGCTAATGCTCCATGGATAATCAAATTGGGCTAAAACCCATAGGATGGTCCATGGATGCTCCATGGTGTATTTGAACCCATGGATCCAAGGAAATGGAAAGTCATGACAATTAAGGATTTACCCTAATTGTAACACTATATAAAGATATTATTCTTGACAAAAATCGGCCACTAGTGAGACTAACAAAGGGCTAGCCGATTTCATGAAGTGTAGAACTCTCTCAAGTTATTCTAAGTGTTTTGATGATTGTGATTCCATTTGAGGCTTCCACACTATGGGGGCTAGGCACTCAAGCTTCATGAAGACTTTCTACATCAAAGAGGTATGTATTCTATCTTGTTACACTCATTGTTTTGTATGCTAGATTAGGATAATACCTTGGATATTCTTATTGCATATATAATAGAGAAAACATAGATCCAAGGTATTTAGGGTTGCATGTACACTTAGGAGTGTTAGAATGCTCAAAACCCAACAGTGGTATCAGAGCCTAGGCTTGTTTTCTTGTTATACTTGCAATAGAAGCTGAAAAATCGAGTTTTGATGCTGTCAGCCCAGCAGACTCGCCGAGTCCATGAAGGGACTCGACGAGTCCAAGGCAAAATGCATCCAACTCGCCGAGTTTTGTTCATGCACTCGACGAGTTGGACCCCAGACAACATATTTTCGAGGTTTTTGGCTAGAAATGGACTAGGAACATTACCCTAAGTTGTTTTGGAACTTATAAACTTGTTTTTTAATGTGGTAATGTTCATGCTAATCCATTTTCAAAGATAATTGTCAATAGATTCATGTTTTGTATTAGTTTAAGGTTTAGACTAATTACATGAAGAAGTTTGATATGAATTATCTTGTTCTTATGAGTTGCTTAGATTAATAGAAAAGTTAATTGAAATAGTTGTTTTCAATCCATTTTAATCTAAGAGTTGAGTATAAAATGTGTTTGTGTAACTTCTCCTCAAGTTACATGAAGAGTCACATTAAAGACTCATAAAACTCATAAAAGTTGGTAATGGTTACAAAATGAAGAGTCTTGTGTCATTGATTTTTTTTATGACTCCATAACTTGTCCTCAAGTTATGGAAGTTCAAGAGTCACTTTATTAAAGAGTAAAAGTGTAACCTTAATTAATCCCATAAGTTATAAAAATAAAGAAAAGTTAATTCTTTTATTAGTTTAAAGTCTTCCATAAGTTATGGAACTTGAAGAGTTTTTGGATTAAAACTACTTTAAACACATAAGTTATGGAATTAATTAGTTTTGAATAGTTTCAAAACTTGCCCTCAAGTTTTGGAATTTGAAAAGTTTTCACTTATGAATACTTTAATTCCAAGTTAGCCCTTAGAATTTTAAAAGTTAAAATTCAACACTTATACTATTTATAACATTAATGGTTAATTATTATATATATGTATAAGAACAAGTCGTTTTACCGTTAGTAGGCCTCATTCACGAAACCGGTCTATAAGGTGGGTATAAGGTTGTTGCCTATAAAATGGCAACTTAATGGGTGTATACTCTCACCCACCGCTTGCTTGACTGGTGGAGGGTCGTTGGCCGAACGGGTAGGACAATGACTTTAAATTCTCCCTTCATTAAAAGTATTAATGATAAATACTAAGTAACTAAACTCTTAATAATTCCCAATCTTAGTTACTTTAGGAAAAATGTGAATTTGGTGCTAGCCCATGGAATTGACACTTTGTACCTTACCAAGTCGTTGGTGGAGCGTGTGTGGTTAACCGGCACACTAACATGGACTAGTAAGGACCACAAAGGGTGACTTAATGATTGTCATAGGTCAATGGAGCGTGTGTGGTTAACCGACACATTGATTAGGTGATAATATTAAGGGTACCAAGTGAATTGGTATGGTTATTCACACCTTGTTTTGTGATCCTCGGCATCCCAGTCACAAAATTTGAGAGGGCACACTCGAGATTGAAACATGCCATTGAAAAGTTCAATGAATCTCAAAAGATCTAGGAATTTCAAATCCAATTAAAACCTAATAAATCATTTCGTTTATCTTGGTGGAAATTGGTGAATCGTCATTCACCTACCTTCAAATATTTTATAGCTTGGATTACGGCATCCCTCTTCCAAGTTATAAAATATTGAGTTGGGTCCTAGCCTTAATATTTCATATTGGGTGTCATATTAAGGACTTTAAATCAACTATCTTGAATATCTCCCAAAACATGTATGGTTTAGACATTTATGATCTTCCCAAATCTCTTGAAGATGATGTTCCTCAACATCATGCTTCACTTCCTCTGTCTCCTCCAATTATTCTCCCTACCCCACAAGTTCTTGAGAAGTTTAAGGTCACTCGAGCCCTATTGGCAAGTAAAGGTCTTGGTGTGGTCACATCTTGGAGATGTAGTCACATATTGACAAGCCGGGAGAGTTGGGTGTCAAAGTCTTGAGAAAGTTGGTGGTTCAATCACTTTCTAAGTCACATAGTGAGTTCTTTTGGAACACCTATGAAAAAGACTATGACAAGACCCTTAATGATTTTATCTATTTGTTAAGATCAACTTCCTCAAAACTTGATGGACATTGACAATAGTGACACAGGAAATACAGAAAAGCATTCTCTTCCCAATGGAAAGGGACCGGCCATAGTCAACTCGGTTGACCAAATGGTAAAGAGAAAAACTAAGTCTGTGATAGTCCCGTGTACCATTATCAAAGGGTCCATATGTTTATATTGCCAAAGAAAGGGGCATTGGTTGCAAAGCTGCCATAATTTACCTAAGGATGTTGAAGTCGATAAGTTTGACTCTACTTCAGGTAAAGTCCACTATCTAACTCTGCTAAGTTTCTATTCTGAGATTCTTGATACATGATGTGACTGGGTCACATGGTGATGTTTTAAGAATCAAAGAAAAGGTAAAGAAACTTAAAGAAAGAATATGCTGAATCTGATCGCATAGATGGATTTCTATCGCGTAGTTTGAAGATCGGATTCTTGAGCTACTTCTTAGGAGTTATAATATATTGCTTGTGAATAGATAACAAAAAGGTTTTCATGTGGACTGTAAGGATAAGTTTTTCCGTAAAATTTTTAAAATAAAAGAAAAAAAGGGTTTTAATTTTATTTATTTTAAAAAATATCCTTACAATGGCATCTGTGGAAAATTGTTGCTTATATGTTTCCAGTAATAACAATATTGGAAAGTGGATTTGATTCTTTCATTTGTGGTAGTGTCTGAATTTACCAAATGAAGAAAGTTTTTCATCACCCAAGTTTCAATTGGACAGAAACTTGGAATCATACAAGTTGTATTGTATGATGAATGAGAATTTTCATCTTTGAAAAATTAAGACTAATTCATTGATCACATGTATATGTGAGTCAATTGAAGGACTAAGGAATTAGGTACACTAGGTGTGCACTGGTCAAGGTCCACCACAAAGATTGATTTGTCATGATTTACTAAAGATTAGTAAATATGATTATACTTATAAGGTTAAGTATAATTCTGTAACATTGAAAAGGTTCCAATGTATGGCAGAGCGAATAAGAAGAATCAAATTAGGCAGAAGGATAAAAGTTTCTCAAATCTGAAAAGATGGGAGAGTACTTTAGTATCAATTTTATGATCATCTTAATGATTTAGAAACCATATCACAAATTCATACTCTAAGGACGTCTTAGTGCATTGTTATGGCTAAGAAGAGAGGTCATGAATTGTTGGATTGGTTAAAATCAAGAAGATGAGTCATACTTCGTTCCAAAACAATTCTTAGAGTCATACTCCAAGATTGTAACATTGAGTGACATAAAGTAAGGTTTAAAACACTTATCAAATGTAGTGTAAAATGTTTTCTACTCTTGTACATTTGAGATTGGTAAGTTGTGATGTCTTGGATGAGGCAAAGACCAACTAAGACCAATTGTGTGAAGTGTTAGTCTTGATAAGAATCCGCACTATCCCTTGAATATTTGTTTTGTCAAGGAATGGTTCTTGACTGGGGAAACTTATATGTCAAGAGGACAGTGGTAGCCTTAAAGATCCTGAAAGAGTTTCAAGATTTAATCAAGAGTGAAACCTGTAATTTATCACTAGCACACGACTTAAGGTTTGCAACCTATCGTGTTGACATAATTCTTATTTCTGTACCTACTTCAAATAAGTTGGATTTGCATGTGAGTTATCAGAGTTCAACTTGGAAGCATTGGTGGGCCTTGTGCTACCAAGGTGACTAGAAACTAAGACTCAACAAGTTTAATCCATGTAAGGGTGAATTTGTCACTAACCTTATCTTGTGATTATGGTTTGACAAATTCACATGGATAGGAACTCATACACTATAAAATCTAAGTGTCATAAGGTTTCTCTCCGATTCATGAAAATGATGGTGAGGAAACGATTTCACTAAGTAGATTTTACGTAGATAGCAATTGTGTTATTTGCATTTTCAAAAGTCGTTAGTGGAGCACGTGTGGTTAACCGGCACGCTAACATGGACTTGTGAGAAATGGTAAATGCCTAAGCAATTGAGACTATGATTACGGCATCCCTTTTCATAGTTATGAAAGTTGTTTAGACACACATGTGAGCTATCTAAGAAAGGATGTATGAATCTAAATTTCAGAAGTCCAACAGATTTCTGAAAATATGTCAGAGCTAGTGGGAGCATAAGTGTTATGCTGATAATCATCATGTTAGTGGGAGCATGATTATTTTGATTAGTATTGCAAGATAGCAATGTTAATTATAGAAAACAAAGTTTCAATCCGTGAAGATGCAAGGGTTGAAAAGTTGTTTTGCTATAATTAAGGGAGAGGAAATTATACTTCATTTCAATTCTAAAGCTTAGATTGAGATTTTAATCATCTTTAGTCAAGAATATATATGAATTTTGTGTTGGAATGGTTCAACTTGAAGAAATTCTATATATATTGCGTTTTCAAATTCGATTATGATTACGGCATCCCTCTTCATAGTTAAATTTTGAAAACATGGCAAATAAAAAAATATTGTAGCAAAAGACTAGTCTAGTATCATGCCTTTATGTCAAATATCATGAATCGTATCCCATATGCTTCGGATATAGGATCGATTTCATGTGCTATAATATTCATCCTTTCTAAATTTTCCAAATGCTTAAGGCATTTAGAAGGGAAAAGTCTAGAACTGGATATGACTAAAGTGATTAAGCAATTGTCGAGGACAATCTGAGGTTTGCCAAAGATTGGTTGATCAAGGACAATTGGAAGTATAGTGATAATTCTGGAAGGACCATATTGACATAATCTGTAAGGAGGCAACTCTTGTTCAGAAGTGATAGTCAAAATGGGATCTGGAAATGTTTCAAAGTTAGAAATTATTCAATCTATGTAAGATTAGGAAACTTAATGCAAGAAGGATGTTCCCAAGGAGCTGATCTCCTTTTGGAATGCTCTGTAATGGTTGTTGTCAAGTCTTTCTGACTTTGTGCATAATCATTACAAGAGGATCAATGCATATAAGTTTAGAATCTATCAGATTTCAGTAAATGACATGAATTTGGAATTCTCACATTTACAATAAGGATTTGGGATTGTGAAATGAGTATCATTGGAATCATGTTCAATTGATCTACATCACAATGTAAGGATCATATACAAACATAGTGTGCATACTTGGAGTATGGCATAACTATTGTTTAGAAAAACAAAGTGTACATGCTAGGAGCATGGGACGACTGTTGTTTTTATTCAAGTCTTAAGTTGATTATTTGAAACATTGAATAATGTATAATCAATATGGTGATAAATAAAAGGTGGTTTTATTTATATTCAAAAGGGTTCTGAGACCATATTGGATTCGATTATTATTGTGTTTCACTTTGCATGTTTTGACTTCCAAAATAGCTAGGTTATTTTTTCTGAATGACTAAGTTATTTAAACACTCCACAGTCATTCATATGTTAGAAGTAGGTATGAATCAAGACTGTCATGAATCAGGTTTGTAGATGGCTAAATGGGTTTAGTCATGGCAATGGTTGCTACAACATTCATGAGTGCTCATAAGTTATGAGTATTGGAATAAACCCACGCTCACTTGTATCACTTCATGGAATTTATCTCGAGTGATCGTGAGATGGTAATATCGTATAAATTTTCAAACCTAGAGATATGAGTTCTTACCTATGAGTTGGTTGTGCATTGATTGCACGTAAACGCATCAGTAACTTGATGTTATAAAATGTGCCTTTGTGTACAATTCAACAAGTAGTAGAACAAGCATATGAGTCAAAGTTTATCTGTTCCTTCTAGAAATAGAAGCGATATCTGGGCCCCTCAATTATTTTGTTGTGACCTATGTACCGGCCGGTCAAAACTGAATTGATGTGTTCGATTAAGTTCTTTGTCAAACAAATCGAAAATCGGGAAACAAACTGCTGGACAATAAGTACGACGTTGTTCCATGTATTTGTCCGGCTGATATCATGAGAACAGAGGATTATATGATCCCTTATCTAATGGACAAGTCATTGACAAGGTCAGAGTTCATCTACAAGGTCAGAGTTCGACAGAAGCTTTTGAGAGCTACGATTGCCAGTTGGTTCCTGAAGTCATACGCAATAATAGTTTTAGACTTATCCAAGTGGGAGACTGTTGGATTAATGTCTAAGTCCATAACTATAATTGGTAAGACTTGACCCGACCCGGCATGGTCCATTTGGGTTGCATACCATCATGCGCTTGGATAGACTATAATGAGAGAAATAAGACACTTATGGTTATTAATATATTATAAGTTCTAGTATATTAATAATAAGAATAATAAGATTATTTAATTAGTATTGATCAAGAATTAATCTAGGATTAATTAAGTGATCAAAAGAAGACTAATTAAATATATGGGTTGATTGTGTAAATCATCTATACTTACATAGTGGGCTAATGCTCCATGGATAATCAAATTGGGCTAAAACCCATAGGATGGTCCATGGATGCTCCATGGTGTATTTGAACCCATGGATCCAAGGAAATGGAAAGTCATGACAATTAAGGATTTACCCTAATTGTAACACTATATAAAGATATTATTCTTGACAAAAATCAGCCACTAGTGAGACTAACAAAGGGCTAGCCGATTTCATGAAGTGTAGAACTTTCTCAAGTTATTCTAAGTGTTTTGATGATTGTGATACCATTTGAGGCTTCCACACTATTGGGGCTAGGCACTCAAGCTTCATGAAGACTTTCTACATCAAAGAGGTATGTATTCTATCTTGTTACACTCATTGTTTTGTATGCTAGATTAGGATAATACCTTGGATATTCTTATTGCATGTATAATAGAGAAAACATAGATCCAAGGTATTTAGGGTTGCATGTACACTTAGGAGTATTAGAATGCTCAAAACCCAACAAAATCAACAAATTCTTTGCTGTTGTATTCGCCCCCATTATCAGATCCGAAACACTTGATTTTGAACTTAGTTTCATTTTCTACCATCGCTTTCCATTTCTTGAAAGCATTGAAAACTTTAGACTCATGTTTCAAGAAATAGACCCAAACTTTCCTAGTCTAGTCATCGATGAAAGTAACATAATATTGGGATCCTCCCACTAAAGCAATTAAAGTGGGACCATAAACAATTGAATGAACAAGCTCTAATTACCCTGTCTTGGGTGGATGTCCTATCTTCATGAAAGTAACTTTCTTCTGTTCGCCAAGAACACATGGCTCACAAAAATCCACTCTCACATTCTTTAGATATGGAATTCTTTCTTTGGAGGTAATCATCATCATTCCTTTTTCACTCATATCCAAGTCTTTGGTGCCATAGAGTGGATGCTCCAAATTCTTTAACAACATATGCCTCATCTTCATAAACTTCCACCATGTAAATTTTACCCCACTTCTGACCTTTGGAAACTACCAAGTTTCCCTTTGTCACTTTCTATTGATGATCACAAAAAGTGACATGGTGACCTACATCATCAAGTTGCCCCACTAATATTAATATTCTTTTCAAGTTTGGAATGAAATTGAAATTCTTTAAAGTCTACTTCGTATGCAAAGCAGTCTTGAGGACCATATTCCCAACTCCTATAATATCAAGGCTTTTGTTGTCTGCTAGTTTGATCTTCCCTTGGTACCGCTTGAAATTCTACATTACATCTTTGGAATGACGCACCAGAATCCATGATCCAAGATTCAAATGAGTTTTCAACTACACAGATAAGAGCATCTCCTTCGGAGTTTGATGTAACATTCATCTCATTATTGCCTTTGTAATCAAGAGGTTTCAGAAATTGATTCTTGAAACGACCCTTTTCCTTGTAATTCCAACAGGTGATGTCCTTTCTATTTTTCAATACACCTCTCTTCTTCGACTTTGGTCTTACTCTACCCATACTCTCTCTAATGGACTTCCTTCCTCTTTCCTCGGTACTAAGAAGACTATTAGAGGACTCTTCATCACGTCATCTTCGTACATCCTCATCAAGGATTAAGTAGCTTATTCCTTTGAATGTCGGCTTGGCACCTCCAGCTGAGTTGTTAACCGTTGTCACTGTTGCTGACCAACTTTCAGGTAAAGATGATAATAGTAGCAATTCATGGACTTTATCGTCAAAGTTAATCTCAACTGATGTGAAAAGATGGCACAACAAGCTTCAAATGTGGTGCAAAGTGCAAAGATGGCACAATAGGCTTCAAGTGACATGCAAGAACTTCTAGGTTGGAGCAACAACCACCTTACGTAACAAGAACATGCTTGGTGCAACAACATACCCCATGTCGTAAGAGGAAACCTCATGGCGCAAGAGGGATACCTCATGACGCAAGAGGGAGCAACATGGTGCAAGAAGGAATGTCTATGGCACAACAACATCCTCATTGGCCTAACCCTTTATCATGTAACACCCCAATCTTCAAGTAATTTCAAATTCATCCCTTGGGTTGTAATTATGTAATTTTTAGTCCTTAGATTGGAAAGGAGTGGTCATAGGAAGCCCTGGGGGCAAAATGGTAATTTATAGAGTAGGAGTTGTATGATAGGCATGCATGTGAGTATGCTAAACGTAATAGGGCACGCCTAGTATGCCCGACATATGCATATGTACGCAGGGCATACTAATGTCTGGGTGAAACCCTAACTTTTAGGGTTTATGGAGTATTTAGGCATCATTATGGCCCTTTTTCCCCGATCTTTTCAGCCTTTAAGTTCTGAAATCGTTTTTGGCAAACCATAACTCTTCTAGTGTGTGTGTGTGTGTGTGTATGTGTATGAGTTAAGAGTGTGTTTCTTGTATGGTTGAAGGAGAAGTTAGTGCATCAAAGGAGTCAAGGAAGGAAGCAAGCTTGTAGATCTGGGATTATCATTTTCTTGGGAAGCTTCAGGAGGTGTAAAGCGTCTACCTTTATGCTTGGATTGTTTAGATCTTGTTTTGGTAGCTTTTGGTGTTATTCTTGTCCCAAAAGTCCCATTTTTATGCAGGATTTGTTTTGGACGTTTTGAGTTGTCCTTTCAAACCCTAGGAAGGATTCTAAGTTATAAAAATAAGGTCACTTTGGCTAGTTTGGCTTCATGTAGCTAATAGGTGGTCTTAATGGATTAAGACAATGTATTAAGCCATTTTTGGATGACCAAAGTCTTAAAGTTTGAGACTTCATGGTTGTTTAGTGTTTCTGAGCCATGCATCTGAAATTTGGGCTTAAGTGCTTAAGCCATTAAGCACATATTGGACTTTTGGATCTGTGAGGGTATACCCCACGTAGGGAGGAGTATGCCCAACGTACTTGGTCAGCCTCCCCGTAACTTGGTCAATGTGACGTCTCGTGTACGCTGAGCATACCTCCGGCGTACGCCCCGCATACATGAATGTTTTTTTTGGCTCCTTTGCTTTGGGCTTTGGCTATTAGCCCATCTTTTGGGCTTTGATACTTAGTCCTAATGGACTATCTGGATAAGTGTGTTTTGGGGTAATTAGAGGATCGAACCTTGGTTAAGGCCCAATAAGGAGTTGGGCCCAATTTGGAAAATTGGCTTAAGTTTGGGACTTGAGGTAATTTGAGCCTTTTTTGATCATGATTTACGTTTGGTTTGGTTTAGGTTGTGTTCGGTCATCTGGGATTTTATGTATTGGGCTTTTGGCTTGTTGGATCTTCTTGAATGAAGGCCCAATATGGAAAATTGGGCCGTAATTAGACTTAAGGAGTTTATTTTGATATTGGGCCTTGTATCATCTAGTTTGGGCCTTAGCTTTGGGCCAAGCATGAGGAAGGGTGAAAAGGTCTTTTACCCTATATTGCACTCGTAGTATGAGTCAACGGCTAGATGTTGACGGACTGTCCTTTTGGTATCTGTTAGGGAGTATGTGATAGCGGATATGCAGCTAGAGATTATTCATGGAATCAACTATTTATGGGGTGTTGTCTTGAAGTGACGGTTCGGGATCTAGCAACTAGCAACCAGGGATCGTCTGTGTGATCGGCAGTACAAAGTGAGTCTTCCTCACTATACTTTTAGGTCGAAGGTACCAAGGTCAGCTCATTGGTTGGATAACCTGATATTGCTGATATGTTAAGTATGATATAGTATTGCATGCTAGTCTTGATATGCTAGTCTGGTAGATCGGTCAGACTACATGTAATGTTGTCTGCATGATTATTTTTATTTGTTGTTATCTGTCGGCATATTATGTTTGGTTGAGGTTGTACAGCTTCGTGTTGTAGCCAACAAACCCTGGATCATTCCAGACATGAGTTGAGGGCCAGGTAGGGCATGCCAGAATCATACTCAGGGCTCAATAGTATTCCAGATATGAGTTGAGGGCTAGGTAGGGCATGCCAGACTCATACTGAGGGCTCAATAGCATTACAAATACATGCTGAGGACCCGGTTAGTATGCTAGACTCGTGCTGCAGGCTTGAGAATATTGGATCAATCTAGATATGAGCTGAGGGCCAGGAAGGGCATGCCCGACTCTTACTAAGGGCTCATGGGCATTCTAGTTACGAGCTAAGGATTAGCTAGGGCATGCCAGACTCATACTGAGGGCCGAGAAGCAATCCAGACATAAGTTGTGGGCCTAAGGGGTAAGCTAGACTTATGTTGTGGGTTTAGGGGTAATCCAGTCTATTAGCTGTAGACCCATTGCATCATGTTACTTTTGTATATGTGCTATTGTTTATGTGTTGGTACTTTGGGGGAACTGACTAAGCTTCGTAGTTACAATTTTGGTTTATGGTTTCAGATACTATAGTGGAATGTGGCAAGGTGAAGGCGTGACCATACACATCCTCGCGTTTTGGACTTATGATTTTTGGGAAACTATGATAAGGTGAATGTTTTGAAAACTTTGTTGAGAAAGGTTCTGATTCTAAAATAATGTTTTGGAATTAATGGGTTTTGTAAACACTTCCATAGAAAAAGGTTACTTTGAAATGTTTAAATTTTATGAAAATGTTATGGATGTTACAAGTTGGTATTGGAGCCTTGGTTTGAGTGAATTGGAGGAACACTCGTGCAAATCCAATCTTAAACTAAGGAAAAAGGGTTTTCAAAAAAAATTCAAATGGTTTTCAAAATAGTTGAAGGGGATACGATGTGCACGATCAGGCAGAGCCAAAAAGTTGACCCCAAATTAGCACACAGTCATTTGAGATTATATTATGATATGTTACAACAGCATGCTAGCGATAGGCTAAGGATCTTCAGGAATTGCATGATAGAATTTCCTGATTATATGATGCCTAATAGCCTACGGTTCACATTTATATGAAATTAACATCAATACTGTAGTTGCTTAGTGTAAACATCATGGTTATATATAACTAAGATCTTGTAGTCTGAGAATGTTTGGATTGGCCTTATTTCTTGTTCTTGTTTGATGAAGGGATTAGGGTAGGATCAGATATTCGATTGTCTATATGGTCCAGTGTTATGTATGGCTAGCAAACAGGAGTGATGTAGGGTTGGTGGAAGTTTCATGGATGAGTCGTATGAGGTTAGCCGACCAGTCGCGTTATTGGATGAGGTTGTGGTGGTTTCCTTGGTTTGGGCATGGTTTATATTGGGTGAACATGAGGAAGGATTAGCCACTCTTAAGAGAGTGAGGGCATGGCGAATATGCCCGCAAGATGCTGGGTGTCTGAGATCGAGGATTTCATAGAAGAATCTGCCTGATCTTATTACATATAGTGCCAATCGGCTCCTCTGAACGAATGCTGCTTTCTTTGTGCTTTGTGGAACTCATGAGTGATGTGAGTTAGCTATTAGGGGAATATGTCAAGTCACACATCAAATAGGTTGGATAATCTTAGAGTGACGGATTTGACCTTGCTACGCGGCTCTTTTGAGTCCAACCATTGTAGGGATGGGTCTGTTACTCGAAGGATTATATGAGTTTTGTTCCATGTGATTGTATTCATGGAATAGCTAATTGAAATTCTGAGGAGTCCTTCAACAGCTGATGGCAGAGAAGTGTAGAACCCTAGGATAGCCTAGGGAATATCTTTTAGTGCAGTTGTTCGTTGTTAAGCAAGATTTAGGAGTATTTTATGACTAGGTTTTAGACGACTCGAGATAATTCTTGAGGGAAGTATGGATAGGTGTGGAAGGTAGTATTGGGCCCGTACTACTAAAATGACATGATCCCTACTTGATTCAAGGATGATTTCGGGGATTCTAAGGACTAGTCATGGAAGATAGAATGGTTGGATACCATGGTTCAAGACAGTGGTTTTGTATCTGTCGATCTTTTTGCTTGGTCTGCTCAGGCGAGGATGGGTTTTGTGTTCGTTCAGGCCCCTATGGCGATATTGATGTGGGTTGAGTGGTTCAGACCCAGATGAGTATGTTGGTTGGAAGTCTCGAGGGTTTTGTTAGTGGTCATTCCTCGAGCCTTGAGACAAGGGGAGGAAGTGGTTGATATAATCGGCTTGGAAATTGCATATGGGATTTAAGTGGCAGAATGTTGGACTAGACTGTCATTATATGTGGCAAGGATTTTTCCCTTAAATTCTTCCAAGTTAGAAGGAGTGGGAAGGCTTATGACCTCCCGAGTTAGGTTGGATTCTTAGCTTGGAGTCTATTGGTTGCAGTGGTTGGCGACAGTATGTCAACGCCAGTGTGCGCAGATGGATTGATATGGCATGAGTACCTTAGAGATGCGAGCAAGCATCCGTATTCTTGGGAGATGAGAAGGCCAGGTGTTGGATTGTCGTTGGGATTGCAAGCAAGGAAGGTATGTTTGGGTCGTAGATTGGTAGCTGAATATTCTTGTAAGCGGTTATAAGTGGGGATTTCAAAGGTCTTCAACTGAAATTTATGTTTCTCTTGGGCTTCCATTGATCTGTATAGGGAGGATCATTCTGTGTATGTTATTCATTCCATGGTCAAGAATGGTTGTACCTGGATGGGCCAATTAGATTATGTTTTGGTTTCAACAATAGTGGTTAGTGGTTCGAGTTTTAAGTGGGGGATAAATAGGATTCTCAGGTCCAGTGTCAGCCATAGAGGGGAATTGTTAGTTTGCATTCTAGATTGTTGTTTTCAAATTTTTGGGCACATGTTGAGCAATGGGCCATTTCTAGAAGTGGGTATGTCCAGCTCCAAGTGGGTTTGTGGTTCTTTGGTTTAGGTGCCAAGATGTCCTAGACCATTAGTTGTTGAGCTCATCATTTAGTGGGAATTATCCAAAGGATTTAAGTGGTGTTGGTTAAAATTCAAGGAATGTTTTAACCACCCTCCAGTGTAGTGTGTTTATCTTTCCCTTGGTCCTTGGGGAAGTTTTCCCTTAGTGGTGGAGTGGAATTTCTGATTCATAGCAGACTCAGGTTTGGCAACCTTCGAGATTGCATTAGAAGTCTTCTTGAGCTAGTTTCATGTTGGTAGGACCTATTCAGTCTCAATCAAATATGGGATCTTGTTTCGATTGGTGATAAGGACGTCTTCTGTTATTGATGGAGGTGGTGTGTTGATGTTCCTCGGGAAATTGTTTTCTTATGGATGAGGTTTGCATTTCCTAAGAATGTGCACGGTTTTGTTGGTTTACATCCTTCGAATTGGGTCGATAGTTCAACCATTATCCTATTTTCAGGTTGTATGTGACCATGCTTTCGTAAAATTTTGCTTGGGTAGCAGCTTGCTCTATGGAGGGAATTGGGTGTGGTAGGTTTGCAACATTGTTGTACTCGTGCTCTTTCAAAAAAAACATTATTGTACTCGATTACTAATTGTGAGGGACGTTTTTTAGGTCCCTTCAAGGCAATGGAATGAGGTGAATATCTTTTTCTTGGAGTGTTTAGCGAATGTTGTAATATCGACAAGGTCGATATGAGATCTGGAGCATTCCATGCATAGGATGAGGCCGGGGAGGGCATTCCATACTCATGTTGTGGGCTCGGAGGCAATCCAGACCCATTTTAAGGACCTGGTAGGGGTATTCCAGTCATGGGTTGTGGGCCTAATGGTTATGATTATTCATTTCATTTATTTGTGATACTCTCAGTATTGACGCGTTGATGGGGATCGGAAGACCCATAAATCAGTTGGTTTGGATAGGGAGCAGTCAAGGGTTGTTGGGAGTACCAGTCAGGTATCATAATGAATATGTTGAATGTCTGCTCGGTATTTAAGTTTGTTCGCAAGTTGCTGTTAGGGATTAGATGAAATGCGGAAATTCTTGGTTTGATCATCTTCTCTCGTCGGTTCAGAGGTTGGTAATGGCATGGCAGAGAGTTAAAGGTTATTCTAAGGTTTTGGTGCATCATCCGGATTCGAATTGGGAGAGGTTCATTATCAACTTGTTTTGAGTATCTTTTCTGCATGTTTTGTGGTATCCTTAGTCTCTGACTTGGGGTGGATTCACGGATGGCCATCTCGAGATGGCTTATGGTGGGAACTTGATTTGAGAATCGTGTGTGCATCAGTGTAATGATTGTAAATTAGGGAGATGTGATTTAAGGAATTGTTATGCCAAAGGCATCAGCTAGTGGGCCAGGACTTGGTTCCTGTGTTTGTGCTCTGCGATGGTTCTATCGGTGAAGGTCGGGCAGGTCATTGGGTTTTAGAATTTTAGCAGCTGCGTATCATTCCGACAGTTAAGGAAATTCATGCCATGTATCTCATTATATTCATGGGGTTATTATCATCAAGATTTGAATAGATAGTTTAATGGATAAGCATCATGGTTTTAGCTCTGGATTAGTAAAGGTGGTCTATCAGGGAGTCAAGACTATTTCGAGTCTTAAGGTTTCATGTAAGGAAGGGTTGGTTTCACATAGGGTGGGATTGTTTTGTTTCATGGGATTATGGACTCTTCTTCGATTTAGTTGCCTTTGAGAGGTTGTGGTATGTTCATGGTCGTGGTTGTGCCCCTCAGGATGTCAGATATACTGGGGATGGTAAGGAATGATTTTGAGGATGAAATCAAATTTAAGTGGGGGAGAGTTGTAACACCCCAGTCTTCAAGTAATTTCAAATTCATCCTTTGGGTTGTAATTATGTCATTTTTTAGTCCTTAGATTGGAAAGAAGTGGCCACGGGAAGCCCTAGGGGCAAAACGGTAATTTATGGAGCAGGAGTTGTATGTTGGGTGTACATGTGAGTACGCTAAGCGTACTAAGGAGCGCCTAATAATCTGGGTGTATGCATATGTATGCAAAGCGTATTAGTGTTTGTGTGAAACCCTAACTTTTAGGGTTTGATGAGTATTTAAGCTCATTATGGCCCTTTTTCCCCATCTTTTCAGCCTCCAAGTTCTGAAATCGTTTTTGGCAAACCCTAACTTCTCGTGTGTGTGTGTGTGTATGAGTTAAGAGTGTGTTTCTTGTATGGTTGAAGGAGAAGTTAGTGTATCAAAGGAGTCAAGGAAGGAAGCAAGCTTGTAGATCTGGGATTATCATCTTCTTGGGAAGCTTCAGGAGCTATAAAGCTTTTACCTCTATGCTTGGATTGTTTAGATCTTGTTTTGGTGGCTTTTTGGTGTTCTTCTTGTCCCAAAAGTCCCATTGTTATGCAGGCATTGTTTTGGACGTTTTGAGTTGTCCTTTTAAACCCTAGGAAGGGTTCTAAGTTATAAAAAGGAGGTCCATTTGGTTGGTTTGGCTTCATGTTGCTAATAGGAGGTCTTAATGGATTAAGACCATGCATTAAGCCCTTTTTAGACGACCAAAGTCTTACAGTTTGAGACTTTATGGTTCTTTAGTGTTTTTGAGCCATGGATCTAAAATTTGCGCTTAAGTGGATAAGCCATTAAGCACATACTGGACTTTTGGATCAGCGAGGGTATGCCCTGCGTAGGGAGGATTACGCCTCGCGTACTTGGTCAGCCTCCCCGTAACTTGTTCAATGCGAGGTCTCGTGTATGCAAAGTGTACCTACGACGTACGCGACTGTTTTTCGGCTCCTTTTGCTTTAGGCTTTGGGTATTGGGCCATCTGTTGGCATTTGATACTTGGGCCCTAATGGACTATCTGGATAAGTTTGTTTTAGGCGAATAAAAGGATCGGACCTTGGATAAGGCCCCATAAGGAGTTGGGCTCAATTTGAAAAAATGGGCTAAGTGTGTGCCTTAAGGTAATTTGAGCCTTTTTGGATCAAGATTCAGGTTTGGTTTGCTTTGGATTGTGTTGGGTCGTCTGGGATTTTATGCTTTGGGCATTTGGCTTGCTGGATCTTCTTGAGTGAAAGCCTAATTCGGAAAATTAGGCCATAATTGGACTTAAGGAGTTTATTTCGATATTAGGTATTTTGTCATCTACTTTGGGCCATGGTTGAGGAAGGGTAAACATGTCTTTTACCCTAAATTGGACTCGTAGTATGAGTCAGCGACTAGATGTTGATGGACTGTCCTTTTGGTATCTGTCAGCGAGTGTGTAATAGCAGATCTGCAGTTAGAGGTTATTCATGGAATCAACTATTGATAGGGTGTTGTCTTGATGTGGCGGTTCGGGATTTGGTAGCTAATAGCTAGGGATTATTCGTGTGATCGGCAGTTCAAGGTTAGTCTTCCTTAATATACTTTCGGGTCGAAGGCACCAAGGCTGGCCCATTGGTTGGATAACCTGATATTGCTGATATGCTGAGTATGATATAGTATTGCATGCTATTCTGGTAGATTGGTGGGACTACCTATAATACTATTTGCACGATTATTTGTATATGTTGTTATCTATCGGCATAGTATGTTGGGTTGAGGTTGTACTGCTTCGTGTTGTAGCCAACAAACCCTATAGCATTCCAGATATAAGCTGAGGGCCAGGTAGGGCATGCCAAAATCATATTGAGGGCTTAATAGCATTCCATATATGAGCTGAGGGCTAGGTACGACATGCGAGACTCATACTGAGGCCTTAATAGCATTCCAGATACGAGCTGAGGACCTGGTTGGTATGCTAGACTGGTGATGTAGGCTTGAGGATGTTGGAGCAATCTGGATATGAGCTGAGGGCCAGGAAGGGCATGCCAGACTCATAAATTCATACTGAAGGCTCATGGGCATTCCAATTACGAGCTGAGGGTCGGGTAGGGCATGTCAGACTCGTACTGAGGGCCAGGAAGAAAGTTAGACATAAGCTGTGGGCCTAGGGGGCAAGCCAGACTTATGTTGTGGGCTTAGGGGTAATCCAGTCTGTTAGTTGTGGATCCATTGCATGATGTTACTTTTGTATATATGCTATTTTTTGTGTGTTGGTACTTTGAGGGAACTCACTAAGCTTCGTGCTAACAGTTTTGGTTTATGGTTTCTGGTACTACAGTGGAACTTGGCAAAGTGAAGGCGTGACCGTACACATCCTCGCATTTTGGACTTATGATTTCTGGAAACTCTGATAATGTGAACGTTTTGAAACCTATGTTGAGAAAGGTTCTGATTTTAAAATAATGTTTTGGGATTAATGGGTTTTGTAAACACTTCTATAGAAAATGGGTTCCTTTGAAAACTTTAAATTTTATGAAAATTTAATGGATGTTACATATCAGGTAGCACAACAAGATGCCCATGTTGCTTCATGATACTCCCAAGTGCTCCAAACCTCTTCCAGATCCTCCAAACCCCCCTTTATATGATTTGTTCCTTTGTTAGACGATTCATTCCCTTCTCAAAATGATCCATTCATTTCTCACATACTCCATGAACCCCAAGTGCTCCATTGTAATCTAAGTGCTCCATGTTGGACAAGACTTCATACACCAATAACAAATTCACTTTTTAAAGATTTACTAGCATCATCATTTTGTTTGGCAAGAGTATCACCAATAAATCCTACTTTATTATGTTCCTTTAAGCATCTAAGCATAACACTTCTCCACATCCGATAGTGTTCGTACCAGTGAGTTTGAATGAAACCAAGGTGGTAATAGTATTATTAGATTGTAAATGTAAGGGTTAATACCATAAAAGCCATAAGTTTTTACACCCCAATTCTAAATTAGCCCTAAATGGATTTTTTGTGTCTAATTAGCCTAAATAGTTGTGACCCCGTTTCAAAATCGTTTTATCATTCGGTTAACAACAGGTCAAGTCACGCAGTCGGTCACCACTCTCCTATACTACTTGATCGTTCTTACACCACCAAATATCACCTTTCACAGAAACGTCTTGCATCAAAAAGCGTTTCATGTAGTTGGTCTTAGGAAGAAGAAGGGTTTGAAAAGGGTTTCTTACACCATTTTTGTATGCAAAAAAGCTTCTATTTTGAAGTTGAAAATCACTGAAGTAGACAGGTACGTGGGGCGCCAATAAGAAATTGATGTGTATGTGTGTTCTTATCTTACATAATCGAGTTCCATAGTGTCACTTACAAGTATAATTTTTCATTTTGAACAGATGGCTTCATCATCTGGAACTAAAAAGGTGAAAGGGCCTGAAAAGGTTTATGTAAGGGACGAGGACTCTGATGATGATCTCATAGTTTTCTCTTTCCTGGATTTTGCACCAGAGACCTTTAAACCAACCTCAAACCTTTCTGATGACCCATTTCTTAACATATTATGTGATGAAAATATGCTAAGGAGCACTCTTGATGGATTGGGAGATGATGATCAGGAAGTTGGTGTTAAGGATCTAGAATATGATCATATTGATGATCAAAATGACGGTGAAGTAGGTATAGAGCATAGGGTTCATGATCCAGACATACATTGGAAACAAATGAAGCCTGTAGTGGGAGAGTGTTACGAGTCCCCTTCTCAACTCAGGTTTGCATTAACTAACTATGCAATAGCTAATGGATATCAGTTGTGGTTTATGAAGAGTGATAGGCGTAGAGTGATTGCTAGGTGTGGGAAAATATATAAAAAAGACCCATGTCCCTTTAGAGTTTATGCTGCTTGGAAGTATAATGAATGAACATTTCAGATTAAATCTATATGTGACATACATCTATGTGCTAGAAATTTTAATTTTGGAACTTTGGTTAGTTCTAACTGGTTAGCCAAACATTACCTGAAGGATATTATTATGAAGCCAAAGATGACATTAACTGAGATGAAGGAAGATGTACTTAGGAAGTTTTCAGTAAATGTATCTAAGGGGCAATGTCACAGGGCTAGGACAAAGGCAAGAGAGATGATAGAAGGTAAGTTAGAAGAACATTATGCAAAGGTATGGGACTATGCTGCAGAAATCCTCAGGTCTAACCCAGGGAGTACTTGTAAGGTGGGAGTAGATTCTAATGCAAGTGGCATGAACTATTTCAAAAGGTTTTATGTGTGCTTAAAGGCTTTTAAGGATGGTTGGAATAGGGGTTGTCGACGTGTGATAGGTTTGGGTGGTTGTTTCCTAAAGGGTCAGATCAAGGGAGAACTTTTGACTGCTGTTGGAAGAGATGCAGACAATCATGTATATCCAATAGCATGGGGAGTGATTGATGTAGAGAACAAAGATAATTGGACTTGGTTTATTGAGCTGTTAGTTGCTGATCTTGACCTTGATTGTGGTAGGGGTCTTGTGGTTATTACCGATCAGCACAAGGTAAATTATACTGTAAAATTGTTTAATTATTATACATTGATAATAATTTTGTTTATCCAATGCCAGGGTTTACTACAAGCTGTTACAGAACTACTTCCATATGTTGAACATAGACAATGTGCCAGGCACATCTATGCAAACTTCAGGAAGAAATACACTGGGTTAGAGCTCAAGAACCTGTTTTGGGAAGCTACCAAAAGTACTGTGGAGGGGGACTTTATAGCAACAATGAAGAAAACCAAAGACATAACTCCCAGTGGCTATGAATGGCTGATGTCAAACAAACCACATTCTTGGTGTAGGGCATTTTTCTCTCATGGATATGCTTGTGAGGCTATAGAGAATGGCATATCAGAGTGTTTTAACTCAATGATCATTCACATGAGAAAAAAACCAATTCTAACAATGCTTGTGGAAATCAGGATTTATTTGATGAATAGGTTTTATCATCAAGCTGCTACAGTTTCTCAATGGAAAGGTGACTATGGCCCAAACACCTTAGAGAAGATTAAGGAGTTTGGAAAGCATATGATGTATGCTTATTTGATTTTAATTGTGATCTTAAGTCTATACATTTACATTACTAATTACTTATAATTTTAGGTTCTGGATAGTAATACCAAGTGGAGGGGCATTATTTGAGACAAGGCATGGATATTCAGCTTACAAGGTGGATTTAGATGCTCATTCTTGTTCATGCAGATTATGGGAGATATCAGGGTTACCATGTGTCCATGCTCAAGCTGCAATCAATTTCACACATAGAGATCCAACCGATTTTATTTCCTTTTGGTTCCATAAGGATAAGTTTATAGAGACATACAGGGACAACATCTTACATGTTAATGGAAGTAATATGTGGTCCTATACTGAATATGTGAAGCCCTTACCACCCCTTGTTAGGAGAATGCCTGGAAGGCCAAAAACAAAGAGAATAAGACATGCCTCAGAATATCAGGATTCTAAGTTCCCTACTCAAAAGGCAAAGGTTAGCAGGACTGTTAGGTGTGGGAAATGTAGGGAACTTGGTCATAATAAGCTGTCTTGTAAGAATGGAGAAGGTCCAAGTGACGCTGTCCCTAAAAGGAAAAATGGTAGACCAAAGGGAGATAGGGGAGGGAATTTAGTTGTGAACATTGCAAAGACACCAAGGAATGTAGATAAGGGAAAGAAGAAAGTTGTTGAGGAAACATCAAAAGAATTAAATGAGGGACAGAATAAAGTTGTTGATCATACATCAAAAGAAGCAAGTGAGGGAAATATGAAAGTTGTTGAGAGCACATCAAAAGAAGCAGGTAAGATGATAGATGTTGATCAGTCATTTTCTCCTTTGAAGAGAATGAAGATGATGGCAAGGAGGGGAGGTAAGATCAAATATGTAGGGAGAATAGGGGTTGTGCATGGTAGTATAAGTCAAAATGTGGCAGGTGTTGATGAAGCTGTACTTACCTGCAATGAAAAGCTTGACCATGAAGATTTTGAAACTATTAAAGATCTGCAGGCATCTGGATATGATCATGGGGAAATTGTTGAAGCTTTTAATAAGGTGTGTAGTTATAAATTTAATTATTAACACAATTTTCTTGAGCATTATGTGATAATATGGTTATGTTAATTTCTTATTCACAGTTGACAAAAGAGAGGAATGAGATGTTAGTTGAGAGTATAGTTGATGAAGAGACCAGTCAAGAAACACAATATCCGTTGGTAAGAAAAAGGAAGCCCTCAGAAAGGATTATCAAGATTAAGTTGAGAAAAGCAATACATGATCCAGATGGAGGTGGTTCAACAACTGGGAAAGCACTTACATTGGACTGATGTTGTTATGGACGGGGGGTTAATTGGACATAAATCTTTTGATAGCCCTTTTTTGTGAAAGCATCTTTTGGTAAGAAGCTTCCAATTTGTTGACAACATGTTATCTTTTGACTGTAAATTGTAGTAACATTGTCATTTTGGGAAATCATCTTTTGGCTTGTAACACAGTCATTTTGGGAAATCATCTTTTGGCTTGTAACATAGTCATTTTGGGAAATCATCTTTCTAGTTAATGCTTTTCATATTAATTGTCCCGTAGGACTATGTATTATAAGGGTATCCATATTACAACCATCAAAATGTTTTCAGATGCTATTACAACTGTGCCAAAATAAGCATCTAATACAATTTCACCTAACCAACAACTTCACAAAAGACTAAACTTAACTTCCTAACTTCCTATAATCTCACCAGCAATACAGTCCCTGTTACCAACATCATTGCAAATAGCATGACCATTATGAACATAAGCTTCATCATCAACATCAACCTCCTATTTTGATCCACATTCACCTGTTCCAACTGAGCATTACCATCAACCATACCAACCAGAGCTAAATGCATTTGGTACATGAGTTTTTGTAATCTTCACTAGGCAAAGGTGGGTCCAACCACATGAAGAACTTACACTACCTGGAAGGATCCTGCACATTTCTATGACAGATTTTCCCTTAGTCCCATAACAAAACTTTATACTGGATCAAAGAGTGAAGAACATACCTTGTAGTTGGTGCATCCCCTAAATTTTCTTCCAGGATTCTTGTCCGTCCACGAAATTGAGAAGCTAGCCTCAACACCACAACGACACAAAACCATGGGGTTGTTTCTGTTCCTGAAATTGACATTAATATTTTGAAATCCTTAAGTCATTGACCCTGTAAACCCTGTAGATGAACTAGCCACGAAGAAGTTGATGCGTGGAAGAAGAAGTCGGAGAATGTAGAAATAGAAGATGGAAGATGGGTTTCTAACGGTAAAACCCTTATTTGTAAAGGGGTAACCGGCTGAAACCGGGAAACCAGCTAACATGGTTCTAGGCAAAAGTCAACACATACATAATGGCTAATTAAACACAAAAAATCCATTTAGAGCTAATTTAGAATTGGGATGTAAAACTTATGACTTTTATGTTACATGTAGAACTACCACCACTCGGGGAGGAATAACCATTTTTAAAATATAAAAACAAACTATCAGGCAGTAATGAAGATTTGCCAAACACGATTTCCATGACAAATAGAAGTAGTAATAGAAATATATATATATATATATATATATATATATATATATATATATATATATATATATATATATATATATATATATATATATATATATATATCATATGATATACACATGTAACATGTAACGCAAATAAGAGAAGTCAATCAACAAACAAATAACTTGCGTACTCAAGACAACCAAATTCTCCCACATTTACAATCTAGGAAAAAAAAAAAGAAAAAAGAGAACAAGAATGGCTAAAAAAAGTCCCTTAATGACTTTTGAAGTACCGACTCGGTTCGGGCTTTTAGCCGCAAAACCAACGTAACAAACGACACTATTAGGCTGTGTATTCATCCTTTCCAAACAGGCAAAAAGCTAGCCAATGAATGCATGTGTTTTTATATTAAAATAAAAAAATAAATAAAAAGATAAATAATATTGAGTGGTAATAATAGCATGGTAGTGCACATTTAATCGGGATGACATGGTGAGCAACATTTTTGTTGTGGGGATGTAGTGGCCATACATCTTGGTCTTATACTCTTATACATCTTGGTCTTATACTCTTATATAGATCTTGAACAAATATCTCAACTTACACAATACCCCAAATGTTTACGGAATCTACCCTCTTCTATTAATAACCTGCATAAGATACTTGTTTAAGTTCATTTATTTTATGATAATTGTTAAGTTTATTCATTTTCCAACATAATCGTCTACACTTGGGTAGCGTTTCTCTTTTATACAGTTTTTGTAATAACACACGTCGACATATCGTTCTTGTGACTAGTTTCTTTTGCAAACAGTTCGATAGTTTGATCTACGAATTGAGATCTAGAATTGACTAGAAACATAATAATGCATATATTATTGAGTATTTAGTAAGCTGAAAAACTATTACAGAAAGTGGAAATTATACTCTGTCATGAAGAGAAAAACTATTACAAACCCTGGAAACTTTGATTGATCAATTACTCATTGCTTACCACAGGAACCCTTTCATACCCCACAATCTCCCGGAATCTCTTTGGAAGCATAAATCGACCACCAAAACGTTGCTGCAAGAACACGATCACTGCAAACGCAACACCTCCACAAGCAATGAACACATCCCAAGAAGGTGAGTAGAAATCTGCTCTTGGATTTGCATACAGATAGAACCGATGAAACTGGCGACTTATGTTCTCTTGACCCCTATAAAGATCATACGCATGAGGTAGTAATCGAACAAAAGTGTTCCCTATGTAAAACAAATAAGACAAAGCATTCCCTTTTGAAATCTTAAACATGTTAAGTACGATTTGTGGGAATAGGAATCCGTCAAGTGTTAACCCCGCATAAGACCTCAAATCACCCCAGATTGATCGGTTACTCGAGATTATGTAATCATTGTTCTTCCAATTCGTTAGAAACATCATCAATCCACCAACTATATAAACGGGAAAACAAACAACCAGAGTCCATATCTCATGATTCCATTGACTCTTTCTGTTTCCGTTGTTATCACCATTCCCAAGTTTTTTTGTCCATGTCAATTGGAGGAGACGGAATTGCAAAATGAAAGCTACCATTGTCACTATCCTCACAATCACTTCATTCACTTCAAGCAATCCACCACTCCCCTCGAATTGAATGTTTTGAAAATAACGAGTGTTTGAAAACATTGCCTCGAAATTCAACACTAAAGGAACCATGTACCCAAGTGTAAGAATCACCATCATCAAAACCGAAATCAAAGGAATCATATCCGGATTCTTTTTGATATGAAAGAGTTGAAGGACGATGAAAAGACACGAAAGTGTCCGTGAAATCAAGTCCAATATGATTTCCAAATCCGTTCTCCATATGGTTTCCATTGCTTCGAGTTTAGTGTAAGCGAGAGAAACGGCATTTAAACTGTCGAAATACAAAACATCTGTCTTTTCACGTAAGCTTTCTATGCTTCCCTTCATTAAAACACTTCCATTATTCCCATTTGTACTCGGGAATTGGAATTGCACCAGAATCTCGCAATCGAAAGACTCATTTTTCAAGTTCTTCTCGGATGAAGGTAGATTTCGACAACCAACCATACAAAGTCTTCCTGTTTCACTATCATAAAACCCCTCTGCCGATATCTCAACTCTATCATTTTTAGTTAACGGTAACGACGGAATCCCGCTTTCCGATTCCGACGTAGAATTAGCTAACATTCGGAAGCTAATCTCATAGCTTATGTTCATCGGACCGGTGTGACTGGTGGCTGCCTGCCATGGATTAAAATTTGAATCCAAAGCTTCATACGAGTTGTAGAACTGATTCCCGACAAAGATCGGAAACGCATAACCCATGGAATTCGTGTTTCTGGACTTGACAGACATGTCAAAAGTCATATCCCGACTATACCCCGACGGGTACACAACCCCTTCCCTTTTACCAACATCTGCTCGAGGGCAAATTTGTCTTACTTTCTCCAATTTTGTAAACTCATACTTTGACCCGTAATTCTCCGAACTATGATCAAAGCTTTGAAACTTGATTGGTTGAAAGTACCCGACATCATCGGCTTTCTTGGTTGACCAAATTTGACCTTCGGTGGTATGTGTGTTTTTGATTGACCGAACTTCAGGGAACCATAAGGTCAACCTGATCGAACAATCTCCAACATGAGCACTTTCCAAAGGGTCAGTTTGATTCAAGATACGACAAGCTACTATGCAAAGCTCGTTTTTTGCTCTATTCCATGTTCCATCGCCAATTAACGTTACATTTGGATTGAAAGATTGGTACCAACGGGCATAACTTGTGTTTTGCAATTCTACTAAAAAACGCAACTTTTTTTCTTCCAATGAACACTGAAACCCATACAACGACAAAAAAGGGTACCCAATACTTTGATTTTCCAACCGGTAAATCTTGAATTGATACGCTACCTTTGAACATAAGTCTAAAGATTCCATCCTAGCGACTGAATGTTCGTTTCCGTTTGCCCCATTACAATCTTCATTGGCAACCAACGAGTATTTGTATTTCAAAAGACCCACTTCAGGGAATCCCATCATTGAAATCGGCTCAAAGTAATCGGAATCATGAGGCGAAGCTAAACTCGCCAAGATTCCACCGACTAAGCTAGTATTTATATTCATAAGCTCAGGTAAATTAAGCTTCAGAACTGCATCAAGTTTCAAACGTTTACCTTTTTTGGAAAACCAATTTGCGGATCCAACCATACAAAGCTTATTGGTGGAAACTGACAAGAACCCATCTAAGTTAAACACCAATGGACGATCAAATCGTGAATGGTTAGATTGGAAATGGTATATATTTGATGAAGCGAAAGTTAATTGAGCTTGGGTTTTGTATGTGTTGGAGGTGTTTGTTTTGAAGATTCTATTTTTGGGTCTAAATTGGATGAATCTTTGTGAGAGTGAATCTGGGTCGAGAATGTTTTGAGCGCCGGTGTAATGACTGGTTAAGGTTTTGAGAGATGGGAATCGGGTGTATGTGATGGTGGTCGGAATGGCTTCGGGAACGAAGGAATTGCAGTGATCGGAATAGGAGATTGTTTTAGTTGAGGAAACGACTGTTGTAACAAGGATGAAGATGGTGATGGTGATGAAGGGAATGGAAAGGATTTTTGAAGGAAAGAGTGAAGGATTCATGGCTGGAATGAGTGATGGTTGATCGTTGATTATGCTTTCGTCTTATAGTGTGTTTAATTGGTCAATGGATTGTGGGGAGTGGGTCAAACTGACACCTTCCAAGAAAGAAACTACAATGGATTTTGATATAGACTGGTTTTGATCTATGGTCAGTCAACTTTAACGATTAACAGTCTTTAACTATTAAGTTGTCACAATGAATTGATGACCAGTTCATAAATAAATCATAAAAGCAAAGCACATTTAACCAAAACCAAAATCAAGGTTATAGTTGAAGCAAAAGCAAAATCACAACGTAAATTAAAAAATTAAAAGCAAATTCAGGATATTAAGATATAGGAAACAAAACTCTTTTAGGGAGGATGAAACCAGTTAAAGTTTTGAAAGAACCCGTTCATTGTTATTTGCACGAAGGAATTATTTATTTGCTTTTTTGAAAGAAAAGGTATTCAAGATATGAGATATGAATTGTAAAGAGAGAATTGTGACGTAAGAGTTTGTGTATTTATCAGTGTACTCATTACAACAATGAAAGGAATCCATTTATAACAACTGTAAATGAGCTAACTATGGTTGAATAAACTAACTATCAAGCTAACTAATTCTAACTGAATTATAACAGAATAATTAGCACGTGATTAGCACATGATAAATATTGACATCCTCCCCTGAAGTTGCACCTTGATGAATATCATGAAGGTTCAACTTGGACCTGTTATCAAAACATCATCTTCATAAACCACCAAGGCAATAAAATCATCATTTTCACCTTTTGCAAATAAGCATTGATCATGTTTCTATTGCTTAAAAGCAAAACTTATGAGCTTATTACAAAACTCAATGTGCCACTACATGTTTGCTTGCTTTAGACTATATAGAGATTTGTTTGATTTGCATAATTCCCTTTTTTTTGCCTTTGTGTAGCCTTGTGGGAGGGTCAAATATAGTTCTTCATCTAAGTAACCATGGAGGAAAGCATTGTTTATGTCCGATTGATGTATAGGTCAATCCTTTAAAGTGGACAATGAAAGTAGTATCCTTACTGTTATGATCTTTGCAGTTGCTTCCATGTATCATAATTTTCAAGAGCCACAAGTTCTGTTTCCATTGCTTTCATCTATTCCATACTTTGAAAAGCTTCATGATGAGAATTAGGTTCCTTTATCTTGGAAACAGACGTTAAGAAACTTTTATGACAATCTGTGAGTAATTCAGATTGTATGAATAGGAATGTAGGTGGAAAATGGGGTGAATAATAAGTTTTTGAACTTTGATTGTTAACTACTATGCAATGCATTATATTAATCTTGATGCCAAACTGGTTTTGTTCTTGTTCTGGTATTGTTCTCGGGAGCATTATCTGATGAATATGAAGAACTTTATGTTTGAGATGAAGAGTGAGAAATGTTATTATTGGTATTGACTTGATCATCATCACCAATATCAACATGATCTGGATCATAATCATCTGAAGGTAAGAAATCATCTTCAGGTGTTGTGAAAAACTCATCTTGAGAAGTATCATTAGAAGATGGAACAAAAGTATGGTGATCTTCACATAAATCGTCAACTCTGATATTAGGCATTACTAGCTTTATTGTATTTTCATCTTGCTTCTTTAGAAATGGAAATGTGTCTTCATAGAATACAACATCTCTAGACATTATGATCTTTTTTCTTTGAGCTCATATAATTTGTAAGCCCTTTTCCCTGGATTATATTAAATAAAGCAACACATTATAGCTGTTAATTCAAATTTGGTTTTGTGAGGAATTACATTACTATTAAAGCATAAGCCTCCAAATACTTTGACATTTGAGTATGAAGGCTCTTTCTTGTAAAGTATTTGAAATGGAGTTTTCCATTGTAATAATGGACTTGGAAGAAGATTTATAATGATTTTTTCCATAAGTATAGCATGTGCCTAGTAAGTAATTGGCATGTTTGATTATGAAAATAATGTTATAGCAAGTTGGAGCAGATGTTGGTGTTTTCTTTCAACTCTCCCATTTTGTCAGGTGCTTAAGGTGGGTGAAATGAGATCATAAGAGTGCTTAAATACGAGACACACCCTAAATATTAGGGTTTCCTTAGCTGCCAAGTACGCCCAACGTACACTGATGTGCGTCTAGCGTACTCCACGTACGCATGACGTACTCAGAAGACTATAATTACAACAATATCATTTGGGCTCCTTTGCACACTTTCTTGAACTTAAGGACCAAAATGCAACATAATAAAATTATAGGGTTGAAATTTGAAATATCTTATTGTAACGCCCGTAGATCCGGGCTAGTCAATTTAGAGGCAATAGGGGTCGAAAACAACTTTTCGACAAAAGATTATTTAGAATAAATAATCTTAACCAAGTTGTAGTATATGTCGCAAGGTTTCTATACACATAAAGAACGCCGAATCTAAGTTATAACAAAGAAGTTATGACCCGTTGAAGATTCGCGACGGAACCAGCATGGCACCGGGAAGCGTAAATAGTGAATTTACGATAGAGCGAGATTTAGCCTTAGCAATCTAAACAAAAGTCGTAGAATATGTTAAACTAAGAGCATCGATAAAAAGAACGCCCAAATCTGACTTCGTATGAGGAAGTTATGATTTTTCAAAGTTTTTGATTAATAGTGTACAGCCTGAAATTCGAATAATAGACCCAGCGGTTTTTAGCTGACACGACCTAAATAAGAATCGAAGATCTCGTTAAGAGTAGTGTAACGAGAAAGAGATGGGTGAAAATGGACGTCGGATGAAGGAGTTATGAGAATTTTACGGACCAATCCTGTCCCGGCCTGTTAACAATATAACTTTAAAAATAAAGTCAAAATTAGCCAATGGTGTCTAAACAAAAGTTGTAGAGTACGTTCCCGCCTACGCGTGGATATAAAGAACGTTAAAAACAGACCTCGTATACGAAAGTTATGATTTTTAGAAGTTAGGAAGGAAAATTGCGAAATTTGCGAGATTTGGTGACGTAGCCGGATCCTAGCCATTGCTTGATGATCACGCCTCACTTCGGATTTGCGACACATCGGCTTCTCTTATGCCCAGCGTCCGAAGCTCAGTACGCGCCGTGTACATCTGCCACCCTCGGTCCACAAGCAGCCGCGTAGCTCCAGCCGATGTACGACGCGTGTCTCGTACGAAGCCATCTGGTAGCCCAATGTGAACTACGCCCAGCGTACCTCAGAACTACGCCCGGCGTAACCGAGGCTGCTGAGGCTATAAATAGATGCGAAGATTTCCGAGTTTTTCACACCATTTCCTTTCTCTCTCTAGATTTTTTTCTCTCTCTAGGGTTTCTAACCCTCCTAAACCCTAGGTAAACCCCTAGCTCCTGAAGGAAGCCCTGAGGCTCCCGGAGTCCTGAGAAGAAGGGGTCTTTTGGTTTCGAAATGCTGCTCCGAGCAAAGCCTGGTTTTCTCTAAAATCAGTTGTAAGTGAGCTACGCTTACGCAATTTTTAATATAGCTTTTAAATAATTATTGTAATGTTATTAGGTCCTTAAAATAATTGTTTGGGCTATTATTATGAGTTATATTGAGTGTTATTTAACGCTTATATAATAATAATAATAGCTAGACTATTAATTTGTCACGGTTATCATTAGACTAAACCCTAGTGGTATTGATACTAGGTTTTATCGAAGGAAAATTGTTTTGAGAGTATCGAAGTGCTGTCCGAGTGCTGAGTCACCACCTTTCAGGTGAGTGCATAGTTACTTTCAGCTTTCACATAAATATGAAGTATTTTATATAAATTACATGTTATGTGTGCATATTATCTGAATACTCACTATCTATGCCGGATGAACATTTTTATACATGTTTTCAATGATTTAAAATGCATATGTATTTTATATCTACGATAATGTTGGGGTAAACATGGGTAGATATAATAGTTGGAATATGAGTTGAATGATGAGTTGAGAGGTTTTATAGACCACGAGGTGAGGGTGAGAGGTGGATGATGTGAGAAGCCTTTATCCCAAATAATGACCCCGTCATTCAGCAGAGTATGGATGACAACCACGGACTATTCTAGACGGTCCAGTGGAACACTAGCAGGCTCGCAACCTGTAGGTGTTGTGAACGACGTGTTCACCCGGTATACTCTAAACCTTGGTGACCATGCAGACTTGGTGCCTAAACCTTGGTGATCATGCAAACTTGATTCCTAAACCCTGGTAACTTTGCAGACTTAGTGCCCGTTGTGTAAACCGTGGCAATGATGGATTTCTTGTCGATTCCTTAGGAATGAATGAACAAGGAATAGCTAATTCTTAGGGTAGATCCTTAAGAATAAAGAAGATAATGGGGATGGGTAATTGGGTTAACTGTTTGATGATTAAACATAATAATTATTGTGGGTTGAAAACCCTATGTACTCACCAGGTTTCCAACCTGACCCACTTAGTTTGTTTATAGCACAGGTGTCGATATGAAGTGACATTACTTGAGAGATTAAAGAGATGTGTATCACTAGTGTAAATAAATGTAAGTCCGTTTATGCTTATGTTCATGTATTGACGATGACATCCCAAACATTTTAAAATGAATCAAATACGTTTCTTCAAAAATGTTTTGATAACGTATTTATCGTATTTTTCTAGGAACAAATTCCGCAACATTTTTATAAAAAGAAGTACTCTGATTTTTATAAAGCATAAATAAAATCGGTCTTTTCTGGCCGTGAAAACGAGGATGTCACACTTGTCATCGGGATGTTACACTATCTCACATGACACTATTACGGCCTCTCATTTATTATTTAACACGACCCGTTACTACCCAATCATATTGTAAAGTATCATAAAATATCTATAGTTTAATTAAGTAATAAGTATATCCTATCAGGTTACAAATATATGTTAAACACAGCAAGACAATGCACATAACATTTAAGCATTTAGAATATTTGTATCTATGTGTAAGTTGAAAGTAATTATTCACTCACTTGATAAAATTGGATGACTGACGATTTTTGTAGTGCTTCACTTCGTACTTTGAAAATCCAAAGATTTTAGTGAAAATCGGGAAAAACGCGCCAACATGACTCTAAAAATGAAAGCTCCTATTTGTCAAACATCTAGACCCCTCAAAACCTTACTAAATACCCTTAAGAACCTTAAAAAGTCGAACTCAATAATTTTGGAGGTTTCCAAAGAGAATTTGATAGTTTTTTCTGGATAAATGAGGATTTCTGAGGGGTTTATATATAGTTTCAGCAAGGGCGTGCCACGCACGAGACATAGGTGTATCGTGCATATCTGGTGTGTTGGTTCCTTTGTCTCCCTACCACATGTCTAGCTCCCGTTCACCCGCATCCTTTCTTCTAAAAGATGCTACGTGTCACCAGTTCATGGTTCCATGTGTAACACCCATATTGAGCTACACCATCTTGTCTCTTGGAAGAGGTGGCCTCCCGACATGCCACATGGTGCAATTTGGTGCTACCACACCATCTGCATAGTGTATTTTTGTAGATCTTCAGATGACCATTACGTTGGCATACGAGCTCTATTTTCGGCATTCTTTATATCCCCGGTGTCCACTTGATGTGTAACATCCATAAAATTTAAATTTTTCAAAGGAACCCTTTTTCTATAGAAGTTTTTACAAAAACCAACATTTCCAAAACATTATTTAAAAACCATAATCTATTTCAGCATAGTTTTCAAAGCATTCACATTATCAGAGTTTCCTAGAAATCAAAAGTCAAAAAACGCAAGGATGTGTATGGTCACGCCTTCACCTTGCAACGATCCACTGAAGTACCTAAAACCATAAACCAAAGCTATAAGCACAAAGCTTAGTGAGTTCCTCGAAAGTACCAACACCCAACCAGATAACATATACAAATAACAGCATGTATAAAGGGCCTTGAGCATGACTGGAACCCTCAGCCAGCCTACAGTCCATCCGGTACGCCATAAAGCCTTCACTCTTACTTGAATGCCCCACCGGCCTACATTCTGTCTGGTACGCTCACAGGACCTTCAACATGTCTGGACCGCCTCATCAACCCTTTAGCCTGTCTGGACCGTTCTTTAAGCCTCCGGCCTAACTGGTACGCGCTATTGGCCTTCAGTCTATCCAGGAAGCCCTGGATCTATTGGCCTTTAGCACAAAGCAGTTCCGCCTCAACCCAACCGCACATAACATGTCAACATATATATACCAATTAAACATATAACAAGTCAACAGACAAACGACGAGATCTTACAGATCAGTAAGCATAGAAACATCCTATCTACCATGATATCGATCTAACAGATCATAATAGCATAGCAACATCCTGTCTACCAGGACACCGATCTAACAGATCAGAACATCATAGCGACATCCTATCTACCAGGATACCGATCTAACAGATCATAACATCATACAAGCATACGATAAACCAGGATAACAAACAAAGGGCCAGCCTTGGTACCTTCGACCGATAAGTATAGTGAATAAAACTCACCTCACAAGCAGCATTTACTGATAAGATCCAACTCTCAAATCTCAGCTCCTGACTCAAATGCCTATATACACCATGTGAACATTTCCATAAAAACTCTAAAATACGCAAAATGCCCTCAAAAGTGAAACTTGGTCAACGATGGTCAAAGTGAATAGTAAAGGTCAACAGCCCATGCTGATCCGACTCGTCGAGTGTACTTATCAACTCGTCGAGTGTACTTATCGACTCGTCGAGTGTACCCAACCAACTCATCGAATTGGCTGGAAAACTCGCCGAGTTTTACCCTCTTACACATTCAGTCGTTTTTCATCAAGTCCAACGTTTCAAGATGTAGATCTAGCACCGAGGAGCTGGAAACTTACGTAAAGTTGCCAACTTTACGTTCATGCATGCCCCAAAGAGACTTGAACTCTCAAGGAAAGCTTAATGAGGGATCTTAAGCATGAAGAAGCCTAGAACTTAATAAAGTTTGCGTCTTAAAGCCAAAAGAGGCCATCAAACGTCCAGATCTAAAGTGATAACTCAATGAAATGCTCGACCCCATGAACCCTCCCAAAAATAAATCAAATATGACAATAAACTTCCAAGGAAGAGATCTAACCAATAGATGAGCAAGTTTTCGACTCTATACCTCAAAAGAGTAGCTAAACTCAAGGAGATTCTAGATCTATAGCTTTGCCTTCAATCGATGCACCACCAACTTCAAGCCCTTTCAGAAAAATGAGACCAAAGAAGCAACTTTTAAGCTCACACACCCAACTTGGTGTAAGGTGCACGAATTCTAGGGTTTCTGGATAGAGGAGGTGATTAGGGAGGCCATCAATGGGACTTAAGGCCTTTAAATAGAGTGCAACACCCTAAAAATTAAGGTTTTCATATTCATCCACAAACTCGTCGAGTTTTCCTTACAATTCATCGAGTTGATCAAAAAGATCTGTGACCCCAAAAACTTTCAACATGTTGAGTTAAGGCCAGCAAACCGACGAGTTCCAAGGAAAATTTGCCTTTTTGCTAAAAAAAATCTCATACGTGGAAATCAGGATGTTACAACTCTCCCCACTTAAATTGGATTTCATCCTAGAAATGTGTACTTACCTTTCTCATTACGCTACACATTCTTATCAACAACACAACCTGAGAAAACTATCGCCTCCCAAGTGAAGCTGGAACCATCCATTGAAAAACTTACCATCCTAAAGAAGATTGGTCCTTAAACCCTCGCAAAACCACCTCTACCTCTCCTAAAACCTAGAATCTCAATTTGACTTAACTTCCTAACAGATTGCCCGCTCTAATTCACTACCAAACCAATTCCATAAAAAGCTCAAGTTGACCTAAATACTTCCAACCCAATTACCTTGATGCTTAGAGGGACGAAATCATTGCTCATATAAAACTACAGATCATTTACAATTAAATTAGATTTCGTCACCTAATTCACCCCTTACTAACATTCATAATAAAAAACCACTCGAGGAACGCACCTGGACATCGTGCACATAAGACGACCTTCTGTAGAATATTAAAGTGTTGCATCATTGGGCTTTTTTATTAGTCCTTTTATTAAACGGATTAGGCTTGTCCTCTTGTATTTAATTCTAGCGTTAGAGTATATATGCTGTTGCATGCATCTTATTTTACTTAACTGTTTTTATTGATCTTGTAACCCTAGCATGCCTCTACAGTTGAAATTCTTCATCGAGATCTTATGAGGTGTAACTTTTAATCATTCAGACTTTGTTTGCTTATCTTTGTGTTCGTTATTTATCTGTTTGAATCTTATCGATCATTAAGGATTTTAATCCTATCAATTGGTATCAGAGAAGGAGATTGTGTAATCTATACACATCTCTTCTGTTAAAAGAAGCTTTTAGGGTTTCCGTTAATATTAAATCCTTTTAAGATGTCATCTTTGTGTTCTTGGCGCTATAATCGTGATTTAAATATTCCCCCAAGTTTTTACACGTCTGATTCATGAACAAGTTTCAAAGATCTTGTTTAAATGGTGCATGATGATTCTCAAATCACTTCTATTAGCCGCATTGGATCTACAACCAGGATTCACATTCCCTTTCCCAGCGACTATGAAGTCTAGGCACTTCACTTTGAAGATTATGTTCTACGTTTAGAGGATAATGGATACTTGATCTCGCAAGTTATCACTATTGGAAACTTTGTTCACTCTAGAACAAGAAGAGAGATTAAAACTCAGACTGACCTCAATCGACTTCTTCTTGATGTCAAAGAAGCTCCTCAAGATGAGAAACACAAACTGTAGAGCAACATCAAAGCAATGAGAATCATTAGATTCACATTGCAGACTGATATGTTTCGTCTCATTAGTACTTGTGACACTACTAAATCCATATGGGACAGGCTCAAAGAGCTTTATTCAACAAATGCATATCTGGAGCATTCTACTTAAACACTCTTGTTATCTAAATTTGGTGCATTTATACAAAAGGCTGATGAAAATCTGAGCCAAACGTTCAACTGCTTCAATCATCTTTTAAGCAGAATGATGAAGCATGGGATTCGACGAGATGTCATCGAGCAGGAAGTAACATTCATGAATGGACTAAGGTTAGAATGGATGGCAGTGGTATCGATAGTGAAAGCTCATGAACAGTTCAAAAATTACACCTTGGCAAAGCTAGTATGGATCTTGAAGTCACAGGAAAGTGAAGTTACTAAAGAAATGACAATTGTTTCAGGCATGGGTTCGTTGGATCTAGTTGCAATAGGAAAGCAAGTTAATAAGGATGATGTTGAGTCTAACCTTTCTAACTGTGAACTCACAAATGAAGAATATGCTCTAATGATGTTAAATCCTTGGAGATTAGCAAAGAAAAACTTTCCAGCCAAAAACCGAAATTGGCAAGGAAGCTATAGTTCAGAAAAGGTTAAAGAAGAAAAAGTGAATAGCTTCCATAAGGAAGAAGAGAAGAAATAGAAAAAGGTGACAGGTGATTCGGGCTATTATTGCAACTATTGTCACGGTAAGAATCATCTAGCAAAGGAATGCATGCTAAAGAGAATGAACGAGAAGAAAGAGGGAGAGGATGATGAAGCGTACCATCTTCACAAGCTTGAGGAAATCAAGTAGAACAAGAAAGCTGATAATGCTATGCCAGTTTTGGTTGTGCATGGAAATAATGATGAAAACGAGTTTGGAGGAGTTGAAGTATGGTCCAATGACTCAGAAGATGAAGAAGTCAGAAAACCAACTCATGGAAAGATATTGGTGGTAAAAAAAAAAGGAGATTCACATGTGAGTGGATGATGCTTTGTGGTGACAAATGGCATGTCACAAATGTGAGGGTACACAATGGATGATGGTCAGGGAGATGCGAATGAAAGAAGAGATGACAAATGCTTCATTGTAAAGCCTGTTCTTGCACAAATCAATGAATGTGATCAGTTGATCAATAAGGTACATTCCATTCTTGAATCTCTTAATATTCCAGTATCTAATTATGAAATTGAATTAAATAATTTAAAATTCACCTTTTCAAGTATAAGTGAAAGTTTGAAACAAACTCGCCTATCAAATGCTAACATGACCGATCAAATGAGCAGGGTATCATAAAAAAGTAAGGAGTGGCGAATATGGATTGGAAAGATTGAGTCCGAGCTTTCTAGGTCTAGGGATGAGTCTATTTATTTACAGCGAGACAATTTGAAGCTTTTTAAACAAAGAAACATTTTCTATTTAATTGCTAAGAGGCTTTATTTTAATATCACTCAATTGCATTTAGATTGTGAAATTGGTAAAAAAATTCATAAGATGATCTTGCCATTTTTAGAATTAAAGGAAGATGAAGTCTATGTTGATTGTTTTCAATGTGAATCTATTTTTTCATCCGATGAAACCTTTGAGACGTACAAAATTGGACTTGACAAAATTGAATCATACATTCAGTACGAAGATCATAAGGACATGTTGAGACAGTTACTCGATGAACATGACAAATTAAAAATCAAAACAGAGACTATACAAAAATATAATTCATTGAGTTTGAAATTGAGTTCAGACAATAAATTAAATGTTGAAAACACTTCTGAATTCGATAAGGACACTGAAATGAGTGAAATTTCCATACAAGATGAGGTTGACTGTTTGGAATTCCTTAAAAAAGAACATGAAAAGGCGAAAGCTCTCATTTCAGAAAATTCAGTTGAATTTGCTCATATTTCTCAAAATAAACCAAAAACATTAAAACCGAAACCAACTGTTTTCCCTAAGGTCTAAATTGTTCCCAATTAAGTGTTTGCCACTAAAGCACTGGACAAAAATCAAACTGTCGAATTTATGTCCCTCGTTGATGAAGACAACAAAGATGGTTGTGATGAATTCTTTTGGTTTGCACCGATAGACAATGCAGATGAAACGAAGGGTTTATCTGAAAGAACTTCCTGGAAAGTTAAAGGTAGATATGTAGCCGAACCACTAAAAAACCATTCAACATTCGAAAAGGGTAGCTCAAGTGGTACCAAGGAAGTTCAAAGCATAACCAAACCTCAGTTAGCAAAGGACGAAACTCATGAGAAGAAAGCGAAACCTCAAGTGAACATTCACAAGTCTACTATATAGCTCGCTGCGCAAAAACGTTTAAGTAATATGAAATATCAGAATAATCTCAATGAAAGGAAGAAATTTTGGCAATCCTGAAATTCCAACTTTATTCGAAATGAAAAGTCTCCAAATCAGAGTACGAAAGCTCATTCGCATGTAAATCTAAGACAGTGTTCACATTGTCACTCCTGGAAAACAAAGGCGAATTGTGTTCAAAAATCCTCTATTCTAAAGAAACATAATGAGAAACCAAATCTCATCCATCAAATGCATCACCCAAGGATGTCAAGGGAAAAGGAAACTTAGTTTCGGATCAGAATGTTCCGAACAAGAAAACGAATACTAACCCCAAGGAAGTTGAAAAGAAGTCTTTTAAGAATCAAGTCAACAACAAGCAAAAGTCACCTGATTCAAAAGAAATGAACTTGAAAATTAACAAAATCAATGTTGTTACCATCATAAGAAAAGATGAAACCACTCTAATAAAACGAACATACATGGTTGATCTTGTTGTTACTTTTCCTCTTCCTGTAAAAAGCTCACGAGGACCCAAGCAACTTTTGGGTTCCCAAATCTGCTTTATTTTTGCATGTTATATGTGATGAACAGTTTGATAGAGCATGGTATATTGATAGTGGTTGTTCGCATCACATAAGAGGAAGAAAGGAGGAGTTGAGAGAATACAGGGATCTAAAGAATGGTGGTCTCGTGAAGTTTGGTAATAATGCATTTGGAGAAATCAAAGGATATGGCATGATAACTAAGAGTGAATTCTCAATTCGCAAAGTGGCATATGTTTAGGGACTACAACACAACTTGATAACTGCTTCGCAGTTAGTTATTGGTACAGGATCAATGGTCTCGTTTGATGATGATGGTTCAAAAATTATCAAAAAGAAGACAAAAATAGTCATGTTTAAATCAAAATGCAAAGGCGAGATGCACCCATTAAATATCAATCCTATAATAGGGAAGCCTTCTATATGTCTACTTGTTAAGGCTGCTATAGACGAAAGTTGGTTGTGGTATAGGACACATTCGCACCTCAATTTTAAAGATATCAACAAGTTGGTTCTTGGTGATCATGTGTGAGGTCTTCCCCCTTTTGAAATATGAAAAGGATCATCTATGTGCTACCTATGAATTAGGAAAGCAAAGTAGGAAAGTCATCCAACAACTGTGAACACGAAGGTTATTGAGCCACTCGAACTTCTTCACATCAATCTTTGTGGCCCATCTGCAATCGAAAGTTTTGGTGGTAATAAGTATATTCTCGTAATTGTAGATGATTTTTCTCATTTCACTTAGGTGTTCTTTCTTAAATAGAAGTCTGAGGCAACTCCTAAGCTCAAATATTTTATGAAGCAAATTGAGTTACAACTGAGAAAGGTAGTTCACAATGTTCGAAATGACAACAGTCTGGAGTTCAAGAATCATTTGACGAATTTCTTACAGATAAGGGAGTATCTCACAATTTCTCTACTCCATATACTCCATAGCAAAACGGGGTCGTTGAAAGACTAAACCGTTCACTATGTGAAGCTGCTAGGACCATGCTTTCGTTCACAAATATGCCTCTTAACTTATGGGCTGATGTTGTTGCCACTACATGTTTCACTCAAAATAGATCACTTCTCAATAAAAGATTATCTTTAAATCCCTATGAAATCATCAATAAGTGAAAACCTAACGTAAAATTCTTTCATGTTTTCGGGTCCAGGTGTTTTATTTTCAATTCTAAGGAATAATGAAACAAGTTTCATGAGAAGCTGATGAATGTATTTTTCTGGGATATTCGCTGACATCGAAAGCATATCGGGTTCTCAACAAAAGATCCAAAAGTATTGAAGCAATCTATTATGTCACATTTGATGATAATTAAGTAAATAAGAATCAATCGAATGAATGTCAAGAAAAAGAGATATTTCCTCCAACGAGCCAAGTGTCCATACCATTGGCTAATCTTTATGAAGAATTCATTCTTCTATTTGATGAACCTGAAAAGGATATCTCTTCTGAAGTGAAAGCTTCTGATAACAATGTCGATGAATTGAAGAAGATAATAGATGAAGCCACGAATCAAATGAACAATCATCCACTAACTGTGAACGTGCGTCAAGACACGAGCACTCCAGTCCAGGGGGAGGATTCGGACTCCAATGCACCTCCTCAGGGGGAGCAACCAACTCTACAAGAAATAAACATTCCATCCCAAAATAAAGGGGACACCTCAATTCCTAATGAAGAAGATCGTTTGTCATTCGAGGGGGAGAACAAGGATGCAAATGACGATTCAGATGCTCAATCTGAGTTTGAAGAAGTAAACGCTGAATTGGACCCCTCTTATGATCCAAATCCTCCACTCGTCAAATGGACCATAAATCACCCGAAAACCCAAGTAATTGGTGAATCTTCTGCAGGTGTTCTTACGAGATGTCAAATAAAAGCAAAACGAACTTCTTTATACTCAAAAGTGGAATTTTGTATGTTCAATTCATTCGTGTCCAAGATAGAACCTAAAACCACCAACACTGCTCTTGATCATGTTGATTGGGTACAAGCGATGCAAGGCGAACTTAATGAGTTCGAACGAAACAAAGTTTCGGGGTTAATTTCCACTCCACCTTACGCATCAGTTGTAGGTTTGAAATGGGTGTTTCATAATAAATTTGACAAAGAATGCAATGTTATAAGAAACAAGGCGAGGCTCGTGGTTAAGGGATATTTCCATGAAGAGGGTATCAACTACGAAGAAACCTTCGCACCTATTGCAAGGTTGGAATCAATTCGTATATTCCTGGCATATGCAGCTCATAAGAATTTCGAAGTGTTTCAAATGGAAGTTAAATGTGCTTTCCTAAATGGAGAATGGAAGAGACTATATATGTGGAGCAACCACCTGGGTTCGTGAATGAAAATTATCCTGATCACTGCTATATTTTGGACAAGGCAGTCTATGGTCTGAAGCAAGCATCAAAAGCCTGGTATGAAACTCTTACTCGTTTTCATAAAATGTCCAAATTCAAAAAAAGTTTAGTTGACCTAACCTTATTTCACAAGAAAGAGGGTGATCACTTGATGATCGTCCAAATTTATGTTGATGCGATCATCTTCGGATCTACTAATCCCATCCTAACAGCTGAGTTCCGAAAGTTGATGGAAACAAAATTTGAGATGAGTTTGATTGGTCCAATTAAACTTTTCCTTGGATTACGCATTAGATAGGGACAAGAGGGAATTTTCATAAATCAGGAAGCATACACAAAGACCTTACTTGCTATGTTTGGTATGGTGGGAGACTCAAAAGTTAAGGTTCCCATGGCATTCGGAATGAAACTGACTCCATCTCTAGATAAACCAACTGCTGATATGACCCTTTATCGTCAAATGATTGGTTCACTAATGTATCTAACAGCTAGTAGACCAGATATTATGTTTTCTGTTTGTTATTGTGCTAGGTTCCAAGCCAATTCTCGCGAACCTCACATGGTGGCTGTCAAGAACATCTTCCGATATCTAAAACGAACTTCATCTTTGGGCATATGGTATCCTGCGAACTCAGGCTTCTTTGTTCAAGCTTTTTCGGATGTTGGTCTTGGTGAATGTGGCTTAGATAGAAAAAGCACAACTGGTGGATGCCAATTTCTTGATGGAAAATTGGTTAATTGGCAATCCAAGAAACAAACATGTGTATCGTTATCAACAACTGAGGCAGAATCCATAGTTGCAACTTCGTGCACATCTCAGGTCATTTGGATTCAAAGCTAGCTTTGTGATTATGGATAGAGTATGAAAAAAATCCCTCTGTATTGTGATTTTGAAAGTGCAATTCACATTTGTCACAACCTAGTGAAACCCTCATAGACGAAACATATAGCACTGAGGTATCACTTCATCAAGGATCACGTGGAAGAAGGAAACGTCAAGATACATTTCGTAAGATCGACTGATCAGTTGGCTGACATATTCACTAAGGCCCTTCCTGAAACAAACTTTAATAGAATCCTTCAAGGTCTAGGAATGATGGAAGGTGAATCAGTACCAAAACCACTTTCGCACTAATAAAGAAGTAACTACGAAATGGTGTGAACGCTCGCAGTCTTTCGCAGACAACTGTTCATCCAATATTTTCTTTATTGCTGCGAATCAATGTGAACGTTTGTAGTAGTTCACAGTTCAATGTTTATTCGTGGTTTGGTTACTTATATCCTTTTGTACTTTATGTATACTTTAGCTAATCTTTATTTCATATCATTTCTGTTTTTATATCTTTTTCAGAAAATCCCAAAATCCAAAAATAATCTATTTATTTCTATTTTATTTCTTTTCAGAAAACCAAAAATACAAAAATAAGTTTCTTGGTTTAGTTATCTGCTTAGTCACACTTGTTTAGCAGAGGTACTTTCGGTTCTTTAACCACCTTCACTATTCTCCATATATCTTCGCACTCATTCATGTAACCATTGAGACTCTCAGATATACCATTGAGGTTTATGGTTACAAAATATATGTGTTCATTATCTTAGCTTCGTACACCACGATCTAAGTGAAACCCACAATCCAACACATTTACATGAATTGACGGTGAAAAATTACAAGTTCTAGACTCTCATCATGTAATTAACCATATCCAATTCCGTAGCTTGTACCTAGAAATCTCATCTGTTATGTGTGATATTTATGGAGTGTTCTATTACCAAGTCACTTCTTCCAAAAGGATCCAGTTTTATTTTTGTCTGAGATTTCAAAAGTTGTATCTTGTCACCAATATATCTACGAACCTACTCGTTCAACTGACTACACTGATCACACGAGTACTTCATCCGACATTCGTTCTTATATCAAGTTCGTTGTCTGGATTGGAGAGTTAAACACCAAATAAACCGAATTAAAAGATGCCTTTCAATGTTTCTTAACAAACAAATGATCGTACTTCAACGGGAAACCACACAGAAACTTCTTAGTCTCTCTTGACTTTGCAGGACGAAATCTTTTCTCGGGATTAAAAGATTTGTCTTTGTATAGACATAACATACTTTCCCAGATATACTTGATTTATTCCTTTATCTTTGACACTCTTGCATGAAGATCCTCATGATCTTCCAAAAGTTTTGTTCATGGTTCTTTATCATTATTCCAGGTTCGTAGTTTAACCTAAGTTTTTCTAATAATGAAGGTTCATAAAAGTTGGACAACTATGAACGATAGATGATGATGAGGCAAATTTTGATGATAAGAATTCAAAAGGGCATGTGCAAAATTTGAACGGCCAGATGTTTTTCCGCCGTATGAAGCATGGTTCTGACATCTACAGTTGTCAAGTTGCACTTTTTCAGGCAATGTTTCAGTACCCGATGCATTCTCTCTCCAGATTTTCCTCACAAATCAAATAGTATATAAATTTTTTGACAGTTCCTCTCTCATTATCACTTTAAAAATCTTCTCAAAAGATATCCGGAAAACAAAATGCTCTCTACTGTTCATCGTCTTCTTCAAACCTTCAACAATGGCTACTTCATCATCAGTTTAAGATCAAAATGTTCACTCTTCTCTACTGGCAGTCAAACCGAATCAGAATCTTCTGATTGATTTGGATCCTTGCAGATATTAGTCGTATATTTTAACAATGATTGAGTGCCTCAAGTATTCACCACTGGTTCATGCTTTAACAAAAATGGAGGATGTTCCAATGTCTCTTCTATCCAAGGCGTATTCTTCTGAAAGCTAACCTCATGGAGGAGAACAATATTATCTTTCATATTCATGATCAGAAAGCATCTATCTCAAAACCCATATTTTGCTCTCTTCTAGGGCTTCCACAAACAGAGGATATGATTAACCCTAAAACTATCTCCCGTGCTGCTCTCCTGGAGATGTTTTATCAAATGGGATACAATGAGCCTCTATCATCACTCTCTAAATTTCATAAGCCCACCCTTCCTCCGCAATGGAATACCTTATTCACGATCCGATTCAAAAGCTTTTCTGAAAGAATTACAGGGTCCAACTGTACAAGTAAGTTATTCATGACCCTCCTCTATGGCTTCTACACAGGGATGAACATCGACTTTGGAGCAGTTCTATGGGCTCAGGTGATTCAAAGCACTATCTCCACGTCTCGTCATACTGATATTTCTTGTGCAAGGTTTTAGTCCCTGATAGTTCGTAGGGCAATTTTAAAACGCAAAATCCCAATGATGCAGGATGCCCTTGCCTTCACCGTTTCCACCCTTCGTATAAAAGGGATAATTGTTGCCGATCCATCAAAATTCTGATTTTTTGGATTTATCCTAGAAGTCATGTTTCAAGATGTTCCTACTTTAAGTAAAATCCTAGAAGGCTTTCACAAACTTACACCTTCAGGGTTCAGGCCACTCACTCCGGAAATGCAAGCAACTCTTGATGATGCTGATAAACCGAAGAAAGGAGGTACAGGGTCAAAGAAAGGAGTAAAAAAGGTTACTGCTATGAAAGGTCCATATGATGCTACAAAACCTTCACCTAAAAAGAGAAAGGCACCCACAACATCTTCTACTGTTGTTCTAAAAAGAAGAAAACAACCGGCTCGCAAACGCAAAACTCCTACACCATCAGCAAGCGAAGAGTCAGATTCTGAGATTGAGTTAGATGTTCGAATTGAAGAAAATCAGCCCGTTCGCAATTAGGAAGAAATACTTGTTCGTAATGAAGAGGCAGAGACAATTCGTAATCAGGAAGAGATTGTAAACCCAAAGATTCCAGTTCACAATGAAGAGGATACTACGAATCAGGAAATAAACCAATCTATTCATGACTCAGTTCCTTCTCCTCCTCCTTCACCAAAAACAACCTCAATCCCCATCATTATTGATCCCTGTTCTCCTCTTATTACCTTATCTCAACCAACAACAGTTCCCATCTCCATAACAATCTTAACTAATTCCACTACCAAACCCATCACTTCAATGATTCTTGAAGTTACACTCAGTGTATCTGATACGGGGGCTAAAACTTTTGTTTTCACTACCCCTATTTCTTCATCCATCTCTCCCATTTGTAATGATGATCCCGATATGATATTTGGAGATGATGGTGATGATGATGATCTTGGGGTATTGACATATAGTCCATTTCAAATCAGGACTGAAAGAGAAGATGAAGCCCAGTTTCGAAAGGTCGGCTTAAAGGTATTCATGAGAAACTCGATCAACAGTTTCTAGCCTCCAAGGCTTCCTCCTCTGACACCTATTCAAAAGAAACCTTTGAATCCTTATTTGAGAGAATAACAAAAGAGCATCCACAGAATGCTGCAAAGATGAATGAAAAAGTATTCGAATCTACTGATGTCTGCAAATCAACGACCGAAAAAGTCGATAAACTAATCGCTAAAATGACTACTTTCATGGGGAATTACTGAACAACCTACAACAACAACATCGACTCTACAAATGAAGCTCTTCAGAACTTGGGAGCAATGTTCAAAACTAAGAAGATCAACTTAGAGAAGATTTGTACTGGGTTGCAGCAAGATCATGCATCGTTCCAAACATCCCTCACTTTGCAAATTACAAAGCTTCAGGATGATTTGGCTATGAAAAGTAAAATTATGGATGCCCTAGCGAGGAAGACAGAGAGGGTCAAGGTGTTGGATATTAAGCTTCAACAATCTGAGAAACAGGTCGAGGATTTGTTATCTAAGAGGGTAGCTGTGCGAAGTTGCATTACAGATGTCACTGGTTTGCTCTCTGATATCATTGAGACCGGGGACTCGATGATTTCTATTACGATTTGCAAACACCTTGCTAAGAAGTTAAGCGTCGTCTTCGCAATGTTGCATCATTTGAAGGGTGTTTGTCCTCAATCGTCTGAACATAAACAAGGGGGAGAGGGTGCATCTAAAATTCAACCTCCAAAAGTCATTTTCAAGCCCATTATCAATAAAGAACCTAAGGGCAAGGATAATTTGATCGAAGAGCCTATAATTGACAATGATGAAGATGAGGAGCCTGATGAAGCTAAACTTAAAAGCCGAAAGTCTCGCGATGTGAACTGAATGAAATTTAGCGAATCGTCAAAGAGACTGAAGAGAAGGAAAGGGCAAGAAAGGAAGCTCATGACAGTCTCAAGAGCAAAATGTTATTATTCCCTAAGTGGACCTTGAAGAAGATTCATCATGATGCTGTAGAGGTGCCTAGTCAATATTGGTTAGATCCTGTTGCATCTATTGATTGTCAAAATTCTCAGGATTCACAACTTGATCTTCTAATCACTCCAAAAGCATTATGGTTCCATGCTTTTGTGAAGCTAGCGAATGCTCCTTTCATAGATAGTAGTGTCGATTAGTTGTTGTTCTCTTCCTACTTAAAGCACATGAAGCCCCAGTACAAAACTTGGAGTGCGCACAAAATTGATGCCATGAAGGTCACTAGGCCAATCGAGACTGAAAGCTTCCCAAATGCGAAGTTTAAAGTTGCGAGAGGATCAACTTGTCAAGCCTACGAATTCACCCTCACAGACATGCCATGTTTAAATCCTAATGACTCGATCGTTCTCTACAACATGTTGATGCGAGAGAAAGATAAGTACGAGCCTGTTATGTCCTATCTCCAAGTTATGATCAAGTCATATATTCAAGAGGTTGGATCGATGGATGTGGACATTGCCACTGTTTTGAAAAAAAAAAAAGCCGATAATTGTTCCTAAGGAAGCTCCGGAAGACTTCGAGAAATTAAAGTCAAGGAAAATATAAAAGGAAGGATTGTTCATAATGTATCAGTCTAGAGAGCGAACAAAAGATAACTTTTGAAAGTCTTACTTCTATCTCGAAGAAAAACATCTCTACAACAGTGCCTGTCTAGAATTTATATTGGACTTGATCACTAAATTCAAGGACAACCACAAGGACGATGTTAAGTGCTTTTATGATATGACACTATGGTACATTCATGTTCACAGGATGTTGCTGAGCTTTATTTCGAAAATCTACAAAGTGAAAAAGCGAATCACTCGACGATGGGCTACAAGCTCAATTGATGCAAAGGGGGAGATTGTAGAATATTAAAGTGTTGCATCATTGGGCTTTGTTATTAGTCCTTTTATTAAACAGCTTGGGCCTGTCCTTCTGTATTTAATTCTACAGTTAGAGTATATATGGTGTATGCATGCATCTTATTTTAGTTAACTGTTTTTATTGATCTTGTAACCCTAGAATGCCTCTATAGTTGAAATTCTTCATCGAGTTCTTATGAGGCATGACTTTTAATCATTCAGCCTTTTTTAATTATCTTTCTGTTCGTTATTTACCTGTTTGAATCTTATTGATCATTAGGGTTTTTAATCCTATCACCTTCCCGAGCAATCAAACCCATACAGAAACTGCCAACCTGAAGAAGAACAACCCATGATCTTAAGCAAAGACCCAACCTTATATATATATATATATATATATATATATATATATATATATATATATATATATATCCAGACTTAGGTATCAAAATTTTCAAACTCCCAGACCAACATACATATAACAACCAGCTCACAAGCATGAACACTCCTACTTGGCCCAATCAGCCTCGAGCTAGAATACCAGGCATGTCTATGATGGGTCCAATCATCCTCATGATAGAATACCCTTGATTGGAATACCATTATATACATAACTTGGGTCTTAACTCATAACCTGAGATCCAAGGATGTACCCTTGCATTTCACCCAAAGTCTTCTGATTCAACACAACCCTTCACCAAACCTAGATACAAAGATTTTCTCAATCGCCACTAAGACTACCAGTTTCACACCTGGTCCAGCCACTAGCTTTCCAGAACCTAGAAGATAGGGACATTCTAACCTAAACAACCCTTCAATTACACCATCATGATGACATTACTCCTTTCGCATGGAACTCGCATATGGTACCACAACCAAAAGATCCTCCGATTATGTCACAGACTCCCAGAATACAGACCTTGCATGGATACATTCACGATTCCCAACACGATTTCCCACTAGAGGCCCCTTCAAAAATGGCCGGTCATAATTTTCTCGTTGAACCTTTCCAAAAACTAATGAATATCCATTAGCTTCTGCCCCTAATCCCCAACCGGGGCACTACCAGATAAATGAAGAATAATCCTCAATACACATCTACTGCAAACTTAACCCAAAACTGAACCATGAAATTCTGCGATACACCCAACCTCTACCGACTCCGATGCACCCCTACCTAGGCATCCACTCGATGCAATCACCCAGAAATCGATGACTTATGACTGCATAAGAAATTTCCAATTTGGGAATTACAAATCTAACAACAGCTTCCGAACAACTAGAATTATATTGCATACCATCTGTCGAGACTTTCTGATACCTGATTGATACTTCTCTCAATCCTTATTGATTCTCTTATCTAACCAACAGACTTACGAATCGCCTGAAAACGTATCCACACCGGAAGCACTACAAGTAGGAGAATTGAACCATCATGATCACTAGGCCCACAACCTATGTCTGGAATACTCCCGATAACCTACCGACACTGACGTCCTCGAATCCTTGGCCCAACACTTTGGGCCTTCAAATACCCACCTCATTCCATTACCTTGAAGGGACTTAAATAACTCCCTTTGAAATGATGACTAAGTACCACAAGATAGCTACCAAGCAAAACCTTACGAAAACAAAGTTGCATACGATCCGTGGATAGGATAACGGTTGCACTCTTGATCCAAATTGAAAGCTGAAACCTGTCACACCCCAAAATCAAGAACGGCGGAAACGTTCTGAGGCGGAGGACGTCATGTACAGTATCATAACATAGTGTAATAGTAAACAAGAATAAACCATTATCCATTCCATTAAATAGATAATTTTAATACAAGTGTGTTCTGTAGTATATAAGACACCAAAACATAAATCAAAATATAAGATGAGTATTGAATGTGCTCCATCTTCCCAAAAGCTGTCATTGGTACCTATCTACTGATGACCTGAGAATACAAGTTATTTTGAAAGAGTTTATCAGCATTAAAGTTGGTGAGTTCATAAGTATTTAGTGTCTATGTTTGTATCAAAATGTTTGAACCATTGTTTGAAGTACGAGTCTGTAAACATTTGTAGTAAATGTATGTGAATGTTTTTAAGTGTTTGTAAAAGTTTGTTACCCCAAGAAAATACTATATTTTCTACTAAAAGTAGCCTTCTACCAAGGCACAATTGTTTTGTATGTTTGTTTCTTGTAAAAGTGTGTAATGTTCCCAAGTATAACTATCATTATCAAAATATAGTTTGTACACTAATGTTTAAGTGAAGTAATCACCAAATAAATGTAAAGGGTAAATTAATGTAGTACTGTAGTGTTGTATTTTAGGAACTACTGCTGTACTATCTACCTTAAACCGGATTTATATCAAGGTATTATGTGATTAATTGTACCATACTATCGACTAGAAAACACGACAATGTAAGTCATTAAAAGGTATGACATTTGGCACCCGAAGACCTGCAGGTCCCGCTGTAGCTAGCAACAAGGTGTAGGATAGTCAATCCAGTATAGATCTATACACAAACTCACACTCTCCCTCCAGGAGATTCTGGTTACAATTCGGGCCATGACAATGAAGGCCTGCTCTGATACAGTGGATCACATTTATGTTAAAGTATACTTGTATATGTAATGTATTGTTTTCTCATCATAGTATCGTTGTATATGTTCTCATCCTAGTATAGTTGTATATGTTCTCATCCTAGTATAGTTGTATATGTTCTCATAGTAATAAGTAATGACTCATGAATGAGCTGACTCTTGTATGCTTCATTGGACTAGAAGTAGTAAGTAGTATAACTCTAAACTATACCTATTATAGTTTATTAGTAAACTTGTTTGTATGACTGAATATACTGAAGTGAGATCAAAGTCTTTATATCTATACATATATACATAATATGTAACTAAGGATTCAACGACACTCAGACAAATAACTGGGTACTTTAAGACCACAACTAAACAAGGACAAGAAGTAAAGTGGGTTATCTCTCCTAAGTCCTTCAAACCTTATTTATATAACTATATATGTAGTAGACATGGTTTTAATAATATATAAGTTTGAAAACTGTAAAAGAAAGGTTTAGTATACAAAAGTGAACTTGATAAAGAGTTTAACATGTACAATAGTTTGATAAATAGTTTGAAGTCATTTGATTGGTAAAACAGTTTAAAGTATGATAAATCCATTCGTATGCAAGTTATTAATCACATGTGATTGATCTAATAACTAACATGGTTCAACTTGTATTCCCCCCCCCATAAAGCATTTAAAAGCATTTAAAAGGTTGATTAAGTTGTATGAACTCACTTGATTGAAGTGGTTGTTTTAAAGTAGTCGAGAGAATAATCGAACAGAACTTCGACTAGAGAGATTTGAAATCTCGGGATTTTTAGGGATCTCGAGAGTGTAGGACTTCCTTCGGGACTCGAGTATGAAAACCCGGGGCTTCAGGAAGGCTTATTGAGGTAATCACGCAGAGTAACGACACTTAGATGGAAAGAGATGAGCACCAAACCCGACACCCTTAAACTTCTATTTATAGGGGTTGATTTGGGGTTTCAAATCGTGAGTTTTGGATTGCTCATGTCGTGATGCTTAGTCAGCATGATCCTCTTCGATGGGTTGACTTGTCTGACACTCTGCAACCCATCAATCACGAGCTCACGTCGTGAGCATGGTTCCCTCAAGTCGTGAGGCTGAGTCAGCCTCGGGTTTTGTGTCCCGAAGTTCTAAAGTCCTTAAATTTTGTGTACGAGCTACAATTTCAACGTTCTTTATATTCACGCGTAGGTGTGAAAAGGCTCTACAACTCTTGTTTAGACTCCATCAGCTAATTTTGAATTTACTTTTATTATATTATTTTTAACAGGGCGGGTCTAGAAAAGTCCGTTTAAATCCCATAACTCCTTCATCTGATGTTTATTTTCATCATACATTTTACTGTTGTACTCCTATTGTCAGTGTCTTCAACTTTCGTTTAGGTTGTGTCGGCTAAAGATCGCTCGATCTCTATTTCGAGTTTTTAGTTGTCTACTACTAGGTCAGAAACTTCGAAAATTCATAACTTCCTCATATGAAGTCAGATTTGGGCATTCTTTTTATGTATGTTTGCGGTTTAGTGAAATATACGACTTTCATCTAGATACCTAAGGCTGAAAAGTATTTTATTGAAATTTCTCATTTTATGCTTAAGAGCGCTTTACCGGTAGCGTTATGAATCTTAGATTGGTCATAGCTCCTTCATTATAGCTTGGATTTTAGTGTTCTTTATACTTTTGGAAACCTTATCACGATATCTACCACATAGTGTACCCAAACAGAGCTTTTTGAACATTTCATTTTCGATGATATTCTTATTACTTTACAAAGAGGTTACAAGACTCGACTTTTAGTCATTACATTGACCTGCAATAACGGGTTGTCACATCATCCCCCCGTTAGAGGGAATTTTGTCCTGAAATTAATTACAAAATAAGTGTCAATGGACTAGGGAAGAGATGCAGGTACTTTTAATGCATCTTATCTTCTCGCTCCCAAGTGAATTTAGGCCCTTGCTTAGCGTTCCAGCGAACCTGCATTATTGGTATGCGACTCTGTTTAGTTCGTTTGATTTCCCTATCCATGATCTTGATAGGTTCTTCCACGAAGTTGAGGCTCTCGTTGATTTCGATCTCGTCGAGTGGAATTACAAGAGTCGCGTCGAATAGACACTTTTTCAAGTTTGAGACGTGGAATGTAGAATGTACGTTACTGAGCTCGCGGGGTAGGTTGAGTTTGTAAGCTACAGGGCCGATTCTAGCGAGAATCTCGAAAGGCCCTAGGTATCTTGGATTGAGCTTCCCATGCTTTCTGAAGCATATCAAGCCCTTCCAGGGTGAGACTTTCAAAAGAACGCGGTCTCCCAACTGGAATTCCAAAGGCTTCCTTCTTTTGTCTGCATAGCTTTTCTATCGGTATCTAGAGGCCTTCAATCGTTCACGAATCTGAATGATCTTCTCTGTCGTTTCCCGTATGATTTCTGGACCTGTGATAGTGCTGTTAGGAACTTGTCCTTTAGCTAGATGGGTGTCACCCACCTCAGCCCAGCACAGAGGGGATCTGTACTTCCGGCCATAAAGGGCTTCAAATGGAGCAGCTTTGATGCTCATGTGATAACTGTTATTGTAGGAAAATTCGACAAGGGGTAAATGAGTATCCCATGCTTTCCCAAAGTTGATCACACAGGCTCAAAACATATCTTCTAGTGTTTGGATAGTCCTTTCACTTTGTCCGTCTGTCTGAGGATGGTAGGCTATACTTATGTCCAGCCTTGTTCCTAGGAAACTTTGTAGTGATTGCCAGAACCTTGAAGTGAATCTACTATCTCTGTTAGAGATAATGGATATAGGAACACCATGCAATCGTACGATTTCCCTAATGTATGTTTTCGTAAGCTTCTCCATCTTGTCAGTTTCTTTGATAGGCAAGAAGTGTGCAGACTTGGTCAATCTATCGATGATGACCCATATGGTATCAAGTCCACCCGTTGTCTTAGGCAACTTGGTTATGAAATCCATAGTGATCCGCTCCCACTTCAATTCTGGAATCTCTAGTTGTTGCAGAAAACCGGAGGGTTTTTGGTATTCGACCTTAACCTTTGCGCAAGTAAGGCATTTACTAACGAAGGTAGCAATCTCTGCTTTCATGTTACGCCACCAGTATAACTTTTTTAAGATCCAGATACATCTTATTAGAACCTAGGTGAATGGAATACCAAGTGTTGCGGGCCTCGGTCATGACCAAGTATTGGAGGCCACCGTGCTTCAGTGTCCAGATCCGGTCCATGAAATATAAGGCTCCGCCACCCTTAGCTTCTAAGTTCTTATCCATTCCTCTAAGGGATTCACCCGCCACGTTTTCAGGTTTTAAGGCTTCAAGTTGAGCCTCCTGAATTTGTGTAGACAAGTGTGAATGGATAGTTATTGTAAACGATTTGACCCTTCGACCGGAATATTCTTTTCGACTTAGGGCATCTACTACTACGTTGGCTTTCCCCGGATGATAACGAATTTCACATTCATAGTCATTGAGTAGTTCGACCCACCATCATTGTCTCATGTTGAACTCCTTCTGATCGAATATGTGTTGTAAACTCTTGTGGTCTGTAAAGATTTTGCTTATCGTACCATACATATAGTGTCTCCAGATCTTCAGGGCAAACACAACTACCCCCAGCTCAAGATTGTGTGTGGTGTAGTTGACTTCGTGTGTCTTCAGCTGTCTTGAGGCATAGGTGATGACCTTACCTCGTTGCATCACAACACAACCGAGCCCTTGGTTGGATGCATCGCAGTATACAACGAAGTCTTCTATCCCTTCGGGGAGGGATAATATCGGTGCGGTGCATAAGGCTCGCTTCAGCGTTTAAAACGCTTTTTCTTGTTTCTCTTCCAAGTCAAAGGCCACTCCATTCTAGGTCAGTGTAGTAAGAGGTTTCACAATCTGGGAGAAGTTCTGTATGAACCTGCAGTAGTAGCCAGCGAGACCTAGAAATTGATGAATTTCAGTAGGCATCTTCGGTGCTGACCAGTTCTCAATGGCTTTAATTTTGAATGGGTCCACGTGGATTCCCCCTTTGCTAACCACGTGTCCTAAGAATTCGACTCTTCGGATCTAAAATTCACATTTAGAGAACTTCGCATAAAGCTTCTCCTTTCGTAAAGCTCCTAGAACTTGTCGCAGGTGATCGCCATGCTCTTCCTTACTTCGAGAGTAGATTAGAATGTCATCAATGAAGATGATGACGAACTGATCCAAGTAAGGACGGCATTCTTTATTCATTAAGTCCATGAACACTGCGGGCGCATTAGTCAATCCGAATGGCATCACCACCAACTCGTAGTGTCCATAATGAGTTCGGAAGGCAGTCTTTGGAACATCCTCCTCTAGCACTCGTAACTAGTGATTTCCGGAACATCCTCCTCTAGCACACGGCAGGGTCCGATGTGGTGGAAGTTATATTTGTTGCACTTCAGAAAACTTCCCGGATACTGCCTTATTGGAGTAGTAATGGTAGGTTCGATCGCAGTATGAACCACCACGACTCTCTGCTTTTTAGCAGCTCTTTGTTTCTTCTTATCATCCCAGAACTTCCACTTATTATCAGCGGATTTTGAGGGTTCTGAGATGGACAAGGTTGTTGTTGATGATGGGGATTGGACACCATGATCGATGAGTCGTTGTGCCAATCATTTGGCACTGTCGAAGGTAGCAGGGTGTGAAGCTAAGACATTTCCCTAATACAGAGGCACCAACCCCCATATCTCCCTTTCGATCTTTTTCCCTTTGGTGGGAACCATGTTGGGACAGAGGGCCACCAGTTCACTAAACCTGGCGATATACGCGACTATGTTGGAGCCCCTCATGGTTAGGCTCCACAGCTCCTGTTCCAACTTCTGGATCTTGCCCCTCGGGCAGTACTCCTCAATCATGAGGTCTTTCATAGTTTCCCAGCCTATGTCGTTTGCCACTACAAGAGTGAGTGACTTAACATGGCTGTTCCACCATGTCAAGGATTTCTCCTAAAAGGTGCAAGCGGAAAACTTGACCTTACTCGCGGCAGGGAAGGAACAAATCTCGAAGACCGACTCCGTCTTCTCGAACCATTGCGAGAGGGCAATGACTCCGCCAGTCCCCTTAAAGGACTTTGGCTTGTAGTTATTGAAGTCCTTGTAGGATCACTCTCTCGAGAGCACAAGGAATTCACCATGAGTAGAGTTAACAGGGGTTCCACCTCTGCTAACATCAGTGGAGTGATATTGAGCCATGTTCGTAGCCACAGCCGCAGCCACTGCAGCATTCAGAGCTGCCGCACCTAATTGTGGAGGAGGTGTTATAGGAGTTGGAGTACTCGGAGGATTTTGCCTTATTGATTTGAGAGGAGGCATCATTCAACTATAATTTTAAAGGAAAGATGTACATGGTGGTTAGAATCAATTGTAAGCATAGTGAGAGTGTTCCATGGGCTATATCGCCATAGTCCAATAGTTGAATGAGTGTATGTTTTGAAATAGTAGTATAGTAGAAGAGTAGGAAAAACACAAGAGTACAGATTAGATAACTGCCAATATTACTAGTATTACTGATGTAAAAGAGTTCGGGAAAAACGACCTAACAGTAGGTCTTACATCAAACCATATGAGGGGAAATGTTTGATAGCTTAGAAGGCTAGATAGTGTACTGAAAGATAGGAAATACTTTACAGACAAGTGCTTCATAGAGCACAGATATGAAAGGCTATTACTTACTCAAAAGAAAAGATGTGCTAGATATCTTTTAACGGTGATGGGAATTCCTCGGGCGAACCCTAAGGTCTTCCATCTGATGAACCACTTCTTGGAGGTGTCGTTCATGAGCCCTTTGGTGAAATCAGAGTTCTATGACTTCAGCTTGGGAGGCAGCTAGTTGTTGCTGCAGAATCTTATTAGTCCTTCTATTCCTTTCTATTGCCTCTTCGAGATGGCGAATGCGGACCGTGTTGACACCTGTGTTGGCATCAATCTTCACTACTTGGCCGATGGCTGTCCGACCTTGCCCCACATTCCAAGAAATCCTACGGACCAAGATGGGTAGGGCTCGATCAGCCAAGCCAACCTCGCTTATGTTGTAGAAGCTTTGGTCCCTGTTGTAGGGTAAGGGTTGACCTTTTTCGTCGCTCCAGCGATCCAAGTTGGTTGCCCACAAGGGTGTGGGACCCTGAAACGCTGGCCGGGGTGGTTAATTGGGGCTTGACCTACTTGGGGTAGGTTGTTGACTTCTAGCTTGGAGTCAGATCCATACAAGAAGCCTTCTTCATGATGATCATCTAAATGGATTTGATGCTCATCATCGAACTCTGCTTCAAGCCATCCAACATTTTCGTGTGTAACGCCCGTAGATCCGGGGTAGTCAATTTAGAGGCAGTAAGGGTCAAAAATGACTTTTCGAAAAAATATTATTTAGAATAAATAATCCTAACCAAGTTGTATAATATGTCACAAGGTTTCCATACATATAAAGAACGCCGAAATCCGAGTTATAACGAAGAAGTTATGACCCATCGAAGTTTCGCATCGGAACCGGCACGGCACTGGGAAGCGTAAATAGTGAATTTACGATAGAGAGAGATTTAGCCTTAGTGATCTAAATGAAATTCGTAGAATATGTTAAACCAAGAGTGTCCATAAAAAGAACGCCCAAATCTGACTTCGTATGAAGAAGTTATGATTTTTTCGAAGTTTCGGATTAGTAGTGTACAACCTGAAATTTGAATAATAGATCGAGCGGTTTTAGACGACACGACCTAAAAGAGAATCGAAGATCTCGTTAAGAGTAGCGTAATGAGAAAAATATGGGTGAAAACGGACGTCGGATGAAGAAGTTATGAATTTTTAACGGACCAATCCTGTCCCGTCCTGTTAATAATATCACTTTTAAAATAAAATCAAAATTGGTCGATGGAGTCTAAAAGAAAGTTGTAGAGTACGTCCCCACCTTTGCGTGGATATTAAGAACGTCGAAAACAGAGCTCGTATGCAAGAGTTATGATTTTCAGAAGTCAGAGTGTGAATTTGCGAAGCTGATTGCGAAGTTGCTGACGTGGCCGAATCTCAATCGTCCCTTGTTGCCCACGCCTCGCTTCAGATGGGTGACACTTGTCATTGCATACACCTCGCATAATCTGAAGACGCCCAACGTCCGAGTACGCCTCGCGTACGAAGTCCCTACGCTCCGCCTTCTAGCCTTCCTCGGTCCACAATCAGCCACATCACACCAAGCCTATTCAGACGCGTGTTGTACGAAGCGAGCCTTACGCCCAGCATACCCCGGCTACGCCCATCATAGTCCGAGGCCTCGCTGGGTATAAAAAGGGGGCGAGGGTCTCCAAATTTTTCACACATTTATTCACTCTCTCTCTAATAACTTTCTCTCTCTAGCCCCTTTTGAGTCCCCTAAAGTCTAGGTGAACCCCTAGCACCCTAGGGAAGCCCCGAGGCTCCCAGAGTCCCGAGAAAAAGAGTCTTTCGATTTCAAAACGCTACTCCAAGCAAAGCCCGATTTTCATTAAAATCCGTTGCAAGTGAGCTACGCTTACGCATTTTTTTATATAGCTTTCAAATAATTATAGTAATCTTATTAGGTCCTTAAAATAATTTTTTGGGCTATTATTATGAGTTATATTGAGCATTATTTAACGCTTATATAATAGTAATAATAGTCAGACTATTAATTTGTTGCGGTTATCGTTAGACTAAATCCTAGTGGTATTGATACTAGGTTTATCGAAGGAAAAATTGTTTTGAGAGTATCGAAGCGTCGTCGGAGTGCTGAGTCACCACCTTTCAGGTGAGTGCATAGTTACTTTCATCTTACACATAGATATGAAGCATTTTATATAAATTACGTGCTATGTGTGCATATTACCTGAGTACTTGCTGTCTATGCTGGATGAACGATTTTATACACGTTTTGAATTCTTTAAACTTTATATGTATTTTATATCTACGATAATGTTGGGGTAAGACATGGGTAGATGTAATAGATGAAATATGAGTTGGATGATGAGTTGAGAGGTGAAATAAACCGTGAGGTGAGGGTGATAGGTGAACGACGTGAGAAGCCTTTTTTCCAAATGATGGCTCCGTCATTCAGTAGAGTACGGATGACAACCACAGACTATTCTAGACAGTCCAGTGGAACACTAGCAGGCTCGCAGCATGTAGGTGTTGTGAACGATGTGTTCACCGGTGTACTCTAAAAACCCATTGATATGTATTGCGAGTGGACTCTCAAAAACGATATTGTCAATAAAACCCTGGCAGATGCACCTAAAGGACTTTACCGGTAAAAGCGCCTAATAGAGAACCTCATAACCCCGGCAGATGCGCCTAAAGGACTATTCTGGCAGTTGTGCCCCATAGAGAATGTCACAAATTCGACAGCTGCGCCTAAGTGACAGAAGAAGCTGTTGTGCTTGACAGATGTGTCATTTACAATGATGGAATTTGTACCTATTCCTTAGGATACTCCTTAGGAATGAATGAAAAAGAAATAGCTGATTCTTAGAGTAGATCCTTAAGAATAAAGAAGATAATGGGGATGGGTAATTGGGTTAACTGTTTGATGATTAAACATTATAATTATATTATTATGGGTTAAAAACCATATGTACTCACCAGGTTTCCCAACCTGACCCACTCAGTTTATTTATATCACATGTGTTGATATGAAGTCACATTACACTGAGAGATTTAAAAGAGATGTAGATCACTAGTGTAAATAAATGTAAGTTATGTTTTTGTATTGACGACGACATCCCAAATGTTTTAAAAGTGAATAAAAATATATTTATTTAGAATTGCTTTGATAACGTGATTATCATGTTTTTCTCAGAACAAATTCCGCAACATTTTTATTAAAACAGATACTTTGATTTTTATAAAGCATAACAAAACCAGTCTTTTCTGGCCGTAAAAATGGGGATGTCACAGTAGGTATCAGAGCATTAGTTTAAGCGAACTAAGAATATGGATTTATTTCTAGACTTAAACTTAGAATGCTAAACGATGATCGTGCGGAGTGTGTCTAATATATTTTAGGTGGTAAACCTAAATAGACTCAAGCACTAGCTTATTTAGGGAAAATGCCTAACATGCTTTTATGTGCTAAATGTTTTATGATATGCATTATATGAACGGATCTGTGGTCTGTTGCCAACCGGATCTGGAAACTTTATGTGTTCAGGTTTCTAAACGTTTAATTACGGTATTAGAACTGGCATGTAATTTTTCGGAGAGATAAGGAGAATTACACACCGATCATAAATAAAATCTTCTCTATCTAAATTCTCGTCACTCTACACCGGACATCTAAATTTGATGTAGAGATCGACATGATGAACACACAAAGCGAATTCGGAGATAGTTACCCGCAACCTAAGCCACAAGTGATTGAGAGTACACCAGAAGTAGCAGTTGCACCCGAGCCAGTCATGATGAAAGGAGTACAGGCAATGGTACAGATGATGTTGGATCAACAGATGAGAGAAACAAGGTGCTTAATTCAACAAAGTAAGGACGAACTTACTGTGCCAGTACGCCAGGCACCCACTCTTGAGGCAACCATCTGGGTTGCTAAGTCTATCAAAAAAAAGATCAACGATAGGATCACCAACAAGGTTGAAGTTGGCAAGAAGAGGAAATTTGAGGGATCTTCAAGGTCCAATAGGAAAAACTTATTTTCAAAGTCTAGAAGAGGAAGAGGTGAATCAAAATGGTGTAACAGGAGATGCCCTAAGGAAGTGACCTGCTTTAAATGCGGGAAGATTGGTCATAATGCCCATAAATGCTCAACCAAGGAGGAAGTTTTCCTTAAGTGTAGTGGAGAGGGACACTTCAAGCAAGATTGTCCGATGAGAGCAACAACGCCAAATGTACTGCTAAAGCACTATGAGGGATACGATGAGAAGGTGACTTTCTACAAATGTGGAAGGATAGGGTATTACTCCAGCAAGTGCACGTCTAAGAGTAAGGTGTGCTATGGATGTAACAAAGAAGGACATTTATCTAGGGACTTCCCGAAGAAAAATGAAGCAACAGGAGCGAATTCACCTCCAAAGCTAAGGAGTATCCTTGACAAAGAAACTGACAATGCAAGGAATCAAGAGTAAGGACGGATGACCGAAGATGAAGTTATGAAGTATTGATGTAGATAGTACCACGTGGTGTAGCCTATTAGAGGCATAGTCTAGGATGAACTTGAACACCTATGTAATAGTTTCAAGAAATAATAAAACCTTTATTTTCTTATCTGATGTGTTGAATAATTGTGTGAGTTTCTTGGATGGTGACTTGGATAAACTACGAGACAATACTTAGGATGAGTATGAGTAGGTGTGAAAGGTAGTAGAGACCTATATTACCTGAAGCACAGGACTCAAACTTGGATCAAGGAAAGTCACATGGTTACCAAGAAGCTAGTAATTGATTTCGTTTTATTCAAGTATGTCGTTACCATTGTTTCGGTAATGACTAAGAAGAGTGTTGTTATCCTGACCCTAGTAGTCATATCACATTGAGTCCGACTACGATGAGTAGGTTACATGGTTCAGAGAACCAAGTTTGATGTAGCATCCGACTTAAACCAAATGATTGAAATCAAAGCGATCAATAGAAGTACCGTGCTCATTGTTAAAGAAGTTAGTAGCTAGAAATGCTACATGTTAAAATGTGATTATATCATATTAGTGTTGGATTAGTGTCTAAGTCCATAACAATTTTGGTATGTACTTGACCCGATGGTGCATGGTCCTTTTCGGTTGCCTTCACCAAAGCAACTTGATAGGATGAATTATGGAGAGAAAGGATTAAATATGAATTATTAATCTATTATGAGAATAATATATTATAGGAGAAATCATATTGTTTAATTAATATTAGTTAATAATTAATTGGTAATTAATTTTGTGACTAAAAGAGATTAATTAAACTTAAGGGACTGGAATTGTAATTATAAGATAATTGCAATTTGGGCTATGGATTGCCTTATATTAAGGGGTGGACGAATTCTATGGGGAAACCCATAAGAAATTGTCCAAGGCCTTAAAGAAAGGGGGTCCATGGGTTGCTTAGGGCTTAAGCAACCAAATTAGGGTTTCCTTGTTAGATAACCCTAATAGCCTAACTATATATAGATCCCTTATGACCCAAAAACGTGGCTAAGCATTCTTTTAGGGTTTCACACGTTTTTGGGTAGCCTCCATCCTCTCTCCTCTTCATCCTCTTGCTCTTGTTGTTTGTGACCCATTAGAGGAGTGACATTTGTGACTCTAAGCTTTCTAAAGTCAATACAAGGAGGAATTGGGATTGTTATTGCTACATAGCAATGAAGGTATGATCTTAAACCTATTCTCATGTTAATATGATTACTTGAATGCTAGAATTAGGGTTTACAGTCTTGGATAACTTGCATGTACAATAGAGAAACCTAGATCCAAGCATTAGGGTTTGTGTGAGCACATAAGATGTTCTTATGACCAAAACCCATCAGTGGTATCAAAGCATAGATTGGTTTCTATTATATTGATGCTTTGTATGATTGAAAAAATTCGATTTTTGTGTTTCTGGGGGGCTGGACTCGCCGAGTCCATAGATGAACTCGCCAAGTTCATGCTGACTCGACGAGTCCATACCTAACTCGGCAAGACGGGTGGTCAGAATGAGGGAAAACCAGGATTTCTTGCTGTTTTTGCTTGAGGATACTTGCCTTATCATGTTAGATCAATATAAATCCGTTTTTTGATATATATGAGTATATTCTTGATCTAATTGAAGATATTTATCAATTAATAAAATATTTGTTTCCTTATGTGATAATTGATTAATTATTTTGATTAGATTGGTAAATTGTTTTGCAAGAAATCATTAAATAATTCAAATATGGATAATTATGTAATTAAATGTTAATTTAGATTATTTGTTATTTGATCCTTGTGTTATGAAAAGTTTCATGTTTTCCCCTTTAGGTTTTATAGTTTAAATTTGAACTCAAAAGTTTTGTTGTTTTGAAATTTAAATAGTTAAAACACTCATGTTTTGAAAAAAAGGTTTCAAAACTTGCCCTCAAGTTTTGGAATTTAAATTTTGATTAAAAGTTTAATTTTGATGTATATTTAAATTCTAACCCTAATGTTTTGAAATGTTTCAAAACTTTCCCTCAAGTTTTGGAATTTAAAAGTTGATTAAAAGGTTTAATTAGGAACGTTAAATTCTAAAACCCTAGTAATGTTTTGAAAAGTTCAAATCACACCCTTGTGGTTTTATTAATTAATTAAGGTGTATAATTAAAAGAGGTTTAATATATCTATAAAAGTTTAGGTTTACAATTTAATTGAATTAAAAGTATAATTGTTAAATTTGACCACCTAGTATTTTAAAAGTGTAAAACACACCCTATACTATATATAACATTAAAAGTCTAACATTATATATATATATATATATATATATATATATATATATATATATGTATGTATGTATGAGTAAAAGTCAGTCTTACCGTTAGTAGGCCTCATTCACGTAGCTCGTCTATAAGGGGTGTTTAAGGAAATTGCCTATAATATGGCGATTGAATGGGTATCCACTCTTACCCACCGTAGAACGGGTAGGATAGGACGAAACCTTCCATTATAAGTATGATGAAGTACAAAAGTAACTAAATGTTTTTCAAATTCCCAATATTAGTTACTTAGGCAAAGTGAATTGATGCAATTCCATGAAATTACACTTTGTGCCCTTGCGAAGACGTTAGTGGAGCGTGTGTGGTTTACCAGCACACTAAATGGTTCTAAGCAAAGGTAGCAAAGGGTGACTCAATGTTTGTCATAGTTCGGTGGAGCGTGTGTGGTTTACCGGCACATCAAATAGGTGACTGTAACATGTGAGGGCACCATGTCAATTTGCATGGTTATTCACACCTGCTTTGTGATCCTCAGCATCCCAGTCACAAACAAGAGGGGCATATCGAGATTTAAACATGCCATTGAAATGTTCAATGAATCTCAAAGGATCTAGGAGTTTTCATAGATTTAAAATGTAAATTTCTTTTTTGTTTTTCATGGTGGAAATTAGTGAATCGTCATTCACTTACCTTCAAATGTTTTGCAATTTGGGCTACGACATCCCTCTCCCGAGTTGTAGAATATTTTGTTGGGTCCTAGCCTTAGTATCTCATTTGGGTGATTTACTAAGGACTCAATCAATCAACTAACTTGAATTCGTTTTCTCCCGTTTTGTAGATGTCAAAGTTTGACAACTATGGTCTTCCCAAATCCCGTGGAACAAGCATTCCACATGAAGATGGTATTCCATGATTCGATAGAGGAACAAGAAATCATGCTTCACTTCCTCCACCTCCTCCAATTGTTGTCCCTAACCCACAAGATCAAAGAATTGAAAGGTTCAATATCACTAAGGCCCTATTGGAAATGAAACATGAAGATGGTAAATCCGTGTGTGCCCATATTCTAGGAATGAAATCACACATTGATAGGTTGATTATGTTGGGTGTGTCATTTTCCGATGAGTTGGCTGTGAAATGGGTTCTGCAGTCACTCCCTGAATCATATAATGAGTTCAAAAGAAAGTATTATATGATGGATCATGATGATAACCTCATTGACCTAACTTACATGCTCATTGCTGCTGAATCAGAAATGATTTGGTGAAGCAATGGAGCATATTTATTAGGAAAGTCAACTGACCATGCTTTCGAGGACGTTCTAAGAGAAGCGATCTGCGTTTGCTGCCAAGAGAAAGGGCGTTGGATAGAAGTCTACCCTAAGAGCCTGAAGATTCCAAAGATGGGAGAGTCAAAGAGTATGGTTGTGCTTCAGGTAAAAATCCACTATCTAACTCCATTAAGTTCCTATTCGTTGATTCTTAATACATGATGTGATAAGATTGCATTTGAATGTTTTGCAGGATCGGTGAAAAGAAAGGAAGCTTGATGAAAGAGCAAGATGAGTCTAATCACAAAGAAATGGATCTCGATCGCATGGACTTGAAGATTAGATTTTGAGCTTATATATTTATGATAGAATTGTTAGGAATATTCGACTACATAGTTTTCAATGGATTTTGCATTGTAACGAAAAATGTTTTCCACTGCTTTTATAAATAAAATAAATTTTGTTTAACTTATTTATTTAATTGTTTATTTCCTTGCAATGAAATCGATATGAAAATTGATGTTTACATATTTCTACAATGAATGGATATGATTCTTATTTATGGAAATGTCGAGAATTTACCAAATAGGGAGAGTTTCTCATCGCCCAAATTTCAATTGGACAGAAATTTGGAATCACGCAACTTGGTTGCATGATGAATGAGAAATTTCATATTTGGAAATTAGACTAATTCATTAACAAAGTGTCAAGTGAAGGACTAGGAGATCGAGTACACAAAGTTACGTGTTGATCAAGTCCACCATAAGAGTAACAAAGATATTCGTCATGATTTACTAAAGGTTTAGTAAATATGATTATACTTATAAGATTAAGTGTAATTCGGAATTGATTAAAAGGTTTTAAATCAATAGCAAAATGAATAAGAAGAATCAAGTAGGCATAAAGATAAAAGTTTCTCCATTCTAAGAAGAAGGGAGAGTACCTTTTATGCTTTATGATAGGTCTTTATGATTAAGAACCATATTTTAATTGATCCTCTAAGTGAGTCTTAGTACAATTGTATGTCTAAGTAGAGGAATCAAGAATTGAAGAAATGGTTAAATCAAGAAGTCAATCATAATTCGTTCCTAAATAAGTCTTAGAGTTAAGATTGTGACAATGAGTGACAGGTATTAAAAGGTTTATAATGTTCATCAAATGTGGAAAGTTGTGATGTCTTGCATAAGACAAAGACCAACTAGGACCAATTTATGAAGTGTTTTGACAAAAGCTACACTAACTCTTGAGTATTTGTTTGTCAAGAAATGGTTATTGACAAAAGAATCTTATATGCCAAGGAGTCAGTGGGAGTCTTAATAGTTCTATGTTGTTCCATTTGAGTTGAGGTTTACAACCTATCGTGTTGACATTATTTTGGTTCTATGTTGTTCCATTTGAGTTAATTATGCATGTGAGTTCTATGAGCTCTCATTTTGAACGCATAAAAGGCAAGGCACCTTAATCAATGAAAGGTACATTGATAGGAAAGGGTGAGCTGTTTAACTACTTGGAAGACATGGTGGGCAGAAGTACTACCATAATGCAAAAAAGCAAGATTAAGAAAGTTCGTTCCATATAAGTTTGAATTTGTCGTAAACTTTGGTTTTAGCAAATTCACATGGACAGGAACACATACACCGTTTAAATCTAAGTGTCATAAGATTTCCTCCTTCATGAAAATGATTGTAAGGAAATGCTTTCACTAAGAAAGATTTTAAGAAGATAGTGATTGTAAAAGTGCATTCTCGAATTTGATTATGGTTACGGTATCCCTTTCCATAATTTGAATTGTGAGGTTTGGCAATTATTCTTAATTGTTTAGACACACATATGAACTATCTAAGGCAAAGGTTTATAAGTTCAAGAAGCATTGATAAAAGATTATCAAAGAACTAAGTATTAGAAACATGAACTTAAGAAATTCAATAAGTATTGTTTTTCTGAAAGTTAAGTTCTTTCTGAATACATGTCAAAGCTAGTGGGAGCATAAGAGTTATGTTTTATAATAATCATCATGATAGTGAGAGCATAAATGTTATGATTGTATGATTATTAAGGCACGTATTACAAGTTGGCAATATTAATTATAGAAAACAAGAGTTATACCTTGCAAAGTCGTAAGGGTTGTAAAGTTGTTTTGCTATAATTAATGGAGAGAATATTATGCTTCATTTCAAATCTAAAGGCTTAGGTTGAGAAATGTTGATAAATTTAGTCAAAGGTACATAGTGTGTTCTTAAAATTTTGATTATGATTACGGCATTCCTCTTCACAATTCGAATTTTGAGAACATAGCAAATAAAACATTATGCATCGTGTCCCATACACTTCGGGTATAGGATCAATTGCAAATGCTTTAATATTTGACCATTCTAAAATTTTCCAAATGTCTAGCGCATTTAGAGGGAAAAGGGACTAGAATCGGTTGTGACTAAAATAATTAAACAACTATCAAAGGACAATCTAAAGTGCGACGAGGGTTGGTTGCTTGTGAGTAGTTGGAAGTGTGGTATTGGATGGACTATATCGACATTATTATGAATAGAAAAGATTCTATTAAGAATGAGTTGTCATATGGAAAATATGGAAATGTTTCCATATTGGATGGACCATATCGACATTATTATGAACAGATAAGATTCTATTAAGAATAAGTTGTCATATGGAAAATATGGAAACGTGTGCATATTGGGAATTGAATATTGAAAATCTATGTCTAGATTAGAAACATTTATGCAAAAGGATGTTCAAAGGAATGTACTTTGAGTGAGAGACATCATATCTAAGGAATTGTATTGTAACAATCTCCGATAGAGGACTTTGTAATATCATTGGCAATAGTCTTTGTGACTTTGGTGCAATGACATTACGAAAGGATCATTGCATAAAATGTTAGAATCTAGCATATTCTATAAGTAGCAAGAAATTGATATTCTTTCACTTATGGAAAAGGATTTGGAGTTGTGAAATGAGAATGATTGGAAATGTGTTCAATTTGATCTATTTCACAAAGTAAGAACAATAGGTAAACATTGTGTGCATGCTAAGAGCATGGGACAAGTGTAGTAATAATTCAAGTAAGAAGTTGATTAGCCGAAACGACAAATAATGAGTAATCGATATGGTGATAAATAAAAGGTGTTTTATTTATACTCAAAGGTTTGAGGCCATATGGGATTAGTATTATTCTTGTGTTTCACTTTGCATATTTTGACTTCCTGAATAATTTAATTGGTTGAGAACAGTCAAATTATTCGAACAGGCCACAGTCGTTCATATGTTGGAAGTAGGTATGAATAAAGACTATCGTGAATTGGTGTGTGGATTGTCTAAAAGGGTATTAGACATAAGCAAATGTTTGCTGCAACGTTCATGAGTGCTTATGAATAAGATTTGAGCATTGGATTAAACCCACGCTCACTTGGATCACTCCATGATTTGTATCAGGAATGATTAGTGAGACGATAACATCTTATATTCTTGAAACCGAAATGTGTGAGTTGTATCTTGCAAATCGGTTGCACATTGATAATATGTAAACGCACCAGTAACTTGGTGTCATAAAACATATTGTTGTGTGTGATTCGGTGAGTGAGTACAAGCAAGGATTGTATCAAAGTTTATCCGTTCCTTTTATTCAAAGTAGGATAAAAGCGATATCTTTGGGCCCCTCGATAATTTTTGTGAGGAAAAACGTAAATGCTCGGCCGGGCTAGGGCTAATTTGATTTGTTCAATTAGTCAGTCGTCATAAATTGGGAAGTCGAGAAATAGTACAAAGAGAATGATTTGAAATCATATCTCATACGATATCTAGAATGAAGGAATATATGATCCCTTATCTAAAGGACATGCGTATCTGATAGGATCAGAGTTGACAGCGGCTTTGGAAAGCTATGATTGCAGATCAGGATCTGAAGTCATACGCATAATAGTTATTAGACTTATCCAAGTGGGAGACTGTTGGATTAGTGTCTAAGTCCATAACTATTTTGGTATGTACTTGACCCGATGGTGCATGGTCCTTTTGGGTTGCCTTCACCAAAGCAACTTGATATGAATTATTAATCTATTATGAGAATAATATATTATAGGAGAAATCATATTGTTTAATTAATATTAGTCAATAATTAATTGGGAATTAATTTTGTGAGTAAAAGAGATTAATTAAACTTAAGGGACTGGAATTGTAATTATAAGATAATTGCAATTTGGGCTATGGATTGCCTTATATTAAGGGGTGGACGAATTCTATGGGGAAACCCATAAGAAATCATCCAAGGCCTTAAGGAAAGGGGGTCCATAGGTTGCTTAGGGCTTGAGCATCCAAATTAGGGTTTCCTTGTTAGATAACCCTAATAGCCTAACTATATATAGATCCCTTATGACCCAAAAACGTGGCTAAGCATTCTTTTAGGGTTTCACACATTTTTGGGCAGCCTCCATCCTCTCTCCTCTTCATCCTGTTGCTCTTGGTGTTTGTAACCCATTAGAGGAGTGACATTTGTGACTCTAAGCTTTCTAAAGTCAATACAAGGAGGAATTAGGATTATTATTGCTACATAACAATAAAGGTATGATCTTAAACCTATTCTCATGTTAATATGATTACTTGAATGCTAGAATTAGGGTTTACAGTCTTGGATAACTTGCATGTACAATAGAGAAACCTAGATCCAAGCATTAGGGTTTGTATGAGCACATAGCATGTTCTTATGACCAAAACCCATCAATTAGACCATGAAGGAAGGCATATTCCATTCCAGAATTTGACTCTAAGAGATCTAAGTCTAAACGTTGCAACATAGGATGATAGGTCATTAGAATATGACACATCAATCCATAAAAGAACTTATCTCAAGTTCATATCCAGTGAGGATCCATATTGTGACTTGAAGGTCATAATTTGGAGTCTAGCCTGAGGTAGAGAGCAGGTGCACGATAGAGTACTGCTTATAGTCAATGAGTCTCAGAGATAGACTTGAAGGAATATAGAAGTTATAATTACTACCTAAGATGAAGATATTACTTATGTAGTCATTATACGAGCCTTGTCTCGTTGATGATTCCGGGACGTAATCATCCTAAGGGGGAGATAATTGTAACGCCTTTAGATCCGGGCTAGTCAATTTAGAGGCAACAGGGGTTGAAAACAACTTTTCGACAAAAGATTATTTATAATAAATAATCTTAATCAAGTTTTAGAATATGTCACAAGGTTTCTGTCCATATAAAGAACGCCAAAATCCAAGTTATAACGAAGAAGTTATGACCCGTCGAAGTTTCGCGACGGAACCGGCATGGCACCGGGAAGCGTAAATAGTGTATTTACGATTGAGCGAGATTTAGCCTTAGAGATCTAAACGAAAGTCATAGAATATGGTAAACCAAGAGTGACCATAAAAAGAACGCACAAATCTGACTTCGTATGAAGAAGTTATGATGTTTTTGAAGTTTCGGATTAGCAATGTACAGCCCGAAATTCGAATAATAGATCGAGCGGTTTTTAGCCGACATGACCTAAACAAGAATCGAAGATCTCGTTAAGAGTAGCGTAATGAGAAAAATATGGGTGAAAACGGACGTCAGATGAAAAAGTTATGAATTTTTAACGGACCAATCTTGTCCCAGCCTGTTAATAATATAACCTTTAAAATAAATTCGAAATTAGCCGACAGACTCTAAACGAAAGTTGTAGAGTACGTTCCCACCTTCGTGTGGATATAAAAAAAGTCAAAAATGGAGCAAGTACGCAAGAGTTATGATTTTTAGAAGTCAGAGTGTGAATTTGCGAAGCTGATGGCGAAGTTGCTGACGTGGTCGAATCTCAGCCGTCCCTTGTTGCCCACGCCTCACTTCGGATGGGTGACACCTGTCCTCGCATACGTCAAGTGTAATCCGAAGATGCCCAGCTTCCGAGTATGCCTCGCTGTAACAACCCGAAATTTCCGTACCACTTCTTGTAACTCTTTCGTAGTTCAATTCAAGCAACCAATCGTCATTTTCAAATTCGATTCCGATTTTCTTATTTAATTATGTCATTTACTTGTACGTATCTAAAATGACTTAATGGGTGTCTTAATACATTTAGAAATCATTGTAACACCCCATATTAGTGATCGGAATATTTCTAGAATCGACCATATCGGGTTACGGCAACCAAATCGGGTACGACCAAAAGCCTCGCCTAACGCCGGTATCGGGTAGAATTCCACCGTGTCCAAAACTTAGACACTATATAAAGTGTTCTAAGCCTTCATTTGAAGCTTTTGGCTTCATCTCACTACACTCTCTCTAACCTCTCTCCTCACTCTAAATTAAGGTCCAAAATCAAAGATTTAAGGCTCCAAATCATAGAGGTAACCTTCCTAGCTTGTTATTTAACCTCTTAGGCCTTCAAATCCGAGTTCAAAATGAGATTTAGGACCTGAAACATGTGTTTACGGCCAAGGAGTAAGCTTGGGCCGTAAACACACAAAAATGGGGTTTTTGAGCCATTTAACCCTTCCAAATCATAGTTGGGACTTAGATACGACCTTGAGGCTTACAAACCTGGACTTGGAACACCCTAAACTTGCATTTTGATGGACAAAAGAGAGTTTACGGACAAGGCATGTGCTTGGGCCGTAAACTCCTCAAACATGGGGGATAAACTCATTTTTACATGTTAGAATGCCTTGAAACTTAACCAATAGCCTTGTGGTAAATCCTAGAACCATCTAAAAATAGTTTGGGGACCTTAAACACATCAAATACCCTATATATGAGAGTTTACGGCCATAGAACACTCCTGGGCTGTAAACTCCTAAAAGTATGTTAAATGATAACCTAAATTCATAACAAGGCTTGGAAAATTAACTAGAATCACATGTGATTGTTCCTTATACCTCAAATTAATTATTCTTGACCATGGGTGAGTTTACGGCCATAAACTCCAAGTTTACAGCCGTGAACATACTTTTAAATGGTATAACTTCATTTAATCCATTCCAAGGCATTTTAGAAATTCATTCCAACAATCCCCGTGTCCAAACAAGCCATTAAACACTCAAAATCACACCAACATGAGTTTACGGCCGTAAACTCATGTATGGATGTGTTTTGTGGCTGTAAACTCCCTTAAATGTTTACTCTTGGGGAATAAACTCAAATCCCAAGTTAGTGCCATTACACGTCCGAAGATGTCACCCGGGTCACTCCAAACGCTCGTTTTGAGGTGTTTAACCTCGTTGGAGTGTAATGTTCCATATAATTAGTGATTGTAAATCTAATTAGTTATATATGGACATTATTACATTTTACATAGGAACATCACGAGTAATCAAGCCCCGAACCAACATCTAGTGTCCGAAACCGTCGCATTTCCGAGTCCGGTGAGTTCATACCCTTACCCTTTTTCACTGTTTTCAGGGGGGAACACAAGCAAAGTACAAGGGATTATGTGTACTCAAAACATGTTTTCAAATGTGTGTTTCACATTTTATATGCTTTTAACACTGATTACTACATCTGATAACCGTTTGAACATGCAGATCACGTAAACATATATTTGTGAAATGAGTTTTAAACTGTTATGTTTTACATATATTTCACAAATAGCTTTCCACATTTTATTAGTTAAAAGCATGACATTAGAACATTTGAATATAATATTTGTACACTGTTTTGTCCTCGGTAACACTCCACATAAATACGGGAGTGGTGGACTATCATATTATTACTAGTAAATTTGTTAATCCTGTATGATTGGAGACACGTCCTCGGTGAACACTCCACAGAGATACGCGAGTGGAGGACTACACCTGTAACCAGAATCTCTGGGATTTAGAGAGCATGACTTGAGTGTATAGATCTATACGGGGCTGACTACCCCACACATGGCTGCTAGCTACAGCTGAACCGAAATGGTTCAAGGGTGACGAAAGTCATAAGTATGTGGACTACTTATTGCCACAGGTTTAGTCCATTGTATGGTTATGGAACTTGCAATTAGGATAACAGAGATTTACTTATGGTAATAATGAACAACTTTACACAATTCACAAGATAACTAGGTTTCGATATACATCTTTCACATTGGAAACCAACATTCAGGAAAGTATGGGACTTTCCTGGGGGAAAACATTGAACATAACCACGTATTCGGAAAAACATCTTTTACATACGGTAATCAACAATCAGGAAAGTATGGGACTTTCCTAGGAAACCTTGTACATAACTAGGTCTAACAGGAATACATCTTTTACATTGATAACTAACATTCAGGAAAGTATGGGACTTTCCTGGGGAAACGTTTACATAACCAGAAAGGATAACAAACCGGATAACTGTACATCTTTCACAATTGATAACATACAAATCAGGAAAGTATGGGACTTTCCTAGGATTACATTGGAACATAACCAGAACAGTATGTCAAACTAGATAACCTAACTGTACATTTTCACAAAAGTAAACATGTTTTTTAGTGTACAACCTTACTTTACATGATGACAAACGATAACCAACCTTTTTAAGAAAATATGGGATTTTCTTGGTGTGCGTAACATTTCAGAAACAAAAAGGAAACTTGAACATTTCACAAACAAAAATTGCTTATGAACTCACTAGCGTTATGCTGATTTTCAAACCACTTGTGTTCTCAGGTCAGCGTTAGAACAGGTACCCGAAGATCCTTTTGTTAGAAGACGGAGTTCTCAAAAGACCTGTTTCATTTTGTTCATATATATGCTATGTATCACAACTGTACAACTTTACTTTTGAAACAAGTTGTAAAACTTTTCTTATTGTAATGTAATGGTTGTCTTACTTTGCTTACTATGTGCATTGGATTTGATACTCAACGTGGAGTCAACCCCGGAAATGTTTCCGCCTTCGGTTTTCGGGGTAGGACACTCACGTCCGAAGTCCCTACGTTTTGCATTCTATCCTTCCTCGGTCCACAAGCAGCCACGTCGTACCAAGCTTGTTCGGACACGTGTTGGACGATGTGAGCCTTACGCCTAACGTACCCCAGCTACGCCCAGTGTAGTCTGAGGCCTCGCGAGCTATTAAAAGGGGGCGAAGGTCTACAACTTTTTCACACATTTTCTCACTCTCTCTCTCTCTCTCTAAGAACTTTCTCTCTCTAGCCCCTTTTGAGTCCCCTAAAGTCTAGGTGAACCCCTAGCACCCTAAGGAAGCCCCGATTTTCTATAAAATCCGCTGTAAGTGAGCTACGCTTACGTAATTTTTAATATTGATTTCAAATAATTATAGTAATGTTATTAGGTCCTTAAAATAATTTTTTGGCCTATTATTATGAGTTATATTGAGCGTTATTTAACGCTTATATAATAGTAATAATAGTCAGACTATTAATTTGTCGCGGTTATCGTTAGACTAAATCCTAGTGGTATTGATACTAGGTTTATCGAAGGAAAAATTGTTTTGAGAGTATCGAAGCGTCGTCGGAGTGCTGAGTCACCACCTTTCAGGTGAGTGCATAGTTACTTTCATCTTACACATAGATATGAAGCATTTTATATAAATTACGTGCTATGTGTGCATATTACCTGAGTACTTGCTGTCTATGCTGGATGAACGATTTTATACACGTTTTAAATTATTTAAATTGTATATGTATTTAATATCTACGAAAATGTTGGGGTAAGACATGGGTAGATGTAATAGATGAAATATGAGTTGGATGATGAGTTGAGAAGTGAAATAGACTGTGAGATAAGGGTGAGAGGTGGACGACGTGAGAAGCTGTTTTCCCAAATGATGGCCCCGTCATTCAGTAGAGTATGGATGACAACCACGGACTATTCTAGATAGTCCAGTGGAACACTAGCAGGCTCGAAAACTGTAGGTGTTGTGGACGATATGTTTACCAGTGTACTCTAAAAACCTATTGATATGTATTGCGAGCGGACTCTCAAAAACGATACTATCAATAAAACCCTAGAAGATGCGCCTAAAGGACTCTACTGGCAAAAGCGCCTAATAGAGAACCTCATAACCCTAGCAGATGCGCCTAAAGGACTATTCCGGCAGATGCGCCCCATAAAGAATGTCACAAATTCGGCAGTTGCGCCTAAGTGACAGAACTAGCTGTTTTGCTTGACAAATGTGTCATTTACAATGATGGAATTCATACCTATTCCTTAGGATACTCCTTAGGAATGAATGAACAAGAAATAGCTGATTCTTAGAGTAGATCCTTAAGAATAAAGAAGATAATGGGGATGGGTAATTAGGTTAACTGTTTGATGTTTAAACATAATAATATATATTATTGTGGGTTAAAAACCATATGTACTCACCAGGTTTCCTAACCTGACCCACTCAGTTTATTTATATCAAAGGTGTTGATATGAAGTCACGTTACACTGAGAGATTTAAAAGAGATGTAGATCACTAGTGTAAATAAATGTAAGTTATGTTTATGCTTATGTTTCTGTATTGACGATGACATCCTAAATGTTTTAAAAGTGAATAAAAATATATTTATTTAGAAATACTTTGATAACGCGATTATCATGTTTTTCTGGGAACAAATTCCGCAACATTTTTATTAAAAGATATACTTTGATTTTTATAAAGCATAAAAAAAACCAGTCTTTTCTAGCCGTAAAAATGGGGATGTCACAGTTGGTATCAGAGCATTAGTTTAAGCGAACTAGGAATATGGATTTATTTCTAGACTTAAACATAGAATGCTAAGCGATGATCGTGAGGAGTGTGTCTAATATATTTTAGGTAGTAAACCTGCATAGACACAAGCACTAGCTTATTTAGGGAAAATGCCTAACATGCTTTTATGTGCTAAATGTTTTATGATATGCATTATATGAACGGATCTATGGTCTGTTGCCGACCGGATCTGGAAACTTTATGTGTTCAGGTTTCTAAACGTTTAACTATGGTGTTAGAACTAGCATGTAATTTTTCGGAGAGATAAGGAGAATTACACGTCGATTGTAAATAAAATCTTCTCTATCTAAATTCTTGTCACTCTACACCGGACATCTAAATTTGATGTAGAGATCGACATAATGAACACACAAAGCGAATTCGGAGATAGTTACCCGCAACCTAAGCCACAAGTGATTGAGAGTACACCAGAAGTAGCAGTTGCACCCGAGCCAGTCATGATGAAAGGAGTACAGGCAATGGTACAGATGATGTTGGATCAACAGATGAGAGAAACAAGGTGCTTAATTCAACAAAGTAAGGACGAACTTACTGTGCCAGTACGCCAGGCACCCACTCTTGAGGCAACCATCTGGGTTGCTAAGTCTATCAAAAAAAAGATCAACGATAGGATCACCAACAAGGTTGAAGTTGGCAAGAAGAGGAAATTTGAGGGATCTTCAAGGTCCAATAGGAAAAACTTATTTTCAAAGTCTAGAAGAGGAAGAGGTGAATCAAAATGGTGTAACAGGAGATGCCCTAAGGAAGTGACCTGCTTTAAATGCGGGAAGATTGGTCATAATGCCCATAAATGCTCAACCAAGGAGGAAGTTTGCCTTAAGTGTAGTGGAGAGGGACACTTTAAGCAAGATTGTCTGATAAGAGCAACAACGCCAAATGTACTACTAAAGCACTATGAGGGATATGATGAGAAGGTGACTTGCTACAAATGTGAAAGGATAAGGCGTTAGGCCAGCAAGTGCACGTCTAAGAGTAAGGTGTGCTATGGATGTAACAAAGAAGGACATTTACCTAGGGACTGCTTGAAGAAAAATACAGTAGCAGGAGTGAATGCACCTCCAAAGCTAAGGAGCATCCTTGACAAAGCAGCTGGCAATGCAAGGAATCAAGAGTAAGGACGGATGACCGAAGATGAGGTTATGAAGTAGTCATGTAGATAGTACCACATGGTGTAGCCTATTAGAGGCATAGTGTAGGATAAACTTGAACACCTATGTAATAGTTTCAAGAAATAATAAAACCTTTGTTTTCTTATCTGATGTGTTGAATGATTGTGTGATTTTCTTGCATGGTGACCTGGATAAACTGCGAGACAATACTTGGGATGATTATGAGTAGGTGTGAAAGGTAGTAGAGGCCTATACTACCGGAAGCATATGCACTTAAATTTCATATAACCTTAGCGTATGCACTTAACAAATATTGACCTACTTGATAGAGACATTTTTATGTTCCCAGATAAGTGATTATAGTAACAAAAAAATACACCTATAGTATTTTAAACTTATGTTTTGTTCAAGTGCTTTCATTGTGGTAGTGTTGGTAAGTTTTTAGACTTGTTGTCACATCACAACCATTCTAGGGCATATGCTACTCACTCCTCGGACCAGCATAGTTGATCAGGCTATGCCATTCCCAGAACTGACCATACATCCCCGAGCTTACTTGTTATATTCAACAATCACAATACTTTTGTATTTGTCATTATGACACTGATTTTAGTATGAATGTTGTATACTTAGTCAAATACTTTATTATTTAAAAGTATAGACTCTTGGTTAGAGTGTTTTAATCCCAATGTGTTTATAGTTAGTATATATTTTATGGGTTAATATACTAAATTCACTATAAACGATGCTCTGATACCAATCTGTCACACCCCAAAACCAAGAACAGCGGAAACGTTCTGGGGTGGAGGACATCATGTACAGTATCACAACACAGTATAATAGTAAACAAGTAAACAACACCATCCATTACATTAAATAGAAAATTTTAATACAAGTGTGTTCTGTAGTATATAAGACACCAAAACATAAATCAAAATATAATATGAGTCTTGAATGCGCTCCATCTTCCCAAAAGTTATCATCGGTACCTATCTACTGATGACCTGAGAATACAAGTTATTTTGAAAGAGTTATCAGCATTAAAGCTGGTGAGTTCATAAGTATTTACTGTTTATGTTTGTATCTAAATGTTTGAACCATTGTTTGAAGTACGAGTTTGTAAACGTTTGTAGTAAAAGTATGTGAATGTTTTTAAGTGTTTGTAAAAGTTTGTAACCCATAGAAAATCCTATATTTTCTACTAAAAGTAGCCTTCTACCAAGGCACAACTATTTTGTATGTTTGTTTCTTGTAAAAGTGTTGTATTTTAGGAACTACTGTTGTACTATCTACCTTAAACCGGATTTATATCAAGGTATTATGTGATTAATTATACCATACTATCGACTGGAAAACATGACAATGTAAGTCGTCAAAAGGTATGACATTTGGCACCTGAAGATCTGCACGTCCCGTTGTAGCTAATAGAAAGATGTAGGATAGTCAATCCAATATAGATCAATACGCAAACTCACGCTCTCCCTCCAGGAGATTCTGGTTACAACTCGGGGGATGACAATGAAGGCATGCTCCAATATAGTGGATCAAATTTATGTTAAAGTATACTTGTATATGTAATGCGTTGTTTCTCATCATAGTATTGTTGTATATGTTCTCATCCTAGTATAGTTGTATATGTTCTCATTCTAGTATAGTTTTATATGTTCTTATAGTAATAAGTAATGACTTATGAATGAACTGACTCTTGTATGCTTCATTGGACTAGAAGTAGTAAGTAGTATAACTCTAAACTATACCTATTATAGTTTATTAGTAAACTTGTTTGTATGACTGAATATACTGAACTGAGATAAAAGTCTTTATATCTATAGATATATACATAATATGTAACTAAGGATTCAACGACACTCAGACAAACAACCGGGTACTTTAAGACCACAACTAAACAAGGACAGGAAGTAAAGTGGGTTATGTCTCCTAAGTCCTTCAAACCTTATTTATATAACTATATATGTAGTAGACATGGTTTTAACAATATATAAGTTTGAAAACTATAAAAGAAAGGTTAATTTACAAAAGTGAATTTGATAAAGAGTTTAACATGTACAATAGTTTGATAAACAGTTTGAAGTCATTTGATTGGTAAAACATTTTAAAGTATGATAAATCCATTCGTATGCTAGTTATTAATCACATGTGATTGATCTAATAACTAACATGGTTCAACTTGTATTCCCCCCCCCCCCCCATAAAGCATTTAAAAACATTTAAAAACATTTAAAAGCATTTCAAAGGTTGATTAAGGGGTATGAACTTCCTTCGGGACTGAAGTATGAAAACCCGGGGCTTCAGGAAGGCTTATCGAGGTAATCACGCAGAGTAACGATGCTTAGATGGAAAGAGATGAGCACCAAACCCGGCACCCTTAAACTTCTTTTTATAGGGGCTGATTTGGGATCTCACGTCGTGAGTTTTGGATTGCTCACGTCGTGAGGCTTGGTCAGCATGATGCTCTTCAACGAGTTGACGTGTCTGACACTCTGGAACCCATCAGTCACAAGCTCACATCGTGAGCATGGTTCCTGCACGTCGTGAGGTTGAGTCAGCCTCGGGTTTTGTGTCCCGAACTTGTAAAGTCCATAACTTTCATGTACGAGCTCCAATTTCAATGTTCTTTATATGCACGCGTAGGTGTGAAAAGGCTCTACAACTCTCGTTTAGACTCTGTCGGCTAATTTTGATTTTATTTTTATTATATTATTTTTAACAGGCCGGGCCTGGAAAAGTCCGTTTAAATCCCATAACTCCTTCATCTGACGTCTATTTTCGTCAGACTTTTACTGTTGTACTCCTATTTTCGGAGTTTTCAACTTTCATTTAGGTTGTGTCGGCTAAAGACAGCTCGATCTCTATTTCGAGTTATTAGTTGTCTACTGCTAGGTCAGAAACTTCAAAAATTCATAACTTCCTCATATAAAGTCTGATTTGGGCGTTCTTTTTATTTGTTTTTGCGGTTTAATTGTTGGATTAATGTCTAAGTCCATAACTATAATTGGTAACACTTGACCTGACCTGGCATGGTACATTTGGGTTGCATGGCATCAGGACAATTAGATAGACAAGATGAGGAAAAAGGATACTAGTGATTTATATTAATATGTTATAAGTTCTAATATATTAATATATACTCATATTATTTAATTAGTATTGATCAAGAATTAATTTATAAATAATTAAGTGAGCAAAAAGGAACTAATCAAATGTGGACTCTTAGATATATATATATATATATATATATATATATATATATATATATATATATATATATATATATATATATATATATATACACGTGTATGTGTGTGTGTGATGGGCCAAGTTCATTTAGGTTGGGCTAAGCTTTCATGGATTGTCCATGGAGTGTTTAACCCATGGTTCATATGAAATGAAGGGTCATGGGTTTAACCCTAATCACCACACTATATAAAGATGTCCTTGGTTGGTGAAGTTGGCACTAGATTGTGTACAAAAAAAAGGGAAAGGTCGATTTCACTAGAGAGAACCAAAGTATCTTTATTCTCAAGGTTATTCCAAGTGTTCATGGTGTTGTGTGAACCATTTGAGGTGTCACACTTGGGGCACTAGGCACTCAAGCTTCATGAAAACAATTTACATCAACAAGGTACGTCTTCTAACTTGTTTTATTACCCACGTATCAAAGATTTTATGCTAGATAGGGTAATACCTTGGAATATTCATATTTGCATGTATAATAGAGAAAACATAGATCCAAGGTATTTAGGGTTGCATACTTGCATATACACCATAGGAGTGTTAGAATGCTAAAAATCCAACAGTGGTATCGGAGCCATGGGTTGTTTTCTGTTATATTGATGAAAATGTTTTATTTTCAAAGTTTGAAAAAAAACATGACGTTTGTCAAATTTTAAGATAATTACTTATTTTTGTGAAAAACTCATTATTTGTAAAATTTGAATCATTTGCTATATGAGTTAAATTGGGTCAAATTTAATAAAAGATAAAATGATATGATTATTTTATTAGTTTTAAAGATTTGATCCAAAGAGTTTTTTTGAAACCTCCATAAGTTATGGATGTGAAAAGGTTTTAAAAAATTGATTCAAAGTTGTTTTATGGAGTTACAAAAATTGGTGTTAATGTTTTAAAGAATTCCATAACTTGTTCTTAAGTTGTGGAAGATGAAAAGTTTCATCATTAAACAAACATTAAACTCCATAAGTTATGGAATCCAAAAGTTTTTAATCTTATAAGTTGATTTAGATTAATAGAAAATTATGTGATAATTTGTTTTCAATCCATTTTAATCTAAGGTTTGACTCTAAAATGTGTTTTTGTAACTTGTCCTCAAGTTACATGAAAAGTCACATTTAAATTTCTTAAAACTCATAAAATTTGTCATAGGTTACAAAATGAAGATTCTTGTCCTCATTAAATGTTTTTATGACTCCATAACTTGTCCTCAAGTTATGGAGGTTCAAGAGTCTCTTCATTAAATAATAATAAAAATGTGTAACCTTAATTAAATCCATAAGTTATCAATAAGGAAGAGTCACATTCTTTAATGGTTTGAAGTCTTCCATAACTTATCCTCAAGTTATGAAACTTGAAAAGTTTTTTAGTTAAAACTACTTTAAACCAGTGTTGTAAAAATCGGTCTAGGCGGACGATTAATCGGGGATTAATCGCTAGGTGGTCTTCAACCGAATAGGATTAAGGCTAATCGGTTAGCTTAATCGGTTTTGGTCAAATGGGGTCAAAGTCGGAGCTAGACGGTTCTAATCGGTCCTAGGCGGGTCCTAATCGGTCCTAGGCGGCCTAATCGGCTAAATTACAATTTTTCAAATTTTTAAATATTAAACCAAAATTTTCAAATTTTCAAAAGTTCATAGTGTTTTAATGTTCAACTAATATATATAAAAAAAAATTAAACAAACTTAATGCTTTTCGTCAAAATTTTCAAAATTTATATGTTTTCAAATATACAAATACCCGAATTTACTTATTTTCTTACGATATATTATAATTTGAATAACATTTTTTATTAATTGGATGATAAATTTTTGTGTTTGTTAAACTTATTATTAAACTTTTATACTTATTTATTTATATTCTTAAGAATAAAGTTAGATATGTAAATTTTTGAATAATTTTCTTAATAATTAATGGTCCCCGATTAATCCTCCGATTAATCCCCGCCTAGTCGATTAATCCCTAGACTACACTCCACCGACTAGCTGACGTCTAACGTTTTCTACAACCTTGCTTTAAACACATAAGTTATGGAATTAATTAGTTCTGAATAGTTCAAAACTTGCCCTCAAGTTTTGGAATTTATAAAGTTTTCTTCGTGAATACTTGAATTACAATTTAAGCCCTTAGAATTTTAAAAGTTAAAATTCAACACTTATACTTTATAATATTATAAGTTAACAATATTATATATATATATATATATATATATATATATATATATATATATATATATATATATATATATATATGTATGTATGTATAAGAGTAAAGTCGTCTTACCATTAGTAGGCCTCATTCACGAAGCCGGTTTATAAGGGGGGTATAAGGTCACTGCCTATAAAATGATAGTTTAATAGGTGTCCACTCTCACGCACCACTTCCTTGACTAGTGGAGGGTCGTTAGCCGAATAGGTAGGACAAGGACTATAATTATCCCTTCATTAAAGTATTAATGATAAATACTAAGTAACTAAACACTTAGTAATACCCAATCTTAGTTACTTTGGAAAATGTGAATTTGGTGCTAATCCATGAAATTACACTTTGCACTTTATTTAAGTCCGTTAATGGAGCATGTGTGCTTAACCGGCACACTAACTCGTATTTAACAAGGTAGGCAAAGGGTAACTTAATGTTTATCATAGTATCGGTGGAGCGCGTGTGGTTAACCGGCACATCGGTTGAGGGGTAAAAAATAAGGGTACCAAATATATTTGCATGGTTATTTATACCTTGTTTTGTTATCCTCGGCATCCCAGTCACCAAAAATGAAGGGCACACTTGAGATTGAAACATGCCATTGAAAAGTTCAATGAATCTCAAAAGAATGTAGGAGTTTCAAAACCAATTAAAACCTAATAATACATTTCGTTTATCTTGGTGGAAATTGGTGAATCGTCATTCAACTACCTTCAAATATTTTATAGCTTGGATTACGGCATCCCTCTTTCAAGTTATAAAATAGTTTGTTGGGTCCTAGCCTTAATATTTCATATTGGGTGTTATATTAAGGACTTTAGATCAACTATCTTGAATATCTCCCAAAAGATGTCTAATTCAGATATCAATGATCTTCCCAAATCTCTTGGAACTTCACTTCCTCCATCTCATCCAATTATTTTCCCTAACCCACAAGTTCTTGAAAAGTTTAAGGTCACTCAAGCCCTATTGGCAAGCAAAGTCTATGTGTTCTCACATCTTGGAGATGAAGTCACATATTGACAAGTCGGGAGAGTTGGGTGTCAAAGTCTTAAGAAAGTTGGATGTTCAATCACTTTCTAAGTCACATAATGATTTACCTTTGGGACTACTATCAAATAGACTACGACATGACCCTAAATGATCTTATCTATTTTCTTGGTACGGGTGAATCAACAATGATTTGGAGCTTTGGTAAAAGCATTGACAATGGTTGCATTAGATACCCAGTAAAAGCATTCTCTTCCCAATTGAATGGGATTGGACATAGTCAAATAGGTTGACCAAATGGTAAAGAGAAAGGCTAATTCTGAGATTATCCCATGTACCATTCCCAAAGCTACCAAATTTACTTGAAAGATCATACGGCTGGTAAAGTCAATAAAGTTGACTCTACTACAGGTAAAGTCCAATATCTAACTTGATTAAGTTTCTATTCTGAGATTCTTATTACGTGATGTGACTGGGTCATATGTTGATGTTTTAAGAATCAAAAGAAGGTGAAGAAATTAAAGGAAGAGTATGTTAAATCTGATCGTGAAGATGGATTTCTATCGCTTGATTGAAGATCAGATTCTTGAGCTACTTCTTAGGAGTTATGATATATTGCTTAGGAATAGATAACAACAAAGTTTTCATGTGCTTTTGCACTGTAAGGATAGTTTTTCCACAATTTTTTTAAAATAAAAGGGAAAATTTTGATTTTATTTTAAAATATCATTACTGGCATTTGTGAAAATTTTGTTACTTATATGATTCCATTAATAGCAAGAGTGGAAATATTAATTTGATTCTTTCATTTGTGGTAGTGTTTAATTTTACCAAATAATGAAAGATTCTCATCACCCAAGTTTCAGTTGGATAGAAACTTGGAATCATGCAAGTTGTATAGAGTGATGAATGAGAACTTTCAAGCATTGGAAAATTAAGACTAACTACTTGTTCGCATGGATGTGTGAATCAAGTAAAGGACTAAGGGATCGAGTACACATTCTTGTGCACTGGTCAAGTCCACCACAAAATATCGATAAGACTATTCGTCATAATTTACTAAAGCTCAGTAAATATGGTTATACTTACAAGCTTAAGTGTAATTCTGAGACATTGGAAAAGGTTCCAATGTATGGCAGAGCGAATAAGAAGAATCAACTTAGGCAGAAAGATAAAAGTTTCTCAAATCTGAAAAGATGGGAGAGTACTTTAGCATCATGTTTTGTGATCATCTTAATGATTTAAAAATCATGTAACAATTAGTCCTCTAAAGTCATATTAGTGTATTCTTATGACTAAGAAGAGGAATCTTGAATTGTTGAAATGATTAAATCAAGAAAATGAGTCATGCTTCGTTCCAAAAACAATTCACAGAGTTATACTCCAAGATTGTAACTTGAGTGACACATCTTAAATAAGGTTTATTAACACTAGTCAAATGTAAGAGTAAAAGGTTTTCTACTCTTGTACATTTGAAATTGGTAAGTTGTGATGCTTTGGATAAACAAAGTCCAACAATGGCCAATTGTGTGAAGTGTTTGTCTTAACTAGAATCCACACTATCTCTTGAATATCTGACAAGAAAGTCTTATATTTCAAGAGGACAATGGGAGTCTAAAAGGATCCTGAAAGTGTTTCAAGAAGTATTTAAGAAGAAAAACCAGTATTTCATCACTAGCACACAACTAGAGGTTTATAACCTATCGTGTTGACATTTCTGTGCCCACTCCAGTTAAGTTGGCTATACATTTGAGTTCTACAAGTTCTCAATTGTTTGGATAACTACTTGGAAGCAATGGCAGGCCCTTGAGCTGCCAGGTGGCAAGAAATTAAGATTGAGTTCAGTCCATATGTGTTTGGATTTGTCATTATCCTTGTCTTGTGATTATGGTTTTGACAAAATCATGTGCATAAGAACACATACACCATAAAATCTAAGGGTCATAAGGTTTCTCTCCGATTCATGAAAATGATGGTGAGGAAACACTTCCACCAAGTAGATGTGAAGCAGATAGCAAAGGTCTAAACAATTGAGACTATGATTACGACATCCCTTTTCATAGTTCTGGAATTGTTTAGACACACCTATGAGCTATCTAAGAGAGGTGTATGATTTTGATAAAGTCTTATCAAAGCAATCTAGTATCAGAAATCCGAACTTTGGTCGAAAAGTCAATAAAGTATTGACTTCTAGAAGTCCAGCTAATTTCTGGATACATGTCAAAGCTAGTAGGAGCATAAGTGTTATACTAATAATCATCATGTTAGTGGGACCATGATAATTATGATAAAGGTTTCAAGTTAGCAATGTTAATTATAAAAAACAAAAGTTTCAATTCGTGAAGTTGCAAGGGTCGAAAAGTTGTTTTGCTATAACTAAGGGAGAGGAAATTATACTTCATTTCAATTCTAAAAGCTTAGATTAAGGTTTTAATCATCTTTAGTCAATGATATATATATATATATATATATGAATTTTTTGTTGGAATGGCTCAACATAAGGAAATTCTATATATGGGTCTATTATTTGCGTTCTAAAATTCGATTATGATTACGGCATCCCTCTTTATAATCTGAATTATAAGAACTTGGAAAATAGAAATATTGTAGCAAAAGGACTGGTCCAATATCATGTCTTTATGTGAGACGTCATGAATTGTGTCCCATATGCTTCGGAGATAGGATCGATTGAATGTGTTATAATATTTATCATTTCTAAATTTTTCCAAATGCTTAGGGCATTAAGAGGGAAAAGGTCTAGAATTGGATATGACTAAAGTGATTAAGCAATGGTTGAGGCCAATCTAAGGTTTACCAAAGATTGGTTGCTTAGGGATAGTTGGAAGTATAATGTTAATTTTGGAAGGACCATATTGACATATTCTAAATAGAGGCAACTCTTGTTCAAAAATGATAGTCAAAATGGGAATATGGAGTTCTCTCCGTAGATAGAAGCAATCTGTGTAAGATTAGAAAAACTTAGTGCAAGAAGTATGTTCAAAGCAATGCATACTTTGAACATAAGGATTTGTGTCTATGGAGTAGGTCTTCATTGGAATACCCTGTAATGGTTGTTGACAAGTCTTTGTGACTTTGTACACATTCATTGCAAGAGGGTAGTGTTTTTAAGTTTAAAATGTAATAGATTTCGATTTGGGTGTGTGAAATTAGAATCATTGAAATTATGTTCAATTGGTTTATTTCACAAAGTAAGGATCATAAACAAACATAGAGTGCATAATTGGTGTATGGCAAAGCTATTGTTTAGAAAAACATAGTGTATTTGCTTGGAGGATGGGACAACTAGTGCTTTAATTCAAGAATAAAAAACTGATAGCTGAAACAGTATGTAATGAATAATCTGTAATCATATGGTGATAAATAAAAGGCGTTTTATTTATATTCATAAGTTCCGAGACCATATTGGATTCAATTAATCTTGTGTTTCATTTTGCATGTTTTGACTTCCAGAATAAACTAGGTTATTCTTCCTGAATGACTAAGTTATTCAAACCATCCACAGTCGATCATATGTTGGAAGTAGATATGAATCAAGACTGTCATGGGTTCGCTTGTAGAGGTCTAAGATGTTGGACAAAGTGGTGCTATAACACTCATGAGTGCTCACAAGTTCTAAGTATTGGATTCAACCCATGCTCATTGGAATCACTTCATGGATTTTATCACGAGTGATCATGAGACGATAATATCTTATATTCTTCAAACCTAGAGATATGAGTTGTTGCTATGAGTTAATTATACATTGATTACACGAAAACGCATTGGTAACTCGATTTCATAAAACGTGCCTTTGTGTATGATTTAACAAGTAGTAGAACAAGCCATATGAGTTGAAGTTTATCCATTCCTTTTACCTTCACGATAAAAGCGATATCTGTGGGCCCCTCAATGATTTAATGATGATACATGTGAGTGCTTGGCCAAGCCAGGTCTGATTTGATTTGTTCAATCAGTCAGTCGTCATAAATCGTAAATTGGGAAACAACAAATGGAAAGAGAGAATGATTATAATTCATGTCTCAGTCCATATGATATCTAGAATGGAGGAATATATGATCCCTTATCTAATGGATAAGTCATTGACAAAGCTCAGAGTTCATCGGCAAGGTCAGAGTTCGACATAAGCTTTAAAGAGCTACGATTGCTAGTTGGGGTTTGAAGTCACACTAAATCATAGTTTTAGACTTATCCAAGTGGGAGACTGTTGAATTAATGTCTAAGTCCATAACTATAATTGGTAAGACTTGACCTGACCCGGCATGGTCCATTTGGGTTGCATGGCATCGGGATAATTGGATAGACAAGATGAGGAAAAAGGATACTAGTGATTTATATTAATATATTATAAGTTCTAATATATTAATATATAATCATATTATTTAATTAGTATTGATCAAGAATTAATTTATAATTAATTAAGTGATCAAAAAGGAACTAATTAAATATGGACTCTTAGATATATATATGTGTGATGGGTCGAGTTCATTTAGGTTGGGCTAAGCTTTCATGGATAGTCCATGGAGTGTTTAACCCATGGTTCATATGAAATGAAGGGTCATGGGTTTAACCCTAATCACCACACTATATAAAGATGTCCTTGCTTGGTGAAATTGGCACTAGAGTGTGTACAAAAAAAGGGAAAGGTCGATTTCACTAGAGAGAACCAAAGTATCTTTATTCTCAAAGTTATTCCAAGTGTTCATGGTGTTGTGTGAACCATTTGAGGTGTCACACATGGGGTACTAGGCACTCAAGATTCATGAACACAAGCTACATCAACAAGGTATGTCTTCTAACTTGTTTTATTACCCAAGTATCAAAGATTGTATGTTAGATAGGGTAATACCTTGAAATATTCATATTTGCATGTATAATAGAGAAAACATAGATACAAGGTATTTAAGGTTGCATGTACACTATAGGAGTGTTAGAATGCTAAAAATCCAACATTAATGATATCTACGACTTTCATTTAGATACCTAAGGCTAAGAAGTATTTTATTGAAATATATCATTTTATGCTTAACAGCGCTTTACCGGTAGCGTTATGAATCTTAGATTGGTCATAACTCCTTCGTTATAGCTCGGATTTTAGTGTTTTTTATATTTTTGGAAACCTTATCACGATATCTACCACATAGTGTACCTAAACAGAGCTTTTTGAACATTTCATTTTCGATGATATTCTTATTACTTTACAAAGAGGTTACAAGACTTGACTTTAGTCATTACTTTGACCTGAAATAAGGGGTTGTCACAAAACCCAAAAAGGGACCATACACATAATTCGAACCAAGAGACCCAATTCCATCCTACCCAGCTCACATAGAACATCCTCCTGCATATACTTAAGAAACCCATAATCTCATCCGAAAAGAAAAGAAACATCATAAATAATCGAAAGGCCAGCTTAATCAAAACAAAAAAACATACTAATGAACGGTAAAACAAGACCTTGTACTTGGTTGAGATTGAATGGATTCCTTCACTACACCACTAAGGATAAACATACTTAAAGACCGAAGGAATCATAGAATATACTAGTCTTGATGACCAATTGGCCCGATCACTGAATCCCGGCTGACACATCTAAACCTTTGAGGGAAACTCCGCTGGATGACGAACCCCACGGCCAATGGTTAAGGACAAACTATCGCTCAAACCAGAAAATCAAGACCAACATGAAACTGAATACACCCGCCTCTAGAGAAGATCCATCGATCAATATCTGCCTAACTAATCTGATAACATATATCCGAACAGTGAACATACATTTTCCTTAATGATTGCCACTCAGCTTGAGAATCCCAATTCTCCCCCACTTAGAATTCAAACCACCGCCCACTGGTGGTTGAAACCAAAACGTAACCCAAGCAGCCTAACCAGGTGCAACCATACTTGACCATGGAATGAATAACCTACACAGAAAAGTCCTCCAAATATGGACCGAATAAAGCCCAAGAGAAACCTGAATTCAAGCTGAAAACCTCTGAAATCCCCACTTGTAACCACTTACAAAGCATAAGTAGCTACTGATCCACAATCCAAACATACCTTCCTTGCTTGCAATACCAACCAATCCGGCACCCGTCCTTCCCACTTCTCTAGAATATGGAACCGTGGTTTCATCACAGGATACTCATGCCACATTGATCCACCTACACATATAGGCACTGACATACTATCGCCAACCACTACGACTAATGACCTCGAGCTGAAGACACTACCTGACCGTGGAGTTCACAAGCCTGCTCACTCCTTTGAACTCAGAAAACTAGAAGGCTACAACCCTTTCCATGGATAACGACATTCCAATCCATCACTCATCCATTCCACTTCTAGTTGTAAAACCCAAGCCGATCATAATCATTATTCCCTTCCTAATTCTCGTGACTCGCATTCCCTGCCTCGAGCAAAACCCCTAAGCCTCAAACCAAGACTCACTAGGCTTGCACCAAACAACCCAAATTGATAATGCCATTGGGCCCATAACACATAATAGGCCTATCCCTATGACTAAGTAACCACAACCAAAAGATTGACAGGAACCGACCCACTGTCGCGAACCATGGTATCTAACCATGTTATCTACCCTAACCATCGTTTAGAATCACCGAGACTTTCCTTGATTGAAGTATGGATCTTGTGCTTCCAGTAGTACCGGCCTAATAATACCTTCCACACCTATCCATACTCTCCTCAAGAATCATCTCGGGTCCTCTAAGTCCTAGTCACAAAATACTCCTAAAACCTGCTCAACAACGAAAAAACTGCACTATAATACTCCATAGGCTATCCTAGGCTTCCACACTCCTCTACTATCAGCTGCTGAAGAACTCCTTATAATGTCAATTAGCTATTCCATGAATACAATCACACACAACAAAGCTCAAATAAACCTTCGAGTAACATACTCATCCCTACAACAGTTGGACTCAAACGAGAGTTAGGAAATAGAGTCAAATTCGTCACTCTGAGATTATCCAACCTTATTTACATGTGACTTGACATATTCACCCAATAGCTAACTCACATTACTCATGAGTTCCACAAAGCACAAAGCAAGCAACATTCATGTAGAGGAGCCGACTGACATAAAAATACAATAAAATCAGACAGATCCTCATACGAAATCCTCGATCTTCAACTCCCTATACCATGGGTACACCTTCACCTAATCTCACTCTCCCCAAAGTGGCTAGTTATTCCTTGTGCTGATCCACTAGACACTGCACCCACTCATGAAACTCCCACCAACCCTGCAACACTCGTGTATACTAGCCATACATAATGTTGGACCCTATAGACAGTCAAATACCTTATCCTACCCTAATCCCTTCATCAAACAAGAATAGGAAATAAGGCCAAACCAAACATTCTCAGGCTATAGAATCTTAATTATCTACAACTATGATGCATATACTAAGCAACTACAGTAATGATGTCAATTTCATATAAAGAAGAATCCTAGGCTATCATGCATCATATAATCAAGCAATTTTATAATGCAATTCCTGAAGATCCCTAGCCTATCACTAGCATGCTATTTTAACATATCATAATATCAAATAACTATATGATATTTTGGGGTCTACCTACTAGCTCCGACTGATCGTACACACTGCATCCTCCTTAAGTATTTTGAAAACCATTTGAAAATCATTTCGAAAATCATTTTCCTTAGTTTGAGACTGGAATCACATGAGGGTTCCTCCAATTCACTCAAACCAAGGCTCTAATACCAACTTGTAACATCCATAAAATTTCATAAAATGTAAACTTTTCAAAACAACCCTTTTTCTATAGAAGTGTTTACAAAAACTATTGTTTCCAAAACATTATTTAAAAATCAGAATCTGGTTCAACATAGTTTTCAATACATTCAGATAATTAGAGTTTCCGAGAAATCATAAGTCCAAAAACGTGAGGATGTGTACAGTCATGCTATCACCTTGACATGATCCACTGAAGTACCTGAAACCATAAACCAAAGCTAAAAGCATAAAGCTTAGTGAGTTCCTAGAAAGTACCAACACCCAACTAGATAACATATACAAATAATAGCATACATACAGGGCCTTCAACATGACTGGAACCCCCTGCTGGCCTACAGTCCATCTGGTACGCCACAAAGCCTTTACTCTTACTAGAACGCCCCACCTACTTACAGCCTGTCTGGTACACTTACAGAACCTTCAACATGTCTGGACTACCTCACCAGGCCTTCAGCTTGTCTGGACCATCCTCCGAGCCTTTGTCCTAACTAGTACGCGTTAATGGCCTTCAGTTTATCTGGGACGCCCTGGGTTTGTTGGCCTTCAGCACATATCAGGTCCGCCTCAACCCAACTGCACATAACATGTCGACATATATATATATATATATATATATATATATATATATATATATATATATCAATTAAACATATAATCAGTTAATAGAAAAACGAGCAGATCTTATGGATCACTAAGCATAGCAACATTCTATCTACAAGGATACCAATTTAACAGATCGGAACAACATAGCAATATCTATCTACCAGGATACCGATCTAACAGATCATAACATGATACAAGCATACGATAAACCAGGATAACAATCCAAATTGTCAGCCTTAGTGCCTTCGACCGATAAATAAATTCATTAAAATTCACCTCACAAGCAACACTGACTGATAAAATCCAACTCTCAAATCTCAGCTCCTGATTCAAATGACTACAATCACCATGTGACCATTTCCATCAAAATTCTGAAATACCCAAAATGCCCTCAAAAGTCAAAATTGGTCAACCATGGTAAAAGTCCAAGTCAACAGTCAAGGTCAACAACCCATATTGACCCAACTCATCGAGTGCACTTATCAACCCATCGAGTTCCTTTAGTATTCATAAATTCAATAAAAAACCCCAGCCAACTCGCCGAGTTGGTAGGAAAACCCGCCAAGTTTTACCCTCTTTCATATTCAGTCCTTTTTCATCAATTCATCCGTTTCGATATGTATATCTAGCACCCAAGAGTTAGAAATCTACGTAAAGTTGCCAACTTTACATTTCATGCATGCCCCAAAGAGGCTCTAAATCTTAAGGAAAGCTTAATAAGGGATCTGAAGCATGAAAGAGGTCTAGAACTCAATTAAGTTTGCAACTGGAAGCCAAAAGAGGCCATCAAACATCCAGATCGAAAGTGATAACTCAATGAAATGCTCAACCCCATGAACCCTTCCAAAAATAAGTCAAATATGACAATAAGCTTCAAAGGAAGAGATCTAAGCAATAGATGAGCAAGTTTTCGACTTTATACCCTAAAAGAGTAGCTAAACTCAAGGAGATTCTGGATCTATAGCTGTCCCTTCAAGCTAGACACCACCAACTTCAAGCCCTTATGAAAAATGAGGCCAAAGTAGCAACTTTTAAACCCACACACTCAACTTGGGGTAAGATTCACGATTTCTAGGGTTTCAGGATAGATGAGGAGATTAGGGAGGCCATCAATGGGAATTAAGGTGTTTAAATAGGGTGAAACACCCTAAAAACTAGGTTTTTCATATTCAGCAACCAACTCGTTGTGTTTTCCTCTCCAACTCGTCGAGTTGGTCCAAAAAGATCTGTAGCCCCAAAAACATTCAACACGTCGAATTGAGGCCATCAACTCGACAAGTTCCAATAAAAATATTCCTTTTTCATAAAAATTCTCGTACCTGGGAATCGTGATGTTACACGATGATGTACAACTTTCGTTAAGGTCTCATCGTCTAATTCTTACTTTAACAGAAATTAATATTTAGACCGGTTTAGACTCCTAAAGTCCGTGCGAAATTCAAAACTTATTCATACAAACTCCATTATAGACTTTATTTTTATTGATGGGTTCATATTCATGAGATCTCCAATTCTCCTTTAGATTGTTACAGCTAACAATCAACTGATTAAAATTTTGATTTCTATGCCCACACTGCCGTGTTGAAACTTCAAAAATTCATAATTTCCTCTCACGAAGTCAAATTTGGGCATTCTTTTTGTTCACCCTATCAGTTTAATGACTACTAGTACTCTCGTTTAGAACTCTTAGGCTAAAAGGTGATTTTATCACAAATTCACTTTTTACGATACGCAAGGTCATGCCGATTTAATCACAAAACTTCGAAGAAACATAACTTCTTCGTGCGAAGTTGGATTTTAGAATCCTTTATACGTGCGGAATCCTATTCACACATACTATAACTTGGTTTAGATTACTTATCTTGAATAATCTTCTATAAAAATGTCATTTTTATAACCTATTCTATTTTAATTGGCTAGCCCGAATCTGCGGGCGTTACAACATTAGGGTTATTGTGGTGGGTAATAAAACCTAACCATTAAATTTTGAGGTAATAGTCTTGGGTTGTATCACATATTGGGATTTGGCTTCCAACTCAAATTGTATGTGTTTTGATAATCGTATGGCTTATTATAGTGGCTTTGAAATTCTCTCATGGTATTTACATGTTCCACATCTTCTTAGAGAATATGACACATAATCGTACGATGTCCCATTGTTTCATAAACTCCACATACCATCACTTTTTAATTTTCTCCAATCGTTAACTATTGAAGAATGAATGTCAAGTCTTTAAGTTGTGGCTTCAGACTTGATGTCACCACTTCATTTACTTTTCCATGCGTGTCCCTCTTCCTATCTTAGAAGGGGCCAAAGTGTTGGGAATTAGCAGTTATGTGATGTTGAAGAGTTGTCTTGTTTGTTGTGGATTTTTAATAAAGACATCTCCACCACTAGAAGCATCAACAAGTCTTTTCTATATTGGCAATAAACCCTCATAGAAGTGTTGTATGAGAAGTTATTTCGGTATTCAGTGTTGGGGGAAACTCAAACAAAGCTATTGAACCTTTACCAATAATCATGGAATGTATCATTTTGACCTTGGTGGATTCCATAAATTTCATTTCTAAGACTTAAGACTCGTGAAGCGAGATAAAACATATCGAGGAAAGCTCTTGTTATATCGGTCCATGAACTTATCAACCGTGGTGGAAGATAAAATAGCCAACCTTTTTCTTTATCGTCCAAGGAAAAGAGGAATGCTCTTAACTTGATTTTCTCATCGGTTGACCCTTGATAACTTCATACTAGTGCAAATGATATGAAACATCTTCAAGTGCTTGTGAGGGTCTTTATTTTCCAATCAACAATAGGTTGGAAGGTGATAGACTATGATTGAGTGACATTAGTTTACATCAATTGTATCAAATTTCTCTTGGTGGCTTCTTCTCCTTTTGCCATTGGAATTTGGTTTATGATGGGTGGATTTGGTTGTATGGGATTGCTTGGAATTAAATCTGCAGGTGGTGTTTCAAGAATTTTTCGGCAAGGATCAGGACTAGAATCGAGTTCTATTTCGGTTTCGATGTCATTAGAGAAAGTGGTTCCAACCTCCGAATCCATGTTAGGTTTACAATTTTGAGCATGTTTTATTCTTTTTTCCTTTGCCAGAAGCCTTGCTTCTTTTTCAATTTCTGGATTGTAGATTAAAGTAGCTATACGATGAGATTTGGGCATTGAGAAACAAATTGATTAAAAATAAACCAATCCACGAAAACAACGCCAAAATTTGGTGGTTGTCGAGACTAACAAATATAAACACCCTAATTATTAACCAATAAAGTAGTGTATAGGGGTAAGGAGATCGAATCCACGAGAATCGGTTCATTTTTATAATTCTATGATAATCTTGTTGTACAAACACTTATGAAATGACAATAAAAATAAAATGGGGGTTTAATGTTTAGAGGTTTTAAAATAACTAAGTTACACTAAGATTTGGAAAATGTAAATAAACAAATAGAAGATTTGATTTTTAAATCGATAAGAGGGATATCGATGATATTGGACTTTTATTACTTGAAGATTTGGTTAAATAGTCATTAGAATACCAACGTGCAATACTTGTGTTTACAATTTAACCTGGCTATAGCAATTTTTAAGCATAACTTGTCTAAACTCTTCTTTTATATTAAAATAGCTAGAGAAGCTCATAAAATATTTCCTAAATAAAACTCACAAAACTAATGAAGCATGTAACTTTGTGAAATCAATTAGCATTAGGTTTTAAGAGTCACCAAATCCAAAGATTCATACATTGCTTTCATTACCACTATGGAGAAAATATTTCCTTAGTCTAACTGAAACGAAAACAAACATTTAAACTAATTGTAGCTTGTGAAATTGAAGAACCATTACATAGTCAAGAATTTAACCAACAAACATAACATTCACATATAAATAATCATGACTAAAGATACATAAACATGAAGGAAGTTTTGATAGAAAATATAATCCAAAATCTTCAACACAAGTTCATGGTGTTCTTCAAAATAACCAAAATTTCCAAATAGTTACATCCAAGTTAACCACAAATTGTTTAGCCTATCATGGCTAAACACATGAAAACAATATGAAAGTTAGAAATACCAAGCATTCCATAAGTTAAAAGGTGAAAATCCACAAATCTTCAAATGTTCTTGAGAGAAAATAAATTTCTTTTCTTCTAAGAGTTCCTCCCTTTTTTCTTAAAAATTACAGTCAAATATGGCTCAAAATCATATCTGAAAAGCAACTAAAAAGGATCCTACTAAACTTCCCAAAGTATACGTAAAAGGCTAAAATCTAGATCCTTCAAAACAACTCCCAAGCGGACCATTTGGGCCATTCACACGAATTGCATGAGTATCGCTGAATGGACCATTTGGCCTAATTAAATTGTCTTCTCCCTCCAAAGCTCTTGATTATCATTCAGTGCAAAATGCAAGTCTTTAGTAGCCCATAATTGCTTCCAAGCTCTTCCAAATTAGCCCATAACATCCATAGATCATCCAAAGCTTCAATTGTCTTCAAATCATCATCATTCATTATCCAATATTAAGCCCACGTTGTTCCTTCACATGTTGATAATAGGCCTAATTGTGTCACTTCAAGCCCACAGATAAAACACAAGTCTCCAGCTTCAAGGTTCCACATTCCCGATACAGATGAAAAATAATGCTCAAATCTGCTATAATGCTCAAAAAACTAGAAAGTACCTGATACAGATGAAAAATAATAAAAAGACAAAACATGCATGAAGACTATCTAAAATGGGATGAAATGAGATAAAATAAACTAGGAAAACAAGTAAATAAAATGAAACTATCACTTCAGAAAACAAGGAATAAAGCTCAAAATTCTCTAATGGAGGTTAAAGGTTGGGAGAAGGGACATTTCATGAGATGGGGGATGCCAAATGAGGAAAGCCCTAGGACCAAGTGTCTTTAAATAAGGCCCAAAGGCTGAGAATTATTGTTTCATTAAATAGTATGGGTGTGTCACGTACTTACTCAAGCGTGTAGCATCGAGCACATGTCCAGCGCATGGTGCCAAGCCATAGACACATCGCACTCCAATCCAAAACCCCAACACTTGAATAATTTAGAGTATGTACAGGTAATCATTGTTACAGTCTCTACTAAATAGGTTGACATGTTGGTGAATATTAAGAAGCCAAATAATTGATTGTGTGGCACATTTAACCAATTTCTTTAGTTGAATAGACTAAAATAACATGCCAATATCGATTTTAACACTCAGTAAATTAAAAAAAAAACATAAAAGAACCTAAGGGACTAATTAAAAACCAATTCGGAAACGTTTGTCGTGTCTCGGTGAAATTATCCCTTTTTGACAAATCAACATTTTAATATTTTAACCTTTTTTCTTTATATTTAATTTAAGTTTCTTAGTATGATTTTCTATCGTTTCATCTATATATCATATCATGTCATATCATATCATCATATCATATTATATTATAAAGTAAGCATTTTTTTCTTTCACCACATTCATTTGAAAGTACTATGCATTTTTCCTTTCACGACATTCATTTGAAACTCTCATGATTTTTCAGTTTCTTTCAAATAATGATTATAAGTTGGTTAATAAGATTAAATAAATATCAAATTTAAAGTGTAATCATATATAAACTAAATTTCAATATTAAAAGAATATCTTTACTTTTACATATAAAGTTATGTTTTTTTTTTTAACTTTTTACATATTATACTTGTTTTATTAGTTTTAATATATTGTTGGATGTAAACCATTATCATTTTAAAACTACAACTTCTTAACAATTTATATAAAATATTTAAATTATAAACTTAAGTATAACATTATAGGACCAATTTAAATATAAATTTTAGTTTAACTTAAACAACTCAAATAATATTTTATAAATAGTTAAAAGTGATAAATTGTAGTGTCTTTCTAATAATGATTATAATTTGGTTAATAAGGTTAAACAAATATCAAACCTAAAGTGTAATTATAAATAAACTAAATTACAATATAAAAATAATATTTTTGCTTCTACTTATAAAGTTATGTCTTTAACATTTAACATATTATACTTAATTATTAGATTTAATATGTTGTTGTTTGTAAACCATCATCAATTTAAAGATACAACTTTGGAACAGTTTGAACAAAATACTTAAACTGTTAATTTAAATATAACATTACAGTGTCAACTTAAATATAAATTTCAGTCCACTTAAAAGACTCAATGAATATTTTGTGAATAATTCAAAGTGATAAATTATAATGCTTAATGCAAAAACTAAATTATAATATCAATTTAAATAAAATATTTCCTAAAGACATTTGTATAATCATTAAAAGTTTTCAAATAAATAGCTAAAAATAACTTACAATAACAAAAGTTAAAAATAACTCCATATAAATGATTATATTAGTACCTTTAAAATCTAAAAACACTGTTTGATGTTATAAATAATTATAAGAAAAAACATCATAAATGGTCCCTGTGGTTACCCAAAATCTGAAGTTTACTCCCCGTGGTTTAAAAACCTCATAGATGGTCCCTGTGTCTTCAAAACTTTTGATGTTCGGTCCTTTTTGCTAACTCCGTTAAGTTTGTCCGTTAATTGAAGGGTATTTTAGTCATTTCACTACCACAGGGACCATTTATGATGTTTTTTCATATATTTTTTTTAAAAAAGAAAAAATTAAATATAATAAATATACAAAAAAGTTCTCACCTCTCTCTCTCTCTCTCTCTTTTTCTATATATCTCTCTAGACACATACATGCACACAAAGAAACTTACATACTCTGTTCATCATCTTCATATCCTCGCCAATCAGTCCAACATTATCATCGATTTGCTTTGTTGACAACATTGTCTGGAAGTTCGACCCAGATTACAAAACACAAACATCGACCCCGAATACAAAACACAAACAGATCATACAAAAACCCAGATACACATTGAGCTAGGGAGTTCAAAGGTTTAGAATGGAACACATATGAAATTTTTTATTTACAACACCCAAACAGATCATACACAAACCCAGGTTTAGCACCTCTATTTTCGCTCTCTTCTATTCCTTGTCTGCACCCGGTTTCAATTTCAACAATAATCACCAATAATCTAATCAAAAACTCAAAAAAACAAAAACCACAAAACCAGAAGAAAAAAACCAGGTTCTCAAATGTGTTCAAAAGATCAATCAGAACAGTAATAATAAAATATTATGGCTTAGTATCAGTGTACTTGATCCCAATTTTCAGATCGATCCCTTCCGATATTAACTAAATCTTTTCAATAGATTTAAAGTAGTATCAAATCGATTCAGATTAATCCCAACTTTTAGATCGTTCCCTTCCTCCTCAACCTCCTGATTATCTTCTTCTTCAACCTCCTGATTCTCTTATTCTTCCATTGCAAAATACAAACGCATAATAAACGAATATTAGATCATAATTAACAAAATCTATTGACAATCGTGAATCTTGAAAGAGATTATTGATACATGATGTGGAATTGGTTGATCACTTTAGCTCTAATTTCGATAGATGCTGGATTTCATAGATCTAAAGACAACAAGTAAAGTAACTGGGTTTACAAATACAGCTCTTGAAACCCCTTGAACCCAAGAAGAAAACCCCTTGAAACACGATCTCATCTAAAGACGACGTTGATGTCAAACGGTTACCGACGATGGAAAGAGATCGATGATCTTTCCTTCAAGCTGAGAGAGAAAGATTTTTAAGGAGAGGGAGAAGACTGGGAAGAGATTGTGCGTTTCTTATTTTTAGGAAGTGTATGCGTGTGTGTTTTTGAGAGAGAGAGGGGGGAGGGAGAGAGAGATAGAGAGAGGTGAGAACTTTTATATATTTATTATATTTAATTTTTTCATTTTTAAAAAAAATATGAAAAAAATCATAAATGGTCCCTGTGGTAGTGAAATGGCGAAAATACCCTTTAGTTAACGGACAAACTTAACAGAGTTAGCAAAAAGGACCAAACATCAAAAGTTTTGAAAACACAGGGACCATCTATGAGGTTTTTAAACCACGGGGACTAAACTTTAGATTTTGGGTAACCACAGGGACCATTTATGATGTTTTTTTCTAATTATAATGATAGAAATTAAAACGTTAAGAAAATAAATTTCAAAAACTAATTAAAAAAACATAACTATAAATAATATTAAGTCATATATTATATCTAATTTTATTCATGAGTAACTCGCAGGTAGAAATCATTCAAACGGTTATGATTATATAATTATAATAGATGTATATATTATCATATAATTCAAAATAATCAATATATTATATCAATTTAGTATACAAATTATTATAACAAATTTAACGACGACGTTATTGTTATATTTAAAAAACATATATTTGTAAAGATTTCAACTATGAAGGTGTTTCTGCGCAACGCACGAGCATTCGCCAAGTATACTTATAAAGGAAATATTTTTTCTTTCACCATATTAATTTGAAATTTACATAACTTTTCAAATAGGTAATTTAAAATAACATACAATAACAATAGTTAAAAATAATTCTATATAAATGATTATATTGTTACCTTTAAAAATCAAAAAATAATGTTTGAAGATTTAAATAATTATAATCAAAGAAATTAAAACATAAAAAAATAAATTTTAAAAGTTAATTAACAATAACAACAACTATAAATAACATTAAACAATATATTCTATTTAATTTTATTCATGTATAACTCGTAAATAGAAATCATTGAAATGATTGAGATTATACGGTTATAATAAATGTATATTTTATCATATAATTAAAAATAATCAATTATTATTTCAATTTAGTATAGAAGTTATTATATCAAATCTAACAACATTATTTTTATATTTAAAAAAAAAACATATATTTGTAAGAACTTCAACTATATAAGTATTTTTGCGCAACAAGCAGACATTCGTCTAGTTTACTACATAATGTTCCATATATATTTGAATATATATCATAGAGATCATTTGTTTTTATTTGCATAATGATTTAAATTTGTTTCAATCCAACATATATTGGATGTTATATATTTTCGAGCTCAAAGTATATTTTTTTAATCTTGTTTTAATTTTTTTTTTTTCTTTATATCGTTATAGATTATGCTTTCCGTATATCATACTGCTGAAATATGAAATTTTAGGGAGGTTCAAACCCACATGAATTTAATAAATTTATGTCATTTTCCAATGAACTTGAGACCCTAAATATAGATTTGACAATGAAGAAGTTTTGAGCCAATAAACCCTGATCCAAACCATATTTAGAAATTTCAAAAATCATCTAAACCTTTTCCGTTTTCCCCCACAACTTTAAATAATCAAAACCATGACCTTATTCAACCATTTACAAAATTAAGATTACACAATTACTACTTAATAATTAAAATAATATCTCTTAAATAAAAAATATATATATTATAGCTTACTACTTAAAAAAAATATTTCTTAAATAAAACAAATATGGAACTATATAAATGGATAAAAAGAAAAGTTTATGCTACATAGTAAATTTCAGGTCAATTAATGAAGCTATATAAATGTATAAAATTCTATTTTATTACATAAATTAGTACATAATAATAATTAGCTAAAAGACCTTTTCAAAATTTGTCATCTCGTGGTTAGAAGGTAGCATTGACGTCTCGAGCACAAGTAAACTTTGGCATTGACGTTTCCAGCACGAGTAAAGGCTAGCATTGAATTCTCCAACACTGCAAAAGTCAGTTGATATTTTCAAGCTTTTTAAGTCTCATTTTCCATCACGTAGTATAGACTCCAAAACACAATTGCAATTTTCCAAGCTTATCTAGTCATCATCCCATTAAGTTGTAACAACTCCAAAAGTCACTTGCTATATTCCAAAAAGACTTAAACTTGAGACTTAACAGTCATAAGCCAATCAGTATTTTCCAAGTGTTCTAAAACTAACTTTTTTTTACCAAAGTTATTTCTTTTTTGAAAAGGTAAAATATATGTATGTATGTTTTTTTATCTTCACAAAAAGATGTTGGAAAAAAGTTTGCGTTTGCATAACTTTTTTTTAAAGACAAAACTTCAAAAATAGTCCTTGTGGTTTCTAAAAATATCAAGTTTAGTCCCTAAGTTCAAAAAACTTTACAGATGGTCCCTGTGGTTTCAAAACTTTTAACAAATGGTCCTTCCGGCTCACTCCGTTAACATTTCACCATTAACTCATTTTTTAATAAAATATTCCAGGGGTAATTTCGTCATTTCAGTTGTAACATTCTCTCTTTAAAAGAAATTGCATATCCGATTTTTGGTTTCCCATTTAGCTTGATCAGTCATCATCTCTCCTCTCCTCCTTTCCATTGTTGCTCGACCGTTGCACCCTTCACGACATCGAATCGCTTTTGATTCAAAGATGGTGACTTGCAGATGTGGGAATGAAGCAACGAAGATCACTTCATGGACGGATCGTAACCCTGGAAGATAATTTTGGAACTGTAGAAGATGTGGTTTCATTCGATGGTCTGATTCTCCTATGTGTGCTAGGGCATTGGTGGTGATTCCAGGTTTGATAAGATCAATGAATCGATTGGAAGAGAGGGTCGTCATTGTAACTGCAGAATTATGGAACTACCAACTGATGTTGTCTTGTTCATGGGTGTTTTTTTTGGTATTATTTTAATCTCTAAGTATCTTGCGAAGGTTTGGATGGTAATGGAGTTTTGGTTTTTGGTTTGTAACCATTGCAGGTTGTTTTTTTTTTAATCGGATAGGGGTTTTTTTTGCTTTCAGTTTATGTATGTGGTTTTGGAATTGGTGTTGTTGTATTTGGTTTATGTATCAGATTAATGTGTAATGTAGTGGTAATTGTAATGGTAATGGAATGTAGTTTTTTATAGTTCATTGTTCAATTTCTTGAATGTTTTTGAAATGCAATTGTTAAGTGCATTGTAAATGCATCTTGAAGATGGTTTTCATTTGCAATTGAAATGTACAATGTTATTAACTGATCTGTGAAGGGTAGTACACTAAACATATTAATTCATTACCAAAAAGTGCATACACACCATTACATTCAAAGTTATAAAGTTCTTAACACAACCATGATGGAAAGTTTTCAAAAGCCCTACAACACAAGCATTACATGCAAAGTTTTAATTTCTTAACACATCTTCAAACAAGTACACATGACTTAAGTTTCTAAATACCTACAACACTAGCATCCTAATAACCACTAGAAATAGTTTTCAGCCCCCGCCAACTTCACCACTGCCTCCCTGCCCTTTACATGTTCTGGAATTGTGCCCTTTGTTATGACACTTTGAGCAAGTGACTGCCAAATATTTCCTGCTCAATCTACCAGCTTGGCTGTTTGGCTCATCAACACCCCTCCTTTTCTTCTTCTTAGGCCTCCCAACCTACACATATTGATATACTATAGTTAAAATTGAATTCATTCCATGTTCACATGTATACTATATATTTGGTGTACTTTAAATACAAACCTGTGTCTTATGTTTTGGTGGAAGTAAAGTGAATGGGCAATCACTTTTATGCCACATTGTACGTCCATTCAATGGATCAATTTTGTTGAAATACATGGATTTCCATGTTGATAGCCTATAGCAAGGATGGACCCATTCATCAACATGTGGGGGCATTTTCACCATTTTCAATTTTGTCCCATATAGCACAAACAGCATGTCTACATGGAAAACCTATAATATCCCAAAACCTACAATTGCAACTTTGATCATTCAAGTTTACCACATACTGGTCTTTCCATGTGCTTGCCACTTGGTGCTTTCCTGCCCCATTGTATTTAGCCACATACTTTGATGCATCAGTCTTAATCTTTTCGAATAGTGTAGTTGCAGTAGGGTTTAGAAGTCCTTCACACTTATCTATTTCCTTCTGCACCACACATAACCTCTTCATGAGATACTCTCTAATATACTCTAAGCAAGTGATAATAGGTTTATCCCTACCTTGATCTAGCTTAGAATTGAATACCTTACAAAGGTTATTCAACAAACAATCAGTATGTGCCCTTCCTGAATAATAGATACTAAGAGAAGATAATTACACATATAGTAAACACACAACAGGGAAGATTAACATTTATCAATAAATTTCTAGAAACTTACCACTAAAGTGAGATTTAGCCTAAGTGTTTGCTGGGATCTTAAACACCCAAGCATGAGCCTCTGCATTGATCTTCTTTAACTCATCCATTGCTTTAATAAAATGATTGACTGTTGTTGCTCTACCACACTCCCAAAGCTAGTCACTTAAGTCTTTTCCTTTCCACTGTTTCATCATGTTTTCCTGAATATGCCTCAAACAGAACCTGTGTTCTACACTAGGGAATACCTTCTCCATTGCTGGTACTATTCCCTAAACAAAAGTTAATGTATGCAACATCAGTTAACCAAATGTATTTAGAAAAGGTAATAAAAAAAGTTAGGTGATACACACCTTTTGTTTATCTGAAATGAAGTTTGAATTTGGTCCCAGATCTAGATCTTCTCCTAACAGTTCCAAGATAGGGACTCAAGGTCTCTGACAAAACGTTTTTACACCTAAAACCTCGTTTCATTTAATTTAGATTATTTGGGTCGTAAAAGTACAAATACATGCATACAACGATATATTTTCATGGTTAGAACTATATAAGAATTATTAAGATGAGTTGGACACTACAATTAGTTCTCGATATATGTAATCAAATTTGGAACGAATATAGCCTGATCAACTATATTTATCCGAGATTGGACTAACGTATGTCGAGGAATGGTCTTAGTGAGAACTGATGTGTGTAAAATTCACTTAGTTTTAATCCTACTTTAATTATCAAATAACACACAAAAGGCAGTGAACCTATCAATTGTGGTATAGCTAAATAAGCAGGGTATCGAACACAAGGAATGGCAAATTAAATTAAAAACTAATTCTATCTAAGTTGATTAAGAAAATAGGGGTTTTTCTCTAGTTTTACAAGACTAGAAACTTACTAACTATAACTAATTAAAGACTAGAAAATGACAATTTAACTAGATTCAATAATGGGAAAGGAACTTCTGTTTAGTTCAACTCGGTTAACTTTATGGTTGATTTTAAGGTAATAGTGCAATGGATTAATTCTTTCGTTGGTTACCGATTCAAGTGATTAAGTTCATGTTCACTACCCTAATCCTTAGCAAATAAACTAACTCAAACAGTGGCCAATTGCTTAATTTAATTATATTTACTAGATTAATTATTTGGGTTAAGTTAGACTTGCAATAGCTAATTAATTTATTATTCTTAATTAACCTCTTGTTTGATGGTCATCTTACAAGCTTGCATATGAATTTACTCAATTTCCTTATTAATCCTAGTTCCATATTCATTAATTCTAGACATATGGTATAGTGGTCACATATCATATGAGGTTGATAATCAATAGAAGTTCATGCTAATCAATTATCTTCCTATTAATAGAAAATTAATTATCATTCATACACAAGGTTCTTTAGCAAGCTAAAATAACAATAATTCACCAACTTGGAATTAATCCTACCAATCAATCAAATCATATTGTCAACTTTGTATTCCCAAACAGAAGTCTAAAGAATTTAGTTCATAACTAAGGTAAATAACAACAAACAAACAAGTTCAAGTTGCTTAATCATGTTGACAAAACAAAAGAAATAAGTAGAATGATGAAATTATGCCTTAATTGCTCCCGGAATTGAATTCTAGCTTCCTTGGTCGACTTCTAGGGTTCTTCTGGCTTCTTATTAGCAGCAAAGCACTTCTGAAACTTCCCCGAATTCTCTTTTCTCAATTTGTGGAGTTATCTTTAAATATGCGTCCCGACTCGTCGAGTCATATGGTGACTCGTCGAGTCCCTCTCACATTCTTCGTATTGCGATAACTATCTTGACTTCCGAATCGTTATCCTTCTGATTCCTCGACCGGACTCGTCGAGTCCAGGCTCGTCTCGACGAGTAGAAGCCTTTTTTTTAGGTGTTTTCTTCCTTCATTCCACTCTTGAGCTCCTAACCGCTTCTCTTGCTTCCTTTCGCTTCCGAGCTTCATCTTTGGACTGAAAAACATAATTTAACACTCTTAAGTACCTTTTGTCCATAATATGCAATAATTTAGCTAATATATGAATAAAAAACTATACTTAATACACTCTAAATATGCACATATCAAAATACCCCACACTTGTCTTTTGCTTGCCCTCAAGCAAAACTGCATTTTAACACATTAGAATTATGTATAACAACTCCAATCTAACCCAGCCATTATGCCAAGACCGCAACGCATGCATTTGTGTCTAAAATTTTTCCTAAAGAACCCCCCATATTCCAAATACTCACAATCCTCATAAACATTCGCCCACTCACCCCAAACTATGCTCATTTTATGCAACCCTCCGAATCCATCCTCAGAAAACCTCTTTACCCTCAAGGTATTTTTAATTGAGCAACCCAAGCATACATATTCTAGAATTACAACTTTTCGATACCACTATGGAATTCTTTGAATTCTTCACTTCCTTGATAATTTGATCTTTGATATCTTTGAATTCACCAACTTGTATTGACTTTTGGCATCTTCAACTTTTTAAATTTCTTGGAATTTTGATCTTTAGATCTTCACTTCATTTGCTCCAAAATTCTTACAATTTTTCTTGTAATTCTCTCTTTTTTTTTTGTTTTACATGTATACCTCACTTTTTTCACTCAAATCCCTACATGCTTAAGCAGGGGCGCTCAATCTCAACCTTTATTGGCTAATGATAAAAAATTTCCTAGATACATTTCAGGTTTAGGCTGCTAAACATATTGCATCCCTCAGGCTGAGCAAGGTCGTGTTTTTGTCTCATGATTTCACTGAAATAAGGAAGCCACAAATGCACTAGAACGTATATAGGCTCAACTAAACATTTGGGTCTTCATGCAATTATCAACACAATTCTAACATGGAATCCTAATTTTTTTACCAAAACTTTCTAATTAAGTCCTAAATAATACTTTTGGTATGCAATTTTTTTTTAAAATTGACTATTATGTAACCAACCCCCTACCCCACACTTATGTGATGCAATGCCCTCATTGCATATGATGCATAAAAACATAAAAATAAAGAGGGAATTGGAACAAACTCGCCTGGGATAGCAGTAGATAGGTTGATCACTCTCATTTAAGCTCCAACTTCAATCAACTTTAGACATGGTAACATCTCATCCATGTCTTGGGTGTTTCATCTCGTGTGGGTCGCTCCAAATACGCGAAAATTGGTGTAAGATCTTCAAGAATGGATATGGAAGAATAAGGAAGCAAGTGGTACAAGTATTAGCATCAAATCAGCAGTCTTTCGGCATAAATAGTGAACGACTCGTCGAGTCTTCTGGTGGACTCGTCGAGTAGCAGCGCGCCTTCTCAGAATTTGTGGAAATACAAGGCGACTCGTCGAGTCAGCTTAGTGCACTCGACGAGTTGGCCACTGAACGAAAAATCTTGGTATTTTGCAACTGTTTTAGCCTCTAAAAACTTCTTTAACTCTTCCTCACATTCGGACTCAATTGCTCATACCCCTAGGACCGGACTCGACACTTTGACGTTAAAATTCCGCTTCCTTGTCTCGCGATAACATCCATGCGTTATATCTCTAAACCATCCTAAGCAAGCAATCATAATTCAATCCTGAAAAATAACTAAAGCAAACAACCATTAAACATAATAAAATCTCAAACAAAGCATACACACCAAATAAAAATAAAAACAAAACAAAAAATTAAATTTTTTTGATTAAAAACACAAAAATATCAAAATCAATCTTCATCCTCCTCATCATCATTGGCGGCTCCACTTCCCCCGGCTCCGCTTCGTCGCGCACCAATCCTCTCATCCCAAGATGGAATGAATGGGTAATTCCCACCATCAATATGTGGGATATTGAAGTGGTCAAAAAGTCATATGTGGGATTGGTTGCTAAAGTTCAGCCCCCTCGCCATTTGATCCTGCATCCGCCTCTTCTCAACATTGTACCAATCCATTGGTACGTCTTCATTCTCGACCGGAATCACTGGCGGCTCGTCCTCCACATCCCGTTCTCTTCTTGATCTTACCCTCCTTCCCGGTGCTTCAGGACCAACAACGGGGTCATCATTTGGGATGGCATAATGGCCACCACCATAGTCTTCAATTATCCGTGCTCGTCGGAAAAGAATGGGATTGAACGGAGGTGTCGGGATCAATGTCATGAAGTTCCAAGCACCGCGGTTCATCAACCCGAATGAGTTAGCCAATCGGGTGACAAACATTCCACCATTTATCCGGGAGGTTTTGCGATCTTTGACCGCACCCCCCGAAAGGTATGAAGCTATACACCAAGGGATGTTGCAAAAGACGCCGGGTGTTATTATGCTCCATAAGTAAAAAATGTCAAGGTTGGAGACCTTGTCATCGTCTTTCCTTTGGTTGATGGTGGAGGAAATAAGGCGGTGAATGAGGCGGTGAGTTGGGGATCGGATGCTCCCTTCTTGTGCAAACTTTGGGATGTAAACTTTATTTCCAATGGTATTCCACCAGCCCGTGCTTGTAACTCCATCGGGGAACACCATATGAGTGTTTGCCAAAAAGGCCCGAAAGATGTTTGTTGACACCAAGGGCTGATCATAGATCCCTAGTCGGCAGGCAAGGTCCACCACCGAGCATTGACGATACTCGCCCCCAAGACAAAAAGTAAAGCTTGCCAGGTGATACACATCCACTCCCCCGGTAAAAGATACCGTGGAGAAAAACTCCAAACAAAGATCTAAATAGACCGACTCTTGTATACGAAAGACCCGGCTCCACCCGTCACAGATCATGGTCTCGCCTTCATGTTGGAACTCCTTCAAAAGGTACGGAGCTAATTCTTCCTCATACCGAACACTTTGCAGCCACTCCCAATCAATCCTATTTGGCACATACACCTCCTTCTTGTTAATGTCGGAGAGCTTCTTCTTCCACTTCCTCATTGTTGAAGCGGATTCAATTTGCGGGAAGTTTAGCCATGGAAACTTCCCTTGGCTACCACTTGAAGATTGTCCCCTTCTGAACATGATTTCTGCAAAACAAATAAACAAAACCCAAAAAACACAGAATATAATTAAAAACTGGCTTGCATCTGTAACTCGACTGGACTCGTCGAGTCCATGCCCGACTCGGCGAGTCGCGCAACCTGCACGAGTCGGTCGACGGGTTGCATGAAATTAGACCATTAAACCTGTAAATTCTTTCAAGGGTTTTGTCTCAACACTTAGTATTGATGTATTAATGCCAAAATAAGCATTCAAAACAACTTAATTCATGAGAAATCAAAACCCTAGAAATTTAGAACTTCTCAAAAACAGGTTTTTCATGTAATTGCTACCTTGGATTGCCTTATAATCATGCTCTTAACAGAAAATAGGAAGAAATTTGATACCTTTTTGGATTGTGCTTGAGAATTTTGGAAGAACTTGAAGAACTTGATGAATGCTTGAGAGAGAAAATGCAAATAGCGGCCCGTCGACGAGTGTAGATGTGAAACTGATTCTTAGGGTTAAAACCCTACTTACCCAATGTAAAATTAATTTTGAATTTTTTTTCTGTAAATAAGACCGACTCGGCGAGTCGTGGTCAGACTCGGCGAGTCTGGTCGTGAAGTCAAATGGTTTTCTGAAATCCATGTAGACTCGTCGAGTCGTGGTCAGACTCGGCGAGTTGCTTAAAAATTTGTATAATTTTCAAAATTTTTCTGTTTATTATGAATCATTTCACCCCACACTTAGGCTATGCACACTCTCAAGCAGACATGCCCGATGATTTGGAAGATTAAGATTAAAAAAAAACGAAGGGAAAATAAAAAGAAAACTAAAAAGTAAAAGAAAGCAAACTCTATATAACGGGTAGCCTCCCGCCAAGCGCTTCTTTTTGAGGAGTCATGAGCTAGACTCCTTCCCATCTACGTTTTGTCATCTTCGAGCATCGGGAACGCACGCCTAACTTTTTGTGATTTGTACTTGGTCTTGTAAGCGTGGATCTTTTTCTTGTAAGCCCTTTTTAATTCATCTCTTTTTCTTTTCATTGCCTCATCTTCAGCTGCTTGGGCTTCCCTTTTCCTCTTTTTCTTCTTCACCCCCTTCTTTTTCATCGTCTCTTGAACCTCCTTTTCTTTAAATTTAATAACTTCACATTCCATGATGGTCTGTGCTCTAGGTTTAGTGGTGAATTGGTGATCAGCTTCCTCCTTCCTTTCCTTTATCTCTGAATCCTTTTCCGTGCTTAACCCTTCCTCAAAATGGACTGTATCAAGACATGCAACATCGGCCGTATTGCACTCTCCTTTCCTTTCCTCTTTCTGCTGTTTGTTCTTCTAAAGACTCCTGTATATTATTGAAATCCAAGGTATGTGAAGAACTAGTAACAGGCAGATCTAAGTCGGACAAGTGTTTGCCCAAATCGACTGGACTCGTCGAGTCGGTACGAATTCCCTAGAATCTTGGGTTTCTTCTGAGTGGGCTCCTTCCAGTAGCTTTTCCAATTCTTCCAAGTCCTTGTTAACATCTCCTTCTTCTTCAGAGTGTATCACAAACTTGCTTGGATCTTCCTTCATCAAATGTGCAAGCTCTTTTTCTAATATCTCATCATCCAATTGGATCATTGAGACTTCTTCAATCTTTTTCTCTTCTTGCTTGAATTCTGGAATAACTTTAAACTTCACAGCCTCATCACCCACTCTCAATGTCAATGTAGACTCACTTATATCAATTAAGGCACATGCGGTGTTCAAGAAGGATCTCCCCAAAATAATTGGAATTTCGGGGTCTTCTTCCATATCAACAACCACAGAGTCTACTGGGAATATGAACTTGTCAACTTTTATAAGGAGATCTTCGCAAACGCCTTTTGGATTGATTATTGTTTTTTCCGCCAAATGGATCTTCATATGCACCGGTTTTGGTTCTGGTAGATTCATCTTCTTATAGAATGACAAAGGCATCATATTGATGCTTGCCCCCGAGTCAGCCAATGCTTGTGTGAAGATCTCATTACCAAATTGGCACGGAATCACCATATTGCCGGGATCACCCTTCTTTTTAGGTAGTTCACTCATCAAGACTTCTGCAACTTCAGCCAAATCCTTCCTAGCAGCAAAAAGGCCCTTAAACAAGTTGAAGTATTTAGGCGTTTGAAGTATTGTTTCCACAAATGGCATATTAACTTGTAGAGCGCTAACATGATTCATGAAGGTTCTGTATGCTTCAACTGTTTCTGCAGGCATGACTTTAGTTGGGTATGGCAGTGGAGGCTTATAAGGTTTCGAAGAATCGATGGGTTTCTCATTTTCGCATGGACTCTTCGAGTCCACGGGAGCGACTCGGCGAGTCGGGCCGGGTTTAGCTGGCTCCGGTTCTTCTACCTTGTCTACCTTCTTCATGGAGATCCTTTGTGGTTCTGTGCATTTTTCTTCACTTGTGGAAGTTATTGCGCTCACGTTCTCATTTCTTGGATTGGGCTCGGTGTTGCTCGGAAGTTGGCCCGGTCTTCTTTCATTTACTTGATGTGCAAGTTGTCTCAGTTGTTTCTCAATGTTGAGAATGGAAGCTTGCTGATTCCTCAACATGTTTCTGGTTTCTTGCATTGCTACATCATGATCATTATGTCTTTTCTCGGACGCGGTTATGAACCTTGTGAGTATATCTTCTAAATTCGCCTTCTTTTCCGTCACCGGCTCTTCCTTTTGATAATATCCCCTCTCCCTCTGTTTGTATTTCTCCTCCTTAGCCTTTTTATACTCTTCGTATGGGAGCCATTCCTTCTTCGGTTTCCTCTAGTCTTCATCGTATCTATCGCCACTGGAATAGAATACTTGAGCCTTTTTATTTCCATTCTCGTCTCGATAACAATCCTTGGTAAGATGGGGTCGCCACAATTTTCGCATCCAACTCTAATAGCATGGATCGTTTGATCCATTTTCGTCATTCTTCGGTCTAGGCTATCGAGTTTAGCTATCACCGCCGCCATGCCATCGTTTACCGAGTTTACTGCTCCACGACTCACTTCATTCCTCGGGTTGTGGTATTCTCTAGAGTGCCTGGAGAATTCTTCAATTAACTCCTTTATTTTCGGAGGTGGCTTTCGGGTGAGCGGGCCTTGTGAATCGAGTAGTTTCCTTGTGGTGACATTGACTCCATCATAAAAGATAGAGACCTCTTGTTGGCTATTAAGATCATGGTGGGGGCAATTTCTAAGTAGGCTCTTGTATCTTTCCCAAGCTTCATAAAGAGATTCTCCGGGTTGTTGCTCGAAGTTGGTAATGGCTTTCTTTAGCTTGGCTATCTTGGAAGGCGGGCAGAAATGATCTATGAACTCTTCTTTCATCTTGGCCCATGTGGTAACCGATCCGGGAGGGAGTGACTTCAACCAATCTATTGCAGCTCCTTTAAATGTGACAGGAAGCATGCATAGTAGTTGGATCTCACGGGGCACATTAGGTACATTGAAGTAATCCGCCACATCATTTACTTCATCCAAGTGCTTATAGGCGTCTTCATGATCTCTCCCGTGAAAAGGTATCTCCTTGAGTTGAGCGAGAATATGGCCCTTTAGTTCAAATGTAGCGGTAGCGGGAATTGCGGGTTGCACAAGTCCCGGGCCGGTGTCATCACGCATCCTTTTCTTCCACTCCCCCATGGGGATTTCGTCAATATTAGCCATAGCGGTGGCTAAATCGTCTTCAAACTCGGATGTGTGCTCACTTTCTTCCTCGGTCTCGTAGTCGATGTCTTTTGGGATCGGGTCTTCGTTTGTCAACGATGCACTGGATGCTCCTGATTTGCTACTCCTTTTCTTGCTAAAAACGGATTTGAGGTTTTTGAGTGGTGAGTTCTTTGAAGAAGCGGTTTCTCCAACGGTTTTGCCCTTGTTTCTTCTTAATGCGGTTTCCGGATCTTCAAGAGGGGGAACTAGAGGCGTAGCAGATCCTCGGGTCATGAACCAACTGCAAACAAAACAAAAAAAACAAAACAAAACGCGTAAAAAAGAACAAAAATTTAAATCTGATTCAGCGTTGTACTCGCCGAGTCGGGGCGAATGCACTCGGCGAGTTCAAGTTAAAATCAGCAATTTTTTTTTTTACCTAAAAACTTAAACAGAAATTAACTTTGTGTAAGATAAATCTTCCACAAAGGATCGATTGAATTAGAATTTTAATGCTAATTTTAGAACCGTTCCCCAGCAATGGCGCCAAAAACTTGATGTGTGTAAAACTCACTTAGTTTTAATCCTACTTTAATTATCAAATAACACACAAAAGGCAGTGAACCTATCAATTTTGGTATAGCTAAATAAGCAGGGTATCGAACACAAGGAACGGCAAATTAAATTAAAAACTAATTCTATCTAAGTTGATTAAGAAAATAGGGGTTTTTCTCTAGTTTTACAAGACTAGAAACTTACTAACTATAACTAATTAAAGACTAGAAAATGACAATTTAACTAGATTCAATAATGGGAAAGGAACTTCTGTTTAGTTCAACTCGGTTAACTTTATGGTTGATTTTAAGGTAATAGTGCAATGGATTAATTCTTTCGTTGGTTACCGATTCAAGTGATTAAGTTCATGTTCACTACCCTAATCCTTAGCAAATAAACTAACTCAAACAGTGGCCAATTGCTTAATTTAATTATATTTACTAGATTAATTATTCGGGTTAAGTTAGACTTGCAATAGCTAATTAATTTATTATTCTTAATTAACCTCTTGTTTGATGCTCATCTTACAAGCTTGCACATGAATTTACTCAATTTCCTTATTAATCCTAGTTTCATATTCATTAATTCTAGACATATGGTATAGTGGTCACATATCATATGAGGTTGATAATCAATAGATGTTCATGCTAATCAATTATCTTCCTATTAACAGAAAATTAATTATCATTCATACACAAGGTTCTTTAGCAAGCTAAAATAACAATAATTCACCAACTTGGAATTAATCCTACCAATAAATCAAATCATATTGTCAACTTTGTATTCCCAAATAGAAGTCTAAAGAATTTAGTTCATAACTAAGGTAAATAACAGCAAACAAACAAGTTCAAGTTGCTTAATCATGTTGACAAAACAAAAGAAATAAGTAGAATGATGAAATTATACCTTAATTACTCCCGGAATTGAATTCTAGCTTCCTTGGTCGACTTCTAGGGTTCTTCTGGCTTCTTATTCGCAGCAAAGCACTTCTGAAACTTCCCCGAATTCTCTCTTCTCGATTTGTGGAGTTATCTTTAAATATGCGTTCCGACTCGTCGAGTCATATGGTGACTCGTCGAGTCCCTCTCACATTCTTCGTATTGCGATAACTATCTTGACTTCCGAATCATTATCCTTCTGATTCCTCGACCGGTCCAGGCTCGACTCGACGAGTAGAAGCCTTTTTTTTAGGTGTTTTCTTCCTTCATTCCACTCTTGAGCTCCTAACCGCTTCTCTTGCTTCCTTTCGCTTCCGAGCTTCATCTTTGGACTGGAAAACATAATTTAACACTTTTAAGTACCTTTTGTCCATAATATGCAATAATTTAGCTAATATATGAATAAAAAACTATACTTAATACACACTAAATATGCACATATCAAGAACCAAGTCAAAACTTACCAAAATAAAAACAAGTATCAAACATACAAACTTAAATACTATAGGAGTATTTGGTACTTGAAATAGTTTAATAGACATGTTTAGTGTTACATGTTTTCAAATTTTGTTCAATTCTTATAACCATATTCTCGTATAGTCAAATGGATGGATTCCACCCACCAGGGGACCCCGGCTACCCGAACTAGGGCAATGGAGGATGGGTAGAGGAGGATCCCGAAGAGGATGAAGAACCTATCGAGTTGGAGGAAGGGGATGACTCTGGGATGGACTCGGAACTAAAAGTAGTCGACCCTCCAACCGCTCAACCTCCCGTAATTAGGAGGAACTTTCAGGGACCGACTCCTGTCTGGGAAAGTCACCTCCACCATTAAAGCCAACAACAAGGGATATGTCCTCCCTACAGTATGTATCAGGACTTCTACGACATCAGGGACAGAGGTTCAGCTGACCGAGCACTCCCGGTCATCGTGGGCAAACTAGCCAACCAGTCCTATCAATCTGGGGTCCAAGCAAACCGACTTCGTGAAGTCAACGTGGAAGTACAAGTTCACACTTCCGACATCCGTCAACTGGATAGGTTGTAGGATGACATTGACCTCCGCACCGACGAATTCCAAGCACAAATGATTGCAGCCCTCGCAGAGATAAGAGTAAAGCAAGCCGCCTTCGATAGGCGTCTTATGGAAGCAAAGCAATCACACGCGGATTCAAGCTCCAAGTGCAACCTACGTCGCAAGTAGTGCTTGCTAAATCCCAAAATTTTGTTATAGAATAGGAAGTCGGCTAAAAGTCTTACTTTTCTTTAAGTTCTATATCGGAGATCCTTAAAAGGGTTGAAAATTTTCCTAACTCCAAATGGAAGCAAAGCAATCATTGGGTGTAAATTCTTTGACTACCACTCAGATTCATAAGTTATCTAACATTGTGAAAACTTTTATTATGAGTCAAACTCTAAACCATGGGTAGTTCAATCGAATTTATAAATTGATAAAAATGACAAATTTATTAACACACTAAAAACTTATCTTCTTCATTCTATTTTTTTTATCAGCACAATGTCGCCCCGTAGATCTACACGTCGTGTCAACAACGCACCACCTCCACCACTACCCCATCCCATCATGGAAAATGTCACATTGATAGCTGTTGTAACGGCTACAATAACAGTGGCAATGGTCCAAATGAGTAACAATGGTTCTGGTGGGGGAGTAAATAGTTCTACAAATGGCCAACGTCAAAGTCGCCTAGGGGATTGTAAATACAAAAATTTCATGAATAGCAAGCCCATTACCTTCAATGGGGCTGGAGGAATAATGGCTCTATCACAGTGGATAAAGAAAACTGAAGCGGTTTTCGAAATTTGTTCTTGTCCGGAAGGGAACAAAGTAAAGTTCGCTGCCTGTACTTTTTCTGAGAGAGCTCTGACATGGTGGAATGGCCATGTCAAGTCACTAACGCTAGTAGTGGCTAACTCTATGGGCTAGGAGAACCTAAAACAAATATTACTGCAAGAGTACTGTCCATAGGGCAAATTGCAAAAGCTCGAACAGGAACTTTAGGGCCTTACCATGGTAGGCTCAGATATCACGACCTATACTAACAGGTTCAGTGATTTGGTAATCCTTTGCCCAGGAATAGTTTCTCTAGAGAGCAAGAAGATCAAAAGGTACATCTGGGGACTGTCACCCCAGATTCAAGGAAGTGTTCTAGCTTCCAAACCAATCACCTTAAATAGCGCCAAACAGTTGGCACAAGCTCTCGTAGACCATGGGGTCTGCCAAAACTTCGCAACTACTGCACTAGAACAACCCCGAGGGAGAAACAACAACAACGACAATACCAACAACAACAAGACGAAGAGGTTCTGAAAGAAAAGGAAGAGTCAACCTTCACATGAACCTTCAAAGAAACAACAGATCGTGGCAGTCCATGCTGCTACTGTCCCCACTGCTGCACCATTTAACACTACACCAGCAAATCCATATGCTGGAAACCTACCGAAATGCAACAAATGCAATTTCCATCACATAGGAAATTGTCAGGAGATGCATTGCAACAACTGCAAAAAGAAGGGGCACACTGCCCGTTTCTGTATGTAGCATCAGCACAACCGATAGCCCAAGTCCAAGGAGCTGGTGTAGGCCAGGCATGTTATGGATGCGGTGAGGCTGGACACTACAAGAGAGACTGACCTAAGGCAAGGAATGTTGGCGGCATAGAAAGAGTGATGGCAATAGGACAGAACGAAGCAATAGTTGATCCCGCGGTGGTTACGGGTACGTTTCTCCTTAATAACGCTTATGCATGCATACTCTTTGATTGTGGTGCGGAGAGGAGTTTCATGAATCATAAATTCGAGCATATACTAAAACAGAACCCTAAATCACTCAATAAGATATTCACAGTAGAAATGGAAAACGGTAGAACAGAAAGCACGAATGATATGTACATAGGCTGCACACGAACTCTAAATGAACATTCATTTCAAATCGATCTAATGCCAATCACTATAAAGAGCTTTGATGTCATCATCGGTATGGATCGGTTAAGCCTACACCATGCCGATATTCTTTGTCACGAAAGGGCCATTCGTCTAAACCTGCCAAGCGGCAAAACTCTTGTCATTTATGGTGACAAACCCGGTACCAATTTACAAATCATCTCTTGCGTCAAAGCCTAGAAATACCTACATAAGGAGTACTACGCCTTCTTAGCCCACATGGTAGATAAGGAAAAAGAAACAAAGAGCATCAAAGACATTCAAGATGTTTGTGATTTTTCCGATATTTTCCCTGAAGATCTCCCAGGAGTCCCACGAGAACGACACGTCGAGTTCAAAATCGATTTAATTCCCGAAGCTACCCCAGTAGCTAAGTTGTCGTATCGTCTGGTGCCCGCTAAGATGCAAGAATTATCCAGCCAATTAAACGAACTGCTCAACAAAAGGTTCATCAGGCCAAGTTTCTCACCTTGTGGAGCACCAGTATTTTTCGTAAAGAAGAAAGATGGATCTTTCCGGAAGTGCATTGATTACCGGGAACTTAACAAGCTTACTATCAAGAACCGATACCCGCTACCACGCATTGACGACTTGTTCAACCAACTCCAAGGAGCGAGTTATTTCTCAAAGATCAACTTAAGATCCGGATATCACCATCTATGAGTCTTGGAAGGAGATGTTCCCAAAACAGCTTTTCGAACTCGTTATGGTCATCACGAGTTTGTAGTGATTCCCTTTGGATTAACAAACGCACCGGCAGTGTTAATGGACTTAATGAACCGAGTGTGTCGTTCATTCTTGGACAAATTTGTGATCGTGTTCATAGAAGATATACTCATTTATTCAAAGAATAAAGAGGATCATAGTCAACACCTCCAACAAGTTTTGGAAACGCTAAGAAAATAGAAGCTATACGCGAAATTCTCCAAGTGTGAATTTTGGATTCGGAAGGTAGATTTCCTGGGTCACGTGGTCAGCAAAGATGGAATACACGTGGACCCTTCCAAAATCAAAGCAATCGAGAAGTGTTTAGCTCCAAGAACCCCAATGGAAATCCGACAATTCTTGGGCCTTGCTGGCTATTACCGTAGATTTATAAAAAGCTTCTCAAAGATTGCTAAACCACTCACCACCCTGACACAAAAGGGTGTAACTTTCAATTGGGAAGGAAAACAAGACGCTGCATTCCAAACACTTAAGCAAGCACTTTGCAGCGCACCTATATTGTCCTTTCCAGAAGGAACAAAAGACTTTGTAGTCTACTGTGATGCAACTAACCAAGGTCTTGGATGCGTACTAATGCAACGAGGTAAGGTCATCGCTTACGCCTCAAGACAACTCAAGGCACACGAAGTCAACTACACTACCCACGATCTTGAACTAGGAGCAATTGTTTTCACGCTAAAAATCTAGAGACACTATCTTTATGGCACGAAATGCACAATCTTCACCGATCACAAGAGCCTTCAGCACATCCTTAACCAAAAAGAACTCAACATGAGGCAGAGACGATGGGTTGAACTACTGAATAACTACGAATGTGAGATTCGCTATCATCCAGGAAAAGCGAATGTAGTAGATGATGCCCTTAGTCATAAAGAATAATCAGGTCACCGAGTGAAATCCTTAACCATGACGATCCATTCACATCTGTCCACACAAATCAAGGAAGCTCAGAGGGAAGCCTTGAAAACAGAGAATGTGGCAGGTGAAGCCCTAAGAAGAATGGACAAGAATCTTGAAGTCAGAGTGACGGAGTCTATTACTTCATGGATCGGATCTGGACACTGAAGTTTGGTGGATTCAGAGACGTAGTCATGAACGAAGCTCATAAGACTCGATACTCCGTGCATCCAGGTTCGAACAAGATGTATCTAGACCTCAAGAAACTATATTGGTGGCCGAACATGAAAGCAGAGATCGCTACCTATGTGAGCAAGTGTCTGACTTGCGCTAAGGTCAAGGTAGAGTACCAAAAGCCATCAGGATTGCTGCAACAACCCGAAATACCTGAGTGGAAGTAGGAATGGATAACGATGGACTTCATAACCAAATTACCAAAGATAGCAGGTGGACTAAACACCATATGAGTAATCGTTGATAGGTTAATAAAATCCGCACACATCCTGCCAATAAAAGAAACTGACAAGATGGAGAAGCTAGCTCGAACCTACATCCGAGAGATTGTGCGACTACATGGTGTACCAATATCCATTATCTTCGACAGAGATAGTAGGTTCACCTCACGATTCTGGCAATTGTTACAAAGATCTCTAGGAACGCGGCTCGACATGAGTACTACCTACCATCCACAAACCAACGGTCAAAGTGAGAGGACCATACAAACCTTGGACGATATGCTAAGAGCCTGTGTAATCGATTTTGGTAAAGTGTGGGATACCCATTTACCACTAGTCGAATTTTCATACAATAATAGCTATCACTCCAGCATTAATGTTGCTCCATTTGAAGCCCTCTATGGATGGAAGTGCAGATCACCACTGTGCTGGACTGAAGTAGGTGACACACAACTAGCCAAGGGACAAGTACCCGACAGCACTCTCACTGGCCCGAAAATTATAAGAGAGACAACCGAGAAGATTGTACAAATTCGGGAACGACTAAAAGCTTCAAGAGATAGACAAAAGAGTTATGTAGACAAAAGAAGGAAACCCTTGGAATTTCGGGTAGGGGACCGAGTGCTATTAAAGGTCTCACCCTGGAAGGGGTTAATACGCTTTGGAAAATGTGGGAAACTAAACCGTAGGTTTATCGGACCATTCGAGATCCTTGCAAGGATCGGCTCGGTAGCCTACAAACTTCATCTACCGCAGGAACTCAATAACGTACACCCTACCTTTCATGTGTCAAACTTGAAGAAATGTTTGTCCGATGAGACCCTCGTCGACCCTCTAGACGAAATCGAAATCAACGAGAGTCTCCACTTTATAGAATAACCAATTGAAATCATGGATAGCGAAATTAAAAGAACAAAACAAAGTCGTATACCCATCATCAAGGTCCGCTGGAATGCAAAGCGAGGACCTGAATACACCTGGGAATGCGAAGACTAGATGAAACACAGGTACCCACATCTTTTTCCCTAATCCACAAGTGTTTTTCTTACATTAAATTTCGAGACTAAATTCCCTCTAACGGGGGGGGGGGGGGGGGGGGGGGATGATGTGACAACCCGATATTTCGATTCTATGTAATGACTTAAAAAGCCAAGTATTGTAACCACTTTTGAAAATAATGAAATTAACTTTGAAAATAAAATGTAAAAAAGTCTCTATTTGGTTACCTACTATGTTAGATATCATTAAACCGCGAGCGTACATAAAAAGAACGTCCAAATCTGACTTCGTATGAGGAAGTTGTGATTTTTGTGAGTTCTGTATAGCAATAGATAGATAAAAACTCGAATCAGAGAGCGAGCGACTTTTGGCCGAAATGACCTAAATGAGAATCGAAGGTCTACACAATGGCATTTCAACGGTAAAAAGTCTGGCGAAAACAGACATTGCATAAAGAAGCTATGGATTTCTAACGAACTTTTCTTACCTCGACCTTTTAAAATAAATAATAAAAATAATTTCAAAATTTTACGACGAAGTCTAAACGAAAGTTATAGAGCGTAGTCTCACCTACGCGGGGATATAAAGAACGTCGAAAACAAAGTTCGTAGGAAGAAGATATGAATTTTTGAATTTTAATAAATAATAAAATTTAAATTTAAATCAAATTTCGGTATTATCCGAAAGGGGGAGTCAACGGGCCAATCCGAGTTACGCACAGCGTACTTGAGGACTAGGCCTCGGATCGTCTACGTCGCCCCAATGCGAAGCTATGCCCCATCCCATCCGACCTCCGAGGCAGTCGAGGATACGGTCACGTATGACGCACGCGTACGCCCAGCGTACCGAGGCGGTTCACAACCCCTATAAAAGGTATGTGAGGGTTCCAGGGAAAATGCTTATTTCCTCTCCTCTTTCTTGCGTTTTTACTTCGTTTTTCGTGCACGTGATATCCCAAAGCCCCGATTTCCATACTCAAGCCCCGAAGGTCATTTGTGCTCCCGAGAATCCCAAGAAAATCCGCTTTCTTGAGTCAAAGTTCTGCTCGGTTTTCATCTCGCCTTCTTCGATCTTTCAAGTGAGTTCATACCCCTATAAACTACGATTTTAAATGTTTGATAAATGCTATTTATACAATATTAAGGGGGGTGGGAAGGCAAATAAACACACGGTTATTAACATGTGTAACCTAAAGTTTCTCTATATAAACTTTTTATCTATGTAATCATATATGACTCATAACTACTACATGAGTATTCTCGTATGAAATATATATTCTCGATAACACCTTGTCTTGTGGAAATAAAACGTTTTTATATACATATACATATATATATATATATATATATATATATATATATATATATATATATATATATATATATATATATATATATATGAATCAAAAAGTTTATTTATACTCTAAGTATATGTGATTAGTTATGTCACTATAAATGTTATACTTTACATAACACGTGAATATTACACTAGGGTTTACTATACGAACGAAACACATTTTGAAAAACTATAATAGGTATAGTTGACGAGGAAATCATGAACATTTACATACTAGGAACACTATATCAAAGAGATATTTTCATATACAAGAACAAATGGACATTTTCATATGTAAATCTGTTTTATACTAAATTTTGTGAGACATTTCACGTACTTTCAAGTATGCATTTTAAGTCCTGTATTGTAACGACCCAATTTTCACATCCAAAAATTTCGTTTTTAAAACAATACTTTAGAAAACGTTAATAATTAAAAACATTGCTTGATCAAATTACATCACAACGTAAACCATGTCTAAAAGCCGAATCATACAACCAATCGAAATATCAGAGTATAAATCCCAGGGAAATCTAATAGATGCGGAAACCAGTGTGTGTACATGATGTACCGCTACCGTGCCAGCTCCTCCCCCTTTGATGAAGAGGTACCTGAAACCAAAACTGTAAACTATAAGCACAAAGCTTAGTGAGTTCCCCCATCGTACCACATACCCTACAATACATAACATACATACTGCCAGGCTATTCTGGGGTGCCTGACTACCCGGTACAGCCATTCTGGGGTGCCGACTACCCGTGCGGCCATTCTGGGGTGTCGTCTTACCCGTGTTAAGCCATTCTAGAGCGCTGACCTACCCATGTCGAGCTATTCTGGGGTGCTGACTTGTAACAGCTCAAATTTTCAAATAAATTTTTCATTTAAAACAAAACATCATTATTCGACAAAAGAGTTTATTCCAAGTTTATTTCAAAAGTATAAATAATAAATCTCCAAGATCTTCAACAATGGCAGTGTGTACGTGTCACGCCGGCGCCTTCCCACGGTCATCACTAGTACCTGAAAAACATAAAAACAAGTAGTAAGCATAAATGCTTAGTGAGTTCCCCAGTATACGACTTACCCACATACGCCTTCCGGCCCGGACCTTTCGGTCCACATAACATTGCCTTCCGGCCTGTAACATAATCGCCTTCCGGCCCATAACATATCGCCTTCCGGCCCGTATTAAATTGCCTTCCGGCCCATAGTATTTTGCCTTCCGGCCCATAGTAATATAAAACATAACACATGTAACATAACGCACATAACACATAAGTCATACATCATACCGTTCTTTCTATCACATAAAGTCTCGCCTTCCGGCCCGTATAAGCATACATCACATATAAGCATTCATCACATGTAAAGCATCTACCTCTCTAGACATAGCATATATATATATATATATATATATATATATATATATAACACATACGACCTTCCGGTCTCGCAGTCAAACCCTTCCGGGTGAAGTATAGTGAGAAGACTCACCTCGTAGTATGCAAGCTATAAACCCTTCGAGCTACTCGCACTCGATCCGCTAATCCGCAGGTTCCCTATAATACCACATACCTTTATTAATGATCTTATCAAACAAGACAACTGACCCTACTAAGTTACATACAGGTCAACGGTCAATCTTGACCGGACTCGTCGAGTGCAAAGGGCAACTCGGCGAGTATAGACACCCTGACTCCACTCGCCGAGTCTGAAGAACGACTCGACGAGTCCTAGTAGATCTTCAAGCTACTCGCCGAGTTTGAAGAACAACTCGGCGAGTCCTAGTGAATCTTCAAGCTACTCGCCGAGTCTGAAGAACAACTCGGCGAGTCCTAGTGAAACTTCAAGCTACTCGCCGAGTCTGATCATTGGACTCGGCGAGTCCTCGCCATGCAGTCAATCCGCTGCCTCCTGTATTTCGCATGATTTCGAAGTATATAGATATGGGGCTTCCTGGACTTTCACATATACTATTACAGGGGTTTTTAAACACTTATAACAACACTATAATCTAACAATTCCTTAAATGGGTTTCCTAAACCCTAAATTCGCATACAACGTAAAAGCTACAGATTTTGATCCGAAGATTACCTGGAAACGTGTTCCCTGTGTCCCCAACCTCCAGTACTCGACTCCTTGGACTTCCTTTGATCACCACCTTGCCCCTCCTTGTCTAACAATCCCTTCAAGCCTCCTCTAGCCCTCACTCTTGCTCCAGATGCCCACAAACTCCCAAGGTATCTTCAATCGGCCAAAAGACGCGACATGACGGCCATAAGATCATTATATACGATTCAGAATTGAAACGGCTAGGGTTCAGCTGAATCAGCGTCGACTCGCCGAGTCCCTATTTGGACTCGTCGAGTCCAGTCGCGTATCTGCGACCAAGACCATGGCCCTACTCGGCGAGTCATGCACCAACTCGCCGAGTCCCCTCCTAAATGTGCCCCAAAAATAATTTAAAGAAATACCTGAAATTCCGGGCTGTTACAACTCTCCCCCACTAGAACTAGACTTCGCCCTCGAAGTCTCATTCTACGAATAACTCCGGATGTTGCTCCCGCATTTCTCTTTCCGGCTCCCAAGTCATCTCCGATCCCTTCCGATGTTGCCACTGAACCAACACCAGAGGTATCTCCTTGTTCCGTAGAACCTTGATCTTCCGATCCCTGATAGCTACTGGTCTTTCGGCGTAGTTCAGGCTCGCATCCACCTGAATATCTTCTAACGGAACCACTGCTGCCTCATCGGCTATACACTTCCTCAACTGTGATACGTGGAAGGTATTGTGAATCTGGCTCAGCTCCACTGGCAACTCCAACCGATAAGCTACCCGACCTACCCTTGCAATTACCCGAAATGGACCTATGAACCGGGGCCCCAATTTGCCCCTCTTCCTGAACCGAATTACCCCTTTCCAAGGAGAAACCTTTAGGAGAACGAAGTCGCCGACCTGGAATTCGAGCTCGGACCGGCGTCTGTCCGCATAACTCTTCTGTCGGCTCTGGGCGGTCAATAACCTCTGCCTCACTCGCTGAATCTGCTCGGTCGTCTGAAGTACGATCTCTGTACTGCCCATCACTCTCTGTCCCACTTCTCCCCAGCAAATGGGAGTCCGACACCTCCTACCATACAACAACTCAAAAGGTGGCATACCAATGCTCGAATGATGGCTGTTGTTGTAGGAAAACTCAGCCAACGGCAGATGCGCATCCCAGCTACCCCCGAAGTCTAACACACACGCTCTAAGCATGTCTTCCAATGTCTGAATCGTCCGCTCGCTCTGACCGTCGGTCTGGGGATGGTATGCGGTACTAAAATGCAGTTTAGTACCCAACTCCTCATGGAATTTCTTCCAGAACCTGGAAGTGAAACGTACATCGCGGTCCGAAACAATCGAGGTCGGCACTCCATGCCGAGATACTATCTCTCTCACGTATAACTCTGCCAACTTCTCTGCTGATGAACTTTCGCTAATGGCAAGGAAGTGTGCACTCTTTGTTAGCCTATCCACAATCACCCAAATCGCATCGACTCCCCTGGCAGTTTTCGGCAATTTGGTGATGAAATCCATCGTGATCTGATCCCACTTCCACTCAGGAATCTCCAAGGGTTGCAACTTACCGTGCGGTCTCTGGTGCTCGGCCTTAACCCTACGGCAGGTCAAACACCTCTCAACGAACCAGGCAACGTCTCTCTTCATGCAAGGCCACCAGTACTCCTTTTTCAAATCCAAATACATTTTCGTAGCACCGGGATGGATCGAGAATTTCGATCTGTGTGCCTCCTCCATCAAGGTAACACGCGTACCGCCCACGAATGGTACCCAGATCCGACCCTGGAATGTCAGAAGTCCCCGCCCATCCGTAACGAACTCTGAAATCAACCCGACGACCCGCTCCTGTTTCTGCATCCCAGATTTCACGACCTCGGCCTGTGCCCCACGAATAGCATCTAATACCGGAGTCATCACCGTCAATCTCAAACACACGTCCCGCAATGGAGTACTCTCCGCCCTACGAAGGGTCTCAAATGAGGACTGCTGCTCCGTACCCCATGAAAATGCAACACCCTTCCGGGTCATCTTAATAAGTGGCACGACGATCTTGGAGAAATCCCTGATAAACCTTCGATAATAGCCGGCCAATCCCAGAAAGCTCCTGATCTCAATGGGAGATCTCGGCACTTCCCATCTCATCACCGCCTCGATCTTGGCCGGATCGACCAATATCCCCTTCTGGTTAACAAGGTGCCCTAGGAACTGGACCTCTCGTAACCAAAAATCACACTTGGAGAATTTGGCATACAGCCTCTCCGATCTCAATACTTCAAGAATCTCCCTCAAATGTTCCTCATGTTGGTCCCTCGACTTCGAATATACCAAAATATCATCAATGAATACAATCACCGACCGATCCAGCATCGGCCTGCACACACTGTTCATAAGATCCATGAACGTAGACGGCGCATTGGTGAGCCCAAAAGCATCACCACAAACTCGTAATAAACATAACGAGTTCTGAATGCAGTCTTCTGGATATCTTCATCCCGAACCCTCATCTGATGATAACTCGACCTCAAGTCTATCTTAGAGAACCAAGATGCACCCTACAACTGATCGAACAGATTATCGATCCTAGGTAACGGATACCGGTTTTTAACTGTCAACTTGTTCAACTCCCGGTAATCGATACACATCCGGTGTGAACCATCCTTTTTTCTTGAGAATTAGAATCGGCGCTCCCCAATGTGAGCTATCAGTTGAATAAACCCCTTTCCCAACAGCTCCTGGAGCTGCGAGGATAACTCCTGCATTTTTGGTGGAGCGAGGCGATAAGGCGCCTTGGCGATGGGCGCCGCTCCCGGAACCAGATCGATACGGAACTCCACTTGCCTTTCCGAAGGCACACCTGCTAGATCTTCGGGGAACACATCCGAAAACTCGCACACTACCGGAACCTCGTCAACCAAATTTGGCCTCCTTGCGGCCACTAGTGTGTCCATCACATAGGCTATGAATCCACTGCATCCCTGCTGCAAACTCTATCTCGCCCTGGTAGCCAAACAAAATGCTGACCCACACCGGGTCCCCTCGCCATACACAGTAAGCACTCCCCCACTAGGGTCTCGTATAGTCACCAGCTGTCTCTCGCAGTCAATGACTGCCCCAAACTTACTCAACTAGTCCATGCCCACGATGACGCAGACATCTCCCATCGCTATAGGAACCAAATCTATAGGGAACTTGACACCAAAAATCTCGAGCACACATCCTCGAATCACGTCAGTGGCGTATACCTCTTACTCATCAGCTATGGATACCCTCAGGGGTCGACTCATCACCTCTCGATCAATACCGATGTGCTGGCTAAAATTCAGAGATACAAAAGACCGACTCGCACCCGAGTCAAATAATACCAAGGCATGTACAGAATTCACAAGAAAAGTACCAACACATATCATAATATAAGCACAATATCTCAGCATAAAAGTAAATACACGAAAGAATACATACTAGCCACGACATCGGGCGTCGTGCGGACCTCCTCCGCAGTCAACTGAAAAGCTCTCCCACGAGCCTTTGGAGCCTCGACTTTCACCAGCCGAGTCTCGGTAACCCTAGCAGTAGGCGCAGATCCCTGGTGAAGTTGAGGACACTCGGTCTTCCGATGGCCGGTTTGGTTGCAATGAAAGCTAACCATAAATCCCTTAGGGCAATCCCTAGCGATGTGCCCCTCCTTGCCACACTTATAACAAGCACCTGATCGACAGGCCACCTCATGACCCTTGCCGCACTTTCCACAAGTGCGGCCCTTCTGACCTCCCGTCCTCGAATCAGCGGACTTGGTTCGCTTGGCTGCCAGCTAGGACTGAGTCGGCCGCCGATCCACCCGTTTAGACTCGGCCTCCTCCCTGGCCTGAGTCTCTAACTCAATCTCTCTCTTCCTGGCATTTGCCTAGAGCTTAGCAAAGGTCTGGTATGACGAGTTCGATACGTTCTCCCGAATGTCCCTCCTCAGTACACCCAAATATCGACTCATCCAAGCCTGCTCAGTGGACACCTGCTCAGGGCAGAACATCGCCCTCTCATGAAACTTCCTGGTGATCACAATAACCGAATCATTACCCTGCTTGAGGGTCAAGAACTCCTGAACCAACCATTCCCTCTCCACCGGGGGAACATACTCGTCTCTAAACATAGAAGTAAATTTCTCCCAAGTCACGGCTGAAATATCCGCAAGAGTGAAGTTCGTTGTCACGAACTTCCAACAATCCTTTGCTCCCAGGCGGAGCTGGTTCAAAGTGAACCGTACCCTCAGATGCTCCGGACATGAACATGTGTAGAAGCATCCCTCAATGTCAGCAATCCATCTCATCACAGCGATCAGATCCTGCGTCCCGTCAAACTCGGGTGGATTCGTGTTGCTGAACTCCCGGAATAGCAACGAGTTACCTCCCTGTGGTCTGGCAGCAGCCACAGCTGCGGTAGCTGCAGCGGCTGCGGCGTCAATCACCGCGGCGTACCGCTCAACGAAAGTCTCCATCAGTGTGGTCTTGATAGACCCAAACATTTCCAGAATCTCGGCCCGGATCACCGCAGACACCTCTTCGTGACTCATCTGACGAAGCTCCTCGTCACTCACACCGCTCGTCCTAGGTCTGTGGCGTGGCCCAACCATAATGTCTCTAAAATACAACATAAAAATATCAGAGACTCCATCGAGCATAATCGCACTCGATAACGCAACCCTACTCGGCCTCCGATACCCAAAGGATTCTTACTTGGGTTTCCCACTGACCCGGTGTCTTCAGTAGTACGGGCCCAATACTACCGACTACACCGCATCAGCATCCACCCCAAGTCCTCCTCCCTGGACCCCGGATCATGAGTACTCTATTCTTGCTATGCATTGGCTACCTACTCGCTCTCAAAGTATCTCATAGCAGCAGGTTCCCCTAGACTAAGGCATCACAAATCAGGCCACTTTAGTCCTAATATGAATACCTAGTCTACTAGCATGCATATCATATCATAACATATCTCATAACGCATATTGTAAGGGTATTTTGGGGATTTTACCGTTCGGGCGCTGGCTGACCGTACACACTTCTTTTCCTTTGGTTATTACGAAATCTCATATAAAAATTTTATGCTTTTATTAATTGAAAATTTTCCTCAAATCCCCGGTTTGAGTTCAGTTACGCCCGAAGGTGCATCCGAATCCCTCAAACCAAGGCTCTGATACCAACTTGTAACAACGTGAATTTTCAAAACAATTTTTCATTTTTGCAAACATCAAAAACCATCATTTAATATTTTGGAATCACATATGTAACAAATGTCATTGTAACAAAATACATCCCATGATCATAAAACAGCTCCTTCGTCAGGCGTACATCGCCAACCCAAAAGTCGGGGTCTCCACCCAGTACGCTGCGCGTATTGGGAGTTACGCCCAGCGTAATCCATCAGATCTAAACATTCTTCATTTATGGTTTTAATCGGTTAAGCCATTACTCCAACTTCTAGATCCGGCTTTATTTAAGCATCCTTACTCATAAAGTCGAAACCTTTAAGCCTTGGCATGGCTGTAAAGGCTCCTACACTCCTTAACATCTTTCTATTTCAACTCAGGGATCTAGATCTCATGCATGGTTAATCATTCATGTCCAAGATTACATTTTTATGAACCTATAACTCAAATAGACCAGATATATGATGGATCTAAGCTAATGGAGACCATTTGCTCATAAAGTCTCCACCTTTCGGACCAAAACCTTAGAAAATGGTCCATAAAGCATACCACAAGAACTACAAGTCAAGATCCGAACTTTTTACCTTAGAATGAAGCTCCAACCTTTACTAAGCACGGATCTACACTTGAACACCAACTTCTAGTCTTCAAAATGGAATCCTCTTCTCCTTTGCTACCTTGAAATGACACCACCAAGCTTAGAACACTCACCAATGAGCTAGGAACGAAGGGACACTCTCTTAGGGTTTCTTTCTGAGGGATGGTGGCTGAGGAGTCAAGCCATCACATTCCTTTTATAGCCAACCACAACAATTAGGGTTTTTAGGTCTGGACCGGTTACGCCCAGCTTACCCGAGGGAGGATGCGTTTAAATGAAGTGTGCGAGTATGTGCAGCGTACTCCTTGTACGCCCAGCGTACTCGCTCAACATTCAAAACCCTAAATTGACAACAGTTTAAAGATGAAGGGCTAAATAAAAGGGTACCTGGATTTCGGGCTGTTACAGTTTGAGTGTGTTTGTGCTACCTTGGAAGCCATGGGAAGAGAAAGTAGGGAAAAAGGTCCATAAAAGAGAAGGGAGATCCAGGAGTTACCTTCGATCTGTTTCTCATTCAGGTAATGAAGATTGACCTTGTGCATTCCTCCATTAAAATGCTTTTTATGCCTTCTTTAGAGACTCTTATGATTCAAACTTGAGATATAGACTCCCCTTTTTATGGAAACTTCAGATCTGGACCCTCATTGTATTCTAGAAGAGTAAAGTTTTAGTCAAAATCGTGATTGAGGTCCCTCTTGAGATTAGAACCCCATTAAGAGCTTAGTTTTGACATTTGAAGCCTTTAAAGCCATGCATGCACATAAAGTTTGCAACTTTACGTGATAAGCATGCCCTAGAAGCTTGGATCTGTGATTTGGAGCTGCTACATGGCTCAAATCAGGTTTGTATGGAAAAGGGACTGAATGGACTCGACGAGTCGCAAGCTTCACTCGGCGAGTCATATGAAGATAGCCATGGACTCGACGAGTTGGATGAGCAACTCGACGAGTCCGATGAAGATTTCCGTAGACTCAACGGGTTGCTTGAACAACTCGGCGAGTCAGATGAGTTTTCCCAAGAAAAGTAGTGCTTGAGTGAAATAGCTTCATTTGTTCTTAGTTACACGTAAAGTTAGCAACTTTACGTGTTCAGATGGTTCCAGGGGCTTGGATCTAGGATTTAGATGCTCTGGAATGGATTAGAATTCGACTGCATGGAATCTATACGACAGGCCTCGGCGAGTTGTTCTTCGGACTCAACGAGTCAAGTCGCGAGTCCCCGTCTTTCTTCGGTTTGTGAGTTCATGGTGAATCAGTGAGTGGTAAGAGGAATCAGTGAGTTAAAGTCAGAGTTAGTAAAGAAGGGACTCGACGAGTCTGCGCCCTGACTCGGCGAGTCCGGTCAACTGGAAGTTGACTTTGACCAGTAAGTTGACTTTTACTTGGGAGTGACTTTGTCTAGGGGTAAAATAGTCATTTTACACTGAGAGCATTTACCAGTAACTGATCTAGTGTTTTTGGAATTTATAGTCAGACAGTTCCGGAGCAGCAGTCAACCACTTTAAGAGTTAGCATCTCAACAGCCAGCACTACGAGGTGAGTTTTCCTTCTAGTAGGAGCGGGTCTACGGCCATAATTCCGGCCTGTTTAGTTAGCAGTAGTTCCGGACCTTGGTCCGATGTAGTAGTTAGATTGCTTGATGTGTTTGTGATTCAAGCATGTCTTGGTGTTATATGTTCCGGACATTGGTCCGATGCAGTATGCAATATATGTGTTTATGCTAGCTGATATGTGTTTATGCTAGGCTATGTTCAGTCAGTTCTGGACTTCGGTCCGATGTAGTTAGTTCCGGACTTCGGTCCGATGCAGGGGACAAGGTCCCAGTTAGTTCCATACTTCGGTCCGATGCAGTTTCCGAACTTCGGTCCAATGCAGAGGGCAAGTCCCTGGTTAGTTTCCGGACATCGGTCCGATGCAGTTTCCGAACTTCGGTCTGATGCAGTGGCCAAAGCCCAGTGTATGCTTTATAAGTTATTGTATGGTATGTGGTAGCTTGGGGGAGCTCACTAAGCTTTGTGCTTATAGTTTCAGTTTTGGTTTCAGGTACTTCCGTAATCAAAGGGAAGAGCTCGGGATGATGGCACTGCACACACCACGGCTTCAGCTTTTATCCTGGGAGTTTATTTTAGATACTATGTTATATTGTTACAGTTCTTTTGTTTTGACACATCTATTATAACTTTTTGGGATTTATGATGTACGATTTCATGATATATTATAAATCATTGATGACCTTAGTATTATTTATACAAAAAAAATTTAGGTCATTACATCGGGGTTCAAGGTTTATTATTTAATTATTTTATTAACACGGGATGTTACACAATGGAGTGCTGAGTTTTGAGAATGTTAATTATGTTCCCGAGTAGAAGCAAATTCTATTGAGTGTCTCTTCCCGAGTAGAAGCATAGTCTATTGAGTATCTCTCAAATCTGTGACAAGGGCTACTCAACTCACTTCACAGATAAAGAATGCCTTATATTGAAGCCCGGTATCATCATCTCTGAGGACTGGATATTGATGAAATAAAAAAGGGATGGGAACGCTTACATCATCGATATGAATCATAATATCCCGAAACAAATCACGTTCCTCTTCTCTAAAGTCTTAGAACATAATGTGATGCTTTGGCATCGTCGTCTCGAGCATGCAAACGCCAAGAATCTGAATCGTCTTGCGAAGAACGAGATCGTGCGTGGCCTTCTAGTTAAAGGCTTCATAACCTTTGAAAAATGCATGGCATGTGCTCAGGGTAAACATCATAGAAAGTTCCATTTGCCAAAGGTGATTAATTCAATCAGCAAGGCTCTCCAATTATTGCAGATGGATTCGTTTGGTCCTGTCAATGTCCTCAGTATCAACAAAAATTCCTACTACTTGGTTGTGATAGATGAATTCTCGATTTCACATGGTTTTTCTTCTTATCTAACAAGGGTGGGATCTCAGACTTGATCAAGAAGTTTGTGGTGATGATTGAGAATCAGGCGAACGAGAAGGTGAAAGCGCTCAGAATGGATAATGGTACAGAATTCAAGAACGCAGTTCTGGATCACTTTTGGGCAGAAAAAGGGTTATTGTGTCGATATAGTGTTGTTCGGAAACCTCAACAAAATGGTGTTGCGGAGTGGCAAAACCAAACTCTAATGGACGCCGCAAGGACGATGCTGTGTGATTCTAAACTGCCGATCTTCTTTTGGGCAGAGGCGATCAACACTGCCTGGTATGGTCAGAATCGTGTGCTGAACAACAAAGCTCAGATAAAGACTCCTTATGAAATTCTCTACAATCACAAGCCATCAGTTGCTCATTTCCAAATTTTTGTATGTCCTTGCACCCTTCTTCACCTTGAATCCAACCCCAAATTCAACTCTAAAGCCGATGATTGTTACTTTGTGAGATATGCAGCGCATACAACTTATCGTGTTTACAACAAGAAAACAAAGCAGATCGTGGAATCCTTTGGTGTTTATTGGATGGAGGAGAATGAGACAAATGCCAGAGTCGGACCTAATTTGTTATTTGACTATGTTTCATTGTTCAAATCGTTCAATGTGTTTTCAGATGATTTGTCAGCATCTTGCTCCGGTTTAAAGGTTGTTATTGAAGATGAAGAGGAAGATGTTGTGTACAGACCACCTCAGGTGCCTCCTACAACTCCTAGGGTGAATGACTCTGCTCCAAGTACTTCATCAGATTCACCTACTCAAAAAGTTAATCCTGATGCTGAATCTACTCCACTTACTCCTGATGAAAGAGATTTCATGACCAGAGATACTTCCGCTGCCACTCAAACTTTCATGGAGCTTGTCTTTCTCGATCCGATTGCAAATGAGTATATGGCCAGCACCTCTCTCGGTTCTGAATCGTCTGGGGCTACTGTTTCAGCAAATGACGGACATATCAACATCAACAACCTTCATGTTATGCTTAACAATATCAGCCACGAAATTCCTACCCGACTACAATGCGATCATCCCATAGAGAACGTTATTGGTAATTTAGGAGATGGTGTTCAAACGAGAAGTCAGAGGGGTGATGTAAACGCATGTCTTTACTCTTGATTCATCTCTCACACAGAGCCAAAGAATGTTGAAATGGCGCTAAATGAGCCTAGTTGGGTTGATGCAATGCATGAAGAGCTAAATCAATTCGAGAAATTGGGGGTTTGGAAGCTGGTTAAACTGCCAAAAGGAAAGAATTCACTAGAGACCTGCTGGGTGTTTTGCAACAAACAGGACGATTGTGGGGTCATAGTGCAAAACAAAGCACGTTTGGTCATTCGTGGATTTCGGCAAATCAAAGGACTTGACTACACTGAAGTGTATGCTCCTGTAGCGCGCCTTGAAGATATTCGTATCTTCTTGGCATATGCTTCCTACATGGGGTTCACCATCTATCAGATGGATGTTAAGACTGTCTTTCTTTATGGCGCTGTGAAAGAGGATATTTACATTGATCAACCTCCCGGTTTCGTCAACTCAAAGTTTCCACATCACGTCTACGAATTGGATAAGGCTCTTTATGGGTTTCATCAGGCTCCTCGGGCCTGGTATGCTACCCTAACAGATCGTTTGCTCGAACATGGCTACACCAGAGGAACGATCGATCAGACACTCTTTATAAAGCATGTAGACGTCGATCTTATCCTTGTTTAGATATAAGTTTATGACATCATTTTTGGATCAACAAGAAAAAAGCTATACAAGGAGTTCGAGATGATTATGAAAAAGAGGTTCAAGATGAGTTCCTTGGGGGGGGATGACAATGTTTTTGGGTTTGCAATTACGTCAAATCTCAACTAGAATCCTATTACTTCAAGTAAAATATGTTGAAGACATGCTTGATAGGTTCGGATTTAAAGATTCAAAAGTTGCTCTGACGTCAATGCTGAAAGACCCCTGTTGTCTCCAGATCCTTCAGGCGAATTTGTAACCAGACTACCTACAGATCGATGATCAGATTCCTAATGTATCAAACTGCGAGTAGGCCGAACATTATGTTCGCAGTTTGTCAATGTGCATGATATAAAGCTTTTTTTTTAACGGCAGTGCACGATATAAAGCTAATGCTAAACTCTCTCATTTTATTGATGTTAAAAGAATCTTTAGGTATCTCAAAGGCAGCCCAAAATTGGGTCTTTGGTATCCTGAAAATTATGAATTTGATTTATATGCATTCGCTGACAGCAATTACGGATTTTTTGAACATGACAGGAAATCAACGTCTAGGGGATGCGAATTCTTAGGTGACCGTCTGGTGTCATGGCACTGGAAGAAACAACAAACCATCTCAACCTCAACAGCGGAGGCAGAATACATTGTTGCTTCTGCCTATCGCTCTCGAGTCATCTGGATTCAACACCAATTAATGGATTATGTTTTTAACTTTCTTGATGCTCCAATATTCTGTGATAACGAAGCTGCGATCCAGATTGCTAAAAATCTTGTGCAACATTCCAAAACCAAGCACATCGACAAAAAATTTCATTTCATCAGAGATTGTTATGAGCTATCGCTCATTCGGTTGGAACAGGTTCCCACTGCTAATAATGCGGCAGATCTGTTCACAAAACCGTTTAACAAAGCTAGATTCGATGTGCTGGTTGGTTTTCTTAAAATGATTCGTTTTGAGGACTAATTTTTTGTTTTAGGTAGTTTAAATTTGCGCATTTAGTTTTCATTCTTCCCTATGAACAAATTTAGGGGGAGAACTAAACAAAAAAAAATAATAATAAAAAAAAAATAAACTAGAAAATCAAAAAATCCAAAAATATTTTCATTTAGGAAAAATAAAAAAAATAGTATCTTATGTTAGCCATGTGTGCATGTGATGTATTGGGAAGTGTGTAACAATGTAAATTTCCAAAACAATTTTACATTTGTAAATCATACACTTACTCATAAAATAATGTCAAAACATAATGTATCAAATGTTATCAATACAAACATATCCCATAATCTCAAAACATAAATTCCACGAGTGTGTACGGATCACGCCGGTGCCTTCCCGCGATCATCATTAGGACCTGAAACACATAACACAAAAACTGTAAGCATAAATGCTTAGTCAGTTCCCCAAAATACCACAAACAACACATACGCCTTTCCAGGCCATAACTCTGTGAGATCTTCCGATCCAAGTGTCTCAAGGGGCTTCCATCCCAAATCCCGGTAGACCTTCAGGTCCGTAACCTCCTGACCTTCCGGTCCATGTCATCTTGACCTTCCGGTCCTTATCATACATAACATACATAACACATACCAATAACATAACAACATATAGCACATACATCCCATATCATACAAGACCTTCTGGTCACACATAGGTACCCTTCCAGGTACAGTATAGTGAGAAGACTCACCTCGGATATCTCGGATAATCTCGCACACATATACACTGATCTAGCCTCTGCCTAAACACATAAAAAATTATTTCAAATCAATAACGGCTCTCCAGGCTATACTAGTCTCTTTCATGTCCTCTAAGAAGGCTAAAAGACCATGTTACCCTTCAAATGGTCCTCAAGTCCAATTTTTTGACCAAACCCTAAAAGTCAACAAAAGTCAACGGCCAACTTTGACCAGACTCGCCGAGTGCACTCGTGTCACTCAGTGAGTCCATGCATGTCCTCTTCTCCCCTGGTCCTCACTCGACTCGCTGAGTCAACCCTGCACTCAACGGGTTACCACAGGTCTCGAATCGCTGGGCAACCCGACTCGACTCATCGAATCCACTTATGAACTCGGCGAGTTGCTTCCGTAATCACACTCAAATGAACTTCTGAGGTCAGATCCGCTTCATTAATCTATAGATCTGACTTCCCCACGACCAATAACCACATAAAGGTCGAAACTTGACTCACATGCAATGCACCCAAGGTTTCTTTTGGTGAAATAACCACTAAAATGGCTACCTAGGTTCATAACTCAAAAGGGATGGCATAAAGCATAGCTATAGGACTCTCTGGACCTCTTGAGGTCTAGATCTAAGAATCATTTCACCTTGGGACCTCATCTACTCCAGATTCAAGCCAAAATAATACATATAGAAACCCTAGATTCAACTAAACATCATAATCAATAGAGTAAGCACATATTGATACCTCCAACAGCTTCCTCTGATCAAATGGAAGTAGATCCAAGCTCCCCAACTCACCTAGCTTGTCCTTTCTTCTTTCTTCTTGCTAAAGCACACAAGAAATGGCGGATTAGCCTTCTTCTTGCACCACAAACGATCTCTCTGCTCTCTAGGGTTTCTCAGGGGTGTAGTGGCCCACAAATGAAGGCCATAAAGGCCTTTAAATATGGCTCAGGCCATGAGATTTAGGTTTTCACTTTACAGAGTGGACTCGCTAAGTCCACGCATCGACTCTTCAAGTCCGGTCATTAATCCGGATAAGAATTTGCGATCCTACTCAGTGAGTCTGAGCGTCAACTCGCCGAGTCCCTCCATTAAACTAAAAATAAATAATTAAAATAAGATACCTGGAAATCCGGATGTTACAATTCTCCCCCACTAGAATCAGACTTCGCCCTCGAAGTCTCATTCTACAAACAACTCTGGATGTAGCTTCCGCATCTCCGCCTCCGTCTCCCAAGTCAGCTCGGACCCTTTTCGATGCTGCCACTGAACCTGAACCAGTAGCACTTCCTTGTTTCTTAAAACCTTGATCTTCCGATCCACCACCGTGACTGGCCTTTCAGCATAATTCAAGCTCACATCCACCTGAATATCCTCCAATGGTACTATCGCCTACTCGTCGACTATACACTTCCTCAACTAGGACACGTGGAAGGTATTATGGATCTGGCTCAACCCTGCAGGTAGCTCTAAGCGATACGCTACCCTGCCCACTTTAGCGGTCACCCTGAACGGACCAATATACCGGGGCCCTAGCTTGCCCCTCTTCCTGAATCGGATCACTCCTTTCCAAGGAGATACCTTCAGGAGTACGAAGTCCCCGACCTAAAACTCCAGATCAGATCATAGCCTATCCGCATAACTTTTCTGACGACTCTACACTGTCAACAACCTCTGCCTGACTTGCTATATCTGCTCTGATGTCTGAAGCACTATCTCATTGCTGCCCATCACTCGCTGCCCCACTTCTCCCCAGCAGATGGGAGTCTGACACCTCCTCCCATTTAACAACTTGAAGGGACGCATACCAATACTCGAATGGTGGTTGTTGTTTTAGGAAAACTCAACCAAAAGCAAGTACGTGTCCCAACTTCCTCCGAAGTCCAATACACATACTCGAAGCATGTCCTCGAGTGTTTGAATCGTCCGCTCACTTTGCCCGTCAGTCTGTGGGTGGTAGGCGGTACTGAAATGCAGTCTAGTACCCAACTCCTCATGGAACTTCTTCCAGAACCTGGAAGTGAAACGTACATATTGATCTGATACAATAGAGATCGCTACACAATGTCGCGATACCACCTCCCTCACATATACCTCTGCCAGCCTCTCTGCGTAGAAGCTCTCACTAATAGCAAGGAAGTGAGCACTCTTCGTCAATCGGTCAACGATCACCCGAATTGCATCAACACCTCTCGCGGTCCTTGGCAGTTTGGTGATAATATCCATAGAGATTTGTTCCCACTTTCACTGGGGAACATCAAGTGGCTGCAACTTGCCGTGCAGACGCTGGTGCTTGACCTAGTGCTCGGCCTTAACCCTGCGACAGGTCAAGCACCTCTCAATGAACCACGCCACATCCCTCTTCATACAGGGCCACCAGTACTCTCTCTTCAGGTCCAAATACATCTTAGTGGCCCCGGGATGGATCGAGAACCTCGATCGGTGCGCCTGCTCCATCAAAGTGGTACGTGCCACACCTGCATACAGCACCCAAATCCGACCCTGAAAGGTCATAAGCCCACGGATATCGGTAACGAACTCAGGTACCTGACCAATCACCCGCTCTCTCTTGCGGTTCTCTGGTCTCACAACCTCTATCTGGCCCTCCTCAATGGCGTCCAACACTGGAGTCATCACTTTCAACCGCATACAAATGTCTCGAATTGGGTCACTCTCCGCCCTACGGCTCAGGGCATCAGCTACAACATTAGCCTTGCTCGGGTGGTACAGGATCTCACAATTGTAATCCTTTACCACATCTAACCATTTCCTCTAGCGTATATTCAGGTTTGGTTGATCCATCAAATACTTCAAGCTCTTGTGGTCCGTGTATATGGTACACCGAACCCCACACAAATAGTGACGCCATATCTTGAGGGCGAACACCACTGCCCCCAGCTCCAGATCGTGGGTGGGATACCTCATCTCATGAGTCTTCAGTTGCCTCGATGCATACACTATCACATGCCCCCTCTGCATAATCACTGCACCCAACCCTGATATCGATGCGTCGCAATACACCACAAAATCCTCCATCCCTTCCGGGAGGGCTAACATCGAAGCCTCGCATAGTTTCTGGCAAAGTGTCTCAAACGAGGTCTGCTGCTCCAGACCCCACGAAAAATCAACACCCTTCTGGGTCAACCTGGTGAGAGGCACGGAGATCTTGTTGAAATCTTTGATAAATCTCCGATAGTAGCCGGCCAATCCTAGAAAACTCCTGATCTTAGTGGGTGATCTCGGCACCTCCCACCTCATAACCGCCTCAACCTTGGCAGGATCGACCAAAATCCCATTCTGGTTGACGAGATGCCCCAAGAACTGGACCTCCCATAACCAAAACTTGCACTTGGAGAATTTGGCATAAATCCTTTCCGACCTCAATACCCCGAGAATCTCTCTTAGATGCTCCTCATGCTGCTCTCTAGATCTTGAATACACCAAAATATCATCAATGAACACGATCACCAAGTGATCCAACATCGTCCTGCACACCCTGTTCATGAGATCCATGAACGCCGTCGGTGCATTGGTGAGCCCGAAAGCCATCACCACGAACTCGTAATGCCCATAACTAGTTCTTAACACTGTCTTCTGGATATATTCATCTCGCACTCTCATCTGATGATACCCAGACCTCAAGTCAATCTTGGAGAACCAAGATGCCCCCTGCAACTAATCGAACAGGTCATCGATCCTCGGTAATGGGTAACGGTTCTTGACTGTCAACTTGTTTAACTCCCAATAATCAATGCACATCCGGTGTGAACCATCCTTTTTCTTGACAAAAAGGATCGACGCTCCCCAAAGGGAACTACTCGGTCTAATAAACCCCTTCCCCAGCAGCTCCTGAAGCTGCGACGATAACTCTTGCATCTCTGGCGGCGCAAGGTGATAAGGTGCCTTGGCGATAGGCGCTTCCCCCGGAACCAAATCGATGTGGAACTCTACCTGCCTATGGGGAGGCACACCCGACAACTCCTCGGTAAAAAAAAACATCCTAGAATTCGTGCACTATCGGAACATCATCAATCGAACTTGGCCTCCCAGCGGCCACTTGTGTGTCCATCACATAGGCTACAAACCCGTTGCAGCCCTGCTGTAAATTCTGCCTCGCCCTAGCAACCGAACAGAATGCTAACTCAGAACGGGTATCCTCGCTGTACACTATAAGTACTCCCCCACTAGGGTCTTGTATCGTTACTAACTGTTGCTCACAATTTATAACAGCCGTAAAACGGCTCAACCAATCCATGCCCACTATTACACAAACGTCCCCCATCACAATTGGGACCAGATCAATCGGGAACTCAACACCGAAGATCTCGAGTACACAACCCCGAATCACCTCAGTAGCATAAACCTCTCGCTCGTCAGCTATGGAAACCCGAAGAGGTCAACTCAATGCCTCTCAAAAAATACTGATGTGATGACTAAAAGCTAACGACACAAAGGATCGACTTGCACCCGAGTCAAATAACACCAAAGCAGGTACAAAATTCACAAGAAAAGTACCTACGCATATCAAAAAATAAGCATCGCATCACAATTCAGCATAAATAAATGAAAGAATACGTACCAGCCACGACATCGGGCGTTGTGCAGACCTCCTCCGCTATCAACTGGAAAGCTCTCCCGCGAGCTTTTGGTGCCTCAACCTTCACTGGTCGTCCCTCAATAACTCGTGCAGACCCCTGCGTTGACCCCTGCAATAGCTGTGGATACTCGGCCTTCCGATGGCCTGTCTGGTTGCAATGAAAGCAAACTATAAATCCCTTATGGCAATCCTTGGCGATGTGCCCCTGCTTGCCACATTTGTAGCAAGCACATGATCAACAAACCCCATCATGTTCCTTGCCACACTTCCCGCAAGTGCAACCCTTCTGGCCTCCAAATCTCGAATCGGCGGGCTTTGCCCGCTTGGCTGCCATCTGAGACTGTGTCGGCCGCCGATCCTTCCCCTGAGACTCGGCATCCTCCCTGGCTAGAGTCTCCAACTCAATCTCCCTCTTCCGGGCATTTTCCTAGATCTTGGCAAATTTCCGGAAAGTCGAGTTCGACACAAACTCCTGAATATCCCTCCTCAAAATGCCCAAATACCGGCTCATGCGTGCCTGATTGGTAGACACCTGCTTAGGGCAGTACATCACCCACTCATGAAACTTCCTGGAAACCACAATAACATAATCAGTACCCTGCTTGTGGGTCAAAAACTCCTGGGCCAATCTTTCACTCTCCACCGGGGGAACATACTCGTCTCTTAACATGGTGGTGACCCCCCCCCCCTAGGTCACCTCTTAAAGCTCTGCAAGAGTGAATTTCTCCGTCACGAACTTCCACCAATCCTTCGCTCCCAGGCAGAGCTGGTTCAATGTGAACCGTACCCTCAAATGCTCCAGACATGAACACGTGTAGAAGCATCGCTCGATATCAGAAATCCATATCATCGCAACGATCAGATCCTACGTCCCGTCAAACTCTGGTGGCTTCATGTTGTTGAACTCCCAAAACAACAACGAGTTACCTCCCTAAGTCCTAGCTATAGTAGATGCAGCAACCACAGCCTCAGTCACTGTTGTGTACCGCTCATCGAAAGTCTCATTCAACATGGTCTTGATAGATCCAAAGATCTCTAGAATCTCGGCTCGAATCATCGCTGCCACCTCATCGTGGATCATCTGACGAAGCTCCTCGTCACTCACGCCACTCATATCAGGTTTGTGGCATGTCCCAACCATGATGTATCTTAAATACAACATAAAAATATCAGAGACCCGCTCGAGCATATTAGCACTCGATAACTCAACCCTACTTGCTCCCTAGTACCCAAAGGATTCTTACTTGGGCTGCGCACTGATCTGGAGTCTTCAGTAGTACGGGCGCTATACTACCGTCCACACCACATCAGTATTCACCCAAAGTCCTCCTCCTTGTATCCCAGATCACAAGTACTCTACTTCCCGCTAGCATAGGCTACCCTTCGTTAAACCATTCGTAGCCCCTCACTGCTACCTACTCACTCGCAAGCATTTCATAGCAACATAAATCCTCCTAGGCTAAGGCATCACAAATCAGGCCACTCTAATACTAATATGAATACCTAGCCTACTTAACATGCATAACATATCATAACATAACTCTTAACACATAAGGTAAGGGTATTTTGGGAAATCACCGTTCGGGCGCTGGTTGATCGTACACACTGCTCTGCTTTGCTCGTTTCAAAACCTTTTTATTCTTTTAGAAATATGGTTTGATTTGTAAAAATTTTCTCAAATCCTCAGTCTGAGTTCAGATACACCTGAAGGTGCATCCGAATCCCTCAAACCAAGGCTCTGATACCAACTTGTAACAACGTAAATTTCCAAAACAATTTTTCATTTTTAAAACATATATTTACTCATAAAATAATGTCAAAACATAATGTATCAAATGTTATCATCACAAACATATCCTAGAATCTCAAAACATAAATTCCACGAGTGTGTACGGATCACGCTGGCGCCTTCTCACGATCATCACTAGGACCTGAAACACATAACAGAACAACTGTAAGGATAAATACTTAGTGAGTTCCCCAAAATACCACATACAACACATACGCCTTTCCAGGCCATAACTCTGTGAGATCTTTCGATCTAAGTGTCTTAGGGTTCTTCCGTCCCAAATCCTAGTAGACCTTCCGGTCCTACCCGTATCGACCTTCCAATCTGTAACCTCCTGACCTTCCGGTCCATGTTATTTTGACCTTCCGGTCCTTATCATACATTACATACATAACACATACATATCACATAACAACATATAGCACATACATCTCATAGCATACAAGACCTTCCGGTCACACATAAGTACCCTTCCAGGTACAGTATAATGAGAAGACTCACCTCGGATATCTCGGATAATCTCGCACACATATACACGGATCTAGCCTCCGCCAAAACACATAAAAAATTATTTCAAATCAATAACGGCTCTCCAGGCTAGACTAGTCTCTTTCATGTCCTCTAAGAAGGCTAAAAGACCATGTTACCCTTCAAATGGTCCTCAAGTCCAATTTTTTGACCAAACCCTAAAAGTCAACAAAAGTCAACGGCCAACTTTGACCAGACTCGTCGAGTGCACTCGTGTGAATCAGTGAGTCCATGCATGTCCTCTTCTCCCCTGGTCCTCACTTGACTCGCTGAGTCAACCCTGCACTCAACGGGTTACCACAGGTCTCGAATCGCTGGGCAACCCGACTCGACTCATCGAGTCCACTTATGAACTCGGCGAGTTGCTTCCGTAATCACACTCAAATGACCTTCTGAGGTCAGATCCGCTTCTTTAATCTATAGATCTGACTTCCCCACGACCAATAACCACATAAAGGTCGAAACTTGACTCACATGCAATGCACCCAAGGTTTCTTTTGGTGAAATAACCACTAAAATGGCTACCTAGGTTCATAACTCAAAAGGGATGGCATAAAGCATAGCTATAGGACTCTCTGGACCTCTTGAGGTCTAGATCTAAGAATCATTTCACCTTGGGACCTCATCTACTCCAGATTCAAGCCAAAATAATGCATATAGAAACCCTAGATTCAACTAAACATCATAATCAAGAGAGTAAGCACATATTGATACCTCCAACAGCTTCCTCTGATCAAATGGAAGTAGATCCAAGCTCCCCAACTCGCCTAGCTTGTCCTTTCTCCTTTCTTCTTGCTAAAGCACACAAGAAATTGTGGATTAGCCTTCCTCTTGCACCACAAATGATCTCTCTGCTTTCTAGGGTTTCTCAGGGGTGTAGTGGATGCAAATGAAGGCCATAAATGCCTTTAAATAGGGCTAAGGCCCTGAGATTTAGGGTTTCACTTTACAGTGCGGACACAGCGAGTCCACGCATCGACTCGTCGAGTCCGATCATTAATCTGGATAAGAATTTGCAATCCTAATTGGCGAGTTTGAGCGTCTACTCACCGAGTCCCTCAATTAAACTCAAAATAAATAATTAAAATAAGATACCTTGGAATCCGAATGTTACAAAGTGATATCAATTCAGAGATAACAGGCAATGTTAATCTGTGTAACGTACCAACATTGAAATATCTAGACTTTGTGTTTGATGCGCTGGTAGGCACGAAAGATTTCAATGGACCTGACTAGACATAGCTTGACTTTTATAAGGACTTGAAAAACATTGACTTAGATAGATCCGTTTGGTCTGAAAATATGAAGTTCAGGTAGATTAAGCAGTGAGATATATATGGGAATCTGTGGGCTACACTATGATAACTTGTATCTAGAACTATGGCGTCACATCTCCTCGATGAATGGACGCATGTCCTTAATTCTGGTATTGATAGGGCGACTGGGGTATTCTGATAAAGTAGATCTGTAGAAAAGTTATTTTCTTGCTTTCTTTCTATTAGTCATATGTTGCTTCCTCTGCTTGATCGGAAGATCCGACCCGGACTGCAACATATGCAACTCTATTTCTATGCATCTTCTTAACTATGCAATTCTTTATGTCTGTTAGCCATATGATGTCCCCTCTGCGTGATCGGAAGATCCGACCAGGGACACAACATATGCACCATTCTATTTCTCAAACCCTCTATCCAGTTAGTCATATGTTTACTCCTTCTGCACGATTGGAAAATCCGACTTGGGTGTGGAACATATGTTTTCTAAATGTAACTTCCCTCCTAATAATTGTCTGCTCATCTAAGGTAAAGAGTATTCTGGAAGTTCTTGATTACTGGAGTATGTCAGGAAGTGAGAAACACGTTCTAGATCATCTAAAATTGAACATTCATTAGGTTGCATGTAGATCTCGCTAATAAATTTAGGTGGACAACAATATTCGTGGTCGTCATCAACTAAATGGCCTTCTAGGAATATCATTTAGGATCATAGGGTCAAATGTCTTGTCACGTGTTGTATGTCCAAAATTTGTCACAAATTTTCGTGTTTAAGTGGACAACAATATCAGCGATTGATCTACTCATGAAGGTAGAAGTACTGAGAAAAAAAAAAGAGATTAAAGTTGTCCTAGAACTTTTATCCCAAAAATCACAAAAGGTTTATCTGTAATGGTGAAAAACGATTTGTTGATGTTTTATTTTATTTTTATTTTATTTTTCCTAAACAATTTGCAAAATTATTTTAGTTTAATTTTTAGATTTCATTTTATTTTATTTTTAATTTTAATTTCTTTTATTGTCCTCAAAATGCTTTTATTTTTAATTGGAAAATTGGATATGCGGCCCCAATTGGATTTGCGGCCCACTATCGAGCCATGATTGGTTCATAGGTATAAAAGGGAAGGGTTCTCGGATGTAAGGCTTCTACAGTTAACTTATATGTTTGCGGCCATGAACCCCTTCACTGACCCTCTCTCTCAGAATCTCGATTCATCATATTTTGTGTTTGTAATCTGAAATTACTCTTTTATTTTTGTAGGTACCTCTAAATCGACCATAATCATGCTAAACTTAAACTAAAAAACGACTGCATTTCAAGGGTCTATTCGTGCAAAAAGTGTTTTCGGAACTATTGAGGCGTTCACGGCCTTTGAAGCATTCATGGTCGTGAACCCTCTTTTGACCATAAATTCGTTTTTAAAATAAAAAATTAAAGCCTAATAGATTGAATAATGAGAAAACTTAACCTTTAATGACTTAAATTATTTGTTTTCTCACTTGACTTGGTTTGTGCAGTTTAAAAATGGTCGAATTTAAATTTTCAGACAATCAGAATGTTGCAGTTTTCCTGTTAGATCCACCTGCTGCACACAGTGATTTCAAGTCCATGGTTCATAGACTGAAGAAATGTTGTTTGGCTTATTCTCTCACCTCCTGTCCAATCATCTTTCACGACTTAGTGAAATAGTTTGGAAATCTGTTGTGGTGCGAAAAGAAAATGATGAAGTCTCGTTAAAAGCTACTGTGAACGGAAGGAAGGTCGATGTGTCTGAACAAGTCATCCGTGAGGTTCTGCAGATCAATGACCGGTCAGGATTTCCAACTGAGATATCTATAAACCAGACCGAAGAAATCATCGCACGTATGGGGTATGAGGGTGTGTCTCCTCCAACGATCAAGAAACTGTTGCCACCCTAATAGTGATTCTTGGGTCATGTGTTTGTAAGTTGTATATCCGTAAGGAGAGCTAGGGCTAATGAGGTGTCTTTACTAAATACGGGTGCAGTTTTCGCTCTGGCTACAGGACTTGACTTCAATTTTTCGAGATTCATCCTGAATGAGATGGTGACCAATGTCTATGGAAAACGAAAAGACAAATTTCTCATGTTTCCGAGGTTCTATCAGATGATTTTCAACGACAACTACCCGAAACTTGAAAAAAGGGGAGAGACTCTTGACCTGAAATCCATCGGTTCCAGCACCTTTGGACTTATGAAGCAGAACAGAAAGGGAAAATATATGTTCCAAGGAAAGTATCCATTGGTGAAATTCGGCTAATTCGTTGTAGTTAGTGATTCAACTGAAACTGAAAGCTCATCAGATCCAATGGAAACTGAAGATGATGTGATCACTACTTCCGAGCATGAGGAGGAGCCTGTTCCTCCTGTGGTGATAGTTGCTGAAGAGCATGTACCTATTACCATTGAATAGGGCAATGATGATGAAGATACAAAAGTTGATGATGATGAGTTTAAGGATCTTAGTGGTGATTTAACCGGTTATGATAATGATGATCTGATTTGTGGGTTTGAGCATGATGATGACATAAGGTTAAACTCAAAAGACCTTGATGCTTTCTTTGATAACGTCAAGGAAGTTGCACAATCTGCAACGGAGGCGGAGGGAGTTGAAAAACTTCTTGAGACAATGCCTCCTACTTCAACTCAGACGACTGACACTTCAAATCTTATGGATTCAACTTCAAGGATTTCTCCCCTTAATGTTGAAATTCCAACATCATTGGCATCTGAGAGTGATCCGATAATTACACAAGCCTCTTAGCCTCATAAAAAAAGAAAAAGAGCTGATCCCAGGCCGGGAGTGCTTATAAGGAAACAACCTCCACCTGTACAACCACCCACTGCAACTGCTACAACCATTGAATCAGTTAATGAAGACCCAAGTTCTATTCAATCTTCTCACGAAGTCGGGGGCTCTTCAGCTCCTGGGGGTTTCACTCCTCCACGACTTGCGCAAGATGTCACATCTAAAAGACTTGCCATGTTACTTGCTCAACAAGATTTAGACCCTTCTCCACGAGGCAAAGGTATATCCATAGGGGAAAATAGCTCAGGGGGGGAGACCCATATGTGTCAGAGCTCAAGGAAGAAATTAGTGTGATGAATCAAAAACTTATAGAAAAGGATGTTTTGATTGAGAAACTAGACACCAGAGTTATTAGGCTTGAAGAAGAAAATATTCTAAAGACAAAATACATTTCTGACTTGAAAACTCATCTTGGAGCCTGACTGCCTATTACTTCGACCTTAAGAACAAACTTGTTGAAGAATTTGGTGACAAATTCAAATCATCTATCGGAGAACCAGGTGGAGTTGAGACCCCTGCCCATTTTACTTAGTCAGATCAGCTTGATAATCCACCATATATAAGCACCACAAGGGTTATTGATCAATTCGAACGTGAACCAGCTCAAGCTCCACTAAGGATAACACTGAAAAGGGCTTAGAAACCATCTACTCCAAAGAAGAAAAAGAAATGGCTCATCATGAAGAATTCCAACGAGAATCGTCATGTGGACCAGCCAAAATTGACGGTGACTGATCTTGAAAAGAGGAGGTTTGGTGACAAATATGACAACAAATCAGGAATCCTTATGTGGGGATTTCACAACAAACTCAATGTTTGGGTGGTGGAAAGAAAAATTGGTGAGTCGGAGTACTATAAAGACAAACATGACTTTTATTCTTGGACAAAAGTTGACCTTACTGAACTCTCCAAAGCTCCATTTCATAATCTGTCTAACGACCCTCAGGCTACTAATTTTCAACTGTTCTTGGAAAATCAAGTCAAGAGGAATTTTGACAAAATGAAGATTGAAGAATCCTTTATAAGGAGCAACAAAGACATGATTGATCCCAATACTAACGAGTTGATGAAGACTGTGATGTGGACTCCCACGAAGAAACTGAAAGAGATTCTTATTGTCCAACAATTTTGGGATAGATCACTGGACAATATGGAATTTTGGGTGTTCGATGAAGCTACATCCACTGTCGTGATCAAATTTCCAAATGGTACTTATCGTCTTATTACATCAAAAGATCTTATGAAGTTCAGGGAACGAGACATTCACACTTTGTCTCGACATCAAATTGTCTGCAAGTCGGAGCTTTTGGAGCCGGCTGCCAAAGAATTTACAAGCATGATCGCCACAATCATTAAAAAGAAAATGTCGCTTGGGGCTATGGATAATTCTAATGTGATGTTGATCGAGAAGGACTGAAATTATGCTATCTAAAACCAAGGGGGAGACTGTTAGGTCATACTTTTTTGGTTTGGGCTAGGCATAAATATGTATAGGTCTTAATAGGGTCTTTCTCTTGTAATGGGTGTTTAAGTGTATGTTTGCGGTTGTAAGGGTGTTCAAGGTCATGAATGGGTGTACAGCCGCGAATGTTTGTTCGGCCATGAACCTGTTCACGGTCGGTCAGTCCCTATATATAGTGTTAAATTGTGTCAGAGTCGTGGTTGGTCAGTTGGCGTGTCAGACGTGTTTATGTGTGTTCCAAGTGCACTCGATGTTTGCTGCTTAATACAACGTGTGCATTGTTGGAAATCTATTTGCTTCTTCTCCTTCTAATCTTTATTGTTTCTAGAATCTTGATTGTGCTTGATGAGTGGTTAGATCGCATTTGTGGGACTTACACCCTAGCAGCATTAGCTATTTAAGGACCCCTTCACCAAAGATTTTCGGCAAACTACTTCCTTGAACAAACCCTAGCCGAAATTCTGCATTATCCCTCCTATCTCCTTCTTATCCTCTTACTACAAGTGTTTGTGAGCCATTAGAGGTGCAACATTTGGAGCACTAAACTTTCAAAGGTCAAGATCAAGCTAGGAATTCTTGTTATTACTATATAGAAAGAAAGGTTATTGCTTTGGAATTTCTTTTGCATGTTCAATAATGAAAAACTTAGATCCAAAGCAATTAGGGTTGTATGATCACATAGGATGTTGTTATGCTCAAAACCCATTAGTTTCTACCACTTTTAAGCATATTTTTCAGATTTTCAAATATATCATTAAACTTTGTGTATGTCACTCGTAGTTCATGCTTTTTTCCATTGACCGCATCGTACGTTCGATATGTTTGCTTTCCCAAAAGAAAGTGAAAGTGTTCTAAAACATGAAGCCAAAAACTATTTCCCGTTTGCGTGTTGCCCGTCCTCTCGTCACATGATATAAAAATCTAAGCATGAGACAAAGCTTCCTCCTCATCTTCGTTCCAATTCGTTCTTCTTTTTTTGTGGTTTTTCCTTTTGGTTGCCTTCTTCTAGATGGTTGTGTTTCTTGGACCCGTTCGTTGTCGTCATTGTCAAGGATTATATGTTGTTATTCAGATAATGGGATATGAGATGGTTGTGATTGTTGAGGTTGAAATTGTTGAAAAGCTTGCAATTGGGGTTGATTGAATTGTTGTGGTATTTGTTATTGGAAGTAGTTTGATTGATATGGAATGTTAGTAAATAGATGTTGTTGTTGGATTGAGAATGTTAACATTTGAATGTAGTTAAGATGTTGATATTGATCATTTGGAGTGTTTGGGGTTGTTGGGGTGTTTGGAGTGGTTGAAGTCTTTTTGATTTCGATCCATACTTTCAAAAAGAGATGAGAAAACAGAAAGAGATTTGAATGGTTTTGAGGTGTGAAATGGTTATAAAAGTGTTGGTATTTATATGGTTTAATTTAAAGTTGGAAAGTAAATTCTTTTTAAAAAAAATGGTTTAACGGGTTAATTTTTGACTATTTCTAACATTTGTTTCTTATTTGTTGTAAGAATGCGTAGCTGCTATCAATCAACATCACAATTATGGGTTAGGGGCGGTGTTTACACGTGAACATCTATGCTACCTAGCCATGGACGCATACCCGATGACCTAAGGAATATGAACCAAAATTGAAAGATTTTTGCAGTGATCTAGGCTTCAAAAACGACTCACACTCAATTGTTATCAACTTTTCACTTGTTGATCATTTATTTATTCTGCATGCATAAATTGATTGTACATACTGCATTAAAAGCTTGTACGACTTAGTTTTCAGTGTTTGACGAAATATATATATTAAGGTATTTTATATCTATATATATATATATATATATATATATATATATATATATATATATATATATATATATATATATATATATTAAACATAAAAACAACGTCAAATAAGCAACAACTTAATTCAAGTTGAAGAAAAATCTTTTGAAAAATATCTAAAATATTATTACCTGACTAAGTCATTTCCCATTTCTAGGTTTCAGCACATACATAAAAAGCAAGAAAATTTTGAAAGTATAAAATTATATGTAAACTGAATGAAAGTTTGATCGACTTTTATTTTTAAAAAACATTCTTTTGAAATCAAAGGTAACATACATGTCCGGATCAGTTGGGGGGAGGGGGGCATGGGCGATGACCAAGTGCCTTAAATTTTTGAGAATTGATTTTCTTATACCTACTTATATTATTATAGAAAAAAATATATGTTTGCTATTAGGTGTCTCATATCGCACGAAAAAAGAGAAAACAAAATTGCAACCAAATTATATGGATAAGAGAAGAGGTGTCGCATTTCTTTACTTAAAAATTTTTATTTTAAAAGTTACATTTTTTATTTTGGCCAAGGCTTAAAATCAGCTTGAATCCATCCTAAATATATATGTCAAAATCTAATAATTACATAGAAAATATTTGTAAGAAAATGTTGAATTTCATTGTTAGTACGTAGATTCTTTATATATTAAAAATGTTGTTAAGTTGTTTCCTTTTTCAAGGTTTTCCGCATGCACATAAGAAACAAGAAACTTTTGAATGTATAAAATTTATGTAAAATGTATGAAAGTTTGATCGAATTTTATTTTAAGAAACTTTATTTTAAAATCAGAGCTAATGAATATACATATCCATATCACTTTGGGGAAATGTTGAATTTTATTGTTAGTAGCTAGATTCTTTATATATCAAAAATGTTGTTAAGTCGTTTCCTTTTTCAAGGTTTTCAGAATGTACATAAGAAACAAGAAACTTTTGAATGTATAAAATTTTATGTAAAATGTATGAAAGTTTGATCGACTTTTATTTTAAGAAACTTTATTTTGAAATCATATATATATATATATATATATATATATATATATATATATATATATATATATATATATATATATATATATATTGATGAGATTAAACTAACCTTTAATCTATAAAGATCGATTAGATCTTGAACAAGTATATAAACGTAAACAATAAGAACGCAATAAAAAGAATAAGTCAAGATGGAATCAAACAAGTCGAATGATTAAACAAAATCCTCAGAAGAGCTCGATTAAGAACATCAACTGTAGAGGATTGGAAGGTTACAAGAACGATCAAAGAAACCTGTTATCGTCTAGATGTATCGCTATTCTCAGATCTCTCAAAACCTTAACCTAATATGCATGCAAGCGTAAACTTATATATTCACGCTTGGACAGGCCCAAACCGGAATACAAAAAGCCTTATGCTAAACGAGCCCAAAAGACGCAATCTTCAAAAATGATCTCCAGCCCAACAATCTCCCCCTTTGCGTCAATTTGGAGCGAGACCTTCACTAGTTACTGGGGCCAGCAGCTGAAGCAGGTACCTTCTTCTTCACGGTACTCAACAGACATTTGGTGATGGAAAGAATGGTCTGTCTAAACCGGATGTACCAGTTAATCATATCTTCAAAATACTTGACATCATCAGCCGAGTTCTCTTTACACCGTTTGACAATGAACAGCACATGCTCCAAACAGGTTGTGGTGTAAAGATGTTTGTCAGCTAAAGCGAAGAGACATTTCTGTCCTTCCGCTCTAGTGAACATAACCGAGTTGCGTCTCGGGTCGATCCTGCCCAGTAGCATTTGATTGAGATCACTGGCCGATCCCACAGGAGCAATTTTGGGTTTCTTCTTGAAGACTGTGGCGACCTCCTGATCCATTAGGGCAACCTCCATGATGTAGCAGACTAACATCCTTTTGACATGGTCTAGAATGGGACCATATTCAGCTTCATTAGTCAAAAGGATATTATACAGGACAATCCAATCATGAGGATTTAGATTCGGTAGATCTGCCAGGGAGATAAGATGAGCAGTTCTTGCAGATCCCCGAATCAACTTGAATCGAACATTTATAAAACGTCCCTCAGTATAAGGTTTCAGCACCCGAACGTTTACAATCTTCTGGGCGCTCCAAGTAAGGAATTGTGGACGAGCAGCCGCCAGATAGAAGTCAATGAGCTCCCTGTCAAGCTCAGCGTTCGGGTGAGGGACTTCAAAGATGTTAGAGAAGACGTGGAAGATGAACGCCTTTCGAGTCAGCGGCATATCGAACTGCGAATCGACAGTGTTGTTGCAGTCGAACGATATAACCGGCTCGAGCCATAAGATGTTGGGAGTTTCAATGGCCTCTTTGATTAAACGTTCCCTGGTCCAGGTAGGGAAGAGAGTCTTTCGGCTCTCAAGGAGATCGTGGGCTTCTTTTTGTTTGCGTTCGGCTTCAGCAGCCTCTCGCGCCACACGACTGGCATCTTCATCAACCTTGCGATTGTTCTTTCGTTTTAAAATGTCAGCAATGGTCTCCTTGTCGCCTTCTTCATCTTCGTCCTCAGCTATGTTTTTGCCTTTGTCCTTCACACCCGAGCCTAAAGCATGACCAATCGGAGATGGTTCGGTCGTGTGAGTAGCTTTGGAGGAAGGAGGTGGTTTTGATCCTGTCGTCTCATCTCCCCCTTGTTTCGGAATGGACACGAAACTTGGTAGCCCTTCTACTTTGTTAAGAAGATCGATGGCTGGAGAGAGCTTTTCAGCAAGGGAACGCCTCACCGAAAAGTTTAAGATGGGATCGTGTGCTTCCAGAATGTTGGATATAACAGCGTGAACATCCGAAACACACGTCTTGACCACATCCCGTTCAGATCGAAGATCTTCCAGTTGTTGTTGGGATTGAGAGAGTTGAGTTGTCTTGACCTCAAGTGCGGTTGTTTTGGTTGCCAGATCGTCCATTAACAAACGCTCGGTTGCAAGATCCTCTTGTAGTTTGTTGAGGCGAGCATCAATGGAGGCACGAAAGGCCGAGTTGTCGTTGCTTATGTTTTCGCGGAGAGTAGCGAACGAAGGCAACTCCGATGAGACAAAGTTGGCCAATTGTTGAACAATGGGTTCCAAAGATGTCTGGGTGGCATTGGCATTTTCCTGTAGGGACTGCAGCAGGGTAGAGGCGTCAGAAAATAGTTTATTGACTTTTTCGGTCGCTGCCTCATATGCCCTGGTAGATGCTTCAATTACAGTAGTTGCTGAGGCCGCTGAATCATGTTGAGCCCTGGAGAAGGCATCAACAATCTTCTGAAGGGCAGCTTCAGACAGAGAGGACTGTTGGTTGGAAGAGGAGGCGAGAAGTAGGTCAATCTTCTCGTTGAGCTCTTTGAGATGCTTCTTGGTTACTGGAGCATCATCCTCCTCGTCACTTTGAACTTGAAACGGACTATAGTAGACCGAATCAAAGATCATGTTTTCTCCCCCAAGATAAGGGTTTTCGCCCTCAGATGCATTTTCAGGAGATGAAGGGGGTGGAGAGGTTGGGGGTGTTGTGGGTTTGGTTGGATCAGGTTGAGTGGGTGATGGTATAATTTTGGTTGGTGGTTGAGTATGGGTAGTTTCGGTTGTTTGGGTTTTGGGTTGAGGAGGTTCGGTTACATGTGGTGATTCGGTTGTAGTTGTAAAGATTGGTGGAGGGGAAGGAATTGGGGAAATTGGTAGTTCCATCTCTGGGGTAGGGGACCGAGGTGGTGTGTTGCCTCGTTGAGGAGATGCGTCCCCTTGAGAGTCGTCAGAACCCGAACTCTCACCCTCAGAGTCACTCGAAGAAGAAGGTATTACAAGCTTTCGCTTCGGTTGGGTCTTCCTCTTCTTCGGTGGTGGGGATTGTGCAGCTTTCGGTTGTTTCCTCTTTTTAGGAGAAGGCCCCTTTGGAGCTTTGGACGTTTGCTTCCCTTTGTCTGCCTTTTTGCCCCTGCTCACCGGTTTGTCTGCATCGTGAATTGACCTGAGCATTTCCGGGGTCAGATCCCTTGGACCAGATGGCCTTAGCTCCTTGAGCTTCCGAATCAACCTGCTATCAGAAGGCACATCACCATACATTGACTCCGGGATAGAGCCAATAAAGGAGAATTTTGATGCATCTGAGACGATGATCTTCTTGGTATGGAAAGTACCAACAGAAGACATCGATGCACCTTCAGCAGTGGGAACATCAAATCTGTCCATGGCCCATTTTGTGATCAGGATCCAGAATCGGGCCAACGAGACCTCAGAGTGTCGGGATGAAGAGGAGAGGCTTTGAATAAGTTGTTGCCATAGGACAAACCCATAATCCAGGTTAATCCCATTGTAAACCCCGTACATGATGGTGAGGAAGAGACGACTTGCGCCATCTGATCCTGAACTTCTCTCCGACAAGCCCTTGAAAAGGACTGTAAATAAACCGTTCCATTGTGGCGGCAAGCATGACTTTTTGAATCTTGCGACAGAGGTGAGAACTTCTGTGTATCCCATGTTGTAAAACATGTTATACAGATGACCAATATGTATCGACTCCGGATGAACTCTTGAAGGGTCATCAGCAAACCCTAGCAAGGTACAGAAACGTGGACGAGAGACGGAGGTTTTGTGTTCTCCAATCTCGAAAAACACCCGGTCGACAGCCTTGTCGTAATATGCAGTCGCGTAGACCTGCGATAGGGCCACCATCGGCACCGATTTGATTCTGGTAAGAGCCGGAACAAGTTGGTAATACTTCAAGCACTCTATGACCGGCGACATATAGGAGTCGTACGCCAGTGGGTTAAGATCAATGACCAGACATTGTTGTGGGCGAATGGGAAGGATCTGTGAGGTAGCATGAACTGAAGAGGAATCAGCCATTGTTGTAGGTGTGAAGAAGATGATGAACAGGAAACTGTTTGAGAGTGTTTGCGTTCTGGAAATTTTGAAGGTGGTAAAGAGGTAAAAGGTGGTGTGGTGGGCTACTTATAGTGGGAGAAAGGAGAGAGAAAAATCGTTTCAAATCTCTTATGGAAATTTGAATCGGGTTGTTGAGTGACAGATGGACAACAGTTGGGGTGTGATGATCACGTAGGAGAGAGAGTGTCAGGTTCCTAGGATCACGCCACCCAACAAGCGCCGTTTCATAGGGACAAGCCGTTACTATTCCCACACGCGCATTTAATGTCACAGGACAAGAACGAACTTAAGGTTTAAAAGAGGATTCCCTTTAAATTACGATCAACCATTTATTAAGAAATGTTGAAAGGCTTCTTTTAATTAGGCTAAATAAGAGTGGCTTGAAAAGAAATAAAATCTCAGAAAGAAAAATAAGAACGATCCCAAGGGAAGAAATGTTTTGGGTTTAAACAATTTCATAGGAATCACATAAAATTGGAGATTTTAATAGGGTACTTTCGTCAATTCTGTAGTAAAAACTTGAGCAATTTAATTGTTCACCGTCAATTCATTAGGTGTTGAATTTTGGGTTTCACTTAGTTCGTAGTGACACAATACTAAGATCATAAACACAGATGTTGTGTAACCATAAACCTCAGTGGTAATTTCTGAGAGTCTCAAGGGTTACTATGATGGAATGAGTGTAGTGGAGAAGTAATGTGGAGATGGTGTAAGAAAGCGAAGTACCTCTGCTGCAAAAAGAAGGACCAAGCAGGAAACTCTTAACTCATGTGAGAAAAGAGTGAGGTAGCTCACAATTAGAATAAATGAGTTGGCCTTATTGGGAAGACAAAGTTTGTGTATACCAGGTCATGAGGGCCATTATTCAAAATCTTATGAGGCTTGAGACACATACAGCAGCATGCTTCTAGGGACACTTAGGTATTTCATCAAATTTATCCCCATAAACGAACACGAACACACAAGAAATGAAAAAAAAAAATTTGGAGTTTTTGAGATTTTTTTTTTTTTTAAAATAACTTAAAAAAAATACAGATTTTTTTTTAAACAACTTGAAAATTTGACAAAAGAAAAACCGAACCCGAACATTCAGTTGGTTTCGGTTGTTGAAAATTTTGAAAAACCGAACCCGAACCTTCGGTTGGTTTCGGTTCTAGAAAATTCTGAAAAACCGAACCCGAACCTTCGGTTGGTTTCGGTTCAATAAAATTTTGAGGAACCAGGAAATTTAAGCAAACAAGGAAAAGAAAAAAAAAAATTTTTTTTTTTTTAACACGAGGAAAAACAGAATTGTACAAGAAATATACAACATTGAAAAACTACCTTTGAAGTAATGAGTGAGTCAGATAGTTGAACCGAACCCGAACGTTCGGTTGGTTTCGGTTCTTACGTTTGAGTTGGATAGATAGTGTGAGGTACTGACTCTGATTCCATCATACCTAGTCCTTGCAATATTTTATTGAATGATGCTTCAGGAAGAGCTTTTGTAAAGACGTCAGCCAGTTGATCAGTGGTTCTTACGAAGTGAACTTCGACATTTCCATCTTCCACGTGATCTTTGATGAAGTGATACCGCAGTGCTATGTGTTTGGTTTTGGAGTGTTGCACTGGGTTATGACAGATCCTAATTGCACTTTCAGAGTCACAATATAGTGGGATCCTCTTCATATTGAGTCCATAGTCTCGAAGTTGACTTTGGATCCAAATCACTTGTGATGTGCAGGATGTAGCTGCAATGTATTCCGCTTCGGCAGTAGATAGCGACACACACGTTTGTTTCTTGGATTGCCAGCTGACTAACTTCCCGTCAAGAAATTGACAACCACCAGTTGTGCTTTTACGGTCGAGTCCACATCGTCCAAGGTCAGCATCAGAATAGGCTTGAACAAAGAAGCCTGAGTTGGATGGATACCATAGACTTAAGGAGGTGGTTCGCTTAAGATATCGTAAGATGTTCTTCACTGCAAGCATGTGAGGTTCGCGTGGGTTTGCCTGAAATCGAGCACAATAACACACAGAAAACATGATATCAGGTCTGCTAGCAGTTAGATACATCAGTGATCCAATCATTTGACGATAGAGTGTGATATCGACAGCCGGTTTGTCTAGGGATGGGGTAAGCTTGGTGCCGAATGCCATTGGGACTTTGACTTTTGTGTCTCCCATCATACCAAACTTTGCTAGGAGAGTCTTCGTGTAAGCTTCCTGATTAATAAAGATGCCTTTGGGTCCCTATCTTATGTTTAAACCAAGGAAAAAGTTAATAGGACCCATTGAGCTCATTTCAAACTTAGTCTCCATCAGCTTTCTGAATTCAGCTGTTAAGCTGGGATTCGTGGAGCCAAAGATGATGTCATCGACATAAATTTGAACTATCATAAGGTGGTTACCTTCCTTTTTGCGAAAGAAGGTTGGGTCAACCGAACCTTGTTTGAATTTAGACATCTTTAAAAATTTTGTAAGCGTTTCATACTAGGCCCTCGGAGCTTGCTTGAGGCCGTACACAGCTTTATCCAAAATATAGCAATGATTTGGATGCTTTTTGTTCACGAACCCGGGAGGTTGCTCCACGTACACAGTTTCTTTGAGTTCTCCATTGAGAAATGCACACTTGACATCCATTTGGAAGACCTCAAAGTTCTTGTGAGCAGCATAAGCCAGAAATATTCTAACAGATTCTAGCCTAGCTACTGGAGCAAAAGTCTCTTCATAGTCTATCCCTTCCTCCTGACAGTATCTTTTTACCACCAGACGAGCCTTGTTCCTTATAACATTGCCTTCCTTGTCCAATTTGTTCCTAAAAACCCATTTGAGACCAATAACCGAAGCATATGGAGGAGTTGGAATGAGGCGCCAGACTTTGTTCCTTTCAAATTCGTTCAGTTCATCTTGCATAGCTTGAACCTAATCAGAGTGATCTAGGGCAGAGTAAACTGTCTTCGGTTCAACTTTTGATACGAATGAGTTAAACATACAAAACTCAACTTTTGAAAATAAGGATGTCTGTTTTGCCTTCAGTTGTGATCGGGTCAAAACTGTTGGATAAGGTGTCTAAGTCCATAACTATTTCTGGTATGTACTTGACCCGACCCGGCATGGTCCATTTGGGTTGCATGGCATCATGCAATTGGATAGACTAAATGAGAGAAATAACACTTGGAGATTATTAATATATTATAAGTTCTAATATATTAATAATATTATTTGATTAGTTTGATCAAGAATTAATTTAGAATTAATTATGTGATCAAAAGATAACTAATTAAATATATGGGTTGATTATGTAAATCATCCATATCTTGTATAGTGGGCTAAAAGGCTCCATGGACTATCAAGTTGGGTTCCACCCATAGGATGCTCCATGGATGCTCCATGGGAGTTACAAACCCATGGGTCATGGAAATGAAGAGTCATGACACATTAGGGTTTAACCCTAGATGTGTCAACACTATATAAGTAACATGTTCTCCACCTAAAATCGGCTACACTAAGAAACAAGAGGGCTTGGCCGATTTTGAGAAGTGTGTGTTCTCTCATAAGTTCTTCCAAGAGCATTTGGTGTTGTGTGAAGCATTTGAGGCATCACACTTGGGGTGCTAGGCTCACAAGGTTTCAAGGAACACAAACAACAACAAGGTAAGTTATTCTATCTATACTTTAAGTTAAAATTGTTCCCCATGTATGCTAGATAGGAATATAACCTTGGAATTCAACTTTGCATGATAATTAGACAAACATAGATCCAAGGTTATTAGGGTTGCATGTACACTTAGGAAGTGTTAGAATGCTCAAAACCCATCAGTGGTATCAGAGCCTAGGCTTGTTTGCTCTTATTTGTGCTTAAAAGTTGGAAAAAGAATCGGAAATCTTGCTGTCTGCGAATGGACTCGTCGACTCTATAGGGGGGACTCGTCGAGTTCATGAGTATCTTCAACCAACTCGGCGAGTGAGTTCATGCACTCGGCGAGTAGGGTCGACTGATTGCAGAATTTCGATTTAGTTGCTGGAAATGAATTAGAAACATTACCCTAAACTGTTTTGGTAATTGAAAACTTGTTTTTGGTGGTGTAATGTCTTTGCTAATTCATTTACAAACAACTAGTTATCAAAATTACAAAGTTTTAAATGTAATTTTTTGATTGTGTTCATATTCATGTTCTTGTTCTTATGATGTTTTAGATGATCATAGGAATTATTTGTAACCTATGTGGTAGATTAATTCTTGATCATAATGTGTTTTAATGGAGTCCATAACTTATCCTTAAGTTATGGAAAACCAAGAGTCACACTTGAGTTAAAACCATTAAAACAAATACAAGAGTTAGAAAAATGAAGAGTCTTCATTTTATTACTCTATTAAACTCATAAGTTACAAGAAATGAAAAGTTTTGAAAGTTACAAAACTTGCCCTCAAGTTTTGGAACAAGTAAAGTTAAGTTAAAACTTTAAGTTCCAACCCCTAGAATTTTAAAAGTTAAAATTCAACCCTTATACTTATATTATGATGATTTAATAATTATATATATATATATATATATATATATATATATATATATATATATATATATATATATATGTATAAGAATAAAGTCGTCTTACCGCTAGTACGCCTCATTCACGAAGCCGGTCTATAAGGTGGGTATAAGGTTGTTGCCTATAAAATGGTGAATTAATGGGTGTTTACTCTTACCCACCGCTTGCTTGACTGGTGGAGGGTCGTTAGCCGAACGGGTAAGACAAGGACTTATAAATTCTCATTCAAAGTATGATGAATATAATAAAGTAACTAAATGTTTTATTAAATTCCTAATCTTAGTTACTTTAGGAAAATGTGAATAAGGTGCTAATCCATGAAGTTACACTTTACACTTTGTCTAAGTCGTTGGTGGAGCGTGTGTGGTTAACCGGCACACTAACTTGGACTTAACAAGGTAGGTAAAGGGTGACTTAAGGTTTATTATAGTATCGGTGGAGCGTGTGTGGTTTACCGGCAAGTGATAAACTTTAAGGGTACCAAGTGATTTGCATGGTTACTTCACACCTCGTTTTGTGATCCTCGGTATCCCAGTCACAAAACTTGGAGGGAACTCTCGAGATTGAAACATGCCTTTGAAAAGTTCATTGGATCTCAAAGAATCTAGGAATTTCTAAAAAAAAACCTAAATATCTAATATTTCGGTTTTCGTGGTGGAAATTGGTGAATCGTCATTCACCTACCTTTCAAATATGGTATAGCTTAGATTACAGCATACCTCTTCTAAGTTATATTATATTGTGATTGGATCCTAGCCTTAATATTACATTTGGGTGTTTTATTAAGGACTCTTTTAAATCTATACTAAACTTGTTCTTCTTTTTCAGATGTTTTCAAATAATGCTTCTGACTCGAATCCTAATGGCTCCTTTACTCTTATGAGTCTGTGTGGGAAAGTCACCTTTGATGGATCCAACTTCAATAAATGGATCAGAAACATCAGGATGATTATCCACTACGAGGACAAAGAATATGTCCTTGACAAGGAGCTTAAGGAAATTGATCAGTCCAATGCAACTCCCCAGGAGATCGCTGACTTTCATACTCATGAAAGAGATGCAACCAAGGTGGCTTGCATCATGTTGGCCACAATGACAGCTGAACTCCAAAAGTCTTATGAAGATTTCTACTCTTATGAAATGCACCAAGATTTGATGGAAAGATACCATCAAAGTGCACGACAAAAGAGGTACGAAGTCATCTGCTCCATGATAACAACCATGATGAAGGACGGAGATTCCGTCACGAGCCACATGCAGAAAATGCAAAGGTATGTGGATCGTTTGCTGAAGCTTAATGTGAACTTCCCTGAGGAGCTTGCAATAGATATCATTTTGCACTCCTTACCATCGTGCTATGATCAATTCCGCATGACATATCACATGAACAAGGAAGAGGTCACCCTCAGCAAACTTCAGGGACTTCTCAAGACCGCAGAAACAGGTCTTAAGGGGAAGTCGGTTGCTATCACTCCTACTCCAGACTCAACTCCGGTCTTGGCAATTGGGCAAAGTCGAAGGAGGAAGAGAAAGAGATCTTCGAAGGGTACCAAGGCTCGGACCCTTGATGGCTCTTCTTCAAGTGGAACCAAGAAAGGTTTCATTACTCCTTCTTCTGACCCAAAAGAGGCTGAATGCTTCTATTGCCATGAAAAAGCTCATTGGAAGCGGAACTGCCCAAAGTACCAGCAGGATGTGAAGGATGGGAAAGTCAAACCCAACCATGCAGTTATTTACACTATCATTTCTAATAACTCACCCCATTCGAAATCTTGGGTCCTTGATACCGGTTGTGGTATTCATATTTGTTGTGACTTGCAGGGACTAGGAAGAAGTGAGAATGTGGAGCAAGGAAGAATAAACTTAATCATGGGAAATAGGAAAGTTACACCTGTCACCAAGATTGGAGCTTATACTTTATCGCTAAGTAGTGGGTTAAATTTAGATTTGAATAAATGTTGTTATTCGCCAGAAATGGCAAGAAATATTATTTCCTTTCATGCATTGTACAAACAAGGTTTCACCTTTTCGTTTGATAATGAAGTTGGTTCGATTAATGCTTTCTTTAATAATGTACTTTATTTTAAAGCATTACCTTGTGATGGTGTGTATGAAGCTGTATCTGTTGTAGATAAATTAGGAAATAATGTTTTGTGTATTGATTCTACTAATAATAATAACTTGGATAAAGCATCATTATGGCATTGTCGTCTTGGACATATAAGCAAGAAACGCATAGGCCAACTCCAAAAGGATGGAGTCTTGGAGTCGTTTGACCTAAAGTCAAATGATCGTTGCGAATCATGCTTACTTGGAAAAATGACAAAGTCACCCTTCACAGGCTCGTGTGAAAGGGGTGAAGGTTTGTTGGACCTTATACACTCGGATGTGTGTGGACCACATGCCACAAGGGATGCTAATCGTTATTATTTGACTTTTACTGATGATTACAGTAGATATGGATATGTCTACTTAATCAAGAATAAGTCAGAGACTTTCAAGAAGTTTAAGGAATTTAAACAAGAAGTCGAGAATCAATTGGGCAGGAACATTAAGATGCTTCGATCCGATCGGGGTGGTGAGTATCTTAGTTCAGAGTTCCTCGACTATCTAAGGGAATGTGGAATTGTCTCACAATTGACACCTCCCAGGACACCACAGTTGAATGGTGTGGCTGAGAGGCGTAATCGAACCTTGTTGGACATGGTTCGTTCCATGATGAGTTGAGCTTCGCTACCAATCTCATTCTGGGGGTATGCTTTAGAGACTGCCGCCCATATCCTTAATCTAGTCCCTACAAAGAAAGTTGCCAAAACTCCTCACGAGATGTGGACTGGTAAAGTACCTAAACTTGACCACATCAAGATTTGGGGTTGCGAGGCTTTCGTGAGACGCGAGACTCATGATAAGCTCGAACCCCGAAGCGAGAGGTGTATTTTCATCGGCTACCCACAGCAATCCTTTGGTTACCTCTTCTACAGACCTAGTGACAATGTGGTCTTTGTAGCAAGAAGAGGAGTCTTTCGAGAAAGAGAGTTTATAAGCCAAGGAGACAGTGGGAGGCAAGTTGATCTTGAAGAAATTCAAGAGTCAAGTGGTGAAGGAACTTCAAACTCTAGCCCTCAACTTGAGGAGGAAACTCCGGTTGAGCCAATTGACGAATCTGTACCTCTGAGGCGTTCCACGAGAGTTAGGAGTGCACCTGAGCATTACTATGGATTCCATATTACTGCAGAAGGTAAGACACTTATTAGTGATGGGACACTAGTAAGTCAAGATGACCCTAACAGCTACTAGGAAGCCATGGCAGGCCCCGAGTCTGCTAAATGGAAAAAGGCTATGGATAGCGAGATACAATCCATGTATGACAATCAAGTTTGGAACTTGGTTGAGAATGTACCAGGTCGAAAGACTGTAGGGTGCAAATGGGTCTTCAAGAAGAAGACCGACATGGATGGTAAAGTACACACTTATAAGGCTAGACTGGTTGCAAAGGGCTTCTCTCAAATTCCTGGAGTGGATTATGATGAGACCTTTTCTCCGGTAGCCAAGATTAAGTCTATTCGGGTTCTGTTAGCCATAGCCGCATTTCATGACTATGAAATTTGGCAAATGGATGTCAAAACCGCTTTCCTTAATGGAAAGTTGGCTGAAGATGTTTACATGAGTCAGCCAGAGGGTTTTGTCAGCAACGAGTACCCTAATAGAGTGTGTAAGCTTGAGAAGTCCATTTATGGATTAAAGCAAGCACCTTGCAGATGGAATCTTTGCTTTGATGAAAAGGTCAAGGAATTTGGCTTTTCTAGGAGTGAAGATGAATCTTGTGTGTATGTCAAGGCTAATGGGAGTATAGTTAGCTTTTTGGTATTGTATGTGGATGACATACTACTCATAGGAAACAACATTCCAACCCTGCAGGAAGTAAAGTCCTGGCTTGGAAAGTGTTTCGCTATGAAGGACCTTGGTGAAGCTGCCTATATTTTAGGGATAAGGATCTTGAGAGATCGGAGTAAAAGACTAATTGGACTTAGTCAAAGTACCTACTTGGAGAAGGTGCTGAAGAGATTCAGAATGCAAGACTCCAAGAAAGGAGAGTTGCCCATCCAGAGTAACGCCAAACTGAGTAAGACACAAAGCCCTAGCACTGAGGCTGAGATAGCACAAATGAGTCGAGTACCTTATGCTTCGGCTGTAGGATCGATCATGTATGCTATGACGTGTACTCGACGTGATGTAGCTTTTGCCCTGAGCATGGTTAGCAGGTTTCAGGGGAACCCTGGCAAGGCACACTGGACTGTGGTAAAGAATATTCTCAAGTACCTACGAAGGACTAAGGACTGGGTCCTTACCCTCGGTGGGAGTGATGACTTGAGAGTTGTAGGGTATAGTGATGCTAGCTTCCAGACTGATAGGGATAACTTCCGCTCTCAGTCGGGCTGGGTCTTTACCCTAAATGGAGGAGCAATTTCTTGGAAGAGTTCCAAGCAAGAGACAGTGGCAGATTCTACTTGTGAATCAGAGTATATTGCAGCTAGCGAGGCGGCAAAGGAGGCGTTATGGCTGAGGAACTTCATTGGAGACCTTGGAGTTGTACCAGCTATTAAAGAGCCAATGGAAATTTTCTGTGATAGTGAAAGTGCTGTTGCCTTAGCCAAGGAACCAAGGGATCACGGGAGATCCAGACACATCGACAGAAAATACCATTTCATCAGACATCGGATCGAAGAAGGACTCCTCGTGGCAAAGAGGGTATCATCAGATGAGAATCCGGCAGATCCCCTCACGAAGGGACTGACTCGGGTTAAGCATCTCCAGCATGCTCGGAGCATAGGGCTGAAGGATGATATTAGATTTAGTAGTTAGATAACCTCGAAATTTGTAAAGTGTAATTGACATCTGATGATGAATAAAAGTGTTTTATTTATGAGTAAAGTGTTACTATCTCTTGTCGATCGTTTACTATATTTCTTTTGCATGTTTTGACTTCCAGAATAATTTTGTTTGGTATAGCATATTATTCAAACCTCCACAGTCGGTCATATGTCAGAAGTAGATATGAATCAAGACTGTCATGTTTGGTTGTAGAGGTCTTGGACAAGGCTACAACGATCATGAGTGCTCATACGTTCTGAGCATTGGACTCAACCCACGCTCACTGGAATCACTTCATGGAATTCTATCTCGAGTGATCGTGAGACAGTAATATCATATAAGTCTTTAAACCTAGAGATATGATTTGTTACTTACAAGTTGGTTATGCATTGATTGTACGAAAAATGCATTGGTAACTCGATGTTATAAATCGTGCTCTTGTGTGTAATTCAATGAGTAGTAGAACAAACATATGAGTCGAAGTTTATCTGTTCCTTCTTGGATTAGAAGCTGATATCTGGGCCCCTCGATGATTTTGTTTTGACCTATGTACCGGGCCCGGTCAGAACTAAATTGATGTGTTCAATGAAGTTCTTTGTCAAACAAATCGGAAATCGGGAAACAAACTGTTGGACAATAAGTAAGACATTGTTCCATGTATTTGTCCGACTGATATCTAGAACAGAGGATTATATGATCACTTATCTTAAATGGTGTACCATCATCTTCTCAGTTTCGAGAAACCTTGTAAAGAGCTACGATTGCCGATCGGTTCCTGAAGTCATACTTGCAGTAATAGTTATTAGACTTATCCAAGTGGGAGACTGTTGGATAAGGTGTCTAAGTCCATAACTATTTCTGGTATGTACTTGACCCGACCCGGCATGGTCCATTTGGGTTGCATGGCATCATGCAATTGGATAGACTAAATGAGAGAAATAACACTTGGAGATTATTAATATATTATAAGTTCTAATATATTAATAATATTATTTGATTAGTTTGATCAAGAATTAATTTAGAATTAATTATGTGATCAAAAGATAACTAATTAAATATATGGGTTGATTATGTAAATCATCCATATCTTGTATAGTGGGCTAAAAGGCTCCATGGACTATCAAGTTGGGTTCCACCCATAGGATGCTCCATGGATGCTCCATGGGAGTTACAAACCCATGGGTCATGGAAATGAAGAGTCATGACACATTAGGGTTTAACCCTAGATGTGTCAACACTATATAAGTAACATGTTCTCCACCTAAAATCGGCTACATTAAGAAACAAGAGGGCTTGGCCGATTTTGAGAAGTGTGTGTTCTCTCATAAGTTCTTCCAAGAGCATTTGGTGTTGTGTGAAGCATTTGAGGCATCACACTTGGGGTACTAGGCTCACAAGGTTTCAAGGAACACAAACAACAACAAGGTAAGTTATTCTATCTATACTTTAAGTTAAAATTGTTCCCCATGTATGCTAGATAGGAATATAACCTTGGAATTCAACTTTGCATGATAATTAGACAAACATAGATCCAAGGTTATTAGGGTTGCATGTACACTTAGGAAGTGTTAGAATGCTCAAAACCCATCAAGAACCTTTTCAGAAACATCGCCAACTACTTGAGTGACAAGATGATCTCTGGTCCATTTGATAAGAGGAGGGTAATTCGGATTAAAGGTTGGATCTAGTTCAGCATTGATCATTTCTTCTAGCTCAGATTGGCTATCGTAATCGAGTGTCAGATCATCATGTTCGTCCTCAATTGATGAGCTTTGAGAGGCATGAGGTTCAGGTGTTTCTTGTGGTACTGAGCTTCCAGGCGTTGAGGCATCTTCGGATGGAGCGGTATCTTCTGTTGGAAAATCATCTTCGGTTGGTGAAAGACCTTCAGTTGGAGTGGTAGAATTTAGTTTCCCCTGGACTTGTGAGCTTGGCTCCTCCTCGACTTGAGAGCTTGGCTCCCCCTCGACTTGAGCGTTGTTGGAAGGCGAGTCATTAGTGGTTGATCCTTCTTCATGCATTCTTCTTGCAGCATCTTCGACAATCTTCTTCATAGGATCAACTTTGTTGTCTGTTGCACCTGCTTCGGAGAGTGAAGCTTTCTCTGGTTCGTCAAAGAGCTCCAGAAATGTCTCGTATAAATTGGCGACCGAAACTGTGACTTTGTTAGTTAGAGGAAAGATTTCCCCTGCAGTGTCTTCTTTGGCCTGTAGCTTCTTGACATAGGTAAAGTCAAAGGTCACATAGTATGTTTCTTCCATCTTTCTCGAACGCTTGTTTAGAACCCTGTACGCCTTGGATGTGAGAGAGTAACCCAGAAAAATTCCCTCGTCTGCTTTGACATCAAACTTGTTGCGGTGTTCTTTAGAATTAAAGATGAAACACCTCGAGCCGAACACATGGAAAAATTTCACATTGGGCTTTCTGTTGTTCAGTATCTCATATGGAGTGAGCTTGAACCTCTTGTTGAGATAGGACCTGTTCTGTGTAAAACAAGCAGCCGAAATAGCGTCAGCCCAAAAATAAAGAGGTAAAGAAGCGAAACTTAGCATGGTTCGGGCAGCTTCACACAAAGATCGGTTTCGTCTTTCGACTATTCCGTTCTGTTGCGGTGTGTAGGGAGCTGAGAAATTGTGACTTATTCCCTTTTCTGCAAGAAACTCTTCAAACTCCCTGTTCTTGAATTTGAGACCATTGTCGCTTCTGATGTTGCGAACAACCTTCTTGAGCTGTACTTCAATTTGCTTGATAAACACTTTCAGCTTTTGAGTCGCTTTAGATTTGAGCTTTAGAAAGAACACCCATGTAAATCGTGAAAAGTCATCAACGATAACAAGAATATACTTGCTACCACCGATGCTTTCGATAGATGAAGGACCACACAAATCAATATGAAGTAATTCGAGTGGTTCAACAACTTTTGTGTTGATTATAGATGGGTGACTTTGACGACTCTGCTTCCCCATTTCGCATGCAGCACACAAATGATCTCTGTCGAACTTAAGCAATGGAAGACCCCTAACATGACCTCCAGTGACAAGTCGGTTGATATCTTTAAAATTGAGATGAGATAATCTTCGGTGCCACAACCAGCTTTCGTCGGATTGAGCTTTTGACAACAAGCATATAGCTGGGTTTCCTTTGATGGGTTTAAGGTTTAAGGGAAACATTTCACCCTTTCGCTCTGACTTGAGAATCACTTTCTTTGACTTTTTCTCTATGATTTCAGAACCTTCATCATCGAACGAGACTTTGAGACCTGTACCTCCAAAAAGCTGAGATACACTAATTAGGTTGTGTTGGAGTCCTTCCACATAAGCCACCTTCCTTATAGTAAAGTCCCCATTTGTTATCATCCCGTATCCCTTTATGGTGCCGAAAGAATTATTTCCAAACTTGACGTTGCCACCATTTGCAAGAGATCTGTATTCCCTAAGCTCCTCTTTCCTCCCTGTCATGTGACGTGAGCAGCCACTATCGATGTACCATTCTTTGTCGAACTGCTCGTCACTTATAACCTGCAAAAATTAGACAGATTTAGGAACCCAAAGTTTCTTGGGTCCACGTGAACTTTGCATAGGAACAGGAACAATAAGAGAGACATCAACAAGATAAGTTCGTTTTATAAGAGTTGTTTCATCTTTCCTTTTAATGGTAAAAACTTTTATTTTGTTAGGATTGGGTGAGTTAGGTTTGGACTCTGGTTTGGATTCATTGACCTCCTGCTTCCCCTTTTGCTCAGCTGACGAATGAGATTTTTGAAAGCAAGAGGAATCAGCTTCAGAGTAAGACGGAGACGAATCGGTGGGAGTAGAAGAATTAGAAGAACGAGAAGAAGAATTAGAAGAACGAGAAGAATTTGAACGAGAGGGTTTGGATTGAGAGGATTTTCTGGCTGGTGACTCTAGGTGACCCTTTTGCTTTTGATCGTTGAAGGGACTGACCTTAGAGTTTTGTTCTCTTTTGACTTCGGAACCGAACCTTTGCGTTCGGATGGAGCTGTTTTTGGAACCAAACCTTTGGTTTCGGTTGAAGTCTTTTTCAGAACCGAACCTTGGCTTTCGGTTGATATCCTTTTCAGAACCGAACCTTGGCTTTCGGTTGATATCTCCTTGTGAACCGAACCTTGGCTTTCGGTTGATATCTTCTTGTGAACCAAACCTTGGCTTTTGGTTTTTGTGACTTTCAAGCTTTCCTACAGGATTGTTATCATACTTCAGATTCTTGTCTTGATGAGAGAAATATGCATTCTGGGAATGCCAGAATTGTTTCCTTTCAGAAAGGTTCTTCCTGTATCTATTGTTCCTTTCTCTCTTCCTATTCCTCATCTGTGCAGGTTGATGATGAACATTTGCTTTCGTTTTCGGTGTCTCCTTGTCCGGTTCCTTTTGAACTACAGGAGTTTTACTTTGAGCCGAAGGAGCCGAGGGAATGTCTTCTTTTGCCGAGTGATCATTCTTCTGAGGAATATCTTTTGTACCACTGGTGCTTCGCTCATCGAAGTTGTTTGGCTTATTCAAGGGTTCAGGTATGTATCTTCCTTTGCTCTTCCAGGAAGTTCTTTCAGATAAACCAATGGTTTTGTCTGCATTATCAATCGGAGCTTCCCAGTAGTACTCATCGCAGCCATCAGCATTGTCTTCGTTTACAATGGCTACAAGTTCAGCTGTTTGATGTTCGGTAACTCCTGTTACCTTGTATACTTGATTCGGAGTGGTCCTGACCTTTTGATACACAACAGCTTTCTCAACTAATTTTGGGGACTTTTGATGGGACAACCGAGCGAACTCCACTGAATTTTCAGAAATAAGATTCTTGTGGTTTTCAGGTTCGGTTTTAATAAATTCTGAGCAGTCAACCGTGTCCTCTACAGAAATTTCGCTCATGTTTTCGTCCTCGTTAAGCTCAGATGCATTTTCAACATCAATTTTGTTTTCTGAGCTTACGTTGGCGTTTAAAGAGTCAAATTTTTGCATGGTTTCGGTTCTCAGTTTAAGTCTGTCATTTTCATCCAAAAGATTTTTAAGCATGTCCTTGTGGTCTTTGGATTTAATGAAGGACTCAATTTTGTCCAGTCCATACATGTAGGTCGGATTGACATCATCAGACGATATCACACTCTCACAATTGTAGGCTTCGGCATCGATTTCATCTTCCTTAAACTCTAGGAAGGGCAAAATCATGCGGTGGATCTTTTGGCCTATTTCACAATCCAAGTGAAGCTGAGTAATATTAGAATACAGACGTTTAGCAATTAAACAAAAAACATTCCGCTGTTTTAACAATTTTAAATTGTCTCTTTGCAAATAAATGTTTTCATCTTTAACTTTAACTAATTCTGACTCTTTTAACTCTATCCACATTCTCCGCTCCTCACTCTTCGACGCCGCCCTGCTCAATTGATCAGTTAGGTTAGAATTGGTGACTCGAGTTTGAGTTAAGCTACTATCTAGATGAGAAATTCTTGTATTAACGTTTTTTAGTTCTTTCTCATATGAGGATGAGGGTACTTTGCATGAAATAAAAACAGATTGTACCTTCTTTATCAGTTCATCGAGCTCACTGAACTGGTGGCTAAGTGGTTTGGCCGCAAAACACATATCCTCCTGTACCTTCGGTCCATCACTTCCTCCATCTGTGTTGTATCCCCTCATTTGAGATACGTCAGTTACCATGAAGCATCTTCCACCACTGCTTTCCTCCTTAGCCACATAAGCCTTTCCATGGGTAGGCTTCCTCACTTCCTCGTCTTCTGAGTCGGTAGACCAACTTCCGTGCTACCGAACTCATCACCTTTAACCGAACCCTGCACAATAAGAGCATTAATAGAAGGGTTAGCGGTAGACTTTTTCTTTCTCAACTCGTCCAGTCTTTTCTGCAACACAGCTTCCTCGTCATTCCCATCATCTTTTTCAGCTATCTTCTTAAGGACGCAGTCCTTAGCATAGTGGTTTTTCCCACCACAGTAGAAACAGCTTACTCCGGAATCGCCATCCACCTTCGGTTCCTTCTTGTGCTCCTCAGCCTTCGGTTCATTGTTCACCTTTTCAGAGCTGTAACTCCCCTGCCAGTTTCGGTTTTTGTTGCTGGGGAATCTCTTCTTTATGAACCTCTTGGGATTGGACACCATCATGGCATAATCCTCTGATGTGAGATCATATTCCTCCAGGTTGAGGTCTTCATCCTCCATCACAGCTTTACTTTTAGATAGGAGGGCCAACGAACCAAGACTAGTAGCAACATTCTTTTCTTGCACCACAATCTTCTCTTGGGACTTGAGAATACCCACCAGTTTCGCCAAAGAGTATGATTTAAACTGCTCATGGGCTTTAACTGTGGAAACCACTGCTCTCCATTCAGACCTCAGACCATTCAGGAAGGTAACCTTCTGTTCAATAAGCTTCCTTTCAATATCGTGTTTGATCATCTTGCTGAGAAGATGATTGAAGCGATCAAATGTCTGGGTCACGGTTTCTTCTACTCCTTGCCTGAATTCTCCAAACTCAGATAAAAGCAAAGTCTGAATAGAATGTTCAAGATCCTCGTCTGTAGAATACAGTTCACGAAGTCTATCCCAAACTTCCTTTGCCGTCATGCATGAGCTAACCAATCTGAATGTGTCGGACTGAAGGACGAATCTGATCAACCTTAATGCCTTGATATTGCACTGGAATTTATCCTTTTCATCTTGTGCAATATCCTTCACGTCCTTTAGCAGATCATTGTACTCCTTTTGTGTCTTGATGATTCTGGACGTTGCAGAATGAGAAAACGGTCCATCGGTGATGGCTTCCCAAATGAGATACCCATTATCCTCCGATCCAATAACGTAGTCTTCGAAGTGATGCGCCCATACTTCATAGTCATGGGTGTATAAGATTGGAATCTTTGTCGTCGAACCAATGCTGTTGGAAATATTAATAAGGTTTGATTGTGTCGCGTCCATTATGATCGTAAAAACCTGTTCAAAGATCAGACTTGTAATAAAGCAGATTAGGGCAAAATAATAAATATCAAGATACGTCAATAAAGAGATGACGGCTCAATAAATATTGATAATTGTGGAAAAACCCTAATGGAAATCTTTTTCACAGAAAAGATGTGTATCAATTACACAGCCTTCCGCTCTGATACCAATTGATGAGATTAAACTAACCTTTAATCTATAAAGATCGATTAGATCTTGAACAAGTATATAAACGTAAACAATAAGAACGCAATAAAAAGAATAAGTCAAGATGGAATCAAACAAGTCGAATGATTAAACAAAATCCTCAGAAGAGCTCGATTAAGAACATCAACTGTAGAGGATTTGAAGGTTACAAGAACGATCAAAGAAACCTGTTATCGTCTAGATGTATCGCTATTCTCAGATCTCTCAAAACCTTAACCTAATATGCATGCAAGCGTAAACTTATATACAAAACATAAAAGGTTCACGGTTGGACAGACCCAAACCGAAATACAAAAAGCCTTATGCTAAACGAGCCCAAAAGACGCAATCTTCAAAAATGATCTCCAGCCCAACATATATATATATATATATATATATATATATATATATATATATATATATATATATATATATATATATATATATATATATATATATATATATATATATATATATATATATATATATATCACTTTGGGGGAATACGTGTAGCATGGCCGATGGGCCAATGCCTTAAGATTTTGAGAGTTGTGAGCAGATTGAGATTCACCAACAATGGAACCAAGGGTGTCGAATAACAGGTTGCTTCACCGTAATTGATGGAGATTATTATACATACTTATATTATTTTTTGAGAGCTGATTTTTTTTATACATACTTATATTATTATAGAAAAAAAAAAAAAAAAAAAAAAAAAAAAAGATGTGTTTGTTATTAGGTGTCTCATATCGCAAGCAAAAAGGGAAAACAAAATTGCAGCCAAATTTTATGGATAAGAGAAGAGGTGTCGCATTCCTTTACTTAAAAAATTTTATTTTAAGAGTTTTATTTTTTATTTCGACCGAGGCTTAAAATCGGCTTGAATCCATCCTAAATATATATGTCAAAATCTAATAATTACATAGAAAATATTTGTAAGAAAATGTTGAATATTATTGTTAGTAGCTAGATTCTTTATATATCAAAAATGTTGTTAAGTCGTTTCATTTTTCAAAGTTTTTAGCATCTATATAAGAAACAAGAAACTTTTGAATGTATAAAATTTTATGTAAAATGTATGAAAGCTTGATCGACTTTTATTTTAAAAAACTTTATTTTGAAATCAAAGCTAATGAATATACATATCCGTACCACTTTGGGGGAATAGGAATAGCATGGACAATGGGTCAATGCATTAAGATTGTGAGGACCCATTTTTATGTACATATTTATATTATTATAGGAAAAATATGTGTTTGATACCACGTGTCTAAGGTGTTAGCAAGATTCTTTATATCAAAATATTGTTACCTAGACTTATAACATAGTCTTTTAAAAAATTTGCTTTTAAAAGAAGTATTTTCACATGTAATTTGGTCAATGTATTATAAACATATTACTTTATGTAAAAAAAAATTTATATTTTCAAAAGCTATTAGATAATAATCTCTTGAATTCATCGTAAAGTATATATATATATATATATATATATATATATATATATATATATATATATATATATATATATATATATATATATATATATATATATATATATATATATATATATATATATAGGGTGAGGTTCAATAGAGAACTATGATTAACCAAGGAACCAATGAATCAATCATGAGCATCGAAAATCATAACGATCAACGGCCAAGAAAATAGATGTAAACTTTTACATTGGATGCACACACACCGGATTATACCAAAAAATCCACTCTTTACAAAAAAAAAAAAAAAACCCACCACTTTTTTTGGTTTAAAATTTTTTTAGGCCATGTTTTTTTATCAAAAAAACCGAATATACCGTTGTTCACGATTTTCCGTCCTCTTTCCATAGCAATCCATGGTGATATATATAAAACAATTTTTTTTTTCGAAAAAAACTCACTTCATTTTCTTTAATAAATAAAGTTAATGTTTATTTTTTATAGAAAAAAATTAATAAATATATCAAAATTCATATTTTTTGTACTTTTTAAACATAGATTCATATTCATATTAAAAAAAACGATATTTCAGTTCAGATTCACATTCTGAACTTGTTCAGGTTCATATTGTAAACATGTTCAGATTCACATTGTGAACCTCCTCAAATTCATAGTTTGTATAATAATAAATCAGATTTACAGTGTGAATCTGAACTGATCGGAGCTTTTTCACATTGTGAATGTTAAAATTTGAACTATTTACAGTTTAGATTCACAATGTGAATCTACACTGATCAAGGTTTTTTTTTATGAATCTTCTCAGATTCACAATATGAATCTGAACTGTTCGAGATTTTTCATATTGTGAATGTTAAAAATTGAAATATTTACAATTTAGATCCACAATGTGAATCTACACTGTTCAATTTTTTTTAATCGGTGTTGATGTTTTATTAATAGAGTACAAAAAATTAATATTTTTGGTATAATTAGTTTTTTTTATAAAAAAAACTTAAATATTGAAAAAAATAAGAAAATTAAGTGAGTTTTTTTCGAAAAAAAAATCGTTTTTTATATATCATCATGGATCTCTATGGAAAGAAGATGAAAAATCGTGAACAACGGTATATTCAGATTTTTTTCGATAAAAAAACTTGGCTTCAAAAAAATTTTAAATGAAAAAAAAGGAAGTGGGTTTGTTATAATCCGGTACATGTGTGTCTATTATAAAAATTTACAACCCTTCCTTTTGCCATTATTCGCTTTAAATTTCGACGATTTGGATTGGTTCCTTGGATAATAATAGTTCTCTATTGAACTTTTTCATATATATATATATATATATATATATATATATATATATATATATATATATATATATATATATATATATATATATAAAAGAGACGTTGGGTCATAACTATGTTGTATACCACATGGGCTAATACATAGGCCTAAAAAATATGATACAAAAATATTCCAACTTCCCCCGTAGTTGTAACTAGAGTAATTTGACAAACATCTATATTTGATCAAAAATCTGAAAATAACAAGGTAGGAAGGCTCTTTGTGAATATTTTTGCATACTAAGTGGAAGAAGGAACATGTAGGACCTATGTATGATGTAACATCAAAAATTTTCAAACAAATTTTTCTTTTTAAATTCACATAATTCTCATTAACACATTGCACAAAAACCAAAGTATCAATTTATTAAAAACACATTTCACATAATTCTCAGACGATTTTAGGCAGAAATGGTGGTTCATACTCTGGATCTAGCCTTCCAAGGTCCACTTGTCACGTAAAGCTGCAAGCTTTACGTTCATGCATGACATCTATGGCTCAAAATGCTGAAACAAGCTCCATAAGGGGTCTCATGCATGGAAACTTTCCAAAGCTTGATAAATCTTGGATCTTTGGGCTCATGGAACCTCAATATGTCCAGATTTGGAGTCTTCACTCCATGACAAGCTCATAATACTCTATAACTCTAAGAAGGATGGGAAAAAGGCTCTAAAGTCCCTAAAAATGAGATCTAACCAAATAATGAGCAAGATAATGACTTTTTACCTTCACACATAAGCTATAAATGAATGAACACCGGATCCAAAAGCTCCTTCTCGTCCAAGGTCTCTTGCTCTTCAACTCTCCTCCAAGAATGCACTAAAACCCACAATATTAGCCTCTCTTTCTCTCACACAAGGTTATAGCTCGATTAGGGTTTCTCACAGTGTAATAGGGTGATAAGGGAGGCAGAAATGAGGGCTTAAGGTCCTTTAAATAGGACACAAACCCGAAAAATTAGGGTTTCCTCACACAGTTCCTACTCGTCGAGTCGGGGTCCTCTGACTCGTCAAGTAGACTCTAAAAATCTCGTGGCCATAATAGTCTCTACTCGGCGAGTTGGTGATCCCCAACTCGTCGAGTTGCCCTGTTAAAAATAGATAAAAATAATTGAGTGTCATACCTGGGAGTCAGGATGTTACATATGACCAAGCGAAACTTCGTCTCAGACAAAGTGGCTGTCAATATTTATGTGTTTCGTGTGTTCATGTTGCACCAGATTTAATGGCATGTAGACATCACTGATGTTATGACAATAAATGAAAGTTGCTTTCGTTATAGGGTAGCACAACTAATGAAGGAGTCTACGAAGGAAACAAGTCTCATTTACTGCATTAGTAACATCGCGATACGAAGCTTTAGAACTAGACGTAGAATGAGGTTGTCACCCATGAAGACACGGTAATCGGATGTAAAGTGGTCAGACATCCACCATCGCAGTCATCGTCAAAATAGGTCATAATAAATGGGGGTTGTGGAAACATGAAGTTGTAGCCCATGATCAATGGTACCCCGTATGTATCGCAAAATCAGATTAAGAGCGTGAAGATGTTGCTCTCGAGGATCATGTGATGGGTTTTGGTCATAAGACATCCTATGTGCTCATACAAACCCTAATGTTTGGATCTAGGTTTCTCTATTGTACATGCAAGTTATCCAAGACTATAAACCCTAATTCTAGCATTCAAATAATCATATTAGCCATAAAAATAAGTATATAATGTTACCTTGATTGTTATGTAGCAATAACAATCCCAAATCTCCTTGAATTGACTTTGGAAGGCTTAGAGTCACAAGTGTCACTCCTCTAATGGTTCACAAACACCATAAGCAAGAGGATGAAGAGGAGAGAGGTTGGAGGCTGCCCAAAAACGTGTGAAACCCTAGAAATATCATTGGCCATGTTTTTGGGTCATAAGGGTCTTATATATAGTAAGGCTATTAGGGTTATCTAACAAGGAAACCCTAAATTGGATGCTTAAGCCCTAAGCAACCCATAGAGCCCTTTCCTCAAGGCCTTAGACGATTTCATATGGGCTTCCCCATAGAATTCGTCCACCTTATCATATAAGGCAATCCATGGCCCAAATTATAATTATCTTATAATTACAATTCCAGTCCCTTAAGTTTAATTAATCTCTTTTAGTCACAAAACTAATTACTAATTAATTATTAACTACCTTTAATATATTATTCTCATAATACATTAATAAATCATATTTAATCCTTTCTCTGCATAATTCATCCTATCAAGTTGCTTTGGTGAAGGCAACCCAAAAGGACCATGCACCATCGGGTCAAGTACATACCAAAATAGTTATGGACTTGGACACTAATCCAATAGTCTTCCACTTGGATAATTCTAATAACTATTATGCGTACGACTTCAGATCCTGATCTGCAATAGTAGCTTTCCAAAGCCGCTGTCAACTCTGATTCTATCAGATACGCGTGTCCTTTAGATAAGGGATCATATATTCCTCCATTCTAGATATCGTATGAGATATGATTTCTAATCATTCTCTTTGTACTATTTCTCAATTCCCGATTTATGACGACTGACTATTTGAACAAATCAAATTAGCCCTAGCCCGGCCGAGCATTTCGTTTGTCATCACTAAATCATCGAGGGGCCCAAAGATATCGCTTTTATCCTTTTTTGGATAAAAGGAATGGATAAACTTTGATACAATGCTTGCTTTCACTCACTCACCGAATCACACACAACAATATGTTTTATAACACCAAGTTACTAGTGCGTTTACATATTATCAATGTGCAACCGATTAGCAAGATACAACTCACACATCTCGGTTTCAAGAATATAAGATGTTATCGTCTCACCAATCACTCGTGATACAATTCATGGAGTGATCCAAGTGAGCGTGGGTTTAATCCAATGCTCAAATCATATTCGTAAGCACTCATGAACATTGCAGCAAACATTTGCTTATGTCTAATGCTCTTTAGACAATCCACACACCAATTCACGACAATCTTCATTCATACCTACTTCCAACATATTAACGACGGTGGCCCGTTCGAATAATTTGACTGTTCTTAACCAATTAAATTATTCAGGAAGTCAAAACATGCAAAGTGAAACACAAGAATAATACTAATACCATATGGCCTAAAACCCTTGAGTATAAATAAAACTCCTTTTATTTATCACCATATCGATTACTCATTATTTGTCGTTTCGGGTAATCAACTTCTTACTTGAATTATTACACTTGTCCCATGCTCCTAGCATGCACACAATGTTTACCTATGGTTCTTACTTTGTGAAATAGACAAATTGAACACATTTCCAATTATTCTCATTTTACAACTCCAAATCCTTTTTCATAAGTGTAAGAATATCAAATTCTTGCTACTTATAGAATATGCTAGATTCTAACATTCTATGCAACAATCCTTTCGTAATATTATTGCACCAAAGTCACAAAGACTATTGCCAATGATATTACAAAGTCCTCTATCGGATATTGTTACAAGACAATTCCTTAGATATGATGTCTCTCATTCAAAGTACATTCCTTTGAACATCCTTTGCATAAAAGTTTCTAATCTAGTCATAGATTTTCAATATTTACTTCCTAATATGGACACGCTTCCATATTTTCCATATGACAACTCATTTCTTAATAGAATCTTTTTTATTCATCATAATGTCAATATGGTCCATTAATACCACGCTTCTAACTACTCACAACCAACCAATCCTCGTCGAACTTTGGATTGTCCTTTGATAGTTGTTTAATTATTTTAGTCAAAACCGATTCTAGTCCCTTTTCCCTCTAAATGCGCTAGACATTTGGAAAATTTTAGAATGGTCAAATATTAAAGCATTTGCAATCGATCATATACCTGAAGTGTATGGGACACGATGCATAATGTTTTATTTGCTATGTTCTTAAAATTCGAATTGTGAAAAGGAATGTCGTAATCATAATCGAAATTTTAAGAACACACTATGTTTCTTTGACTAAGTTATTAACATTTCTCAACCTAAGCCTTTAGATTTGAAACGAAGCATAATATTCTCTCCCTTAATTATAGCAAAACAACTTTACTACCCTTACCACTTTGCAAGGTATAACTCTTGTTTTCTATAATTAATATTGCCAACTTGCAATACTTGCCTTAATAATCATACAATCATAACATTTATGCTCCCACTAGCTTCGACATGTATTCATAAACATCTTAACTTCCATAAAAACAATACATATTGAATTTCTTAAGTCCATGTTTCTAATACTTAATGCTTTGATAATCTTTTATCAAGGCCTCTTAAGCTTATACACCTTTGCCTTAGATAGCTCATATGTGTGTCTAAACAATTAAGACTAATTGCCAAACCTCACAATTCAAATCATGGAAAGGGATACCGTAACCATAATTGAATTCGAGAATGCAACTTTACAATCACTATCTTCTTAAAATCTTTCTTAGTGAAAGCATTTCCTCACAATCATTTCCATGAAGGAGGAAATCTTATGACACTTAGATTTTAATGGTGTATTTGTTCCTATCCATGTGAATTTGTTAAAAACAAAGTCTATGACAAATTCAAACTCATATGGACCGAACTTTCTTAATCTTGATTTCTTGCCTTATGGTAGCACAGCTGCCCACCACGTCTTCCAAGTAGTTAAGCATCTCACATTTTTCCTATCAATGTACCTTTCATTGATCAAGGTGCCTTGCCTTTTATGCATTCAAAATGATAACTCAAAGAACTTACATGCATAATTAACTTAATTGGAATAGCACAGAAACAAAATAATGTCAACATGATAGGTTGCAAACCTCAACTCGTGTGCTAGTGATGATCAATAAGGTTTATTTGATTTGTTCTTGAAACCTTTCAAGACCATTAAGACTCCTACTGACTCCTTGGCATATAAGATTCTTTTGTCAATAACCATTTCTTGACAAACAAATATTCAAGAGTTAGTGTAGTTTTTATCAAAACACTTCATAAATTGGTCCTAGTCGGTCTTTGTCTTATTCAAGACATCACAACTTTCCACATTTGATGAATGTTATAAACCTTTAATACTTTTCACTCATTGTCACAATCTTAACTTTAAGACTTGTTATTGGAACGAAGTATGATATACTTCTTGATTTAACCATTTCTTCAATCCTTGATTCCTCTTCTTAAACATACAATTGTACTAAGACTCATTTAGAGGATCAATTGAGATATGGTTCTTAATCATTAAGATCTATCATAAAGCATAAAAGCTACTCTCTCTTCTTCTTAGAATGGAGAAACTTTTATTTTTCTGCCTACTTGATTCTTCTTATTCGTTCTACTATTGATCTAAACCCTTTAATCAATTCAGAATTACACTTAATCCAGTAAGTATAATAATATTTACTAAACCTGTAGTAAATCATGACAAATATCTTTGTTACTCTTATGGTGAACTTAATCAACACACAACTTTGTGTACTCGATCTCCTAGTCCTTCACTTGACACTTTGTCAACGAATTTGTCTAATTTCCAAATATGAAATTTCTCATTCATCATGCAACCAAGTTGCGTGATTCCAAATTTCAGTCCAATTGAAATTTGAGCGATGAGAAACTCTCCCTATTTGGTAAATTCTCGACATTTCCATAAATAACATAACTAAGAATCATATCCATTCGTTGTAGAAATATGCAAACATTAATTTTCATAACGATTTCATTGCAAGGAAGTAAACAAATAAATAAATAAGTCAAAGAAAATTTATTTTATTTATAAAAGCAGCGGAAAAACATTTGTCCTTACAATGAAAAATCTATTGAAAACTCAAAATCCAATCTTCAAGTCCATGCGATCGAGATCCATCTCTTGTGATTAGATTCATCTTGCTCTCTTATCAAGCTTCCTTTCTTTTCACCGATCCTGCAAAACATTCAAATGCAATCTTATCACATCATGTATTAAGAATCAATGAATAGGAACTTAGTGGAGTTAGATAGTGGATTTTACCTGAAGCGTAGTCATACTTTTGACTCTCCCATCTCTTAGATCTATTAGGTAAATAGGGCAACTTCGTCTCCAATGCCCCTTCTCTTGGCAATAAAAGCAAATTGACTCACATGGAACTACTTCAGACATTGCCTTTCTCTTATGATCAAACTTTTCAATCATTGCATGTGTTTCATTGCCATTGTCTATATCCATAGAGGTCTTGAAGGCAGATTCGCCAATCAACTTTGCTTTTCTATTGCGCCAAACCATTGCTGATTCAGCAGCAATAAGCATATAGGTGAGATCAATAAGGGTCACGTCGTGGTTCATCATATAGTACTCTTACGAACTCACTATACGAGTTAGTAAGTTACTGAAGAACCCAATCAACAACCATCTCTTCACCGACAACGGATCCCATCATTCTTAACCTATCAATGTGTGACTTCATCCCTAAGACGTGTGCACACACCGATTTTCCTTCTTTATGTTTACTTGCCAAAAGGGCTTAAGTGATATTGAACCTTTCAATTTTACAATCTTGTGGGTTAGGGAGAATAATTGGAGGAGGAGGAGGAAGTGAAGCATGATTTCTTGTTCCTCGATCGAATCGTGGAATATCATCTTCATGTGGAATGCTTGTTCCACGGGATTTGGGAAGACCATAGTTGTCGAACTTTGACATCTACAAAACGGGAGAAAACAAATTCAAGTTAGTTGATCGATTGAGTCCTTAGTAAATCACCCAAATGAGATACTAAGGCTAGGACCCAACACAATACGCTACAACCTAGAAAAGGGATGCCATAATCTAGTTGCAGAATATTTGAAGGTAAGTGAATGACGATTCATTAATTTCCACCATGAAAAACGGAAAAATAAATTTAAGTTTTAAATCTATGAAAACTCCTAGATCCTTTGAGATTCATTGAGAATTTCAATGGCATGTTTAAATCTCGATATTCCCCTCTCGTTTGTGACTGGGATGCCGAGGATCACAAAGTGGGTGTGAATAACCATGCAAAGTTACATGGTGCCCCCACATGTTACAGTCACCTATTCGATGTGTCGGTAAACCACACACGCTCCACCGAACTATGACAAACATTGAGTCACCCTTTGCTACCTTTGCTTAGAACCATTTAGTGTGCCGGTAAACCACGCACGCTCCACTAACGTCTTTGCAAGGGCACAAAGTGTAATTTCATGGAATTGCATCAATTCACTTTGCCTAAGTAACTAAGATTGGGAATTCGTAAAAACATTTAGTTACTTTTGTATTTCATTATACTTATAATGGAAGGTTTCGTCCTATCCTACCCGTTCGGCTAACGACCCTCCACTAGTCAAAAGTGCGGTGGGTAAGAGTGGATACCCATTCAATCTCCATTTTATAGGCAATTTCCTTAAACACCCCTTATAGACCAGTTTCGTGAATGAGGCCTACTAACGGTAAGACTGACTTTTACTCATACATATATATAATGTTAGACTTTTAATGTTATATATAGTATAGGGTGCATTTTTACACTTTTAAAATATTAGGTGGTTAACTTTAACAATTACACTTTTAATTCAATTAAATGGTTAACCTTGACTTTTATGGATTTATTAAGTCTCTTTTAATTATACTCCTTAGTTAATTAATAAAACCATAAGGGTGTATTTGAACTTTTCAAAACATTACTAGGGTTTTAGAATTTAACATTCCTAATTAACTTTTAATCAACTTTTAAATTCCAAAACTTGAGGGCAAGTTTTGAAACATTTCAAAAACATTAGGTTTTCAATTATTTAAATTTCAAAACAACAAAACCTTTGGGTTCAAATTTAAACTATAAAACCTAAAGGGTAAAATATGAAACTTTTCATAACAACAAGGATCAAATAACAAATAATCTAAACTAACATTTAATTACATAATTATCCATATTTGATTTGTTTAATGATTTCTTGCAAAACAATTTATCAATTTACTCAAAATAATTAATCAATTATCTTATAAGGAAACAATTATCTTATTAATTGATAAATATCTTCAATTAGATCAAAAATATAGTCAAATATATCATATAATCGGATTAATATTGATCTATCATGATAAGGTAACTATCCATATGCAAAAACAGCAAGAAATCCCGAGATAAGCATTATCTGACGAGTTGATGGGTTTTTGTCATAAGACATCATATGTGCTCATACAAACCCTAATGCTTGGATCTAGGTTTCTCTATTGTACATGCAAGTTATCCAAGACTATAAACCCTAATTCTAGCATTCAAATAATCATATTAGCCATAAGAATAAGTTTATAATCTTACCTTGATTGTTATGTAGCAATAACAATCCCAAATCTCCTTGAATTGACTTTGGAAAGCTTAGAGTCACAAGTGTCACTCCTCTAATGGTTCACAAACACCATAAGCAAGAGGATGAAGAGGAGAGAGGTTGGAGGTTGCCCAAAAACGTGTGAACCCTAGAAAGATCATTAGCCACGTTTTTGGGTCATAAGGGTCTTATATATAGTAAGGCTATTAGGGTTATCTAACAAGGAAACCCTAAATTGGATGCTTAAGCCCTAAGCAACCCATGGAGCCCTTTCCTCAAGGCCTTAGACGATTTCATATGGGCTTCCCCATAGAATTCGTCCACCTTATCATATAAGGCAATCCATGGCCCAAATTATAATTATCTTATAATTACAATTCCAGTCTCTTAAGTTTAATTAATCTCTTTTAGTCACAAAACTAATTACTAATTAATTATTGACTAATATTAATTAAACAATATGATTTCTCCTTTAATATATTATTCTCATAATACATTAATAAATCATATTTAATCCGTTCTCTCCATAATTCATCCTATCAAGTTGCTTTGGTGAAGGCAACCCAAAAAGACCATGCACCATCGGGTCAAGTACATACCAAAATAGTTATGGACTTAGACACTAATCCAACATCATGTATATATGAAATTTTGTTGGACTGCAAATGATATATTCAATCTAGTGAATGTAAGGTACTAAAGAGAAACTGTAAGGCTTCGGAAATGAGTGGGATCGACAACATGTGGGCCTCATGAGTCCAGTTGGTGAACTAGTTCAGTTTCAGTGTGGCAGGGGCTGTAGTTATCATGTTGGCTCTCTAAAAAAATCACTAACATACTTCTTTTGTGATAGGAATAAGTTGGTGTCAGATCGAACGAAATAGATTCATATAAAATAGTAGATTACACCCAATTCTATCATGGAATAGATGTGGAGATTAAGAGATTAATTGGTTTGACAATGTCACTCCGAGCCCTAGTTAAGTGATAAATAAAGCGTGGTCATGATTGGTGTTTGGGGAGTCAACCCAACAAATAAAGGGATAAATAATAACAATTAAGCACAATTTCACTGCTACAATACACTATAGATAGTATAGAATAAGCAGGGTCAATCTATAGAGATACGAGGCTTGTCATTAACCATATTTTCCACATGACACATCAATACCAATTGTTAAGAAAATGGGGGTTTTGTTGGTGTAATTAAACTTCATAAAAAATTGAAAATTAAATAAATTAAAAACTAAAATTCAAGAATTTAAAGACATTTCCGATTCTGATTCCCATTCATGTATAATGTTATAATCAAGATAGTAATAAGTTATAATATCCAAGTTAACAAAATGTTTTATTCAAAACATGCTCTTCAAATAAAACTTCATTTGGTTGATTCAATTCAAATAAGCTCTTGCATCAAATCACTAAATGACACTAAGTTCTTGTAACAAAAACCAACAATGTCCAACGTTCCTGATAAGCTCGGGAAATAAACATCTAATCTTTGATTACGCTAATTTTGATCTATTTGAAATCAATCAAGTGTATGTTACCAACATCAAATCAAAAAACATATACAAATTTCATAATTTGACTAACTAGACTAATAAGGACCCTAATTCCATTGATCAAGTGAAAACAGTACAAATCAAACACATAGTGAAGACCAAATCAAATATTACTATATGATAAATATGAAATCAAGTGCAAACTATAATCTAAACAACAGACACATAAGAATCTAGAACCGTAAATAATAAGAAAAGTTAGCCACACATGACTAACTTAGAACACAAATTCAATAAGTTGTTATCCTAAATTAACTTACAAAATCAAAGTAAAAGTGTTTCCAAAACACCAAATGATGATATTTTCTTCCCAAAATTGCCTCTTAATGTGTGTGTTCGAAGTCCCCTCAAAATGACTCAAAAAACTCACTTAAATCATAAGTTAAAATTCAAAAATCAACTGTTAGACATGTTAAACAGCCGTGTAACATAAGCTTTGCCATTACACGATCGTGTGATGGCTCTGATGTGCTGAAAAGTTGCCAAAGCGCACTCGCGTAACCTATGCCTTGCCAAAGCGCGAGCCGTGTAATGAACTACAAAATGGCAAATTTCCAATTTTCTAATTTCTTCAATTTAGCTCCGAAAATTCCAAAACTTCACCGAGAGATTCCCTCAAACATCCTAAGCATGCTCCAATCTTTAAATCACCCTGAAACATCCATAAAAAATGGTGAAATATAGATAGATCCTCAATAATGTCCAAATATGCAAAATGCATGTAAAATTACACTAAAATGCAATGTGATGCTATAAACAAACATGTAAAAAATGCAATTTTTGCACCTAACAATTAGGGGGAGCAATGGTAACTAAATGGTATTGGAGCTTATAATGGATTTTTGAAGGGGTGCGGGTGAGTGAGAGGGAACATAGGATTGAAGTAAGGGTGATGGGTCATGTGTATTATTAAGGAAGGAGTATTAGGGAGGTTCATTTGGTGTTACCACCTAAAAGGGAAAGGATGTTTCATCGAAGACAACGTGACGAGAAATAATGATTTTATGAGTGGCTAAATCAAGGCATTGATATCCACTGTGATGGATTGGGTAACCAAAAAAAATTCAAGTTGTGGTACGAAGAGATAGATTATGAGGTGTGATGAGGTGAGGGAAGCATAGACAACCAAACACTCGTAAGTGAGTGTATGCGGGGTGAGATTTATGGAGGCGAAAATGTGTTGTGTCATTGTTTATGGAAGTGGAAGGGATCATATTAAGTAAGTGAGTAACCATATGAAAGACTTCAACCTGATTAGTAAGAGGAGAAATGTGAGCTTGGAAAAAAAGTGTTCAAATTATGTTGTTAATGGTACGAATAATTCGTTCAGAATTGCCATTTTATTAAGATGTATGAAGATGAGAAAATCAGCAATATGGTCATGAAGTGGTTGTTGTATTCCACACATTGTCACATTCAAAAATTTCAATGGTTTTTACTTTTTCCATATTGTGTTTGGACAATTTTAGTGAATTCAAGGAATTTGGAAAATACATATAATTTTTGTTTGAGTGGGTAACCTAAAGATAGTGAATATGATGGTAAAAATATGATATAGTATTGCAGGCGACTAACACTATCAGCTGATGATGACCAAATATAAGAATGTATAATATCAAATGAATTTTCAACAATGTAATCAGATATAAGGAAAGGAAATTTAATATGTTTTCCTGTTGGATAAGGTGTCTAAGTCCATAACTTATTTGGTATATACTTGACCCGACCGGCATGGTCCATTTGGGTTGCATCTCATCCAAACTATTATGGATAATTTTATGAGAGTTATACACATATGTTTATTAATATATTTTGAGTTATAATATATTAATATGAAGTTACGTTATTTAATTAGTTTTAGTCTTAAATTAATTATGAATTAATTTAGAGATTAAAAGGAAGACTAATTAAATTATGGGCTATTTGTTTTATATAGTGTGGGCTAATACTCATTTGTTAATGGGCTAGGCTTATGTGGAAGTCCATGGATGATCCATGGAGCTTTTAACCCATGGATCCTTGGAAAGGAAAAGACATGGGTTATTAGGGTTTCACCCTAACCATGCACACTATATAAGCATGCTTATGGAGCATGAAATGGAGCCTAAGAGGAAACTAGTGAACTAGTGTGTGTGTGTGTGTGTGTGCATGTGTGTGGCCGATTTTATACAAGGTGTATACTCTCTCAAAGTTTTCCAAGAGTTTGTGGTGTTTGTGATTCCATTTGAGGCATTCACACTATTGGTGCTTGGCCCTCAAACTCCTTAGAACCAAACTCACCAAAAGGTATGTAATCTCTTCTAACTCTTTTATGTTGAAATGTTCCCCATGCCATGTTAGATAGGTTATAAACCTTGGAAAATTATTATTTTGCATGTATTTAGACAAACATAGATCCAAGGTTTATTAGGGTTGCATGCACACTTAGGAAGTGTTAGATTGCTCAAAACCCAACAGTGGTATCAAAGCCTAGGCTTGCTTGTTTGATACTTGATGCAAAATAGTGAAAAAGGTCGAAATCGTTGCTGTCTGCATGGTGGACTCGTCGAGTCCATTGGGGGGACTCGACGAGTCCAAGGCAAACTTCAACCTACTCGATGAGTCAGTTCATGCACTCGACGAGTAGGATCGAAAGAGTGCAGATTCTCGACTTTTGCTGCTGGAAATGGACTAGAAACATTACCCTAAATTGTTTTGGTGTTATAAAACTTATTTTAGTTGGTGTAATGGTTGTTCTAATCCATTTACAATAGCATATATCAAAATTCCATGATTTTATGTGTTCATATAATTCTTGAATTTTTGATGATCATGTTCATGTTCTTATGAATTTAGAAAATGATAGGAATTATTTACTGAATTGTTTAGGATTAATTCTTTATCATTTATGTGTTTTAATGGAGTCCATAATTTGTCCTCAAGTTATGGATTACCAAAGGTCACTTTCATTTAACACACACTTAAAACACATAAGTTACATGAAAATGAAGAGTCTTCATTTCATTTTTATGAACCTTTAATTCATAAGTTATGAAATGAAGAGTTTTGCAAAGTTACAAAACTTGCCCTCAAGTTTTGGAATTTGTAAAGTTTCACACACTTTAATAAACTTTAATTCCAAACCTTAGAGTTTTAATAGTTAAAATTCAACCCTTATATTATTTATAACATTAATGGTTAATTATTATATATATGTATAAGAATAACTCGTTTTACCGTTAGTATGCCTCATTCACGAAGCCGGTCTATAAGGTGGGTATAAGGTTGTTGCCTATAAAATGGCGACTTAATGGGTGTATACTCTCACCCACTGCTTGCTTGATCGGTGGAGGGTCGTTAGCCGAACGGGTAGAACAATGACTTTAAATCCTCATTAAAAGTATAATGAATATTATAAAATAACTAAACTCTTTTAATTCCCAATCTTAGTTATTTTAGGAAAATGTGAACATGGTGCTAGTCCATGGAATTCACACTTTGTACCTTACCAAGTCGTTGGTGGAGCGTATGTGGTTAACCGGCACACTAACTAGGACTAGTAAGGATCACGAAGGGTGACTTAATGTTTGTCATAGATCAATGGAGTGTGTGTGGTTAACCGGCACATTGATTAGGTGATAATATTAAGAGTACCAAGTGAATTAGCATGGTTATTCACACCTTGTTTTGTGATCCTCGGCATCCCAGTCACAAAACTTGAAGGGCACAATCGAGATTGAAACATGCCATTGAAAAGTTCAATGAATCTCAAAAGAATCTAGGAATTTCAAATCCAATTAAACCTAATAAATCATTTCGTTTTCATGGTGGAAATTAGTGAATCATCATTCACCTACCTTTCAAATATATTATTGCTTAGATTATGGCATCCCTCTTCTAAGTGTAATATATTGTGATTAGATCCTAGCCTTAATATTACATTTGGGTGTCTTATTAAGGATCCTAAATATCTAATCTAAACTTACTTTCTTCTTTCAGATGTCTTCCAACACTAATGCTTCAGGCTCAAACCCAACTGGTTCTTTCTCTCTCATGAATCTTTGTGGGAGGGTCATATTTGATGGTTCCAACTTCATGGATTGGATTAGGAACATCAGGATGGTTACTCATTACGAGGACAAGGAATATGTCATCGATAAGGAGTTAAAAGAACTTGATGAGTCTACTGCTACTCCTGAGGAGATCGCTGAATTCAGGACTCATGAGAGAGATGCTACTAAGGTGGCATGTATCATGATGGCCACGATGACAGCCGAGCTCCAAAAGTCGTATGAAGATTTCTACCCTTTTGAGATGCACCAAGACCTGATGGAAAGGTACCATCAGAGTGCTCGTCAGGAGCGGTATGAAATAATCTCCTCCATAATAACTACCCGCATGAAGGATGGTGAATCCATCACGGGCCACATGCAAAAGATGCAAAGGTATGTGGACCGTTTGCTGAAGCTGAATGTTAACATCCCTGAGGAGTTGGCAATTGACATCATTTTGCACTCCTTGCCTTCTTGTTATGATCATTTTCGAATGACATATCATATGAACAAGGAGGAAGTTACCCTCAGCAAGCTTTAAGGACTCTTGAAGACCGCTGAAACCGGTCTTAAGGGTAAAGCGGTTGTTACCTCTACTACTCCTACTCCAACTTCTACCCCTGTTTTAGCTATTGGGCAAGGCAAAGGGAAAAAGAGGAAGCACCCTTCGAAGGGTACCAAGGGAAAGTCTCTTGAAGGCTCCTCATCAAAGACCAAGAACGGTTCTGCCACTCCTTCTGCCATTCCCAAGGATGCTGAATGCTTTTATTGCCATGAAAAGGCACACTAGAAGCGAAACTGCCATAAGTACTTGCAGGATCTAAAGGATGGGAAAGTGAAACCCACCTATGCAGGTATTTACACTATATTGTCTAATTACTCAACATACTCTAACTCTTGGGTGCTTGATACTGGATGTGGTATTCACATATGTTCTGATTTGCAGGGCCTAAGAATAAGTGAGGATGTGGAGCACGGGAAGATAAACTTAATCATGGGGAATAGGAAGGCTTCACCTGTTTCCAAGATTGGAGTTTATACTTTGTTGCTTAATAATGGGTTAAAATTAGATTTGAATAAATGTGTGTACTCGTCTGAAATGGCGAGGAATATTATTTCTTTTCATGCTTTGTACAAACAAGGTTTTACCTTTTCATTTGATAATGAATGTGGTGGTATTAATGCTTTCTTTAAAAATGTGTTTTATTTTAAAGTGTTACCTTGTGATGGTGTGTATGAAACTGTGTCGATTGTAGACAACTTAGGAAATAATGTGTGGTATATTGATTCTTCTACTAGCCTAGATAAAGCATCATTGTGGCATTGTCGTCTTGGACATGTAAACAAGAAACACATAGGCCAACTCTAAAAGAGTGGAATCTTGGAATCATTTGACCTTAAATCAGATGATAGTTGTGAATCTTGTCTACTTGGAAAAATGACAAAATCACCCTTCACTGGAACTTGTGAGAGGGGTGAAGGTTTGTTGGACCTAATACATACTGATGTATGTGGGCCATTCAAAACCGCCACAAGGGATGCTAATCGGTATTATGTGACTTTTATTGATGATTTTAGTAGATATGGGTATGTCTACTTAATCAAACATAAGTCCGAAACCTTTGAAAGGTTTAAGGAATTCAAATAGGAAGTAGAAAATCAATTGGGTAGGAACATTAAGATGCTTCGATCCGATCAAGGTGGTGAGTATCTTAGTACCGAGTTCCTTGACTATCTTAAGGAGTGTGGGATTGTCTCACAATTGACTCCTCCCAGGACACCACAACTGAATGGTGTAGCTGAGAGGCGTAATCGAACCTTGTAGGACATGGTTCGCTCTATGATGAGTCGAGTTTCGTTACCAATCTCTTTTTGGGGGTATGCCTTAGAGACTGCCGCCCATATCCTTAATCTAGTCCCTACAAAGAAGGTTACCAAAACACCTCATGAGATGTGGACTGGGAAGGTTCCCAATTTGGACCACATCAAAATTTGGGGTTGCGAAGCTTTCGTGAGGCGTGAAACTCATGATAAGCTTGAACCCCGAAGTGAAAGGTGTATTTTCATCGGTTACCCACAGAAATCCTTCGGTTACCTCTTCTACAGACCCAGTGAGAATGTGGTCTTTGTAGCACGAAGAAGGATCTTTCGCGAGAAAGAATTTAATAGCCAAGGAGACAGTGGGAGGCAGATTGATCTTGAAGAAATTCAAGAATCAATTGGTGAAGGAACCTCAAACACTAGCAATCAACCTGAGGAGGAAACTCCTGTTAATCCAGCTGACGAGTCTGTACCTCCGAGGCGTTCCACACGGGTTAGTAACACACCTTCATTTTATTATGGTTTTCATATTACTACGGAAGGTGATACGTTCATCAGTGATAGTACACTGGTAAATTTGGATGAACCCAGCAGTGTTAAGGAAGCCATGGCAGGCCCGGAGTCTGCTAAATGGAAGGAGGCTATGGACAGCGAGATACAGTCCATGTATGACAATCAAGTTTGGAACTTGGTTGACAATGTACCAGGCCGTAAAACAGTCGGGTGCAAATGGATCTTCAAGAAGAAGACAGACATGGAAGGAAAAGTGCATACTTATAAGGCTCGACTGGTTGCGAAGGGTTTTACTCAAACTCAAGGTATTGATTATGATGAAACCTTCTCGCCGGTAGCAAAGATTAAGTCTATTAGGGTTATGTTAGCCATTGCAGCATTTCATGATTATGAAATATGGCAAATGGATGTCAAAACCGCTTTCCTTAACGGAAAGTTGGCTGAGGATGTGTACATGAATCAGCCAGAGGGTTTTGTCAGTGCAGAGTACCCTAATAGAGTATGCAAGCTTGAGAAATCCATTTATGGATTAAAACAAGCATCTCGTAGTTGGAATCTTTGTTTTGATGAGAAGGTAAAAGAGTTTGGCTTCTCGAGAAGCGAAGATGAGTCTTGCGCGTCTGTCAGAGCTAGTGGGAGTATAGTTAGCTTCTTGGTACTGTATGTGGATGACATACTACTCATAGGAAATGACATCCCAACCTTGCAGGAGGTTAAGTCCTGGCTTGGGAAGTGCTTTGCTATGAAGGACCTAGGGGAGGCTACCTATATCCTAGGGATAAGGATATTAAGAGAAAGGAGTAGAAGACTAATTGGACTTAGTCAGAGTATCTACTTGGATAAGGTGTTGAAAAGGTTCAACATGGAGAATTCCAAGAAAGGAGATTTACCGATCCAAAGCAATACCAAACTGAGTAAAACTCAGAGTCCGAGTACAGAGGCAGAGATAGCTGAGATGAGCCAATTACCGTATGCTTCCGCAGTTGGCTCGATCATGTATGCTATGACTTGTACTCGTCCTGATGTGGCATTTGCTTTGAGCATGGTCAGCAGGTATCAGGGGAACCCTGGCAAGGCTCATTGGACCGCGGTAAAGAACATTCTCAAGTACCTGCGGAGGACTAAGGATTGGATCCTTACCCTTGGTGGCAGTGATGACTTGAAAGTATTAGGGTATAGTGACGCTGGTTTTCAGACTGATAGGGATAATTTCCGCTCTCAGTCGGGCTGGATCTTTACCTTAAATGGAGGGGCAATTTCTTGGAAGAGTTCCAAGCAGGAGACGGTGGCTGATTCGACTTGTGAATCAGAGTATATAGCAGCGAGTGAAGCAGCGAAGGAGGCGATATGGCTAAAGAACTTCATCGGAGACCTTGGAGTTGTACCAGCTATTAAGGAACCTATAGAGATTTTCTGTGACAACAATAGTGCGGTTACCTTAGCCAAGGAACCAAGAGATCATGGCAGATCCCGACACATTGACAGAAAATATCACTTCATAAGACACAAGATTGAAGAAGGACTCCTTGTGACAAGGAGGATATCGTCGGATGAGAATCCTGCAAATCCCCTTACGAAGGGACTGACGAGGGTTAAGCATTTTCAGCATGCGAGACGCATCGGGCTGAGGGACGATATTAGTTTTACAGATTAGATAGTTTTCCTGAAACTTGTAAAATTTAATCGACGTTTGATGATGAATAAAATTTGTGATTTATTTATGAGTAAAGTGTTACTATCATTGTCAATTATTTACTATTGTTTCAGTTTTGCATGTTTTGACTTCCAGAATAATTAATTTATTCAAACCTCCACAATCGATCATACGTCGGAAGTAGGTATGAATCAAGATTGTCATGAATTGGGTTTGTAGATGCCTTAAAGGTGTTTAGACATGGCAATGGTTGCTGCAACATTCATGAGTACTCATAAGTTATGAGTATTGGTATAAACCCACGCTCACTTGTATCACTTCATGGAATTTATCTCGAGTGATCGTGAGATGATAACATCATATAAATCTTTAAACCTAGAGATATGAGTTGTTACCTATGAGTTGGTTGTGCATTGATTGCACGTAAACGCATCAGTAACTTGATGTTATAAAACGTGCCTTTGTGTACAATTCAATAAGTAGTAGAACAAGCATATCAGTCGAAGTTTATCTGTTCCTTCTAGAAATAGAAGCGATATCTGGGCCCCTCGATGATTTTGTGTTGACCCATGTACCAGGCCTGGTCAGAACTAAACCGATGTGTTCAGTGAAGTTCTTCGTCAAACAAATCGGAAAATCGAGAAACTACTGCTAGACAATAAGCAAGACATAGTTCCATGTGTTTGTCCGGCTGATATCATGAGAACAGAGGATTATGTGATCACTTATCTAAAATGGCACTTCATAGTTCGACAGAGTCTTCATTGTTCGAGGGAGTTTTCGAGAGCTACGATTGTTGGTTGGTTCCTGAAGTTATAGGCAAATATAGTTATTAGACTTATCCAAGTGGGAGTCTGTTGGATAAGGTGTCTAAGTCCATAACTTATTTGGTATATACTTGACCCGACCGGCATGGTCCATTTGGGTTGCATCTCATCCAAACTATTATGAATAATTTTATGAGAGTTATACACATATGTTTATTAATATATTGTGAGTTATAATATATTAATATGAAGTTACGTTATTTAATTAGTTTTAGTCTTAAATTAATTATGAATTAATTTAGAGATTAAAAGGAAGACTAATTAAATTATGGGCTACTTGTTTTATATAGTGTGGGCTAATACTCATTTGTTAATGGGCTAGGCTTATGTGGAAGTCCATGGATGATCCATGGAGCTTTTAACCCATGGATCCTTGGAAAGGAAAAGACATGGGTTATTAGGGTTTCACCCTAACCATGCACACTATATAAGCATGCTTATGGAGCATGAAATGGAGCCTAAGAGGAAACTAGTGAACTAGTGTGTGTGTGTGTGTGTGCATGTGTGTGGCCGATTTTATACAAGGTGTATACTCTCTCAAAGTTTTCCAAGAGTTTGTGGTGTTTGTGATTCCATTTGAGGCATTCACACTATTGGTGCTTGGCCCTCAAACTCCTTAGAACCAAACTCACCAAAAGGTATGTAATCTCTTCTAACTCTTTTATGTTGAAATGTTCCCCATGCCATGTTAGATAGGTTATAAACCTTGGAAAATTATTATTTTGCATGTATTTAGACAAACATAGATCCAAGGTTTATTAGGGTTGCATGCACACTTAGGAAGTGTTAGATTGCTCAAAACCCAACATTTCCAAGTTCACAAGCATGAGACAATATTACAAGAAATTGAATTACTGAAAATTAAAGACTCAAATAATTTATTGTCATGCTGACCAAGACATTGGTGCCAAAGAGAAAGACTAGTAGAGACGTGAGCTTAAGTGTAACACCTTGTTTCAAATCGTTTCCTATTTCGGGGTCGTGACCCAAAGATCAATTATCATAAGGCTTTAGGCCTTGGGGGAAAGATAGATTATACCCCTTTTGATGTGGGTAATGTAGATTAGGTGATCTGAGAGTTCGGTTTGTGTTTTGGAGCCCAAGGGTATATTTGTAAAGTGATAGTCCATGCCTTTTATGAATTTTGGATTTATGTTCAGAAAATTTAAGGCAAATGAGAGTTGACAGGATGATAGAGCTTCTCATTGCCTTTCTCTGGATTTAAGGATCATCGAAATCAAACTTAGAACGAAGATGTTATGGCCTTCGAAAGTTTAGGGGTTTTAGGGCTAATCCTAGTATGTTGGGCGTACAAGGAGTATGTTGGGCGTACTAGGATGACTGATCGTGCATGGCCTTGGAGTACGCTGGGCATACCAGGAGTACGCAGGTCATACTCCAGTTAGGTACAAACCCTAATTTAGTGTGTTGGACCCTATTTAAAGGCCTTAACTTGTGTCCAAACCCTATTATCTTCAGCATCCATCAACCTTAACCCTAAAAACGTAACCCTATCGTTTATTTGAGCTTTCTTGGGGGATTTTGAGTGATTTAGAGTGTTTTTGGTACACATTGAAGTGGAAGGAGCTCATTGGAGAAGTGTTGATTAGCTTGGAACCTGTGGATTCAGAATTTGTGCATCTTGATGTATCTTTAGGAGGTATAAAGTCTTAACCTTGATGACTTCTCTTGTAGATATTGGTTTGGGTTGTATTGTTATGGTTTGATCCCAAGGTTTATGCTTCTTGTGAGTAGAAGTTACTCCAGAACCTTTCAGCCTCATATTTGGTCCTTATAGAGGTCATTAAGTCATAAAGTTTGGATCTTGAGGAGTATTATCCTCTCATGCAAGAATTGGTAACCATTTTATGAAGTTTGGAAGCTTGGGTTGTGGTTAGGACCCCATTAAGCCATGTAAAGTCATAAAGTCAGGAACTTTAGGTCTTAACCATTAAGGGCTTAATACGGGTTTTGGCCCTCTTATGAGTACACTAGGCATACGTTCAGTATAATGCATGCATTCCTCGAGTTATACTTCAGAGATTTGTACATTGTGCAGAGGCAGGCAATATGCGAGGCGTACTCTTCTAGTACGCAGGAGGTACTCCCGAGAAGTTCGTTTTGGGCCTTGGGGTTTTTGGAGGTTGGGTCATGGATTATTAGACCAGATATGGGGAAGGGTAAAATGGTCTTTTACCCATTTGAAAAATAAAATATAATTGGTTATGTTTAGTGTGAGGCTTTCGGTAGCAACAGAGCGGTATCTCGGTTATATCAGATTGAGGTGAGTCTCCTCACTGTACCCGTGGGTCAAAGGCACCAATGTCGGCCCACTAAGATATGTTATGCTAGTTGTCTTTGTGACTCTTGCATGGTATGTTGGACTAGGCCCATTGTATGACGGACTAGGCCTATTTGTATGATGGGTTAGATCCATGGATACGGAAGGGCTAGGCCCATTATATGTTATGTAGGGGTGCTAGCTATCTCTGTGACTCTTGCATTTGTATATTGGGTTGGGCCTGTTGGTTTGGCAGGGTTGGGCCCATTATGATGGGCTAGGCCTAATATATGGGCTAGGCCCTATGGTATGTGGTATTTTGGGAAACTCACTAAGATTTGTGCTTATGGTTTTATGGTTATGGTTTCAGGTACTTTCGGTTCGAAAAAGAAGGACCCGTCTTGAGTGCAGCGCATCCATGCATGTTTCCCCAACTTGATGATTTTGGGATTGTACTGTGATAATTGTTCTATTATGATATACCTTTGAATGTTTGGAAAAAGATAATTAGTGTTTTTGGTTGAATAAAAAATGAAAATTTTACCTTATAATTTTTGGGTCGTTACATTAAAGTAGAGGAGGGATGATTGGATAGAGCGGATCATCACTGTCATAACGGATAAGGGGTTGTCGAGTCCTAAAATCCTCGACGGTAACCATAAGCATCATATTCAATGTACATTTGCTTTGACAAGTAAATTTATGAACACAAATAGTATTTTTTTAGTGATTGCAGTGAGATAAGAACATTAGGCTGTGGGGAGTGGTTATAGCCAAGCCACCGAAAGAGCGATGTTAACTCAGCGTTACATCATCTCCACTACCAACCCACCACCAACTCACTAGATATTGAAAATGGTTACCACTCCACAATTTTTTTATGATTAAATTAAATAAAAAAAACATAATTTAAAACATAATAAAATATTTTGCATTAATTGAAACCACGTTACATCAATTAAAAATATAGAAAATTAAACCTAAAAAAATAGAAAATTAAAGCTAAATTATTAAACAACGTAAAAAACAAAGAAAGAAAATTAAACTTAAATTAGTAAAAAAAAATATAGAAAATTAAACCAAAATTACTAAAAGAAACATAAAAACATAGAATCTAATTGCAATATTTTTCTAGAACTTGTTGAATTTTGAAAAACGCGCTTAAATTTTCCGAATCAAGATTCAATTGCGGCATCGTATTTAAAATTTGAAGATTGGTGAGTGTCATTTTTCGCCAACGAGTTTGCTCCGTTGATTCAAAAAAAGAACTCTAAAAAACTTAGAGTTTTGTCTATTTTGTCCGCTAGTACGTCCTCGTTGGTTGATTTTTCGCTTGAAGACACCCCTTTCTTGCTTTGCCCCTTTCCGGTGGTCAATGAAGTTGGACGTCCAATGGAGTGTGGACTCTCCCCCTCGGTGGCGTCGAACTCATCATTGACGTCGAGGCTAACACTAATGTCCGATTTGGAAGTTCTTGCCCTTTTGAATGTGCCGTTTCCGGATAAATGACCCATTTTGGACTATTACGACAAACTTCTCACACCTTTTGGTTGCCGAATGGGTTACCATTTTTGGTAATTTTGTATTGGTGCAAAGCGGTTGAGAAAATATTGAAATCGTTGCTACTACTTCTATACATATTTTTAAGATTGTCAAATACACCGTTAAATTTAGTACAAGCCATTAGAAGGTCACATAATTTTGCATTGACCAAGTCATATGTACAGTTCGTTTGCCTTCCTAATAACGTGTGGAAGTAGTCTAAAACACGATTCCAAAAATTTTGACCCGTTTGCGCGTTGCCGACAACTTTGTCTTGTGATATGAAAATCCAAGTTTTAGCTAAAGTTTCCTCCTCCTCTTCGGTCCATTGCATAGTTTTCTTTTTTCTTGGATCTTTTGATTTTATTTTGCCTTCTACGATTTAGTTGTGTTTCTTCAACCCGTTCGTTGTCATCGTTATTGTCGAGGTTTATAGGTTGGAAATGAGATAATGAAACTTGAGATGATTGTGAAAGTTGTGTGTGAAATTGTTGATGTTGAGAAGCTTGGGGTTAAAAAGCTTGAAATTGAGGTTCATTGAATTGTGGTGGTGTTTTTTATTGGTAGTAGTTTGGATGGTATGGAAGATTGGTGAAGAGAGGTTGTTGTTGGATTGGAAAAGTTATCAATTGTATGTAACTAAGATTTGAAAATGGATCATTTGAAGTGTTTGGAGTGGATGAGGTATTTTGATTTGGATCCATAGGTAGAAAATATAAAATATATGAGAATATAATGTTTTTTGTAGTGTAAAATATTTGTAAAATAGTAGGTATTTATAGTTATAATTGATAAGTTTTTAAATTGGAAAAATAATTTTTTTATAAATGATGTAACATTAGAATTTGGTCAAAATGACCATTGCAAACTTTCCTCTTCTCCTATTCGTCGTCTCCTTCTGTGTTCAGACCCACGCCACAGCCAGAGCACCGGCCCTAGGGGCGGAGTTCATGCGTCTTGGGGGTAGCTTCTCATGAGTCTTGGGGGTTCCACTCCGACTTATTTTGGACCGTAAGAATGTTAGATAGGAAATTGTGTGTTTGGTCGATATTGCATGAATTGAGTTATTGAGGAACCGTCTCCAACTAAGATAGCATTAGAGTTATATTTATATGAGTATACCTGAGTTTGTGTGGACATGTCCTGTGGCATGGGTGTCCATAATGCATTCACCTGGCTATGGATCTTAGAGAGACATACTCCTATACATTTACAGAAGTAACAGCGCGTCAGAGGAATTAAATATCTTGAAAGGCCCATGACGAAGCAGAGAAAAATGATATTTATCGTTATTATAATTTTTTATTTTTAAATAAAAATATATAATAAAAAAAAATTGGATCATATCACCGCCCCAGTAACTCAACGCCCCCATAGTAAGGGAGGTGAGTTGATTCGAATTAAACAGAACCAAGGAGAAGGGATATAGGTGTCATTTGATTTTTCATTAGTATACGAATGACCCATTTACACATGGGCCTGATGTGTGGTTTCTGTTGCTACTTGTGGAGGTGGCACAAGAAGCCCATTTGATGGACAATAGTGTGCGTTCGCTCGTATGTGATTTTGATGCATTTTGGTGAGAAATAAACCCAGTCGAACGGCTACAATGCTACATACATAATGGGCTAATATATAGGCCTAAACAATATAATATATTGCCTAAATATACTAACAAAAGCAACTAAATAAGCGTTATACCGTTTAAAGTGTAGACTGCCCTTAACTATGTTATTAATTCATGTATTTAGCTCTTATTGAATATGTAAGATGTATATTAAGTAAACAAACTAGAAAATCTACTCAAGTTGTATAAATGGTATTTGAATATCAAGTTCACTCAGTTCATCATTTGGTTTTATTAATAATTTACAATATTACAGGAATCAAGACCCTAAAAATGAAACATTAATTACAGCTCACGAAAACAAGAAAAATCCAAAGTTTTATCATGATTTTGATTTTCAAACCTTCACATCTTTTTCTAATTTTTTTTTTTCTGAAAATCTGATTTCCAAAAAGAATTTGTACAAATTTCACATTTGTTATATCGTAGATGAACAACACAAAAAAACAAGAGTAAACAAGAATTCCACAAAAATCCATCGAAATATCCAAGAATCCTAAAATAAAAAATTAAAATATACATATGATGAGGACATTTCACATAAGTATTGTGGATAATTTCTTTTTGACAATTTTAACCCCACTTCATTAACCCCGTCAAAACCAATCTTAGTTTCTTGGAAGGTGTCACCACAATATATTAAGCAATTAAACCCATTATAAAAAGTTGAAAATCACATTATAAGATCAAAACCAAGTCAACCATCAACCAAACCTCCCATCTCCAATTCCATTCCAGCCATGAATCCTTCACTCTTTCCATCCAATTCCTTCGTCACCATCTTCATCCTAACCTTCATCCTCATTCCAACAGTCCTTTCCTCAGCTCAAACAATCTCCTATTCCGATCACTGTAATTCCTTTGCTCCGGAAGCCATTCCGACCACCCACATATTCACCCGATACCCGTTTCTTGAACCCGTAACCAGTCATTACACCGGTGGTCAAAACATTCTCGGCCCTGATTCCCCCTCACAAAGATCCATCCTTTTTACACCCACAAGCAACCTCTTTAGAACACAAACCTTCGACACATACAAAATTCAAGCCCAACTAAGATTCATTTCGTCAAATATTTACGTTTTCCACTCTAATTATTCACGATTTTATCGTCCATTGGTGTTTTACTTAGATGGGTTTTGGTCAGTTTCCACTAACAAGCTTTGTATGGTGGGATCCGCTCATTGGTTTTCCGAAAAGGGTAAACCTCTTAAACTTGACGCTGTTCTTAAACTTAATTTCGCCAGGTTTATAAATTTGAATAATAGTTTAGTCAGTGGAATCTTGGAGAGTTTGGCTTCCGTTCAAGATTCTGATTACTTCGAGCCGATTTCGATGATGGGGTTCCCTCGTGTAGCTCAGTTCAAATACAATTACTCGTTGGTTTCTACCGAAGAGTGTAATGGGCAAAACGGTAATTTTACTCAAGAACATTCGGTAGCTAGTATGCAATCTTTAGATATATGTTCGATTTTTAGAGATCAATTCAAGACTTTCAAGTTGGAGAATCAAGATACTGGGCACCCACTTTCCTTTCCGTTTTCGCCTTCTTTTTTATCGTTATATGCGATTCAATGTTCACCACATGAACAAAAGTTACGTTTTTTATTGGAATTTCAAGATAGAAGGAATAGTCGTTATGATCAATCTTTTAATCCAAATATAACGTTAATTGGAGAGGGAACATGGAATGGAACAAACAACGAGCTTTGCATACTAGCTTGCCATATCTTGAATCAAACTGATCCTTTGGGAAGTGCTCATGTCGGAGATTGTTCAGTCAGGCTGACCTTATATTTCCCTGAAGTTCGATCAATCATGAACACACATACCACCGAAGGTCAAATTTGGTCAACCAAGAAAGCCGATGATGTCGGGTACTTTGAAACGATTAAGTTTCAAAGCTTTGATCATAGTTTCGATCATTATGGATCGAAGTATGAGTTTACAAAATTGGAGAAATTAAGACGGATTTGCCCTGGAAGAAAGTTTCCTAATTGGGGATCGATTTCATACCCATCAGGGTATAATTGGGATATGACTTTCGACATGTCTGTGAAGCACGGAAACATGGTTTCCACCGGCTCTGCAGTTCCGATCTTTGTCGGGAATCAGTTTTACAACTCACATACGGTGGTGACTTCAAATTCTAATCCATTTCAGGCGGCATCACCCCCAGCCACCACCAGTGACACCGGTCCGATGAACATTAGCTACGAGATTACATTCCGTCCGTTTGTTAATTCAACATCGGAATTGCAAAGCGGGATTCCGTTGTTACCCTCTACCAACAATGGTAAAGTCGAGATTTCAGCGGAAGGGTTTTACGATAGTCAAACGGGAAGACTTTGCATGATTGGTTGTAGGAATCTAAATTCATCTAGCAAGGAATCAAGAAATGAATCTTTCGATTGTGAGATTATGGTGCGATTCCGATTCCCACGTATCGAACGGAATAACGGAAGCTTTTTGATTAAAGGAAGTATACAAAGTTTACGTGAAAGATCAGATGCATTGTACTTTGATCCTTTACGTATCGTTTCTCTCACTTACACTGAAACCGAAGCGAAAGAATCGATATGGAGAATGGATTTGGAAATCATCATGGACTTGATTTCAGTGACACTTTCGTGTTTATTTATCGTGCTACAACTCTTTCATGTCAAAAAGAATCCAGAATTGATTCCATTGATTTCGATTTTGATGATGGTGATTCTTACACTTGGGTACATGGTTCCTTTAGTGTTGAATTTCGAGGCAATGTTTTCAAACACTCGTTACCCTCAAAACATTCCACTCGGGGGAAGTGGTGGATTGCTTGAAGTGAATGAAGTGATTGTGAGGATAGTGACAATGGTAGCTTTCATTTTGCAATTCCGTCTCCTCCAATTGACATGGAATTCAAAACCTGGGAATGACGAACAGAAACATTGGAATCATGAGATACGGAGTATTGTAATCTGTTTACCGATTTATATAAGTGGTGGATTGATCATGTTGCTAGCGAAGTGGATTGACAATGATTACATTATCTCAAGTAATCGATCAATCTGGGGTGATTTGAGGTCTTATGCGGGGTTAACACTAGATGGATTCTTGTTTCCACAAATCGTTCTTAACATTTTTCAGATTTCAAAAGGGAATGCTTTGTCTTATTTGTTTTATATAGGGAACACTTTTGTTCGATTACTACCTCATGCGTATGATCTTTATAGGGGTCAAAAGAACATCAGTCATCAATTTGATCGATTCTATCTGTATGCAAATCCAAGAGCAGATTTCTACTCAACTTCTTGGGATGTGTCCATTGCTTGTGGAGGATTTGTGTTTGCAGTGATTGTGTTCTTGCAGCAACGTTTTGGTGGTCGATTTATGCTTCCAAAGAGATTCCAGGAGTCTGTTGAATATGAAATGGTGCCTGTGGTAAACAATGAGTAATTTATTAATGATTACGTACGCAAAGTTTTAGTGTTTGTAATAGTTATTTTTTTCGGAAGTAGTAATAGAGAGTCAAATTTTTCAGTTCCACAAACCAAAGCCTAAATTTGTATTTTCTTGCATCATCTGCTTACTATATACTCATTAATGTAGTCGATAAATCACCATAATTTACGATAATTTACTTACGTAAAGGTAATTATAAAAACTGCTAGTGATGCTGTTGAAAGACAAATAATTGCATTTGTAAGGCCCTTCATCGAATCATCTTGGCGGCAATGATTAAACTAACAATGTCCTTGGTCTAGACGCCCTGTTTTGAATCCAATGGAGAGCTAACATCCCGTACCCGAGTTCAACTTAACGAGAGAAAGGAAAACAATGGGTGAAATGAGAAGAAAATGAAAAAAATTGATGTTCCCGAGTTTCATTAAAGGAAGGAAGTGGAGAAAAATGAAAGGGTCACTTTCTCTCCTATCTTTCCTTCTGATTTGGGAGGATTTGGAAGGAAAGAAGAAAATGATTAATTTTCCTTCCATTTATCTCCAACTCGGAACACAAAAGAAAATTTTGTTTTCCTTTCCTTTCTCTTCTTTTCTCTCGTGACCTTCTTTTCTCTTCTTTTCTTTTCTTTTGATAAACTCGGGAATGGGGTGTAAGAGCTGTGTTGTAAGTAACCTCATTCACTCACATATAGTGTCACATGAGGAGGGTGCACAAACACTATTACACAACATTGGGGGTACGTATAGAAATTATCAAACCTAATTTAGTGGCATTGTCTTCGTTTTCTCGGTTAACACAGTCATATTCAAGATAAAATTGAGACACAATTAATCAAACAAACTCTTTGATTAAAAGGAAAATCACTCAAAACATTTGTGTTACAATTATGAATTCTTAATCCTAAAACTCGATTAAGATATGTATATATAGATCTAATGATCGACTTGTATTATGTCACACCCCAAAACCAAGAATGGCGGGAACGTTATGGGGCGGAGGACGTCATGTAAAGTATCACAACACAGTAAATGTAAATAAGCAAACAACATCATCCATTGCATTAAATATAAAATTTTAATACAAGCGTATTCCGTACAGTTTTAGACACCAAAAATATAATGTAAATCAAAATAGTATGATGAGTCTTGAATGCGCTCCATCTTCTCAAAAGCTAGCATCGGTACCTGTCTACTGATGACCTGAGAATACAAGTTATTTTGAAAGAGTTTATCAGCATTAAGCTGGTGAATTCATAAGTATTTTAGTGTCGAGGTTTGTTATCAAAACGTTTGAACCTGTCGCAAGTATGAGTTGTAAATGTATGTAAGTGTTTGTAAAAGTTTGAATCTCTCAGAAAAACCTATATTTTCTGTTAAAGTAGCCCTCTACCAAGGCTTAACTGTTTTGTATGCTCGTTTGATGTAAAAGTGTGTAATTTCCCAAGTGTAACTATCATTTAACAAAATATAGTTTGTACATTAAAGTTTAAGTGAGGTTATCACCAAAATGTAATGGGTAAATTATTGTAGTACGGTAGTTTTGTTTTATATGAACTACTGTTGTACTAACTACCTTAAACCGGGTTTATATTAAGGTATCGTGTGATAAATTGCACCATACTATCGACTGGTAACATCGACAACGTATAGTCGAAAAATAAGGTATGACGTTTGGCACCCGCAGACCTATCGGTCCCACTGTAGCTAGCAGCGAGGTGTAGGATAGTCAATCCAGTATAGATCTATACGCAAACTCACGCTCTCCCTCCAAGAGACTCTGGCTACAACTCGGGTCATGTCAATTAAGACATGCTCCCATACAGTGGATCACAATTGTTAACGTATTCGTGTATATGCAATATAATGTTACTTGTTCTAGTATCGTTGTATATGTTCTCTTAGTAATAAGTATTGACTCCTGAATGAACTGACTCGTTGATCTAGAAATTGTAGTAGTATGATCCCGTGTTACCCCGATGGTAACTTACTAACGAGGTGCTGATAAGTATGAATATGGAAGTACTTTTATGTCAATACATGTATATATGATATATATCTAATATTGAAACGACCCTCGGATGGTCACCCGAAATTCCACCAGACCACATCCAAATCGAGGAAAAGGAAATAGGACAGGTGGCTTTCCTAAGCCCTTTAAACATTATTTATACAGTTATACATATATGGGCATGCAAATTTATAGGTAGTAAAACAAAGTTTACAATAAAGTATTTGATAAGTAAAAGAGTTTGTAAAACATTTTGAAGTAAAACAGTTTGAACAGTGATAAAATCATTGGTTTCCTAGTTATTAATCACATGTGATTAATGCAATCACATGTGATCGAAGCAATAACTATAAGTGTTTAACGTGTATCCCCCCCCCCCCCCCCAATAAAGTATTTAAACATTTAAAAGCATTTCAAAGGTTGAATAAAGGGGTATGAACTCACTTGGAGGTTTGAAGATAGCGAGATCGAAAACCGGGCAGAGTTTCGTCTCGGGAAACGGATTTTTCTCGGGAATCTCGGGAGTAAAATCGACCCTCGGGACTTGAGCAAAAAGACCAGAGCTTCGGGTTTGAACGGGCACGGATATCTAGGCAAGATCGTGAGAGAAAGAGAGAAAATGAACAAATTTTTCGGAAAGGCTCGCATCCCTTTTTTATAGGGGTGCTGAACCGCCTCCGAACGCGGGGCGTACGGGCGTACGCAGCGCGTACCCGTACGTCATCGCTTACGTATTTCGGATGGAGCGGGTCGGATGGGACGGCGGATCGGGTAGCTTCGCATAGGGAGACGTGGACGATCCGAGGTCGTGCCCTCGAGTACGCGGGGCCTACGAGGGTACGCGGCGTGTACCTCGGCCCTAGGCTAACTCCTCTTCGGATAATACCGAATTTTTAATAAAAATTATATATAAATTATTTATCAAACTTCAAAAATTCATATCTCCTTCATACGAACTCCGTTTTCGACGTTCTTTATATCCCCGCGAAGGTGAGACTACGATCTACAACTTTCGTTTAGATTCCGTTGGCAAATTCCGAAATTATTTTTATTATTTATTTATTAAAATGATGTGATTAAGGAATCTCTTTAAAAATTCATAACTTCTTTATCTGACGTCGGTTTTGCCAAACTTTTTACCGTTGAAATACCATTGTCGAGACCTTCGATTCTCGTTTAGGTCATTCCGGCCAAATGTCACTCGATCTCCGTTTCGAGTTTTTAGCTGTCTGTTGCTAAGCTGAACTTTGAAAAATCATAACTTCAATATACAAAGTCGGATTTGGGCATTCTTTTTACGTACGATCATGGTTTAATGAGATTTAAACATAGAAGAATTTAAATAGAAACTTTTTGGACATTTTATTATCAAAGTTAATTTTATTAACTCAAAAAAATGTTTACAATACTTGACCTATTAGGCCATTACAAAGAGTTGAAATATCGGGTTGTCACATATTAGATTGTAATTAGGAAACTAAGAACCGACTTGTAAAGTAGTTTACTAAAACTAGATTGCCTAAATTGGATTGTTTGATCCTCAAACTTAGGATTCCAACAATCACCCTTGAATCTCTAAGTCCTTCTAGAGACGTCTTCAATCCCGATCAAGTTCTGCATTTCCTTGAACTTGGTTCGAGCTAATGGTTTCGTAAGAATGTCCGCCTTTTGTTCGTCACTGGGAATGTACTCCACCTCCAATTTTTCATTTTCAACACAATTAAGAATAAAGTGAAACCTCGTGTGAATGTGTTTATTCCTTCCATGAAAAATGAGATTCTTCGTTAGTTCGATAGCCGACATGTTATCAACTCTTAGAATATGCTTGATTGCAACACCATTTGAAACCGTATCATGTTGCTCCTCGTAAGTACCGTAGGATGTGCTTGATTGCAACACCATTTGATTCTCTTGGACTTTGCATGTATTGACTAACAACTCCAACCGCATATACCATATCGGGTCATGTTTGTGTAACGACCCAAAATTCAAGACCATTCGTTATCAGAGTAAACATTCACAGGCTGTCTAATTTATGGTGTGTGCTATGCGATCACCCCGAGCTCTTCCCTCCGCTACCGGAAGTACCTGAAACCAAAACTGAAAACCGTAAGCACGAAGCTTAGTGAGTTCCCTAACCTACCACATACCATGCATAACCACATACTGCACATACTAGGCCATGCTCGCTATTTTGGGCCTCGCCCCCTACCTCGGGCCTTACCCACTACAACGGCCCCGCCGCTCCAGGCCCTGCCTGGCTTCGAGCCCCGCTCGGATACAGATCTGTTTCAATTAGGCCTCGCCTGTCACTGGCCCCGCCCGCTAACATATAATAGCACATAAGCATATAACAACACATAAGCTAACATATACTCACAAATCATGTCCTAAGGCCTCGCCTATCTTGGGCCTCGCCCTTGTCTTACTACTGATGAGTCATGGAACCCCGTCCACGCTCCTACTAGTACTGAGATACGAGCCTAGCCCACTCTCACTCCTTCCCTAACTTGGGCCTCACCCCTGTTCTACTACTAATGAGATGTGGAACCCCATCTACACTCTGCTATTGGTGAGTTACGGGACCTCGCCCACACTCACCTCCCTACCAAGCACATACATGTATCACACAGACAACAAGTATAAACTATCATATAAACAAATCCTTGGGCACCCGCCCACTATTAATGGACCTCGTCCTGAATATCATACTAGCATACTGTGCCTAGGGCTAACCCCCAGGCCTTCTACTCATAACTACATGGGTCGGCATTATGCCCTTAGACCCATTCACACAAAGGGAAACTCACCTGCACTGGCTGAACTTGCTGATGATCTCACTAACTGCTGCCCGGCAACTCTCTGAACTCTTGCTCCCCTTGCTCCACGAACTACCATTATCAATGCGACACTGAGTCTAACTGACCCCCAAAAGTCAACTAAGTCAACTCTGGTCAAAGTCAAAGTCCTGGTCAAAGTTAACCTTTCAGGTCAACCCTACTCTCTGAGTCACCCTATTGACTCACCGAGTTCATATGCTCAGAGTCCTTCCTCTCGCGACTTGACTCGCCGAGTCTACCAATTTCCGAGTCCTGACCTGTCCAACTCACCGAGTCTTCACTCGACTCACTGATTTGAGTCTCAACTAGAAGGGTTTAGGGTTTCACGACCTGACTCGCCGAGTCCAAGAGCAGACTCGCCGAGTACAAGGCAATCTTCATCTGACTCGACGAGCTGTTCATCCCACTCGTCGAGTTGCTCCTAATCTTCATGCTACTCGCCGAGTCCATTCAGATCTCCTTACATGCAGAGGAATTTTGAGTCATGCATGGACTCCAAACTATAGATCTACCCTTCCCAAGCCTATTCCTCACATAAAGTTGCAAACTTTACGTGTAGAGAAGGAGATCTGGGAAAAATACACCATAAACTAGGGTTTAAGGCAAAGAGGCTCCATAATCAACTCAAGGGCAGATACTTTATGCTTCTCAAGACCATAATATGCTTAGATCCGAAGTAGCAACTTCAGATCTGGCTTCTAACTCAAAAAAAGGGGTAGCTAATCATGGCTAGAAAACCCCCAAAACTCACAACCATAATAGATCTAAAGGAGAGAAACGACTTAATACCTTCAATAACTCAGAAAGTTTCCCTAATCTTTAGATCTAATGCCAATCCTTGAAGCTTCAATGATTCCCCTTCTTCTTCTTCCTTCAAATCACCCAAAAATGGCTTGGAAGCTTGAATGAGCAACAATGGGGCTTAGGGTTCGATGTTCTGGGTGAAAGAGACTGTAAAGGAACCCTAGGGGAGAGAATGAGACGTTTAAATAGGCTTCAAGTCCCGAGTTTAGGGTTTTCCTCGCACAAACCAGACTCGTCGAGTCCCCTTGGCCAACTCGCCGAGTCGGTCACTTACTCCTCGACCCGGATCCCGCTCGGACTCGTCGAGTTCCTCCTTGGACTCGCCGAGTCGCCCCTTGAAATTAGGGTTTTCTTTCCTTTCTTGGCCTTCTAGAATTTGGGTGTTACAACTCTCCCCCACTTAAACTAAACTTCATCCTCAAAGTTTACTATGACCCACCGCCTGCGATCTGCCTCCAATACCCTACTACTTACTCCAACCCCGGCTGCCTACCTTCGCTGGTCTTCCGCCTGGTCATTCAGACTAACATAAATCCTTACGGATAAAAATCTCGGGTTCACCCTGACCCTGAACATTCTGGAAACACAACTTACTCAACCGACAATTCTTCTGGTACTCTCCAATTACTGCACTGACCCCATAGGGGTCCACCCCTTCTTTCCTTGCACGATTTCCTTGCCTTCCCAAGGCAATACTCCATAACCATATGTTTCCTCTGCCACTGTGAAGATCATATCTTCACCAAATCCGTTACTCCCGCTACTTCCAGTACGGGTCATTATCGCTAGTATCCACTGGCCATTTCTTTCTTTTATAACTTGGTTTCGAGCACCCCACAGTCAACTAACTGAATTCCACCATACTCTGCATACCCGCACTGCTACCAACTGGAAATTCTGTTATTCCTCATCTGGCTTCCGGATGAACTGAGACCACCCTGGTCCCGATCAACCTATCAATATCTGGATTACCGGCTCCCACCGATTGCTGACTCAACACAACTACTAGTCGCTTCCAGCGACTTTCGAAGAAACTTCAACCACCTATAACTGCTCAATCTATTCTACCATGCAGGCACTACAATTTCCTGGGATCCCCGATCCCCTATCTTGACACTAAGGTCCCCAGTTGTGCTGCTAAAACTAGTGGGCCTCGCCCACGGGTCTCACTCGCCTCTATCCCTCTAGTCCTATTTTCCTAACTACTCTCGCATGGGCCTCGCCCACGGGTCTCACCCAACCATACTACTGAGCAACCCTGCTCTCAGGTCTCACCTACACTGCTACTCTCATACGGGCCTCGCCTACGGGTCTCACCCAACTATATCCTAAAGCGGCCTCTCCCAAGGTCTCACCTCTCTAGGGCTATACAGGCAACTCCTACCATTCTCGTCCACTACCCACTCCTGATTCCTACCTGATCACTAGGAGTTAAGGGCCTCACCCCAACTCTGCCAACGAAGCTACTATAGAATGTTACGACTTACCCGTAGTCTTACATCACCTTCTATCATCGTCTGCTAGTGAATGCTACGGCTGCCCCGTAGTCTGACAACACTTTCCACCACTAACTGCTAGTGAATACTACGGCATGCCCCGTAGTATTACAACACTTCCCACCACTGACTACTAGTGAATGCTACGACTGCCCCGTAGTCTTACAACACTTTCCACCACTGACTGCTAGTGAATGCTACATCTGCCTCGTAGTCTTACAAAACTTCCCACCGCTGACTGCTAGGGAATGCTACGGCTGCTCCGTAGTCTTACAACACTTTCCACTTCTGACTGCTAGTGCGAAAGCACCCCATGCTATCAGTTCTCAAGATCTTCCTTTTGACTCACCCGATCCCTACAGGCGATCCTCCGACCTGAATTCCCAACCACATACTAACCATCACCAATACACACAATGGCTGAGGGGGAGTTTCTCAAACTCCTAACCCTAACTCCTCAATCCATCAAACACTGTACCACTTCTTTTTCCTTTTTCAGAGGTCGCGCCCTCATTCTGGATTTGCGTACTCTTACCTTTGTGCACTCTGAGGATTCTCCCCCACTTCGATCCTGCTTAACCCTTGTTGCTCAATGCTCGAAAAGAAATCCCAATCCTCGCTACCATTCCATAATCAACCTGCTGCGGAACCCCAAGCTTACCATAGCTAGGGATCTAACCAGACGATTTCTACAACTATACGGCTCCAAACTAGCAAGACCTACCAAGTCCATCCCATGCATGCTACAGCCACTGCATCCTAAGCAACCTCCCTCAATAAGGCACATCCCCTAACTATCATTCAAATATCCAAGGTATGCAGATGGCATATAACTCGATCACAATCAAGCCGCTCAAAAATAAAATACTCATACTGATAGTATGCAGAACCATAACAATATAATCATGAACAAATAAAAGAACTGAAAACGGAAGTCGCATACCTGCAACGTCCGGCGCTGCTCGCGTCTCCAAGGTGGACATCTGAAACGCCCTGCCTCCTACCGCAGGCGCCTTCGTGCGGCCTTGACGGTCGTCTGTGATCTTCAAGGTTGCAGGGGCAGGTGCCATCACCCGTCCTACCGAAACCAAACTGGGGCACTGGGCCTTCTTGTGGCCCCGCTAATTATAGTGAAAACATATCAAGTCTGATCCCTGCATCGTGGTAGCAATACAATCCCTGCTAAAATGACCAGTCCGACCGCACTTGAAGCAGTCAGACTCACTGCCGCTACCACTCCTGCACGCGCCACCATGCACCCTGCCACACTTCCCACATCAATTGCGGTCCTGATACTCCCTCGATCTCGAATCCGATCCCTTGGGCCTTTTTCCCGAACTCGCGGCTACCTAAACCTCATCCGGCTTCCTCTTCCGGATCTGCTCCAAATCAATTTCCCTCTCCTTGGCCTGAGAAATCATATCTTCCAGCGTCTTACAGTCGGACTTGCTCACGAACTCCCTGATGTCGGCCCTCAACATCTCGTGATATCGGGCCTTCTTCATCTCCTCATCTGTGATATACTGCGGTACGAGAAGAGCCCTCTCCCTAAACTTGGCGATGATCTCCGCCACAGTCTCAGTGGTCTGCATCAAATCCTGAAACTCCCGTGCCAACTGCTGCACCTCAATAATTGGCGAAAACTCCACCTTGAACCTGGCTGAAAAATCACCCCATGCAATCGCGTCCAACGCGGCATCATCACCCAAAGCGTGACCAATCTCTTCCCACCAATCCCTCGCTCTGTCCTTCAGAAGACAGGAAGCGAGTCTGACCTTGTCCTCCTCAGGACACCGGCTCATACGGAACGTGTTGGCAACATCAGCCAACCATCTCCTACTAGCGATGAGGTCCCTAGCCCCATGATAATCTAGTGCCCCGCAAGCCCTGAACTCTCGAAATGTCAAAGTACGCGCTCCCATCAAAGCCATCATCTCGGCATGGAAGGCTCCCAGCCTCTCATCCAAAATCCCTAATATACCCTCCTTGACCGTGCCAAAGATCACAAGAGTCTGGTCTAGAATACTGCACGTAACCTCAGCTGATATCAACTCCCTCATCTGCTCCTCGAGCTGCTCGGCCCCTGAACCTGAGCCTGATCCCTCTCCGGCGCCTGATTCGCCCACTGGTCTCTCTCGCAACGTCACCATGCTGAAACATATGACACAACCATTATCATAATACTCATCACTACTGTGAGACCAAACACACGCACTACCAGGTTCCCGGTCTTGTCTCGGCCTTTCCCAAATCGAGTAGGGATCCTCTACTTTCAGTAATACGAGCCGATACTACCTTCTACATCTATCCGTACTTTCCTCAAGAACTGCTTTGACTCCACTAGGTCCCTGTACTACTACTACTGCTCCCAGCACTACCTCATCCTAGGCTTACCCTAGGGAAACTTCTGACTCAACTCAAACCAGTCCTCATCTGCTGAAGGTCTCCTTGTGATGCCAATTAGCCATCACCTGGATACCATCACATGTGACGAGGCTCAAATAATCCTTCAAGTAACAGACTCGTCCCTACAACGGTTGGACTCAAACAAGAGCTGCGCAATAGGACCAAATCCAACACTCTAAGATTATTTAACCCTGATCACATGTGACGTGTCGTATCCACTTAATGGCTAACTCTCATCACTCAGAATCCCACAATGCACAAAGCAAGCAGCATTCAAACAGGGGGAAATCTAACCATAACATACTCAAACAATCATATCAACATAGCAAGAATCTGAACTAGCATGCAACACAAACTCATAAACTCAGGCATAACCTAAACAGGCTATCCTACTACTATCTAGTCAGCACTATTATACAACTCAAAGCACATATAACAGGCACATAAGGCATCCTCCCTAGATCCTTAGTCCTAATCTAGCATGCTATTCTATTAACTGATAATCAAAACATAGACTTGTATGGGTATTTTGGGGTACTTACTTGAGCTCGGTTGATTGCATGCAGCACACCTCCTTTCTCTTTTCAAAGTTCTTTTCTTTCTGAATTCTTTTTGCTTTTCTAAAACCGTTTTCTTTCTCAAAACTCTCTTTTTGTACAAAACGGTCTTTTCATTTTGAAAACCTTTATACCAATTCCTCAGTTTGAGTTCAGACATACCCGAGAGCATGTCCGAATCCCTCAAACCAAGGCTCTGATACCAACTTGTAACGACTCAAAAATCAAGACCAAAAATTTCTTTTAATAAAACATTACTTAAAGCAAAGTCATCATTCCAAAACATAATCAGAGTATTAATTTTTAAAACACATGTTCGTTATCAGTGTAAATATTCCCGGACTGTCTAACCTATGGTGTATGCCATGCTATCACCCCGAGCTCTTCCCTCCGCTACCGGAAGTACCTGAAACCAAAACTAAAAACCGTAAGCACAAAGCTTAGTGAGTTCCCCACCCTACCACATACCATGCATAGCCACATACTGGGCCACGCCCGCTATTTTGGGCCTCGCCCCATACCTCGGGCCTTGCCCGCTACAACGGCCCCGCCGCTCCAGGCCCCGCCTGGCTTCGAGCCCCGCTCGGATACAGATCTGTTTCAATTAGGCCTTTCCTGTCACTGGGCCCCGCCCGCTAACATATAATAGCACATAAGCATATAACAACACATAAGCTAACATATACTCACAAATCTTGTCCTGAGGCCTCGCCTATCTTGAGCCTCGCCCTTGTCCTGCTACTGATGAGTCATGGAACCCCATCCAAGCTCCTACTGGTAGTGAGATATGGGCCTAGCCCACTCTCAATCCTTCCCTAACTTGGGCCTCGCCCTGTTCTGCTACTAATGAGATGTGGAACCCCATCCACACTCTGCTATTGGTGAGTTACGGGACCTCGCCCACACTCACCTCCCTACCAGGCACATACATGTATCACACAGACAACAAGTATAAACTATCATATAAACAAATCCTTGGGCACCAACCCGCTAATAATGGACCTCGTCCTGAATATCATACTAGCATACTGTGCCTAGGGCTAACCCCCAGGCCTTCTACTCATAACTACATGGGTCGGCATTGTGGCCTTCGACCCATTCACACAAAGGGAAACTCACCTGCACTGGCTGAACTTGCTGATGATCTCACTAACTGCTGCCCGGCAACTCTCTGAACTCTTGCTCCCCTTGCTCCACGAACTACCATTATCAATGCAACACTGAGTCTAAATGACCCCCAAAAGTCAACTAAGTCAACTCTGGTCAAAGTCAAAGTCCTGGTCAAAGTTAACCTTCCAGGTCAACCCTATTCTCCGAGTCACCCTATTGACTCACCGAGTTCATATGCTCAGAGTCCTTCCTCTCGCGACTTGACTCGCCGAGTCAGTCCATGACTCGCCGAGTCTACTGATTTCCGAGTCCTGACCTGTCCAACTAACCGAGTCTTCACTCGACTCACTGATTTGAGTCTCAACTCGAAGGGTTTGGGGTTTCGCGACCTGACTCGCCGAGTCCAAGAGCAGACTCGTCGAGTACAAGGCAATCTTCATCTAACTCGACGAGCTGTTCATCCCACTCATCGAGTTGCTCCTAATCTTCATGCTACTCGCCGAGTCCACTAAAAGGACTCGGCGAGTCCATTCATATCTCCTTACATGCAGAGGACTTTTGAGTCATGCATGGACTCCAAACTGTAGATCTACCCTTCCCAAGCCTATTCCTCACATAAAGTTGCAAACTTGACGTGTAGAGAAGGAGATCTGGGCAAAATACACCATAAACTAGGGCGTAAGGCAAATAGGCTCCATAATCAACTCAAGGGCAGATACTTTATGCTTCTCAAGACCATAATATGCTTAGATCCGAAGTAGCAACTTCAGATCTGGCTTCTAACTCAAAAAAAGGGGTAGCTAATCATGGCTAGAAAACCCCCAAAACTCACAACCATAATAGATCTAAAGGAGAGAAACGACTTAATACCTTCAATAACTCAGAAAGTTTCCCTAATCTTTAGATCTAATGCCAATCCTTGAAGCTTCAATGATTCCCCTTCTTCTTCTTCCTTCAAATCACTCAAAAATGGCTTGGAAGCTTGAATGAGCAACAATGGGGCTTAGGGTTCGATTTTCTGGGTGAAAGAGGCAGTAAAGGAACCCTAGGGGAGAGAATGAGACATTTAAATAGGCTCTAAGTCCCGAATTTAGGGTTTTCCTCGCACAAACCAGACTCGTCGAGTCCCTTTGTCCGACTCGCCGAGTTGGTCACTTACTCCTCGACTCGCCGAGTTCCTCCTTGGACTCGCCGAGTCGCCCCATGAAATTAGGATTTTCTTTCCTTTCTTGGCCTTCCAGACTTTGGGTGTTACAGTTTGCAAGAGATATTTAAGGCATCCTACCATATTTTAATTTTGTTTTGGGTCGATTTTGGGTTCATCTTCGGCCTTTGACAATTTATTTCCCGGTTCCATTGGACTGTGGGTCGGATTGCAATCATGTAAACCGACTTCTTTTAGAATGCGTTGAGCATACGCTTCTTGGTTTATCGTAATCCCTGATTCTTCTTGTTTCACTTCAATGCCAAGGTAGTAAATCAATTTTCCAAGATCCGACATTTCAAAATTCTTTGATCTATCCATCTTGAACCTTTCAACCATGCTCAAACTTGTACATGTGACAAATAAATCATCAACATAAATTGCTAAAATTAGCAAGTTAGATCCTTCACTTTTCCGGTACACCGATGGTTCTTTCATGCACTTTTGAAATTCCATACTCTTCAAAATCCCGTCAAGCTTCGTGTTCCATGCTCAAGGTGCTTGTCTTTAGACCATATAGTGCTTTCGTAAGGTGATACACTTTATGCTCACTGCCTTTCTTTATATAGTCGTCTGGTTGCGATACATAAATGGTCTCCTTCTATTCTCCATGTAACAATGTCGTTTTAACATCTAAGTGGTGAAGCTCCCACCCATAAGTAGCAGCTAAGGATATAACAATCAGATGGTTTCGATTCGAGCTACCGGAGCAAATACTTCTTGAAAATCAATATCGGTTTGTTGCATGTAACCTTTAGAACCTAATCTTGCCTTGTATTTATTAATGGTGTCATCTGCATTTTTCTTCAATTTGAACACCCACTTGAGTCCAATTGGCTTCACCCCTATAGGCTTGTTCACGAGAGTCCAAGTAATATTTTTGTTTATCAAATTGATTTCTGCATTCATGGCTTTGACCCACTCCGGTTCTCTCTTCACCTCTTCAACCGACACCAGCTCATCATTGGTTATTAGGAGAAGTTCTTCGAGATTATCGAGATCAAGCTTATAATATTGAATTCGTCTTGGAGATACTCTTGTTCTCGAGGGCCTTTGGTTTGTGGATCCTTGTTGAACACTATTGTTGACCGAACTTGGTTGTTAATTATCTTGTACTTCCGCTCCATATTCAAACTCATGATCTATTGGTTTGATTGGGTCGTTGTTTGCATTGTTTCCTTGATTGTTGTTCATCTCGTCTTCTAGGTAGTCTCATGGTATTATGAATGAGCCTGGTTCTTCGTCGTTGGTATCTGCTTCTTTAATCCAATCCCACCCTTTGGTTTCATGAAAAATAACGTCTCGACTCACGATTATTTTTTGTGTCGCCGGGTTAAATAATCGATAAGCTTTTGTACCTGGTTCAGAACCAACATGCACTAGTGGTCTTGATCTTTGCATCCAACTTCTTTAGATTAACCGGTTCAACTTTTTCATGTGCCAGACACCCAAATATATGAACATTTTCTAAATTCAGTTTTCTTTTATACAACTTTTCATATGGAGTTGTATCACCAATGACTCTTTTGTAAACTCGATTGATTAGATTTTTAGAGTGATTTACCGGTTCTCCCCATAAGTAGTTTGACACATGCATTGCCTTCATCATACTTTATATCATGTCCACAAGTGTTCAGTTTCTTCGTTCCGCAATTCCGTTTTGTTGTAGAGAGTATAGGGCAGTAAGGTGGCGTTTGACTCCGTTTTGATCACAAAAAGAATTAAAATCAAGAGAAGTAAACTCACCTCCTTGATCACTTTTAAACACTTTCAAAGGCTTTCCAATTTCATTCTCCACCAAAGCTTTGAATTTTTTGAAGTGTGTAAACGCCTCACTCTTCTCTTTCATGATATAAATCCACATAAATCGTGAAAAATCTTCAATTAGGGTGAACACATATCTATTTTGACCCTTGGTTGTCGACGTGATCGGACAGTATAAATCACCGTGAACTAATTCCAATGGTCATTTTGCTTTGTATGTCGTCATAGTCGGGAATGACTTTCTTGTTTGCTTGCCCACCAAGCAAGACTCACACAATTGATTCTCATGATCAAATTTGGATAACCCTTTGACTAGACCCCTCTTGGACATCTTTTTTATTGACTCGAAATTGATGTGCTTGAGTCTTGCATGTCATCGCATGTATCTTCACTTAGTCTCGAATGAAGGCAAATAGGTACTCTAATTTGTAATTTTATTTTATAAAGGCGGTTTTGAGTTCTTTGTACTTTCATTAATAAGCAATTATCGACATCGTGTATGGTCAAATAGTTGTCTTTCATTCTAATATCACACCCGGCTTTGGTTGCTTGTCCGAGACTAATAATATTGTTCTTGAGATTCGGTATGTAGTAAATCTCTGTCATCAGCCTTTTTTTGACCCTTCTTCCATTGGAAAAATATAGCACCTTTTCCTTAGATTTTTACACACGAATTACCTCCGAATTTAACCCTCTCGGTTATGCCTTCATCAAGTTCGGAGAAAAATGACCAGTTTCCCACCATGTGACTGCTTGCCCCATTATCCAAATACCACACATCATTGTCTTATGAGTCGTATCAAGATAGTATCACCTATTCTACGTTTAAAAACACGGTCTCATGTAAAAATACGGTCTCATCGACATCGTCATGCTCGGTAAAATTACTTTCTTGGAGTTTTTGGAGTCGGTCCGGACATTTGGACGTGAAGTGGCTTCGTTTATCACATCGGTAAAAAATAATTTTGGACAGGTCCTTTTTCGATTTACGGTTCGGGTCAGAGTTGGGCTTTTGATCAAATTTAGGCATGTTTTGATCATTGGGCCGATTACCTCTATGTTTTGGGCCATGGGTCTATTGAGACTTATACCCATTTGATGACCCACTTAAGCTATTTGATCCACCAACCCCTTTCCACCTTGAATCACTCTGCGATAACTTTCGACTACTCGAACCAACACCGCTGCTTGAACTACTACCGCTAGAAGACCTCACAAACATCGCCCTCGTCTGCCCTTCTCTACAGTCATCAACCTCCTTCGCCCTCTCCTTGTAGGCTTTCAACCGCCCAACCACATCCTCGAAGCCCAACGTCTTCAGATCAAGGACCTACTCAATGGAGGCCACGATGTGGATATATTTTCTTGGCAACAACTTGAGTAATTTCTTCACCATCTTTAATTCTTTAATCGTCTCATCAAGTGTTATCGATTTAGACAATTCCGGATAGTTTTCCGGCGAAATTTTCGATTGATTCTGTCTCGATCATCTTCAGCCTATCGAAATCGATGCTTAGGGTTTGTAATATTACCTCTTTTCACCCTATTAGTCCCTACATAGTGATCCTTGATCAATTCCCATAAAGCCTTAGAAGACTCGGCATCGCCAATCTGCATTATCAAGCTTTCTGGAATCGACTAATAAAGCAACCCCATAGCAAGGTAATCCTTCTCCTCGTTCTTGTCTATTCCTGGATCAATCACAGTCCAAGCCTTGTGAATTCTAAGCACCACCATCATACGCAGAGACCAAATAGTGTAATTGGTGGGTGTGAGCATCGGACAAGCAATAGAAGTTGCTCCGACCTCCTTGATTCTCACCAGAGGAGGTTGTGCACCATCTTCAACATCTGAAATGTTGATCTAGCTTGTCAACAGGTAACAAAATCGATCTCACATCCTTCGGTTCCTTGGCTCTGATACCAATTCAAGACAAAACTGAGACACAATTAATCAAACAATCTCTTTGATTAAAAGGAAAATCACTCAAGACCATTGTGTTACAATTGTGATTTCTTAATCCTAAAACTCGATTAAGATATGTATATATAAATCTAATGACCGACTTGTATTAGATTGTAATTAGGAAACTAAGAACCGACTTGTAAAATACTTTCATAAAACTAGATTGCCTAAATTGGATTGCTTGATCCTCAAGCTTAGAATTCCAACACACATGATAATTGGCCAATGACATTAAGCTTATTAAGCTTATTGTTTCCGGTTATATATTATATATTATATATTATATATTATAAATTATAAATGTAAGCAAATCTTTTGATGAATTACTAACGTTTAAATTATATATAATTAAATTGTGAATACAATCTACAATTCGACCTTGTTGATAATTTATTGATGTAAAGATAATTACAAAAACCGACGTGATACTATTGATAGACCAATAACATTGAATTTGTATAGATATTAGAGGATACACAAGAGGAGTGGTATGCATAAATTTCAAATATATCATCATAAATCAATAAATTAGAAACATTAACATATATTTAGGGCATCCATAATCATTGATCTTATCTTCAAATTTTTTAGTTATTGTGTTTAATTGATATTTAGAGCATCCACAATCATTGAACTTATCCACAACGAAATAAAAATATCATAACGAGTATAATATTTAGATTAAATTATATTTTGATCTTTGTTTTAACTCATATTTTTGGTTTTGTTCCTTAGAAGAACTTGTTTGCCCCTTCATTTTAACTATTAAAATGTTCTCTTTCAAAAAATAATAATAATAATAATAATAATAATAATAATAAATAAAACTATTAAAATGTTCAATATATCATAATCAATAACAATTTTATCCATTCTTCCTCCCTTCACTTTCTTTTTCAAAGCATCTCCATTCCCACTACAACTTAATTCTATTTTACATTCTATAAACATATAAATGAATAACGACACTTTCAATTTGGAGTGTAAATGATATCATTTCCCACACACTCTCTTTTTGTAGTGTAAAATAGATTTTATAGTAGGGTTGGAGATAAACCATTCTAAACTTTAATTTAATTTTGAAAATAAAATGTAAAAATAAAGTATTGTGAAGTTGCTATAAAATGAAATAAACCTGACTTATCAAAAACCACACATAACTATATTTTGACCTTGGAGACCAAACTACGAACACTACCAATTTGGAATTTTATATAGGATCATAATGGACCAATTTACTTTGTCTTATGAACCATGTAATAACTCTACCAAGGTGTGTTTCTCTACCTTAAAATCGAATGAAAATAAGCATATATATATATATATATATATATATATATATATATATATATATATATATATATATATATATATATATATATATATATATATATATATATATATATATATATATATGTGTGTGTGTGTGTGTGTGTGTGTGTGTGTTAGGAAAGTATTAATTGATTGTATTTTTGTTTTTAGAATTTTTTTTTCTTTACATTTTTGCATTTTTCGAGTATTAATTTGAAGATTAATTTTTGGATTGTGCATCGATGTTAGGGATTTTCTTATTTGAACATGAAGTAGATGAAGGAATAGAGAGGATTGCGGTAAAATAGACATTATTTTGATATTTAAAAGACCGGTTGTTAAATTTTAGGACCAAAGACCAAAAATGTTTTAAAAAAAAATTATGAAATAAGGACTAAAATTGCACCCCAAATCCCTTAAAAATCAAAACCAAACAAATCAGCTAAAATCATGGGAAAATATAATATCAAATGACCAAAAGGAATGGAGTGTTTGAACATTTTGATCATTAAAATTTTAGTTTAGTAAAATGACCGAGGGATCTTCGAGGGGGATCTACGAAAGTCTTTTACCTTTTGAGAAATTTGAATAGTAACCAGACATTGAGGTGGCAGGAAAAAAACGATTTTTTGCATAGTTCCTCGGAGGGGGACTCTGATGAAAGGTTGTTGAGACTCTGCGGATTTGTTCTTCATCAGCACACCTCTGATGAACTGTTTTTCGGCTAACCATGATAAAAATCGGGATTTCATTAGCCAAAGAACAGTTCCTTAGAGGTGTGCTGATGAAGAACAGATCATCAGAGCCTCAACCACCTTTCCTCAGAACCCCTTCCGAGGAACTATGCAACAAACCATTTTTTTGTTCTTTTCCCCTATCACCTCAATATCTCGTTACTATTCACATTCCTCAGAATGTAAAAAACTTTTGCAGAGCCCCCTCAAGGGATCCCTTAGTCATTCTACAAAATTCAAATTTTCATGATCAAAATGTTCAAACACCCTCCTTCCTTTTGGTCATTTGATGAAATTTCTCAATATAATTTACTCTAAAAATTATCATTGTAGATTGAAATGAGACAAATTATTTAGTTAAAAAAATATTTGATTACTAAGTATAATTAGTAGAGTAGTAGACCAATAAACAACTTGTTGAGCTCTTATTATATCATTTTGGTGGATTTCAATAAGGTAAATTAAAATTGAATAGTTAATCTTTCAACGTGTCTACTCTGACATCCAATATCTCATCATTTGCTCCTTTATATTATTCACATTACGTCTACTTTGACATTTAATATGAAAAAATTAGGTGGTGGAAATCCATTTCAATGTTGTAATGAGAACTCATTACCTAATGACCACAATTAAAATTTAGGTGACCCAAAAAATAAACAAAATATCATTGATTGGCATTTTATTTTATGACATTAACATTTTTTTCCATTCAAACACAACCATAAAAAGATTATCCAGTTTATTTTATATAAATCACGAACTTCAATGATTCACTTGACATATACTTTGGATTACTAAACGTTAAATAAATGTTGTTTTTTAATACATTCAACTTATTAATAGATGTCTACGATGTATATTTAATAAACAAGTTACAAGAGTGAAGTCAATGTACAAATTTTATTTGAATATCAAAGCACATATTCATCATGGTAAGGTTGAATGAATAATTTACAATTATGCAAGAAAGTCAATGGTCATGCATGATCCTCTAAAATGAAACATAAATCACAAAACATTAATACACCTCACAGATACAGAGGGAATCTAAAATTTATCTCGACTCTAAACCTTCGTCCTTTTCTTTAATTTCTAAAAACACGACGTTAAAAAAAAAAAAAAAAAAAAAAAAAAAAAAAAAAAAAAAAAAAGATGATATATGCATTTCAGTAATATCGTACACGAACAAAGCAACAAACAAGAGTAAACAAGAATTCCGCAAAAATCCATCGACACATCCAAGAAATCATGGGGAGGGAAATCAATTCCTTAAAGATCTCAAATTGATCCATAACCTTGGTTTTACGGATATAAAATCAATCGGGATAAAATTGGTATTTTGATTAAATTATCTTTAAATAATAATTTTCGTAAGTTGCATCATAAACTCCAATACAGGCAAGTTAAATGACAGTTATAATAAATAATTTTAAACTATATTCTTGTACTCTTTTGTTAATGACTAACGTGTTATAAATATTTTATACATGTTGTATATATTCATCTTACAATGTTACTAATTGCTCCATTTCTCTCAATACAAACAATTAAATCACCCGCAATAACAATAATCAATATTTTCAAGGCAAAAGGAAAGTCGTTAAATCACGGGTTCTTTTCGATTTTGATATTCTATCCTACTTAATAAATGAAGGTTTTTTTTGTCAAATGTCATCATCTAATTCAATATGTCACATATCATTTTTTTAATTTTTTCAATTTCATTTAAATCCACTTGGCAAATTGTGATTTTTTTGACTTTATTATTAAATTAAATTATTAAAAAAATCTAATCTAAAAATATAATAAACAAAATAAGGAAACTTAAATGTCTCCATAAATCCTCACATAATTTGTCCCTTAATGTATTAAATTTAATTTAAATTCAAATCAACTTTTTTAATTGAAAAACATAATTTTCGGGCAATCCATTTTGAATTCACGATAATTTACAGAAACCTTGCAAAAATTGATTTATTCACAACTAATATTGATATTCTTTCCAAATTCAGTTTTGTAAATTATTAAACATGTAATGCTTAACAAAATATATATATATTTTTTCAAGAAAACCCGTGTATTACACGGGTCTCACACCTAGTTATATATATAAAAAAATCCAAATCAAACATTATTTTATCAAAAAAAATTCTAATGTTAGACCATTTTACATGGCAAGCTAACATAGCACCAAAGTCACTATATTAATTATAAGAAAAATGATTTTGACATTTTTTTTTTCAAATCGATCATCTTCATCCCTACAAAGGAAACTGATTTCCCTTTAATTCACTCATTTCTTGTATATTGTTAAAAATGGTAATTTCATTCACAAAACATTCGGTAGCTACCATGCAATCTTTTAGACTTATGTTCAATTTTCACTAATCAATTCAAGACTTACAAGCTGAAGTTTAAAAGTAGTAGGTCATCGTCTTCATTTCCTTCTTTTCTATCGCTGTATGCAATTCAATGTTCATTATTTGATTTTTATGTTATTGCATTGTCTGCTTACAGTCAATTATAAATCTCAAACTATCAAACCATTTACAAAAGAATCAAATTTACCCTTGTAGCTAAAGGATTACTGATTGTCAACAAACTAGTAAACAATTCTGCTAAAGAATCTGGTCAAGAAAGTAGAAGAATCATTGCGAATCGAAGGAAAAAAAACCGAATTGGGGAAGGATTTGTTCATCGGTTATGAGATCGTTGTCGTTAGGCTGAATTACTTGCTCTGGATCTCGATCGGCCCATAAAAAACATTGCCCAAATCTAAAACCCTCCTCCTTCAAAAACCTTTGAAGCTTAAACGTTTCGCCGTCGCCTCCGCCTCCGCCTCCGCCATTCTCTTACAATTGAATATGCCGTCGCCTCCATTAATTGTCGGGCTGTATGAAAATATTACATTTGTTTTCTGATCAATTTCCTTTATAACTCTTCAATGACAACTCTATAAGTTCTAGAGGCAACAAATCATTTTTGTTCTAATAAATTGTGTTTTGTTTATTGCGAAAGTTTCACGGTCTTTTTCTATATTTAAACAAAAAGTTTTGCTTGCAAGTACATTTAATTTTAATTTAAGGAAAAAGTTTTAAATATAAAAGTTATTTCACGTAGTCTCTTTAAGCAAAAAGTTTTATTTTAATTCATATGAGTCAATGTTAATGTTGTGAAATATGAGGACGTGATTTTCGCTATTAATGTTAGAGATAAAAAATAAAAAACGTAAATTTAAAATGCAAAATAAATAAAAAAAAAAAAATTCAAGAATTCTTTTTGACAAAATTGCAAGAATGGTCCCTATGGTATATCAAAACTAGCAACTTTGGTCCAAAATGGGTTTGGCTCGCAAAAATGGTTCAATAGTTTCATTTTGTTGCGAGTTTAGCCCAAAACTTTAAAACTTTTTATAATGATGGATTTGCCCTTGGTATTTTCCCTTTTTCAATTTTTTTATTACAGAAATCAAAAAAAAGAAAAAGAAAAGAAAAAGAAAATATCTCTCTCTCTCTCTCTCTCTCCCCCCCCCCCCTTTCATCTCCAACTCTTTTATCTCCCTCGTTTCTCACTTCTAGGGCGAAGAGATCCACCATAGTCGACTGTGGCAGCTCCTCCGCCTCCCTCTGTCGTGACGCATCATCATCCAACATCCCAAATCCAAATCCACAATGGGTGTTCTTCGTTCTTGATTTTGGATCTATAATAAAAAACAAAAACAAATTTAACACATGTCTAGAAGTTGATTTGCAAAACGAAGAACCTTCACTTTTATCGATTTTGTTCAATTTATTAGATTAAGTTTACAAATGTTCCAGACTCTAAACACACACATACATCAAGATTAATTTGATTTAAACAACGAAAACAAAGCTCAATCTCATTAGTTGTGAAGTCGATTAGAATTAAAAACATACACACTCAAATATGAATATGAATCTCAAGAACACTCATTTTTCCTGAGTTCAAGAGCAAGAACATCACATTCACAAACCCATAAATCATTCACAAACCCATAATTCATTTTTCCTGATCTGATGAACCGCCCTTCACCACCACCTGAATCGACATCAAGAAATATTTCAAACAAACCCAACAACTATAATCTAGATAAAAGAAGAAGAAGGAAGAAACATAACAAACACAACAATAACAAATCTTAACCCTAGATCACGATTTCAGTTGTTTTCTGCGGCACATTCACTCAAGATAGCCACTGGACGAACAAAGTTGGGGATTTTCGACCCTCTTAGAACGAGAAAGCTTAGGAGAGAGATGAACAATCAATGAAATCCATAAGGAGAGTTATGGCTCTAGAAACCTCCGTGGAAGCATAACCATCACCACCTGAAGTCGGTAAAGGGATTTGCAGAGACATAGGAGAAGACGAAAAGAGACAGAAATGTAGATCGGGTATCGGAGCTACAATCCTTCATAAACGTAGATCGAACAAATATAGCACCATCAGAAAACCCTTTTTCGGAGAAGGCGGAGGGACGTCTCTAGTGGTGGACAGCGCCGTCGTCTTCGTCAGATGAACAAATCTGGATTTCACCTTGATTGTTTAGGAAAGCCTCTATATAGATGACAAATTTTAGGGTAATGAGTGCTTGGTGGTCAACTGAGAAGACGGAGATGGCAGATTTGAGGGTAAGAGATGTGTCTCCGGTGGATGTGCAATTTTCTGGTGAATAAAGATTGAGCACATCTGAGAGAAAATGGAAGTGTGGGAAGAAGATGAATATGTCAGTTCTTAGAGAGAGAAAGAGAAAGAGAGAGAGAGGGAGAGAGAGAGAGAGGTATTTTATTTTTGTTATATTTTTAATTGTTTTTTAATTACATGTAATAAAACAAAAATGAAAAATTAAACAATAAGGGCAAAATCGTCTTTATAAAAAAATTCAAACTAAACTGGACCAAACTTACAAGGAAATGAAACTATTGGACCATCATTGCGAGCCAAACCCATTTTGCACTAGAGTTGCTAGTTTTGACATACCACATGGACCATTCTTGCAATTTTGTCATTCTTTTTTTAGTTATTATTTTTGTCATTTTATTTACCCAAAATAAAAAAACAAAAAAAAATCCACTATTTTTTTAAATATATGTGAAATATTCTAATAGAATATTATAGTATAAATATTCAAATGGAATTTTTAAATTCTTAGAATATTCTAGTATTCTACTAGAATTGTTAGATATGTTAAAATATTCTAATATTCTACAATTGTTTTAATTTGTAAATATCATAATATTCTATTAAAATTGTTTGAATATTTATAGTCTAATATTCTAATAGAATATGTGATTATTCTAACAGTTTTGTTGTAATTTTTATACTAGAATTTTCTATTAGAATATTTTACAAATATTTCAAAAAAACGGTAATTTTTTTTATAAAATATAAATGACGAAAATAATATTAAATTTTTTTTTTTTTGAAAATTTTTAATTGTGTTGCATTTTAATAATATTTTTTTATCTCCAAAATAAATTATTAGGATTGTATCCCCATGTCTCATAAAATATAGTAGATGGATCAAAATAAAATTTCAAAAAATAGAAGGAGTGAAAAATGCATTTTACAAAGTCTAGGAGTAAAAATCGTATTATATATACCATAAGGACGGGGGATAACCATGAAAGTCTAGAAAACGAAAGTGTAAAGTGATATTTTACAAAGTTGAAGGTAGAGGGGTGTAAATGAAAGTCTAGAAAACGAAAGGGTAAAGTGATATTTTACAAAGTTGAAGGTAGAGGGGGGTGAAAGTGATATTTCACAAGTAAATGGTTGAAAAATATCATTTTACAAAACATAAGGTTTGCAAGTGATAGATTATAAAAAGTTAAGCGATTAAAATTAGACTTTGCACATTGACATATACTTGTACTAACATTTAAGAAAATAGAGGGTGGAAAACATATTTTACCAAGTAGATAAGGGGAAATCACATATATATATATATATATATATATATATATATATATATATATATATATATATATATATATATATATATATATATATATATATATTCTCGATCCAACTTAAGGTCACCCATCGAGTTCCTTCCTTGAAACTCGACGAATACACGCTCGTACATGTCCAAGAGAAAACTCATCCGACTCGCTGAGTTGTTCTTCAACTCGTCGAGTCTTATGACGATCTTCATCAGACTCGCTGGGTTGTTCATCCAACTCGTCGAGTCCACGACCATCTTCATGTGACTCGCCGAGTCACCTAGCGACCCGCTGAGTTCATTCAGTCCTTTTTCTCCATACAGACATATTTTGAGCCATGCAACGGCTCCAACTCATAGATCCAAGCTTCTAGGGCATGCTTATCACGTGAAGTTGCAAACTTTACGTGCATGCATGACCATAAAGACTCTAAATGTCTATTCTAAGTTCTTAATGGAACTTCATGCTTAAGAAGGACCTTAATCACAACCAAGACTGTGACTTTATGCTTCTAGAATCCAAGGAGGGTCCAGATCTGAAGTTACAACTTCAGATCTAGCCCATAGCTCATCATCCCAACTTGAAAGTCCATAAAAAGCCCTAGAAACTCAACAATATGGAAGAAAAGGAAGTAAGAATGGCACTTAGATACCTCCAAAAGATGCTAGCTGAGGTAAATCTTGCTTCCCACTCCTTCCTTGCTTCAATTTCCTTTGCACCCTTAGCTTTCTTCCTCCAAGATCCTTTATTCCAAGCTTCAAACCCACACGAAGGCACACACACACGAATTAGGGTTTTAAGGGCTCTCAAAGACTGTAAAGAGGCCAAAGGAGGCTAAGGATCCTTTAAATAGAGGTGCAAACCCAGGATTTAGGGTTTCCACTGCCAACTCCTACTCGCCGAGTCCATAATGGACTCATCGAGTAGGTCACTTAACATGCGATCCTACCCCACTGCTACTCGACGAGTAGGCCAACCAACTCGTCGAGTAAAGCTTAACCCAATGAATCTTGTTTAATAATTACCTGAGAATCGGGGCGTTACAGATGCATACAACAAAAAAACGCCAACAATCAAAGTATCGATCATTATCATATTTTTCTTCCTGTAAACACCATAAACGCAAAGTAAAATACAAACTAAAATACAATTACTAATATAAAGTACAATTACAACCACCCATAAATGAAAACTAAAATATAATTACAAACATAAAGTTACCACACAACCACCACAGTGCACAATAATTTCATATAACATAAACAAAAGGATATTAACATATAAAAATAATATTATGAACCAAATCATAATATTAGACATCCACTACAATTAAATATACAATATCCGACCATCGTTTTTTTTTTAAATCCATAACACAACAAATCATATTTTGCCTTTTCTATATAAAAACACAATGTAATCAACATTCTTCTTACATGAGTGATTGGAGAAGTGTGGTGAAATGTTGTTAAAACTGTAATGCTTCAAGTTGGTGACATTATAAACTAAGAAGATGCAGAAAGAATTTCACTCAAAGTGAGATGTTTAGGAAGCCAAGAACTAAAAAGAGAAACAAAGATTCATAAATCACATGTATCAACTTATATAACATGTTTGATGTATAAACAATTAATAATCATTACTAAAATGAATTTGAAAAGTCATTGGAGAATATGAAAAAACATGGGAGTTTCAAATCAATGTAATGCTTAGAAAAATGCTAGCTTTATAAGATATATATATATATATATATATATATATATATATATATATATATATATATACATACATACTACGGGGACAGAGAATAAACACGAAAGTCTAAAAACGAAGAGGTAAAAGTGATAATTTTACAAAGTTGAAGGTGGAGGGGGGAAAAGAAATATTTTAAAATTAATGCGATGAAAAAAATAATTTTACAAAAAAAAAAAAGGGGGGGGGGGGGGGGGGGTGAAAGTGATAGATATTTTACAAAGTTGAAGGTGGAATAGATGAAAGTGATGTATTACAAAGTAGAAGAATCATGGGGAATCGAAGGAGAATGGCCAAAAACAAACTGAAATGGGAAAGAATTTTGGCGGGCTGAGTTATAAGTTATTTGCTCAAGAGCTCAATGGGCTAATGAAAAATTCAAAATAAGAAGCCCAATTGAAACGTCTCAAAAATAAGGCCAAAAAGTTATTTATATATATATATATATATATATATATATATATATATATATATATATATATATATATATATATTTTATATATATATATATATTTTATATATATATATATATATATATATATATATATATATATATATTTTAATTAATAAAACAGTATTCCAGAGTTATCATCAAAATCTCAAGTAGAACAAATGTAACACTACATCATAAAACATTAGAGTAATCAAGAAAATGCGGAACAATATCATGTGTGCACTACAATCACCCTGAGTTCTTTTCTTTTGCACCAGAAGCACCTGAAACATAAACTAAAAACCATAAGCACGAAGCTTAGTGAGTTCCCCAAACTCCCACATGCCACACATATCAACATATAATGGGTCCTGCCCGTCATCGGACCCCGTCCGGCATCGGGCCCCACCCGGTATCGAGCCCTGTTCGGTATACAGATTTGTCAGTCATCAAACCCCGCCCGCTATACATATAAATATATAAACACATAATCATACATATATAAACACATAATCATACAGACACATGCAATAATCATAAAGATAATAGCATACAAAATAATCATCGAGCCCTGCCCGATAAACATATACGCACAACACATGCAAAAGTCATGCAGACAACTAGCATACTAACATATCAAACCATACGCCAGCATTAGTTCCTTCAACCCACTAAACATAGTGAGGAATCTCACCTTGAACTGCAGAATCTCACAGATAAATATTTGGCTACTAGCCCGCTAAAAATCCTCGCGCTACCAATCACAAAATAACATCCAATTAATAATTGGATCCCAACTTACACTAAGAGCCCAAATTTAGGGTGAAAGACCTTTTTACCCTTTACCTAACTTGGCCCCAAGGCCAAGGCCAAAACCAGATGTCCAAAAAGGCCTCAGTTCCAAAATAATCACTCAAAGCCCAATTATGGCCCAATTTTCCAAATTGGTTCATAGGCGTTTGTAAAGCTCGTAGATTTGGGCTAGTCAATTTAGAGACAATGAACATAAAAAATGAGAGTTTGATGGAAGATTATTAAGAAGGAATAATCTTAACCAAGTAGTATATGTTACAAGGTTTCCGTACATATAAAGAACGCCGGAATCCGAGTTATAACGAAGAAGTTATGGCTCGTCGAAGTTTTACGGCAAAATCGGCATGACACCGGGAGACGTAAATAGTCAATTTACGATAGAGAACTTTTTAGCCTTAGTGATCTAAACAAAAGTTGTAGTATACATTAAACCGAGAACATACATTAAAAGAACGTCCAAATCTGACTTCATATGAGGAAGTTATGAATTTTCTAAGATTTGGCATAGCAGTGCACGACCCGAAACTTGAATTTTAGTTCGAGCGGTTTTTGGCCTACGCGACCTAAATGAGAGTTGAAGATCTCATTAATAGGATGTAACGTCCCAAACTTCAAGACTAAAAATTTCTTTTATAAAGCATTACTTAAAACACATTTATCAATCCATAACATAATCAGAGTATTAAATCCAAAACATATTTTCATTATCAGAGTAAAGCATTCCCAGGCTGTCTGATCTATGGTGTGTGCCATGCGATCACCCCGAGCTCTTCCCTTTGCTACCGGAAGTACCTGAAACCAAAACTGAAAACCGTAAGCACGAAGCTTAGTGATTTCCCCAACCTACCACATACCCTGCACAAAGACATACTACACATACTGGGCCACGCCCACTATTCCGGTCCTCACCCGCTACTTCCGCCCTCGCCCACTACAACAGCCCTGCCGCTCCAGGCCCCGCCTAGCTTCGAGCCCCGCTCGGATACAAATTTGTTTCACTTAGGCCTCGCCTATCACTGGGCCTCGCCCGCTAACATATAATAGCACATAAACATATCACAACACATAAGCTAAACATATGCTAGTGGATCATGTCCTAAGGCCTCGCCTATCTTGGGCCTCGCCCTTGTCCTGCTATTGATGAGTCATGGAACCCCTTCCACGCTCCTACTGATAGTGAGATACGGGCCCAGCCCACACTCATCCTTTCCCTAAATTGGGCCTCGCCCCTGCTCTGCTGATAATGAGATGTGGAACACCGTCCACCCTCTGCTATTGGTGAGATACGGGACCTCGTCCACACTCACCACCATACCAGGCACATACAAGTATCACACAAACAACAAGTATACTCTATCATGCAAACCATTCCTTGGGTACCCACCCTCTATCAATAGACCTTGGTCCTAAATATCATACTGGTATACAGTGCCTAGGGCTAACCCCTGGGTCTTCCTACTTGTATCTAGATGGGCTGGTATTGTGGCCTTAGACCCATTCACACAAAGGGAAACTCACCTGGTACTGCTGAACTTGCTGGTAATCCCTCTGGCCGCTGTCTGACAACTCTCTCTGAACTGCTGCTCCACTAGCTCCCCGAGCTACCAATATCAATATAGCACTTAGTCTAACTGTCTTCCAAAAGTCAACTAAGTCCACTCTGGTCAAAGTCAAAGTCTTGGTCAATGTCAACCTTCCAGGTCAACCCTACTCGTCGAGTCTGCCTACTGACTCGCCGAGTTCATACGCTCAAAATCCTTTCATTTGCGACTCGATTCGCCGAGTCAGCCCCTGACTCGCCGAGTCTACCGATTTCCGAGTCCTGTCCTGTCCAACTCACCGAGTCCCCACTCAACTCACTGATCCGAGTCTTAACTCGAAGGGTTTGGGGTTTCGCGACTTGACTCGCCGATTCTAAGAACAAACTCGCCGAGTCTAAGGCAATCTTCAGCAGACTCGCCGAGTTGTTCATCTCCATCTTCATCCTACTCGCCGATTCTACTCGAAGGACTCGCCGAGTCTATTCATTCATTCATATATCCAGAGGCTTTTGAGTCATGCATGGACTCCAAACTACAGATCCATTCTTCTAAAGCCTATTCCACACGTAAAGTGGCAAACTTTACGTGTAGTTAAGGAGATCTAGGCTCAAAACACTATAAACTAGGGTTTAAGACAAAGAGGCTCTACAATCAACCCAAAGGCATTTACTTTATGCTTCTCTAGACCAAGATATGCTTAGATCTGCAATAGCAACTTCAGATCCTGGCTTCTAACTCAAATTGGTTCTTAAACATGGCATAAAAGCCCCAAAACTCATAACCAAGGTAGATCTAGATGAAGAAGGGTGAAAGTAACGACTTAAAACCTTCAATAACTCTGAAAGGTGACCCAAACTCTGGATTTAGAGCCAATCTTGAAGCCCCAATGATTCCTTCCTTCCTTCCTTCAAACCACCCAAAAATGGCAAGAGACTTGAATATGCAACAATGGAGGCTGAGGGTTTTAGTTTCTGGATGAGAGAGGCTCCAAGGAACCCTAATGGAGAGAATAAGACGCTTAAATAGTGAACAAAGTCCTGGATTTAGGGTTTCCCTCTTCAGACCGGACTCGCCGAGTCCTCTTTGCCGACTCGCCAAGTCGGCTACTTAATCGATCTCCCGGATCCCGCTCCGACTCGTCGAGTTCCTCCCTGGACTCGACGAGTTGACCCTTTGAAATAGAGTTTTCTTTCCTTTCTTGGCCTTTCAGATTTTGGGAGTTACATAGGAGCTCAACGGTAAAAAGACAGACGAAAATGGAGTTCGTATAAAGGAGTTACAAATTTTACGCGGACATTGAACAATATAATCTCATTGTACTGTTAAATTTAAGATCGATCATGAATTAGCCGACATAGTCAAAATGAAAGTTGTAGATCTTATTTTTACCTACGCGTGGATATAAAGAACGTCGAAACAGAGCTCGTATGCGAAAGTTATGAATTTTTGAAAATCAGCCGATTTCCACCGTGTGCAATGCCACGTGTCAGCACCAGGCGAAACCTTGGAGCCTATGCAATACCATGACGTGGTGATGCTCCAAGAAGCCTATAAATAGAGGTGTCAGGGATGCCTCATTCCTCACACCTTTAAACACTTCTTACTCTCTCTAGAGCCTCTCTCTAAGCCCCCAACCCCCCCCCCCCCCAAAAACCTAGGGAACCTCCCTAGCACGAGGCAGAAGCCCGAAGCGCCCAAAGGGTCCGAAAAGAAGAGCCTTCGGCTCAGAAACTCTGCTTCGGCGGAGCCCGGTTTCGAGAAAAACCCATTGTAAGTGAGCTACGCCTAACCTATCTTTAGTATAGCTTATGTTCTAATATAGTAATGTTATTAGGACCTTATAATGAGTATTTGGGATATTATTATGAGTTATATAAGTGTCGTTATAATATCTTTTCAACCACTCGCAGTACGGGGAATCTGGTTTAAAGGGCCGCATAGGGTTGTTGGATTTTAGAAGTGTTATATGCCAAAATGGTCCTGCCCTCCGGTGTTTTATATTTGGCCCCTGTCTGTACATAGTGGGTGAAGAGTATTGTTTAACACTTATATAATAGTAATAATAGCTAGACTACTAATTATTCTCGGTTAACATTAGACTAAACTCTAGTGGTAATGATACTAGGTTTTGTCCATGGAAGTTGTTTTATGTAAATGAAGTGATGTCCGAGTACCGAGTCACCACCTTTTCAAATGAGTGCATGGTCCCTTTCATCTTACACATAGATATGAAGTATTTTATATAAACTACGTGTTATGTGTGCATATTATCTGTATACTTGCTATCTATGTTGGATGAACGATTTTATACAAGTTTTATATGATTTAAACTGTATATGTATTTATATTTACATAATATGTTGGGTAAAACATAGGTAGATGAAATATGAGTTGGATGATGAGTTGAAAGGTGATATAGACCATGAGATATGAGTGAGAGGTGGACGATATGAGAAGCCTTGTTCCCAAATGTTGGCCCCATCATCTTGCAGAGTATGGATGACAACCACGGACTATTCTAGACAGTCTAGTGGCACACCAGCAGGCTCGCAACCTGTAGGTGTTGTAAACGATGTGTTCACCGGTGTACTCTAAAAACCCATTGGCATGTATTGCGAGTGGACTCTCGAAAACAATACTATCAATAAACAATATAACCCTAGCAGTTGTGCCCGAAGGACAATACCAGCAGCTGCACCCCATAGAGAATGTCACAATTCTGGCAGCTGCGCCTAAGTGTGTCATTGACAGTTGATAGACATCGTACCTATTCCTTAGGATAATCCTTAGGAATGAATGAATGAGAAATAGCTGATTCTTAGGGTAAATCCTTAAGAGTAAAGAAGATAATGGGGATGGGTAATTGGGTTAACTGTTTGATGATTAAACATAATAATTATATTATTGTGGGTTGAAAACCATATGTACTCACCAGGTTTCCCAACCTGAGCCACTCAGTTTATTTATATCACAGGTGTTGATATGAAGTCACATTACACTGAGAGATTAAGGAGACATAAATCACTAGTGATAATGAATGTAAATTTTGTTTATGCTTATGTTTCTGTATTGACGATGACATCCCAAATGTTTTAAACTTAATAAAAATACATTTCTTCGGAAATGCTTTGATAATGTATTTATCATGTTTTACCGGGAACAAATTCTACAACATTTTTATTAAAAGAGGTACTCTAATTTTTATAAATCATAAACAAAAAAATCAGTCTTTTTTGGACGTGAAAATGGGGATGTCACAGCCTTTAACCAAGAGAGACCAACTGTAACACCCAGAATCAGAAAGACTAAGAAAGGAAAGGAAAAACCTAAGTCAAAGGGGTTAACTCGTCGAGTCCAGGGTGGAACTCGACGAGTCCGAGCGGGATCCGGGTCGAAGAGTAAGTGACGACTCGATGAGTCGGGAAGTGGACTCGGGGAGTCCGTCTGGATTGGGAAACCCTAAGTTCGGGACTTGGTGCCCAATTTAAACGTCTCATTCTCTCCCTTAGGTTTCTCTATAGCCTCTCTTATACGATACCCTAAGCCTCCATTTTGGCACATTCAAGCTTTCTTGCCATTTTGGGTGATTTGAAGGAAAAAGGAGGAAGGGAACCTTTGGTGATTCAAGGATTGGCTTTAGATCCAGAGTTGGTGTGGCTTTTCAGATTCTCTGAGGTAATAAGTTGACCCTATTGCATTTAGATCTATCTTATGGTTGAGTTTTGGGCATTTTTGAGTATAGAGGAGGTTTATTCCGAGTTTGGAGTAGATCTGAGGTTGTTACCTCAGATCTAGGCTATTAAGGATCCAGAAAGCCATAAAGTTTATGCAAATAAGTTGTTGGTGAAGCCCTTGGTCACAAAACCTAGCCCTAGAGTGTTTTAAGCCCATATCTCTTTGGTTTCACGTAAAGTTTGCAACTTTACGTGAGGAACGGACTTAGGAAGAGTGGATCTATGAGTTGGAGCCCCTGTATGGCTCGAAAATCCACTGTATGGATTAAGAACTGAAGCGACTCGGCAAGTCACATGGGTGAACTCGGCGAGTTGGATGAAGATGGGCATGGACTCGACGAGTTGGAAGAACAACTCAGTGAGTCTGTTGAAGATTGTCATGGACTCGATGAGTCTGTTCTTGGACTCGGCGAGTCAGGTCGCGAAGCACTAACACCTTCTGGTTAAGTCTTAGATTGGTGAGTTGATGTAACGCCCGTAGATCCGGGCAAGTCAATTTAGATGCAATATGGGTCGAAAACGACTTTTCGGCAAAAGATTATTTAGAATAAATAATTTTAACCAAGTTATAGTATATGTCACAAGGTTTTCGTACATATAAAGAACGCCGAAACCTGAGTTATAACGAAGAAGTTATGGCCCGTCGAAGTTTTACGGCAAAACCGGCACGGCACCGGGAAGCGTAAAAAGTGAATTTATGATAGAAGAATTTTTAGCCTTCGTTATCTAAACCAAAGTCGTAGAGTATGTTAAAATGAGAAAATCCGTAAAAAGAACGCCCAAACCTGACTTCGTATGAGGAAGTTATGATTTTTCAAAGTTTCAGCTTAGTAGTGTACAGCCCGAAACTCGAATTTTAGTTCGAGCGGTTTTTGGCTTACGCGACCTAAATGAGAGTTAAAGATCTCAATAATAGGAACTCAACAGTAAAAAGATGGACAAAAACAGAGTTCGTATGAAAGAGTTACGAATTCTTCGCGGTCATTTAACAGTCTAAACGCCTCATACTGTTAAATTTATGATCGGTCGAGAATTAGCCGACAGAGCCAAAATGAAAGTTGTAGATATTATTTTTACCTACGCATGGATATAAAGAACGTCGAAAATGGAGATAGTTTGAGATAGATATAGACGAAGCTTAGTCGCTACTTTTCGAGCGTGGTGAATTCGATACAGTTTTGTAAATCCGAAATAGATTGAGAATTAGCCAACAAGGTCTAAATGAGAGTTGAAGATCTCATTAATAGGAACTCAACGGTAAAAAGACAGACAAAAATGGAGCTCGTATGCGAAAGTTATGGACGAAGCTTAGTCCCTACTTTTCGAGCGCGGCGAATTCGATACAGTTTTGTAAATCCGAGATAAAATGAGAATTAGCTAACGAGGTCTAAACGAAAGTTGAAGATCTCATTAATAGGATCTCAACGGTAAAAAGACAGACAAAAACGGAGCTCGTATGCAAAAGTTACGAACGAAGCTTAGAGGCTACTTTACTATAAAACTCCTATAAATACAAGGGTGAACTCCTCATATTTTCTTCACACCATAAGCCTCTCTTTCTCTCTCTAACTTCTCTCTAGCCTCCCTAAACCCCTCCCAAGTCTACGGAACCTCCCTATCATGAGAAGAAAGCCCCGGAGCGCCTGACGGTTTCGAGAAGAAAAGCTTTCGGCTCGAAAACGCTGCTCCAACGAAGCCCGTTTTTTAATAAAAACCCATTGTAAGTGAGTTATGCCTATACTATATTTAATATAGCTTTTATTTAATTATAGTAACATTATTAGGACCTTAAAATAATTATTTGGGCTATTATTATGAGTTATATTGAGTGTTATTTAACGCTTATATAATAGTAATAATAGCTAGACTATTAATTAGTCGTGGTTAACGTTAAAAACTCAACCCTAGTGGTATTGATACTAGGTTTTGTCGAGGAAAATTGTTTTGAGATAACGAAGTGCTGTCTGAGTTCGGAATCACCACCTAATCAGGTGAGTGCATAGTCCCTTTCATCTTACACATAGATATGAAGTATTTAATATAAACTACGTGCTATGTGTGCATATTATCTGAATACTTGCTGTCTATGTTGGATGAATGTTTTATACATGTTTTAAAGGATTTAAACTGTATACGTATTTTATATATACGAATATGTGGGGTATGATGATGGCTAGATAGATGATGAGAGATAGAAGATGACGTGAGTATACACTGGCAGCTATAGACTTAGTGCCTATGGGACAAACACCGGTAGCTATGGACTTAGTACATGTCAGACGTTGGTAGCTATGGATTTAGTACCTGTTAGAAATTGGTAGCTATGGACTTAGTACCTATTAGTTAGACGCTGGTAGCTATGGATTTAGTACCTGTAGGAATTGGTAGCTATGGACTTAGTACCTGTTGAACGCTGGTAGCTATGGATTTAGTACCCGATGAGTAGGATATAGCAGCTATGGAATTAGTGCTTTACGAACTAACATCGGTAACTATGGATTTAGTGTCAGTCCTATAACCCTGGAAGTAAGGGACTTCGGAATAAACAAATGCAGGATAGACGACTCTTAGGTTAAATCCTCAAGAGTAAAGAAGATAACGGGGATGGGTAATGGGGTTAATTGTTTGATGATTAAACATAACAATTATATTATTGTGGGTTGAAAACCCTATGTACTCACCAGGTTTCCCAACCTGACCCACTCAGTTTATGTATATCACAGGTGTTGATATGAAGTCACTTTACACTGAGAGATTTAAAGAGATGTAGATCACTAGTGTAAATAAATGTAAGTTCTGTTTATGCTTATGTTTCTGTATTAACGATGACATCCCAAACGTTTTAAGATGAATAAAAATACGTTTCTTCGAAAATGTTTTAATAACGTATTTATCGTGTTTTTCTGGGAACAAATTCCGCAACCTTTTTATAAAATGAAGTACTCTGATTTTTATAAAGCATAAACAAAATCGGTCTTTTCTGGCCGTGATTTTGGGGATGTCACAGTTGGTATCAGAGCATTAGTTTAAGCGAACTAGGAATATGGATTTATTTCTAGACTTAAACTTAGAATTCTAAGCGATGATTGTCAGGTGTGAGCACTAGCTTATTTTAGGAATGATGCCTAAATTGCTTTTGTGTGCTAAATGCTTTGTGCATGATATGTTGTTATTTGTTCGGATCTATGGTCTGTTGCCGACCGGATCTGGAAGCCTTAATGTTTAGGATTCTAAGCGTTTAACTACGATATTAGAACTAGCATATAAACGTTTCGGGGTGATAAGGATGATTTAAGATGTCAATCCTAAATTAAGATCTAGATTCACCTTATTCGGTGTATAGATCAAGATGGCAAGAACCCGTAGCGGAAACGTAAACGCAAATGGGAACATGAACCAACCCCCAGTGGTTCAGCAAATACCTGTTGTACAAGAAGTTGCGCCTGATCCGGTCACCATGGCTGGAGTTCAAGCCATGATTCGGGCTATGTTGGCTGAACAAAGGGAAGAAATGAGACAAATGTTGAATAGGGACGAACCTACCATACATGTTGAACCGACAGAGCCAGTTCCTAAGCAATCAGAGGAAGGGAACTACAGCCGCCAAGTGAGTCAAGTAGGGACTCAAGGTGAGCAAAGGGATGGCCCTGAAGGGAGAAACAACAAGGATGGGCGGATATACAAGAATTTATTGGGTACGAAACCCCCAAGTCTCTCAGGAAGCCCGAAGCCGGTTGAGATTATGGATTGGATCTCTGAGATGGAGATGGTGTTTGAGAGCTGCAGCTGTAATGAGAAACAGAAGACTATCTTCGTAGTAAGACAGCTGAAAGCTGGAGTCTTGAGCTGGTGGAAGCTATTGGCAGATACGATGCCACGAGGAGAAGCCTTAACGATGTCGTGGGAAGAGTTTTTGGAGCAGTTGAAAATGCAGTACTGCTCGAAGGTAGATCTGATAGACCTAAACAACGAGTTTCAGAACCTGAAGAAACGGAAGATGAGTATTGACGAGTATGCCACCGCATTCACCGAAAGGATGAAGCTATTCCCCTACTTGGTGCCTACTGAACTCTCCAAGATTGATAGGTTTGCTAACGTACTGCCCATTGACTTTGGCCCAATGGTCAAAATGGCAACTACTTTGAAAGCAGCTGTTAGGGAAGCTAAGAACGTAGAGGCCCAGATAAGAGAAAAAGGTCTAGAAAAAGATAAAGTAGGAGAGAAGCGGAAGTTTGAAGGATCTTCGAGGCCGAATAAGGAAAGCAAATTCTCAAAGCTTGGAGGACCAGATGGAGGTGAAGCAAGATGGTGTGATAGATGCAAGAAGAAGCATGGTGGAAAGTGCAACGAAGAAGTGACTTGTTACAAGTGTGGGAGGACTGGTCACTATTCCAAAGACTGCACGCATAATGACAAAGTATGTTACGGATGTGGAGGCAAGGGGCACATGTCCAGAGACTGCCCAAGGAAAAATAAAGCAGGAAGACCAGAAACGCCACCAAGGCCATGGGCATTTCACATGATCCTTGACGAGGCAGAGAACCATGCAAGGAATCAAGAATGAGGACTTCTTACCTGAAGATCGGAATATGCAGTAGCCATAGTTTCGTACGATGTAGCCTAGTAGAGGCATAGTCTAGGGTGAACTTGAACACCTATGTAATAGTTTCGAGAAATAATGAAATCTTCGTTTTGTTATCTGGTGTGTGAAATTGTTGTGTGATTTGCTGCATGGTGACTTGGGAAACTGCGAGACGATACTTGGGACGAGTATGAGTAGGTGTGAATGGTAGTAGAGGCCTATACTACCGGAAGCACAAGACTCACACTTGGATCAGGGAAAGTCACAAGGATTACCAAGAAGCTAGTAACTGATTCTGTTTTTTTTTCAAGTATGCCATTACCATCGTTTCGATAATGACTAAAAAGATTGTTAATTTCCGACCCCAGTGGTCGTACCGAATTGAGTCCGACTACGATGAGTATGTTGCGTGGTTCAGGGAACCAAGTTCGATGTAGCGTCCGACAAAAATCAAACAATTGAAATCAAAGCGATCAATAGAAGTATCGCGTTCGTTGTTAAAGAAGTTGGTAGCCAGAAACGCTACATGTTAAAGTGTGATTATATCACATTAGAACATGAAGGAAGGCATAGTCTATTTTAGAATTTAACTCTAAGAGACCTAAGTCTAAACGTGCATCACATGATGATAGGTCATAATTTGAAGTCTAGCCTGAGGTAGAGAGCAGGTGCACGATCGAGTACTGCTTACAGTCAATGAGTCTAAGAGATAGACTTGAAGGAATATAGAAGTTATAATTATTACCTAGGATGAAGAGATGACGTATGGAGTCATTATACGAGCCCTGTTTCGTTGATGATTCCGGGACGTAATCATCCTAAGGGGGAGATAATTGTAACGCCCGTAGATCCGGGCAAGTCAATTTAGATGCAATATGGGTCGAAAACGACTTTTCGGCAAAAGATTATTTAGAATAAATAATTTTAACCAAGTTATAGTATATGTCACAAGGTTTTCGTACATATAAAGAACGCCGAAACCTGAGTTATAACGAAGAAGTTATGGCCCGTCGAAGTTTTACGGCAAAACCGGCACGGCACCGGGAAGCGTAAAAAGTGAATTTATGATAGAAGAATTTTTAGCCTTCGTTATCTAAACCAAAGTCGTAGAGTATGTTAAAATGAGAAAATCCGTAAAAAGAACGCCCAAACCTGACTTCGTATGAGGAAGTTATGATTTTTCAAAGTTTCAGCTTAGTAGTGTACAGCCCGAAACTCGAATTTTAGTTCGAGCGGTTTTTGGCTTACGCGACCTAAATGAGAGTTAAAGATCTCAATAATAGGAACTCAACAGTAAAAAGATGGACAAAAACAGAGTTCGTATGAAAGAGTTACGAATTCTTCGCGGTCATTTAACAGTCTAAACGCCTCATACTGTTAAATTTATGATCGGTCGAGAATTAGCCGACAGAGCCAAAATGAAAGTTGTAGATATTATTTTTACCTACGCATGGATATAAAGAACGTCGAAAATGGAGATAGTTTGAGATAGATATAGACGAAGCTTAGTCGCTACTTTTCGAGCGTGGTGAATTCGATACAGTTTTGTAAATCCGAAATAGATTGAGAATTAGCCAACAAGGTCTAAATGAGAGTTGAAGATCTCATTAATAGGAACTCAACGGTAAAAAGACAGACAAAAATGGAGCTCGTATGCGAAAGTTATGGACAAAGCTTAGTCCCTACTTTTCGAGCGCGGCGAATTCGATACAGTTTTGTAAATCCGAGATAAAATGAGAATTAGCTAACGAGGTCTAAACGAAAGTTGAAGATCTCATTAATAGGATCTCAACGGTAAAAAGACAGACAAAAACGGAGCTCGTATGCAAAAGTTACGAACGAAGCTTAGAGGCTACTTTACTATAAAACTCCTATAAATACAAGGGTGAACTCCTCATATTTTCTTCACACCATAAGCCTCTCTTTCTCTCTCTAACTTCTCTCTAGCCTCCCTAAACCCCTCCCAAGTCTACGGAACCTCCCTATCATGAGAAGAAAGCCCCGGAGCGCCTGACGGTTTCGAGAAGAAAAGCTTTCGGCTCGAAAACGCTGCTCCAACGAAGCCCGTTTTTTAATAAAAACCCATTGTAAGTGAGTTATGCCTATACTATATTTAATATAGCTTTTATTTAATTATAGTAACATTATTAGGACCTTAAAATAATTATTTGGGCTATTATTATGAGTTATATTGAGTGTTATTTAACGCTTATATAATAGTAATAATAGCTAGACTATTAATTAGTCGTGGTTAACGTTAAAAACTCAACCCTAGTGGTATTGATACTAGGTTTTGTCGAGGAAAATTGTTTTGAGATAACGAAGTGCTGTCTGAGTTCGGAATCACCACCTAATCAGGTGAGTGCATAGTCCCTTTCATCTTACACATAGATATGAAGTATTTAATATAAACTACGTGCTATGTGTGCATATTATCTGAATACTTGCTGTCTATGTTGGATGAATGTTTTATACATGTTTTAAAGGATTTAAACTGTATACGTATTTTATATATACGAATATGTGGGGTATGATGATGGCTAGATAGATGATGAGAGATAGAAGATGACGTGAGTATACACTGGCAGCTATAGACTTAGTGCCTATGGGACAAACACCGGTAGCTATGGACTTAGTACATGTCAGACGTTGGTAGCTATGGATTTAGTACCTGTTAGAAATTGGTAGCTATGGACTTAGTACCTATTAGTTAGACGCTGGTAGCTATGGATTTAGTACCTGTAGGAATTGGTAGCTATGGACTTAGTACCTGTTGAACGCTGGTAGCTATGGATTTAGTACCCGATGAGTAGGATATAGCAGCTATGGAATTAGTGCTTTACGAACTAACATCGGTAACTATGGATTTAGTGTCAGTCCTATAACCCTGGAAGTAAGGGACTTCGGAATAAACAAATGCAGGATAGACGACTCTTAGGTTAAATCCTCAAGAGTAAAGAAGATAACGGGGATGGGTAATGGGGTTAATTGTTTGATGATTAAACATAACAATTATATTATTGTGGGTTGAAAACCCTATGTACTCACCAGGTTTCCCAACCTGACCCACTCAGTTTATGTATATCACAGGTGTTGATATGAAGTCACTTTACACTGAGAGATTTAAAGAGATGTAGATCACTAGTGTAAATAAATGTAAGTTCTGTTTATGCTTATGTTTCTGTATTAACGATGACATCCCAAACGTTTTAAGATGAATAAAAATACGTTTCTTCGAAAATGTTTTAATAACGTATTTATCGTGTTTTTCTGGGAACAAATTCCGCAACCTTTTTATAAAATGAAGTACTCTGATTTTTATAAAGCATAAACAAAATCGGTCTTTTCTGGCCGTGATTTTGGGGATGTCACAGTTGAGTGGTGACTCAGTGAGTTGGGCAGGATGGGACTCAGAGACCGTTGAACTCGATGAGTCTTGGGGTGACTCGGCGAGTTGAGTCATTTTATGGGAGTTTCTGAATGTGTGGACTCGATGAGTCTTGGGGCGACTCAGCGAGTTGAGTCAGTCAAGAAGGTTGACTTTGACCAGGACTTTGACTTTGGCAAGAGTGGACTTTGTCGGCTTCTAAGAGTTCAGTTTGGGACTAAGTGTTATTTGATATTGATATTGATAGCTCGGGGAGCTAGTGGAGCAGCGGTTCAGAGAATTATCGGACAACAGCCAGAGGGTTATCAGCAAGTTCAACAGTGCAAGTGAGTTTCCCTTTGTGTGAATGGGTCTAAGGCCACAATGTCGGCCCATGTAGTTACGAGTAGGAAGACCTGGGGGTTAGCCCTAGGCACTGTTTTCTATTATCATATTCAGGATCAAGGTCCAATGTCGGGCGGGTGACCAAGGAGTGGTTTACATGATAGAGTATACTTGTTGTCTGTGTGATGCATGTATGTGCCTGGTAGGGAGGTGAGTGTGGGCGAGGTCCCATATCTCACCAATAGCTGAGTATGGACGGTGTTCCATATCTCATTAGTAGCAGAGTAGGGGCGAGGCCCGAGATAGGTATGGAGTGAGTGTGGGCGGGGGCCTGTATCTCACTTATAGTAGGAGCTTGGACGGGGTTCCATGACTCACTAGTAACAGGATAGGAGCGAGGCCTTAGGAAAGGAATATAGTTGGGTATGTTCAGTTATGTGTTATATGCTATTTTGTATTATGTGGTTAGTGGGCGGGGCCCAGATACAGGCAGGTCCTAAAAGGAACATATATGTATTCGAGCGGGGCTCGAAGCCAGGCGGGGCCGTTGTAGCGGGCGAGTCCCGGAATAGCGGGCGTGGCCCAGTATGTGCAGTATGTATTTATGCAAGGTATGTGGTAGGTTGGGGAACTCACTAAGCTTCGTACTTACGATTTTCAGTTTTGGTTTCAGGTACTTCCGGTAGCGGAGGAAGAGCTCAGGGTGATCGCATGGCACACACCATTGATTAGTCAGTCTGAGATGTTTACTCTGATAATGAAAATATGTTTTGGAAATGATACTCTGAATTCATGTTATGACTTATGATATGTTTTATGAATATGGATTTGGTAATGATTTAAAGAAAAAATTTTGGTAAAGATTTTTGGGATGTTTCAAGTTGGTATCAGAGCCTTGGTTTGAGGGATTCGGACATACTCTCGGGTGTGTCTGAACTCAAACTAAGGGATTGGTCTAAAGGTTTTCAAAATGAAAAAACAGTTTTGTAAAAAGAGTTTTTAGAAATGAAACAGTTTTAGTAAAGCAAAAAGAATTCAGAAAGAAAAGAATTTTGATAAGAGAAAAGGGTGTGGTGCATGCAATCAGCCGAGTTCAAGTAAGTACCCCAAAATACCCATATAAGTTTATGTTATGATTATCAGTTAGTAGAGCAGCATGCTAGATTAGGACTAAGGATCTAGGGAGGATACCTTATGTGTCTGTTATATGTGCTTTGAGCTGCATGATAGTTCTGATTAGATAGTAGTAGGATAGCCTGTTTAGGTTATGCATGAGTTTATGAGCTTATGTCTCATGCTAATGTAGATTCTTGATATGAAATTATGATTGTTGAGTATGTTATGGTTAGATTTTTCCCTTGTCCGAATGTTGCTTGCTTTGTGCATTGTGGGATTCCGAGTGATGGGAGTTAGCCATTAGGTGAATACGTCACATCACATGTGATCAGGGTTGAATAATCTCAGAGTACTGGATTTGGCCCTATTGCGCAGCTCTTGTCTGAGTCCAACCGTTGTAGGGACGAGTCTTCTACTCAAAGGATTATCTGAGCCTCGTCACCTGTGATGGTATTCAGGTGATGGCTAATTAGCATCACAAGGAGGCCTTCAGCAGTTGAGGACTGGTTTGAGTTGAGTCAGAGATTTCCCTAGGGTAAGCCTAAGATAAGATAGTGCTGGGAGCTGTAGTAGTAGAGAAATGGACTTGGTGGAGTCAAAGCAGTTCTTGAGGAAAGTACGGATAGATGTGGAAGGTAGTATGGGCCTGTACTACTGAAAGCAAAGGATCCGTACTCGATCCGAGAAAGGTTGAGATGAGACCAGGAAACTTGTAGTGTGTGCGTATGATCCCTCAACAGTGATGAGTATTCTGATAGTATTTAGTTATGTTTTCAGCATGGTGACATTGCGAGAGAGACCAGTGGGCGGATCAGGCGCCGGAGAGGGATCAGGCTCGGGTTCAGGGGCTGAGCAATTCGAGAAGCTGATGAGGGAGTTGATATCAGTTGAGGTTACACGCAGTATCCTAGATCAGACTCCTATGATCTTTGGCACGGTCAAGGAGGGTATACTAGAGATCTTGGATGAGAGGCTGGGAGCCTTTCGTACCGAGATAATGGCTTTGATGGGAACGCGTACTACGACATTCCGAGAGTTTAGAGCTTGCGGAGCGCCAGATTATCATGGGGCTAGGGACCCCATCGCTAGCAGCAGGTGGTTGGCCGATGTTGCCAACGCATTCCGTACGAACCGGTGTCCCGAGGGGGACAAGGTCAGACTCGCCTCCTGTCTTCTGAAGGACAGAGCGAGGGATTGGTGGGAGGAGGTTGGTCATGCCATTGGTGATAATGCCGCGTTGGATGCGATGACATGGAGTGATTTCTCGGACAGGTTTAGGGCTGAGTTTTCGCCGATTATTGAGATGCAGCAGTTGGCACAGGAGTTTCAGTTACTCTGGATCTAAAGCGAATCCTTGAATCACCAAAGGTTACCTTCCTCCTTTTTCCTTCAAATCACCCAAAATGGCAAGAAAGCTTGAATGTGCCAAAATGGAGGCTTAGGGTTTCGTATAAGAGAGGCTATAGAGAAACCTAAGGGAGAAAATGAGACGTTTAAATTGGGCACCAAGTCCCAAACTTAGGGTTTCCCAATCCAGACCGTACTCGTCGAGTCCACTTTCCGACTCGTCGAGTCGGTCACTTACTCTTCGACCCGGATCCCTCTCGGACTCGTCGAGTTCCACCCTGGACTCAACGAGTTGACCCCTTTGACTTAGGGTTTTCCTTTCCTTTCTTAGTCTTTCTGATTGTAGGTGTTACAACTCTCCCCCACTTAAACTAAACTTCTTCGTCAAAGTTTCTCTACGGCCAATCGCCCTGCAATCTGCTTTCAACACTCTACTTAGTAGAGCTAACACCCGCTGACTACCTTCGTTGGTCTTCCGCTCGGTCATTCTGACTAACATTAATCCTTGCGTATAATATTCTCGGGTCAACTCTAACCCTAACCATCCTGGGAACACAACTTACTCAACTAACAAACCTTCTGGTACTCCCCGAGTACTTATGTTGGACACCCTAGGGGTTCAACCCCTTTTCCTTGTGGTGTTTTCTGGCTACCTTAAGGCAACGTTCCATAACTAACTACTTCCTCTGCCATTGTGAAGGTCCTATCCTTCACCAACTCCATTACACCCGCTACTTCGAGTACGGGCCATTACTGCCAGTATCCACTGGACACTTCTCACTACTATAACTTAGTGCTGAGCACCCCTCCCAACGAATGGTTCGGATAATCCTTCGAGTAAAAGATCCATCCCCGATACGGTTAGACTCAGACGAGAGCTACGTAACAGGGTCAAACCATTCCCTCTGAGATTATCCAACCTGTTGTGATGTGCATAGCACCTCTCGATCAACTAACTGTATGCCACCATAGACTGCTTACCATCACTACCACTGACTGAAAATTTCTGTTGTCCCTTATCCGCCTTTCGGATGAACCGAGACCACCCTGGTCCTTACTGATCTATCAATATCTGGATTACCGGATCCCACTGGTCTCTAACCCCAACACAAACTTCTAGTCGCTCCCAACAACTTCCGAGGAAACTTAGGCTACCTAATACTGCCCCCTCTACTCTGCCACTCTAGCGCTACAAGTCCTGGGATCCTCGATCCCCCTAACTCGACCTTAAGGTCCTTACTAGGTCCCACCTGTGCTACTAAAACTCACGGGCCTCGCCCACGGGTCTCACCCGACTATACTACTGAGCAACTCTGCTCTCAGGTCTCACCTATACTGCTACTCTCATACGGGCCTCGCCCACGGATCTCACCCGACTATACTATTAAGCAACCCTGCTCTCAGGTCTCACCTATACTGCTACTCACATACGGGCCTCGCCCACAGTTCTCACCCGACTATATTATTCTCATCTACTACCCATTCCTGATCCCCACCTTGATCACTTAGGAGATGAGGGCCTCGCCCAAAATCCGCTAACTAGGAGATACGGGCCTCCGCCCACACTCTGCTAACTAAGCTGCTAGGGAATGCTACGGCTTACCCGTAGTCTTACAACACTTTCCATACTCACTGACCGCTAGTGAACGCTACGGCTACCCCGTAGTCTTACAACACTTCCCACCTCTGGCTTGCTGACGCAAAATGTTGTGGCTCTCCCGCCGCTCTACCATGCTCTACATGCTGTCTCCGCCATTGACTACTAACATGAAAGCATCCCATGCTAACCGTTCTCAAGATCCTGATTCGAACTCTTTCGAGTCCTGCAGGCCATCCTCCATCCTGAAATTCCAACCAGATACTAACCATCTTGATTACATGAACTAACTGTTGGGAAGTCTCCCAAACTCCCAACGCTGAAATCCTCAACCCATCAATCATTGTGCTACTTCTTTTCCTTCTCAGAGGTTGTGAACTCATTCTGGATCTGCGTGCTCTTACCCTTGTACAATTGGAGGGTTCTCCCCCACTTTGATCCTGCTTATACCTCACTGCTCAATGCTTGAGAAGAATTCCCAATCTTCTCTGGTATACTGCAATCAATCTGCTGGAGAACCAAGCTTTCCATAGCTAGGGGTCTAAGCGATCCATTACCCGATGACACCTTCTTAAATCTAGCGGGACACTACTGAGTTCCACACCAGTATGCTATAGTTACTGCATCCTAAGTAGCCTGCTTCCATAAGGCACCACCCCCTGACTACCACTTTATTATCCAAGGTATGCAGATGGCATATAACTAAATCACAAGTAAACCACCCAATTCTAAAATGATTATACCAAACACGATGCAGAACCATAACAATGTGACCATGAATAAAGAAAACAGAAAACGGAAGACACATACCTACAATGTCCGGAGCTGCTCGCGTCTCCATGGTAGTCATTTGAAAAGCCCTGCCTCCTACAGTAGGTGCCTCTGCTCGGCCCTGGCGGTCGTCTATGATCCTCAGAGTTGCAGGGGCAGGTGCTATCACCTGTCCTGCCGAAAACAAACTGGGGCACTGGGCCTTCTTGTGGCCCCGATGACTGCAGTGGAAACATATCAAGTCTAATCCCTGTGTGGTGGTAGCAGTACAATCCCTGCTAAGATGACCAGTCCGGCCGCACTTGAAGCAGCCTGAATCTCCACCACTACCACTCCTACACGCACCCTCGTGCATCCTGCCGCACCTCCTGCATCGACCACGACTCTAGTATTCCCTCGATCTCGAATCTGACCCCTTGGGATTCCATGACTCACTAGTAACAGGATAGGGGCGAGGCCCAAGACAGGCGAGGCCTTAGGACAGGGATATAGTAGGGTATGTTCAGTTATGTATTATATGCTATTTTGTATTATGTGGTTAGTGGGCGGGGCCCAGAGACAGGCGGGGCTCAAAAGAAACAGATTTGTATCCGAGCGGGGCCTGGAGCGGCGGGGCCGTTGTAGCGGGCGAGGCCCAGAATAGCGGGCGTGGCCCAATATTTGCAGTATGTGTTTATCCAGGGTATGTGGTAGGTTGGGGAACTCACTAAGTTTCGTGCTTAAGGTTTTCAGTTTTGGTTTTAGGTACTTCCGGTAGCGGAGGGAAGAGCTCGGGGTGATCGCATGGTACACACCATTGATTAGTCAGCCAGGGATGTTTTACTATGATAATGAAAATATGTTTTGGAAATGATACTCTGAATTCATGTTATGACTTATGATATGTTTTATCAATATGGATTTGGTAATGATTTAAAGAAAAAAATTTGGTACGGATTTTTGGGATGTTTCACCAATGAAATGGCATCAAGCTAAAATAGAATTCTAATGGCCCAAGACTCCTAAGGTCTAACATGGGCCCAATACCGAAAGGCCCACAATTCTGAAGCCTTCTGTTGAGTACACGGGTTGTACTCAGCTCGTACGCTTAGCGTACTCACTTTGGGGCTTGTACGCACATCATACCATCTTGTACACCCAACGTACCCCCAGTTTGGCCAACCTCCATCATCAAGCTCCTAACCGGTTAAGACTTCAATCAAAAACTCAAATATGACTTCCTTAAGATGGTTTATCACGTAAAATTGCCAACTTTATGTGCATGCATGGCTTAATGAGGGTTTTAGAGCCTAAAAGAGCTTAATAAGTGACTTAACACATGCATGAGACCATAGCCACCATAAAGTTTGCATCTTTATGCTAAAGGAACCCTTAATATGTCCAGATCTACAAAGATAAGCTCCATAAACGACCTTAGCTCACAAGCACCAACCAAAAAGGGACAAAATAGTCAAAAACAAGCCAAGGAGTAGATCTATGAAATGAGTTGACAAGCTATAAGCTTTATACATCACAAGCCACGAAATGGAGGTGAAAAAGTTGGATTTCTAAGCTCCTATCTAAAGGATGAGTCTTCAATCTTCTCCTTCCCCTTCAAGATGCACAAAATACACCACAAAAGCTTCACAAGAGTTTAAAAGCACCACACAAAGGCTAAGGGACGGATTTAGGGTTTTAGGATGTGGAGGCTGGTCTAAAAATGACCAAATGAGGCTATTATATGGCTTATATCGGGTGTAAGTCCTAAAATTAGGATTTCATACTTGCTCACTAGCTTAAGGATCAAAATGCAAGGCTTTTTAATGAGAAGGGTTAAATATGAAACATACCAAACTCGAGTGTTACACCAATTCTAAAACCCTATCCTACAAAAACCGTTTAACGCTTTAAGGCTTTGCCTCCTCCATTCCTTACATTTGAATATGTCTTCTATAATAGGGATGTAAAACTGTCCGAACCGAAAGAACCGAAAACCAATTAAGGAGTAAACGGGAAACTGAGAAGTGGGCCAAATACCGCTAACCGATTCAACCAGTTTTGAAACCTGTATGGTTATACTAGGGAATGTGTTATCTAAGAAGGTGTTCAAAATTGGAACCGTCCAAACCGACTGGAACCAAAAGAACCGAAACCGAAAATGATGAATTGTGATAACCGGGAACCAGACTGTAACGTCCCAAAAATACGAACCAAAAATTTCATTTTTAAAACATATACTTAGCAAACATTAGAATTAAAACGTTCACCGATCATATCATTTCATAAAAGTTAACGCATGTCTTGAAAAAAAAACATTTTATAAAACATAGTAATGTCAGAGTACAATTTCCCAGGGGGGGGGGTCTCATGGTGCGGAATACAAAGCATGTGTGTGTGATGGGCCACTACCGCGCCAGCTCCTTCCCCTTCGTAGAAGAGGTACCTGAAACCAAAACTGAAAACTGTAAGCATGAAGCTTAGTGAGTTCCCCCACTGTACCACATACCATATAATCACATAAGATACATATACTTCCGGGCATATCTGGGTGCCCGACCTACCCCTTCGGTCCTCTCGACCAGATACTGCCTAGCATATCTGGGTGCTAGCCTCCCCTTCGGTCCTCACGACCGGATACTGACTAGCATATCTGGGTGCTAGTCTCCCCTTCGGTCCTTACGACTAGATACTGACTAGCATATCTGGGTGTTGGTCTCCCCTTCGTTCCTTACGACCAGATACTGACTAGCATATTTAGGTACTGGTCTCCCATTCTATCCTTACGACCGGATACTGCCTAGCATATCTGGGTGCTGGCCTCCCCTTCGGTCCTTACGACCGGATACTGGGGAGTATTTCACCCCTACTGCTACCACATAACACATATCACATAGCATCATATCATACTAGCACATAAACATAACACAGGTAGAAGCAACCCTAGATGAATATCACAGAGAAAATCATCTATCATACAACTCCTACTGGTGGGCCGACATTGTGGCCGTAGACCCACCGCTACTGGAAGGTAACTCACCTCAAAGTGGCTACTAATCTGTGTGGGAACTAACTGTCTTCTGCTGCTGCTGCCCCGGAATTCCTCTGGCTATAATTCCCACAAAACACTCAGTCATTTACTGCTAACCGACCTCAGGGTAAAATGACTATTTAACCAACCCAAGAGTCAAAGTCAAAGTCAACTTCCAGTTGACCCGACTCGCCGAGTTCCTATCCCTTTGACTGACCATAATCCCGTCTCTACTCGTCGAGTTAGGCATTGACTCGACAAGTTTTCCTTCTAAACCAAAGTCCAATAGTCCTTCATCCTACTCGCCGAGTTGTATGAACAACTCGTCGGTTTCATCTTCATCCGAAGAACAATTTATGCTGAGACTCGCCGACTTGTATGAACAACGCGCCGATTCTGTTCTTGAGACAAGAAGATTGCCTTGAACTCGCCAAGTCAGGGCATTGAATCGTCGATTTCCTTCATGAGTGAGTCTGGCTTCCGACCCACCGAGTCACACCCCATGACTCACCACTCCACCCCAAAAACACGAAAAGGGGAAAACTCAAGGACTCACGACTCGACTCGCCGAGTCAGATGAACGACTCGTCGAGTTTGTCACATGCAAATACTATATACTCGATTCTGCTTGAATCCAGCTCATACTATACATAGATTTGGGTTTCTAGGGCCTGATTAACACGTAAAGTTTCCAACTTTACGTGTAAATAAACACCAATGAAGGTTTTAGGGCTCAAAATGCACTAAAAGAGTAGATCTAGGGCTTTCATGAAATATGGCTCCATAAAGGCAGTAGATCTGAGCTCCTGGAGCTCAATCATGCCTAGATCTAAAGGTTAATCAACTTATTACAGACCCTTATTCGTAATCAAGCTTGGAAATGGCTCAAGAACAACTTTAATGGAGCTATAAAGGTCTACAAGCATGAAAACAGAGGGAAACTAAGTTATACCTCAAGGGAATCACGTGAAATAACACCAAGATGTTTGGCCTCCTTCTTCTCTTCTTGATCTACTCTTCTATTCTCTCAAAATCTTCAAGAAACACACCAAAACACTTCAATCTCTCAAGGAATAAGGGTTTGGACGATGTTGGGAACTCTGAGGGTGAAGGGGGCGAGGTTGGGGCGCATAAGGTTGTTTTAAATAGGGTGCAAACCCTTGAATTTTAGGGTTTCATCAGACAGCGAGGACTCGCCGAGTCGCCAACTTAAACGTGCTCCCAAACCCGTCTCTACTCGGCGAGTCGAGCCTACAACTCGCCGAGTCCAAGGCAAAAAAATGGAAAATGCTTAGATAAATTTTACGTACCAAGAACCAGGTGCTACACAGACCGAATACCATTAATCAGTTATGATTCGGTTTTTCGGTTAGAAAGTTCATCCTTAGTCCAAAATAATGATCCAATCGTACAGTTCTTCCATCTGAACTCTCATCAACCGCCATCTCCGCCCTATTGTAGTTGTAACAATTAGCCGAACGATATGGCAATATCTTTTGCCTAAAGCATTCCTTTTTAATATTTTTTTATAAGTATATTTGTGTTAAGATTAAAATTGGATTTGGTCACATAACTTTTTATTTGCTGTCGAAAAAACCATTATAACTAGGTTTAACCCATACCTACTGACTTGGCCTATGCAAGCACACTATAATTCGTTAATATGCCAGGGATTACGAACAAATCAATGTAAAATCTTAAAGTTTTTTCACTTAACTAGTCTAGTCTTTGTTTAAAGTTCTTCCAGTTACGGACACTCAAAACTTCAAAAGTGTTATAAATTTTCAAAATGAAATACGAACATTCAAAATTTGATGAGAAAAAATATGAACATGTTAATGATAGTTCCAACTCTGAGGATTACGAATCTAAGAAATAAGCACATGTTAATAATAGTTGTGTACATAGGGTTTCACATGAAGAACCATTCCTTGAAGTTATTTCCATTCACGAATGTGGATTTTTCCCTTTGAAGTTTTTGAAAGACGAAGAGAATAGTCTTTCTATAATGAGATTTCAAATATTGTTCTAGGTCAATTCCCACATGGAATTAGGCTATAAACGAACCGAACATTTAGGGAACCGTTCGTGAACCGATTGGTGGGAGGTTCGTTATATGTTCATTTATTTAATAAATAAACGAACATGAACACACAAAACTCGTTCGTTTAGTTAAGGGAACGAATATGAACAATGATATCGTTCTTTCATTTATGTCATTCATGTATATTCGTTCGTTTAAGTTTATATATGCTCAATCGTGTTTGATTAAATTACTATATATATGTTCGTGTATGTTTATATGTGTTCAATTGTGTTTGTTTATCTTCGTTCGTTTATGTTCATTTAGCATGATCACAAACATAAATGAATGAACACGAGGAGGTAATTTGTTAAACGAACGCACATGAACAACAAAATCCTTTCGTTTATTCATTCGTGTTCGTTCGTTTGTTCGGCTAACTTAAATAAATGAACATGAACAAGACTTTGTGGGTGTTTGTTCGGTTCGTTTGCAACCATATGTTGGATTGCCAAATAGGACTAATTAATCCATGTATACTGTAGCATGGTATTGTGTAGGTCAAGTCAACATATTACAGGTTATACCCGTTCATAGTAACTATTTATGGAACAATTTTGAAGTTATATTACCTTTTAAAACTTAAACATATTTTAGTGACCGAATGAGCACAAACCAGAAAGTTGACCAAATTCGACCATATACGTTGCCACTAAGGACTGTGTTGGACAAGTCAGCAAGTTACGAGATATACTTGATCATAGTGCCATTTTGGGAACAAATAAAAAATCAGGTGACCTTTTATATTGAAGCTTAATTAAGTGAACAAATAAACACAAACCATAAACTTAAGTAACAAAATTCGACCTTGACCTTTTTTACTAATTTTGTCAAAGTTTTTATTCTTTTAGAAATTTTATCTAGATATTTTCTATTTATTTCACAAGTTTATTTTTATATGTTTTTAGGAATTTTGGTTTTATATTATTTTAAGATTTTTTTCAAAATTTTTCATTTTTAAAGATCTTATTTCACTGCTAAGTTTTGCACGAATCTACTTATACAAAATTACTTTTCTTGAAATATTTGTATGTATGTTTTTAAAGAGTTTTTTGTTTTTACAAATTGTTTTAACTTTGGATTACTAAAAGTTAAAGAAATCTTATTATTAGATTTCTATAATGTATTTAGATAAACAAGTTAAAAGAAAAGAGTCAAGTTGTACAAATTGTATTTGAATATCATGTACTCATCATGGTTTGGTTTAATGAATAATATACAATTATAAAAGATAGTCAACAACCATGCATTTTTTTGAAACTATCTTACTCATAATCTAATCCTAAACAACCATGCATGACCCCCTAACATGAAACATGAGAATATTAATACAACTCATAAATATAGAGGGAATCTACATCTTTCTTGACTCTAAGCTTTCGTCCTTTTCTCTAATTTCTAAAAACGCTAAAAAAATTGATATATGCATTTCAGTAATATCGTACATGAACAAAGTTAAAAACAAAAGTAAATAAGAATCCACGAACATTCGTCGACACATCCAAAAAACCGTGGGGAGGGAAATCACTTAAAGACCTCACAATAATCCGTAATCTTGATTTTACGGATATAGAAGCAACCATGATAATTGATAAAATTGGTATTTTGATTAAGTTATCTTAAAATGACAGATTTTGTAAGTTGTATTTTCAATATCTGATTAATTCTAGTTTTGGTCGCATGTATCCAAATGACAAAGACCAAAAGTATAATTGAAGTTGTAATGAAGACAAAACTAAGTCCTTATTCTTCACTCAAAATTCCATCAGTCTTGTCCTCAACTCAAACAATCTCCTATTCCGACCACTGCAATTCCTTCGCTCCCAAAGCCATTCCATATTCACTCGATACCCGTTTCTCGAATATATACCGATTAAGTTTCATTTCATTTCATCAAATATACACCGATTCCATTCCAACAATTCACAATTCTATCACCCTTTAGTGTTTCACTTATATGGATTCTGGTCGGTTTCCACTAACAAGCTTTGTATGGTGGGGTCCGCTCGTTGGTTTTCCAAAAAGGGTGATCCACTTATACTTAACGCTCTTCTTAAGTATAATTTCGCTAGATTTATAAATTTGAATAATAGTTTAGTAAGTGGAAACTTGGAGAGTTTGGCTTCGATTCATGATTCCGTTGATTTCGGTTTTGATGATGATGATTCTTACACTTGGGTACATGATTCCTTTAGTAATATTTCAAAATTGAGAAAGAATTTGTTCATAACCTTTTCATTTATGGATCGTCTTCGGCCTGAATTACACGGATCTCGATGGGCCCATGAAAAACATTCAACGTAAGAAGCCCAATTCTAAAACCCTCCTCCATCAAAACCCCTTAAAAGCTTAAACGTCTCGCCGTCGCCTCCGGCGTTCCACTACATTTCAATATGCCGTCAAGAATGATGATCCGATCGTGCGGTTCTTCCATCCGAACACTCATCAACCGCCATCTCCGCCCGACTGTAGCTGCAACAATCGTCCAAACGGAAACGCCGGGGAGTATTTACAACTTCCATAATCTTCACCCCAACAGTTTTGCTCCACAAACAGTGTCTTTTTCCCGTGGATTTAGTAATGATGCCGCCGGTTACTCGGTGTTGAAGGAGGCTGCTTCTGAACGACGCAAGGAGAACTTCGATGAAGCGAGTATTACCGAGGATGAGGATGAGGATCGGAGCTGGGATGACGACGATATGGACGACTTTGAATACGATAGTGATTATATTGCTTATGAAATTGAGTCTGAAGAATGATTATGACGGAATAGTATCTCTTATGATGAGGAATAACGTTTTTTCTTTTTTCTTTTTTTGCTTTTGTTGATTTTTGAAAAATTATTATTTTTGTCAATTGTAACTTGAAATCTCATTAATAAATTTATAGATCTTATAGGATTATAAAAAAACTATCCAGTAAGTATTTATCATTATGAGAAGCATTTTTATTGATAAACCTTTTTTTTGGAGTAATCTGTAAAAAAAATGTTCATATTAATTGTAACTAGATGAACAATGACACCAGGATTGTCTCCTTTTTTTTTTTTTTTTTTACAACATGCAAAAAAATAAATGGTGAATAAAAATACAATTCGATCCATAACTCTTTCTACAAGATAATAAAGAATTCATCATTCTTTGGAATTCAATTCTCATTCAATCAATTAAACCCACTTTCAAAATCAATCAAAAGGACTACACGATTCCATTCGATCATTTTCCAAATACCAAACATACCGATAATTGTAATAATTTCAATAACCATAAACTCTAAAATTGGAACAATGTAAAAGTGAAGATAGATGTTACTACCTTATGCATAACCTCATAAAAATGGCAAATGATGAACATCGACACAAAAAAGTTTAATTCATCCTCCTTGTTAACTTATTGATGAAATTTTGACAGTTCCACCTTCTCCACCTTCAACATAATAATGGTTTCTCTTCTTCTTCATTCCATCCAATGGTGCTTTTAGCTTCCATGGCCACAACATGAATTGAGTACATAGTTTATACAATCCACTGAAAATGAATTCAAGGGGACATAGTAAATTCCAAATAAAAGAAAATCAGAAAATTAATTGTCGCAACTTTATTTGAAATATACTATGCGGGACAATAAGAAGCTATGAAAGTACTTTGCAATCCCATATTTGAAGTACAATGTTTTAATAGAAAGAAACGAAAGTAAGACACACAATGCCTTTCTTTGATGTTCTATTTAATGGGATAACCCTTAACCAATGAATACATCCCACACCTATTGATAGAAAAGAAGTAACACAAAAGTGACACATTTATATCATTTTTGGACCAAGGGTAAGCAGTCTTTTACTTTGATTGTGATTGTTTATACGGTTAAAAAAAGATAGACTTTGTGTATAACACTTTGTAAAGATTCCAAACAAACATCATTTTCATTCGTTGGCGTCTACTGTGGCGGATAGGGAACCGACGTATCTTCTATGTTGGAGGCAGAAGTCACGTAAATAATAAGAAAACTAAAAGTAGATTCGAAGATTTTCCAAAGAAAATACATTGGACTTCTTCTTCTTTTTTTTTTCTTTTTTTTTTTTTTTTTTTTTTTTTTTTTTTTAAGTTACAAGGCTTCAAATGAATAAAGAACTACAGGTAAATTGCTATAAAAATTTTGATTTTAAAAATGCAATATGCTAGTTTAGAAAAAATGAAAGTAAAATGTTTTTAATTAGTAGATATTTCAAAATAAAATGTTTTGATGTGAAAGAAAAAAAAATTAGATGTTGATGTTTCAACAACAAAATGAAAATCAAAGTAGATAGGAGACAAAAGAGGAGCTAAAACCTTTGTGGAATCACCAAAGAAGTTTGTCCGATCACATAAGTAGAAGTAGAACAATATGAATCGAAACTTTGAACTGTAGAAACAGGGTAGGAAGAGCATAAAAAAATCATTAACTTTTTTATATTAATTTAAAAAATTGAAAGTTTAAAAGTTTAGATTAAAGTCACATACATAGCTCTCAATGTCAAACGGTTCTCAAGCAAGAAGGATTCATTCATTGTAAATAGCATGGTGAAGATAATTGTATAAGTGTGATACAAATCAATAATAAATTTATATTTATAAGAAAAAGAACAAATGGAGAACATGGAAACCTGACAATAGGAGATGTAATAGATGAACTATGGCTTCTAGGAGAAACCAATTGGAGACCTCCTCCTTCCAGTAAAACAACTCTATCATCTTCTTATACAATGTTGTGACAATCTGAAATTTCCATTATGTACGAACTTTATCAAGTCAATAGAAGTTATAACAGTCACAGTAAATTTTCAGACTTTTCCGTATACGTTTGAGTATTTCAGGATTTACACTTAAAGAGATATCAGGAGAGTGGATGCACTAGGGTTTTATGCAACACTGTTATTCCAAAAATCTATTATATTAAAGTTCATTGCGGGAATAAAAATATTTTCTACCAAAAATCTCAGGACTATAAATATGATTCTTAACCAAATTATTTCATTTGTTACATTACCAACTAGAGAAAAGTCATTTTCTCTCTCACGGATCTTCGGGTTTTCATCCCAAATCGTGAGTACCTCTCTGTAGTTGTATTATATGGCTTATAACATGTTTAATAACATAGATTACATAGAAAAACTGCAAGATTCGGGAGTTTACCGCCCAAGAACATCTTGGGGAGTAAACTCTTATATAAGGCTTATATGATGCCTAGTCCCTTCCACATGTTAAATAACGAACTTAGGCTTGTATGTAAGTGTATTTAAGACAAGAAAACATCAAAGAAAAAAAAAATTTAGGTGTTCACGGCCCAAGAAGTTCTTGGACCGTGAACTCCAAAAACAAGGACCAAAGAGTGCTTTTAACACTCCAAAAGCTTTGGACAATTACCTAGATTTGCTCCTAGTTATTTGAGGGACCTTAAAACATCATAAACCCCTCCCAAAGAGAGATTACGGTCGTAATCTCTAAGGGAAAAGGCTCTTGGGCCGTAAACATGAAAGAAGGGCACCAATGTGTGCCTAAGGCCTTCATTAGCCTTAGATAAATGTATAGAACCTATCCTACATGAGTTTGGGACTTGAAAGCACAAAAATATCCACTTCCATATGAGTTTACGGTAGCAAACTCAAAACGAAGTGGCCTTTGGGCCGAAAACTCCTAAAAAGAGTGTTTTGATGCCCTAAACCCTTCCAAGGATTAAACCACCAAGTCAAATTGCTTCTAGAAATCATTTAGGACTTCAAAACACAAAATGACACTAAGTCTAGGAGTTCACGGCCGTAAACACAAGGGGTTATGTCACACCCCCAAACCAGAACGGCGGAAACGTTCGGGGGCGGAGGACGTCATATTCAGTATCATAACAGTTCATAGAAAGGAAAGTACACACCACCATATATATTAAAGTTTCCAAGATGTTTACATAATTGTATTCATTACATGTTCAAAAGATAAATACATAAACATCATCCAAAAGAAGTAATTAACGCCAGCGCGTTAATCCCAAAAGTTGATTCCCAAACCTGCTTAGCGGTTCCCTGAGAATACAAGTTATTTCAAAGAAAAAGTGTCAACAATTAAGTTGGTGAGTTCATAAGTAGTTTAGAAAAATTGGATGCCATTCCAAAATTGGTGTATATTTTCCAGAAAACGCAGCATTTCAAATGTAAAGAGTTATGATTTGTTGTGTTGAAAGTGAATGTATTAGATCCAGAAAATCCCATATTTTCCCTAATGGTTGAGATACGAGTTGTTGTGTTTTCCAAGAAAAACCCTTATTTTCTTATAAAAGTACGAAATGCATATAAGTGTTCGTGTTATAAGTTGTAAATAATTGCACCAGGAAAATCCCTTATTTTCCTATTAGTTGTTTGGTTTGTATGCAGGAGAAACCCTTATTTTCCTAACATAAATGGCTGTCTCTAAGACCGAAAATCGCAAGAAACCGACGTTCTCAAAAGTTGTGTCATAGTTTTATATAGTAAAACTTTGCGAAGATCGCCTTTATTAGATGAAGAATAGTTTTAATAGCTACTCGTTCATAAAAGCATAATACCATAATAATTGTATATCCGATGAGTTTTATAACCATACTAAACATAATATGCCTGTAACGACGTTCTTCAGGCGTCGCAGCGTTATGACAACTGTCACCCCAAAAGACGGACTGTAGCTAACAGTCAGGGTGCGGGATCATGACTTCCCGTATAGATCTATACACATTTGACACCATTCCAAAATGGGTGTATATTTTCCAGAAAACGCAGCATTTCAAATGTAAAGAGTTGTGATTTGTTGTGTTGAAAGTGAATGTATTAGATCCAGAAAATCCCATATTTTCCCTAATGGTTGAGATACGAGTTGTGTTTTCCAAGAAAAACCCTTATTTTCTTATAAAAGTACGAAATGCATATAAGTGTTCGTGTTATAAGTTGTAAATAATTGCACCAGGAAAATCCCTTATTTTCCTATTAGTTGTTTGGTTTGTATGCAGGAGAAACCCTTATTTTCCTAACATAAATGGCAGTCTCTAAGACCGAAAATCGCAAGAAACCGACGTTCTCAAAAGTTGTGTCATAGTTTTATATAGTAAAACTTTGCGAAGATCGCCTTTATTAGATGAAGAATAGTTTTAATAGCTACTCGTTCATAAAAGCATAATACCATAACAATTGTATATCCGATGAGTTTTATAACCATACTAAACATAATATGCCTGTAACGACGTTCTTCAGGCGTCGCAGCGTTATGACAACTGTCACCCCAAAAGACGGACTGTAGCTAACAGTCAGGGCGCGGGATCATGACTTCCCGTATAGATCTATACACATTTGACAACGGGAGACTCTGGTTATAGATAGGACTTGCAGCATTACTTTCTAATAAAGAAAAGTAACGTTTGAAGATATACACGTCTCATGGATTCTCAACTAAGCCCGTATTAAAGTGATAGTTTTCTATGCAAAGTTTATCCTTTTTCACAATGTTTGACAAAGCAAAATCATAAGTTTTTAGAATGTATAAAACGACTTAACAATGAAAGTTACTTTGAAATCATTATATACTTTGTATAATGTCTAATGCACGCAAAGTATGACAAGAGTTTTCCATAATAGTAATGAGTTCCAAGTGATTTATTCGATAAAACAAGTGAAGTGAAACTTTATAAAATACACGATAATAACCGTATGTTTACTTGTATTCCCCCCCTAAAAGAGTATAAAAGCATTTAAAATGTATTTAAAGTGTGTTTGAAAGGGGTATGAACTCACTTGAAAGTTTGAAGATAGGAAGATGGAAAACCGGGCAGAGTTTCGTCTCGGGAAATGGATTTTCCTCGGAAATCTCGGGATTCCTCGGGAGAAAAATCGACCTTCGGGACTTGCACAAAATGACCAGGGCTTCGGGGTAGTGCGAGCGCGGAAAACGAGGTAAAACGCAAGAAAAAGGAGAGAGAATTGGCCATTTTCCCGGGAACCCTCGCATGCTATTTATAGGGGGGCTAAGAGGCCTCGTACACGGGGCGTACGCTCGTACGTAGCGCGTACGCGTACGTCATGCGTGACCGAATCCTCGACTGCCTCGACCTCGGATGGGACGGCTCAGGCAGTCGGGTCGGATGGGACAGCGGGTCGGACGGGCGGGTTGGATGCCTCGCATAGGGCGACGTGGACGGTTTGAGGCCAAGTTCCTCGGGTACGCGGGGCGTACAGGAGTACGCAGCGCGTACCTCGGATGAGGACGCTGACTCCCCTTCGGATAATACCGAAGTTTTAATTAAAATATATATAAATTATTTATCAAACTTCGAAAATTCATATCTCTTTCATACGAACTCTGTTTTTGACGTTCTTTATATCCCCGCGAAGGTGAGACTACGATCTACAACTTTCATTTAGATTCCGTTGGCAAATTCTGGAATTATTTTTATTATTTATTTATTAAAATGACGTGATTAAGGAATTTCTTTAAAAATTCATAACTTATTCATACGATGTCCGATTTGAGCGTTCTTTTTATGCATGTTTGTAGTTTAACGATATCTACGACTTTCATTTAGACACCTAAGGTCGGAAAGTGTTTTATTGAAACTTTGCGTTTTTACGCAACTTCGTATTGCCGGTTTTTGTCGTAAAACTTAGAATGATCATAACTTCTTCGTTATAACTCGGATTTTTGTGTTATTTATATGTTTGGAAACCTTAAGACGATAAATATCACATAGTGTACTCCAAATAGAGTTTTTGAATACTTCATTTTTCGATGATATTCTAATTCCTTTCTCAAAGAGGTTACAGGACTCGATTTTTTACTGACTTGAAATAGCGGGTTGTTACATCATCCCCCCGTTAGAGGGAATTTCGTCCCGAAATTTTAATACAAAAGAAGAGTCTTAGGGGCTGGGGAAGAGATGTGGATACTTCTGTTGAATTTGATCTTCTCGTTCCCACGTGAACTCAGGTCCCCTCTTAGCATTCCATCGGACCTTTACTATTGGAATGCGACTCTGTTTAGTTCGTTTAACTTCCCTATCCATGATCTCGACGGGTTCTTCCACAAAGTTAAGATTTTCATTTAGTTCGATCTCATCGAGTGGAATTACAAGTGTTTCGTCGGACAAACACTTCTTCAGGTTTGATACGTGGAATACTAGATGTACTTTGTTAAGCTCTATTGGAAGTCGGAGTTTGTAGGCTACTGGACCAACCCTTGAAATGATTTCGAAGGGTCCAATGTACCTAGGATTTAGCTTCCCATGCTTTCAAAAGCGTATCATGCCCTTCCAGGGTGAGACCTTCAATAGTACCCGATCGCCAATCTGAAATTCCAAGGGTTTACGTCTTTTGTCGGCATAGCTCTTTTGCCTATCCCTCGAGGATTTCAGTCGTTCTCGTATATGCACGATCTTTTCAGTAGTTTCTCTGATGATCTCTGGACCAGTGAGGGTGCTATCAGGGACTAGACCTTTTGCTAGTTGTGTGTCGCCCACTTCCGTCCAGCACAGAGGTGATCTGCACTTACGGCCGTAAAGGGCTTCAAATGGAGCAGTATTGATACTAGTATGATAACTATTGTTATAAGAGAACTCAACCAAAGGTAATTGAACATCCCATGCTTTACCAAAGTCGATTACACATGCTCGCAACATGTCTTCCAAGGTTTGGATCGTTCTTTCGCTCTGTCCGTCAGTTTGGGGGTGATAGGATGTACTCATGTCCAATCTTGTTCCCATGGATTTTTGCAATGATTGCTAGAATCTAGACGTGAGTCTGCTGTCTCTATCCGAGATGATAGACATTGGCACTCCATGGAGTCGTACGATCTCTTGGATGTAGATTCTCAATAGCTTTTCCATTTTATCAGTTTCCTTGATCGGTAGGAAATGAGCTGACTTGGTTAATCTATCGACGATTACCCAAATAGTATCTTGGCCACCCTGAGTTTTGGGCAGTTTCGTTATGAAGTCCATGGAAATCTGCTCCCATTTCCACTCAGGAATTTCAGGTTGTTGGAGTAGTCCTGAGGGTTTCTGGTGTTCTATTTTGATCTTGGTGCAAGTCAAACACTTGCTCACATATGTAGCGATCTCTGCTTTCATGTTTGGCCACCAGTAGAGTTGTTTGAGATCTTGATACATCTTGTCTGACCCGGGGTGTACGGAGTATGGAGTCTTGTGTGCCTCGCTCATAACTACCTCTCTAAGTCCACCAAACTTGGGCGTCCATATTCGGTTCATGAGGTAGCGTGCTCCGTCACTCTTGATTTCTAAATTCTTGTCCATTCCCCTAAGGGTCTCACCTGTCACGTTTTCGGGTTTCAGGGCCTCTATTTGAGCTTCCTTGACTTGTGTCGACAGGTGCGAATGGATTGACATGGCTAATGACTTCACTCTTCGGCCAGAGTACTCCTTACGACTAAGGGCATCTGCAACGACGTTAGCCTTTCCTGGATGATAGCGAATCTCACATTCATAGTCGTTGAGCAATTCGACCCAACGTCGTTGTCTCATGTTCAACTCCTTCTGGTCGAAGATGTGTTGTAGGCTCTTGTGGTCTGTAAAGATAGTGCATTTGGTACCATATAGGTAGTGTCTCCAGATTTTAAGAGCGAAGACCACCGCCCCAAGTTCTAAATCATGAGTGGTGTAATTGACCTCATGCGTTTTCAGTTGTCGTGAGGCATATGCAATAACCTTTCCCCTCTGCATTAGTATACAGCCCAGCCCTTGCTTCGAAGCGTCGCAATACACCACAAAATCTTCGGTCCCTTTTGGGAGAGAAAGGATGGGCGCACTGCAAAGGGCCTGTTTCAAAGTCTGAAATGCAGCATCTTCCTTTTCTCCCCAATCGTAGGTCACACCTTTCTGGGTTAAGGCGGTAAGAGGCTTTGCGATGCTGGAGAAATTCTGGATGAACCTTCGGTAATAACCAGCAAGACCTAGAAATTGGCGAATTTCTGTTGGTGTAGTTGGCGCAGACCAGTTCTTGATAGCCTTGATTTTTTATGGATCCACGTGGATTCCTTCCTTGCTGACCACGTGACCGAGGAAGTCCACCTTTCTAATCCAAAATTCACATTTTGAGAATTTTGCATATAGTCTCTCAATCCGTAACGTCTCTAAAACTTGCCTCAGATGTTGACCATGCTCTTCTTTATTCTTTGAATAAATGAGTATGTCGTCTATGAATACTATCACGAATTTATCCAAGAATGGATGACATACCCGATTCATTAGATCCATGAACACGGCCGGGGCATTGGTTAGTCCGAACGGCATCACTACGAACTCGTAATGTCCGTATCGTGTTCGGAAAGCCGTCTTGGGAATATCACTCTCCAGGACTCGCAGCTGGTGATATCCCGACCTCAGATCGATCTTGGAGAAGTAGTTGGCTCCTTGGAGTTGGTCGAATAAGTCATCGATTCGGGGTAGGGGTATCGGTTCTTGATGGTAAGTTTGTTGAGTTCTCGGTAGTCGATGCACATTCTGAATGATCCATCCTTCTTTTTCACGAACAGTACGGGTGCTCCCCATGGCGAGAAGCTCGACCTGATGAATCCTTTTCCAAGTAGTTCATTCAGTTGGCTGGATAGCTCTTGCATCTCTGCCGGGGCTAATCGATAGGGTGCTTTGGCTACTGGGGTAGCTCCGGGAACTAGATCGATTCGGAACTCAACTTGTCTCGCGGGTGGTATTCCCGGAAGGTCCTCGGGAAAAACATCGGGAAAATCGCGTACGTCGGGCACACTCTTGATGTCTTGGACTTCGTGTTTCACAACTACAACATGTGCCAAGAACGCGTGACACTCCTTGCGTAGGCATTTCCGAGCTTGGATACTTGAGATGATACGAAGAGTGGTACTTGGTTTGTCGCCCAAGACAATGAAAGTTTCGCCGGTTGGCAGATTAAGGCGAACGGCCTTATCGTAACATAGAATGTCCACATGATGAGAACTCAGCCAATCCATGCCAATGATGACATCAAAACTCTTAATCGAGACTGGCATGAGGTTGATTGAAAAGGGTGCAGTTTAAGTATATCTCCTTAGTGCCTTCGGTTTTCCCGTTGGCCATTTCTACTATGAATGGTTCACTTAATGATTGTGGTATTGATTTTAGCAGACCTTTAAAGTCGTGACTCACAAAACTCCTTTCCGCTCCACTATCAAACAAAATGCATGCATACGAGTTATCGAGAAGAAACGTACCCGTAACAACAGTAGGGCCCGCAATGGCTTCATCTTGTCCCATTGCGAAAACTCGTCCCCTTCCGCCGGTATTTCGGTTGTTTGCCTTTGGGCAGTCCCTGCGGTAGTGCCCCGTGTCTCCGCACTCAAAGCAGGCGCGGCTTACCCCGGTATTAATAGTGGGGACGGATGGTTGGGTTGCCCTTTGCAATAGCGGGTTGTATGTCCCTTCTTATTACACTTGGTGCATTGAAGATCAGGGCAAGGACCGTGGTGGTGGAAGCTGCATCGGTTGCATTTAGGAAGTTTCCCATTATATGAGCTTGTGGGGGCAGGGTTCACAGGTACAGTCATAGCGTGGGTCGCTATTACTTGTTGTTTCTTGGGGTTTTCCTGGAGAGTTTGTCCCCTCCTTTTGTTCCAAGGCCTACTCTGTCCCTGAACCTCCCTAGGTGGATTTGCGGTTGTTGAAATGATACTGGGTTTTACTCCGTGGTCGATGAGTCGCTGAGCCAGGCGTTTAGCGTTGTTGTAGGTAACAGGGCCGAAAGCTAGGACATGCCCTTGAATCTGGGGTGACAACCCCCAAATGTACCTTTCAACCTTCTTTGATTCTGGGTTGACCATGGTAGGGCACAGTGCAGCGAGGTCGTTGAACCTAGCTGTGTAGGTAACTAGGTCAGACCCAGTCATTTTCAGATTCCAGAGCTCCTGCTCCAGCTTTTGCACTTCGCCCCTTGGGCAGTATTCTTCCAGTAGTAGAACCTTTAGATCGTCCCAACTCATGGCATTGGCGACAGTGAGCGTCACTGAATTCACATGGCTTTTCCACCAAGTGAGGGCTCGATCCACGAAAGTGCAAGCAACGAACTTGACTTTGCTTGCTTCTAGGCATGAGCAGATCTCGAAGACCGTTTTTGTCTTCTCGAACCATTGCATTAGTGCAATGACTCCCCCAGTTCCATTAAAAGTTTTTGGCTTAGCGTTAGAGAACTCCTTGTAAGTACATTCTCTTCCTTGACCATGACCAGTGCCATGATTTGGATGATTCGTGCTGCTTCCCGCCCCTCCATTTCCGTGAGAGTTTATTTGCGAGAGGGCTGCAGTTACTGCTGCTGTGATAGCAGCCTGGACCATGGCTGGATCATAAGCTGGTGGTGGAGGTGGTGGTGGTACCGTGTCCGGCCTGGGCCTTAGGTTTGGACGAGGAGGCATCGTGCTGCCAAAAGAAAAAAAAATATATGGAAAAATTTATAAGTTTTGGCAGTTCAGAGTTGAATGATATTGAGTTAACTTCTAATAGTTCTAAGAAGTTGGGTTTGACTGACACAATGTCTTGAGCTTGAAAGTAAAGTTTGAATAGATGTACCAATGAATCGAACGAATTGCGCATGATTAACAACAACAAGAAAAGGGGTATACCCTTATATATATTAAACATATAGTTGTGTTACAGCGGGGTCTAGACAAAATTTCTTGGCCTTTCTAAAGGCCTCCGATTACAGAACAATTTAAAGAATATAATACTTTTATCCGAAGTCCTAATTTATAACAAAATTTGAGAGTTGTGCAAGTACTACTTGCGGTGCGCTTTGCGTTTGGAGCTCGACTCCGTGTCGGACTGCTTCGACTCCATGAGGCGTCTATCAAACGCAGCTTGTTGTTCTCTTAATTCTGCGAAGGCCGCATTTGCTTGTGCTTGAAACGCTTCGGCGCGAATGTGGATGTCGTTCTGCAACAACTCTAGGCGGTTGATATCGGCCGTGTGGATTTGTACTTCCACATTGACCTCTCGGATTCGGTTGGCTTGCACTCCGGATTGATAGCACTGGTTGGCGAGTTTGCCAACCATGACCGGAAGTGCTCGGTCGGCTGATCCCCCGCCTCTCACATCATAGAAGTCTCGGCACATGCCGTAAGGAGGGTGTAAGCTTTGTTGTTGGCTCCAATGATGGAGGTGACTTCCCCACACTGGAGTGGGTCCTTGGAAATTCCTCACGTGGACGGGAGATTGTGGGATTGGTGGATTTATAATTTCTGGCTCCGAATCCGTGCCAGAGTCATCCCCTCCCTCCAACTCTATAGGCTCTTCGTCTTCTTCAGGATCTTCTTCAATCCACCCTCCATTACCTTGGTTGGGGTAGTAGGGGTCATTGGGGTGATGGAATCCCGCCATTTAGACTGTACGAAAATAGAGTTAAAAGTTTACTATAAGTTAGAGCACATGAAACTTACCCTTAAGTTTAATGGTTGACGGCACTCGAATACTCCCTCAATATTCTTTAGCGATATGCTTTTGGTAAGTTTTAAATTTGTTGTCCATTACAGACACTCCTTGGCATACGTTAGTCGGCTCTTGGACAAATATAGTTGATCAGGCTATATTCTTCCCAGTTCCGATTACATGTCCCAAGGCGTACCTGTGCTGCACAACTTATTTATAATACTTCTAAAGTTATTTACTATGAAACTGTTATTAGTATAAGAATGAGTGCATGCTTACCTTAAAACTAATTAGGTTTACTTTCAAAAGTATGAATTTTTCTCAGAGTGTTTTTGCCCAGTTGAGTTTATAGTTGTATATAAAAAAGGAATGGTTTTGATATACTTAATTCCCTATAAACAAAGCTCTGATACCAATCTGTCACACCCCCAAACCAGAACGGCGGAAACGTTCGGGGGTGGAGGACGTCATATTCAGTATCATAACAGTTCATAGAAAGGAAAGTACACACCACCATATATATTAAAGTTTCCAAGATGTTTACATAATTGTATTCATTACATGTTCAAAAGATAAATACATAAACATCATCCAAAAGAAGTAATTAACGCCAGCGCGTTAATCCCAAAAGTTGATTCCCAAACCTGCTTAGCGGTTCCCTGAGAATACAAGTTATTTCAAGGAAAAAGTGTCAACAATTAAGTTGGTGAGTTCATAAGTAGTTTAGAAAAATTGGATGCTATTCCAAAATGGGTGTATATTTTCCAGAAAACGTAACATTTCAAATGTAAAGAGTTGTGATTTGTTGTGTTGAAAGTGAATGTATTAGATCCAGAAAATCCCATATTTTCCCTAATGGTTGAGATACGAGTTGTTGTGTTTTCCAAGAAAAACCCTTATTTTCTTATAAAAGTACGAAATGCATATAAGTGTTCGTGTTATAAGTTGTAAATAATTACACCAGGAAAATCCCTTATTTTCCTATTAGTTGTTTGGTTTGTATGCAGGAGAAACCCTTATTTTCCTAACATAAATGGCAGTCTCTAAGACCAAAAATCGCAAGAAACCGACGTTCTCAAAAGTTGTGTCATAGTTTTATATAGTAAAACTTTGCGAAGATCGCCTTTATTAGATGAAGAATAGTTTTAATAGATACTCGTTCATAAAAGCATAATACCATAATAATTGTATATCCGATGAGTTTTATAAACATACTAAACATAATATGCCTGTAACGACGTTCTTCAGGCGTCGCAGCGTTATGACAACTGTCACCCCAAAAGACAGACTGTAGCTAACAGTCAGGGCGCGGGATCATGACTTCCCGTATAGATCTATACACATTTGACAACGGGAGACTCTGGTTATAGACAGGACTTGCAGCATTACTTTCTAATAAAGAAAAGTAACATTTGAAGATATACACGTCTCATGGATTCTCAACTAAGCCCGTATTAAAATGATAGTTTTCTATGCAAAGTTTATCCTTTTTCACAATGTTTGACAAAGAAAAATCATAATTTTTTAGAATGTATAAAACGACTTAACAATGAAAGTTACTTTGAAATCATTATATACTTTGTATAATGTCTAATGCACGCAAAGTATGACAAGAGTTTTCCATAATAGTAATGAGTTCCAAGTGATTTATTCGATAAAACAAGTGAAGTGAAACTTTATAAAATACACGATAATAACCGTATGTTTACTTGTATTCCCCCCTAAAAGAGTATAAAAGCATTTAAAATGTATTTAAAGTGTGTTTGAAAGGGGTATAAACTCACTTGAAAGTTTGAAGATAGCAAGATGGAAAACCGGGCAGAGTTTCGTCTCGGGAAATGGATTTTCCTCGGAAATCTCGGGATTCCTCGGGAGAAAAATCGACCTTCGGGACTTGCACAAAATGACCAGGGCTTCGGGGTAGTGCGAGCACGGAAAACGAGGTAAAACACAAGAAAAAGGAGAGAGAATTGGCCATTTTCCCGGGAACCCTCGCATGCTATTTATAGGGGGGCTGAGAGGTCTCGTACGCGGGGTGTACGCTCGTACGCAGCGCGTACGCATACGTCATGCGTGACCGAAGCCTCGATTGCCTCGGCCTCGGATGGGACGGCTCAGGCAGTTGGGTCGGATGGGACAGCGGGTCGGACGGGCGGGTCGGATGCCTCGCATAGGGCGACGTGGACGGTTTGAGGCCAAGTTCCTCGGGTACGCGGGGCGTACAGGAGTACGCAGCGCGTACCTCGGATGAGGACGCTGACTCCCCTTCGGATAATACCGAAGTTTTAATTAAAAAATATATATAAATTATTTATCAAACTTCGAAAATTCATATCTCCTTCATACGAACTCTGTTTTTGACGTTCTTTATATCCCCGCGAAGGTGAGACTACGATCTACAACTTTCATTTAGATTCCGTTGGCAAATTCCGGAATTATTTTTATTATTTATTTATTAAAATGACGTGATTAAGGAATTTCTTTAAAAATTCATAACTTATTCATACGATGTCCGATTTGAGCGTTCTTTCTATGCATGTTTGTAGTTTAACGATATCTACGACTTTCATTTAGACACCTAAGGTCGGAAAGTTTTTTATTGAAACTTTGCGTTTTTACACAACTTCGTATTGCCTGTTTTTGTCGTAAAACTTAGAATGATCATAACTTCTTCGTTATAACTCGGATTTTTGTGTTATTTATATGTTTGGAAACCTTAAGACGATAACTACCACATAGTGTACTCCAAATAGAGTTTTTGAATACTTCATTTTTCGATGATATTCTAATTCCTTTCACAAAGAGGTTACAGGACTCGATTTTTTACTGACTTGAAATAGCGGGTTGTTACAGTTTACGACCGTAAACTCCTTGTGTGGGGTTATATGGAGAGTAAACTGAAGTATGAAGTCCCTTGGAACCCTAAACTCACTAGCCTTGTCCCACAACAACTTAGATGCAATCCTTAGGGCTTATAACACTTATGTAAAGTGTTTATTATGTTCTAGGATGTCTTAACATTATCAATTAGTAGTTTAAGACTAATTGGATACATATATGTGGTATTATATGTTAACTAGGGTTATAAAGTGTGTTCAAGACTTCACTTGTCACCTAGCGATCCTACATCTTCAGTTCATCCATACCACTCACTACAGGTGAGTTCATACCCCTTAACCAATGATTTAAATGTTTTTAAATGCTTTATGGGGGGAATACAAGTTAAATACTTAGAGTTATTACATCAATCACATGTGATTAATAACTACAAAACCAGTGATTTCTTACCGTTCAAACTGTTTATCAAACCGTATTGTTTCAAACTGTTTTACAAACTCTTTTACTTGTCAAATACTTTTACTTAATCTCTTTTATACTAATTATCAATTGCATGTCTATGTATGTATACTTATATAAGAAATGTTTAAAAGTTTTAGGAAGGCCTGCCCGCCCTATTTCCTTTTCGCGCTTGAGATGTGGTCTGGTGGGATATCGGGTATTCGTCCGAAGGTCATTTAAATATTAATTATATATCATGTGTACATATATAGTCATAAAGGTCCTTCCAGTTCATTCAGTACCCTTGGGTAGCAAGGGTATACTTCCAGATTCATACGTAGCAGTTACATCATTACTAAGTTACCATAGGGGTAGCACAGAAGAATACTAATACTATAACTAGAACAATGAAACATACAATGAGTCAGTTCATTCATGAGTCAGTTCGAGTAGTACATATAGTACATTACTATACATGCTAGATAGAGAGAACATACATTACAGCTAGCACACGCAGAACATTTCAGTACATACAGGCTAGACAGAGAAAGATTACACTTTCATTTAGCATATTCATTACATATACATTTATGCAGTTATGTGAACCATCGAGCAGGTCATGGAACTTCTTGCCACGACTGCTCTTGTATCCCGAATCTCCTTAATTGGAGAGCGTATGAGTTTGCGTATAGATCTATACTGGATTGACTATCCTACACCTTGTTGCTCGCTACAATGGGACTTGCAAGTTTACGGGTGCCAAATGTCATTTCTTACGGCGTCTGTAACACCCAAAGTTTTGAAGGCCAAGAAAGGAAAGAAAAGCCCTAATTTTAAGGGTAGACTCGGCGAGTCCAAGGAGGGACTCGGCGAGTCCAAGCGGGATCCGGGTCGAGGAGTAGGCGATCGACTCGGCGAGTCTGGTCTGAACGGGGAAAACCCTAATCCCGGGAGTTGTACCCTATTTAAAGGGTGTTATGTCCCTCCCTCAGCCCCCATATCACCCTAGATAACCAGTGCACCCTTGATTTCTTAAGAGCTTCCATTATTTGTGAGATAAAGCTTGGAGGAAGGAACTTTGGGGAAAGGAACTTGAAGATCAAGTAGGTTGCTTCAAGGAAGAGGTGTAGATCCGAGATCTACTTCAGTGGTGTTCATCTTGGAGGTAACAAGCTGCTATCTCCCCTCATTTGCACCTAGATCTTTGTGTGTGTGTTGGGCATTCTTGGCTTAAGAGTAACCTTTGAGCTAGAGATTCAGATCTGAGGTTGTTACCTCAGATCCATGCTTATTTTGGTCTAGAATTTCGTAAAGTATCAGCCCTTGAGTGGATCATGGAGCCTTTTTTCCTTAAGCCCAAGTTTATAGCATATTTTGCCTAGATCTCCTTCTCTACATGTAAAGTTTGCAACTTTACGTGGGGAAAAGGCTTGGGAAGGGTGGATCTACAGTTTGGAGTTCATGCATGACTCAAATGTCCTCTGCATGTAAGGAGATCTAAAGGGACTCGGCGAGTCCTTTGGGTGGACTCGGCGAGTAGCATGAAGTTGTGGAGAAACTCGACGAGTGGGATGAACAACTCATCGAATCGTATGAAGATTGCCTTGTACTCGACGAGTCTGTTCTTGGACTCGGCGAGTCAGGTCGTGAAACCCCAAACCTTCGAGTTGAGACTCGAATCAGTGAGTCGGGTGAAGACTCAGTGAGTTGGACAGGTCTGGACTCAGAAATCGGTAGACTCGGCGAGTCGAGTCGCGAATGGAAGGAATCTGAACATTATGAACTCGGCGAGTCAGTAGGGTGACTCGGCGAGTAGGGTTGACCTGGAAGGTTGACTTTGACCAGGACTTTGACCTTGGACCAGGGTGGACTTGGTTGTCTTTCGGGGGTCAGTTAGACTCAGTGTTGCATTGATATTGGTAGTTCGGGGAGCAAGGGGAGCAGGAGTTCCGTGAGTTGTCGGGCAGCAACTAGTGAGACCATCAGCAAGTTCAGCCAGTGCAGGTGAGTTACCTTCCAGTAGCGGTGGGTCTAAGGCCACAATGCCAGCCCACCAGTAGGAGACATATGATAGATGATTGTCTTTGTGATATCATCTAGGTTTGCTACTACCTGATATGTTATATGCTAACATGATACGTTATATGTGATAGTAGTAGAGTTCGGTTGTTAGGACCGAAGGGTAGTCAGACACCCCAGAAATGTCTGACAGTATGTGATGATATGTTTGTATGCTGGCCTGTTATGTTATGCGATAGAGGTAGTAGGAGGGGACCAGTCCCCGAGGATCGGTTGTTAGGACCGATGGGTAGTCAGCACCCCAGAATGGCTTGACACGGGTAGGTCGGCACCCCAGAATGGCCGTACCAGGTAGTCAGGCACCCCAGAATAGCCTGGCAGTATGTATGTTATGTGTTTGTATGGTATGTGGTATGATGGGGGAACTCACTAAGCTTCGTGCTTACGATTTTCAGTTTTGTTTCAAGTACTTCCGGTAGCGGAGGGAAGAGCTCGGGGTGATCTCATGGCACACACACCATATATTAGACAGCCTAGGAATGTTTACTCTGATAATGAACATGTGTTTTGAAAACTTCTACTCATATTATGTTTTGGAAATGATGATTTTACTTTGAGTAGTGAATTATTAAAAGAAATTTTTGGTCTTAAATTTTGGATCGTTACAGCATCTTACATCGTCGTTTTACTAGAGTCGATAGCAGGATACAGGTTGATCACATGTTATTTGGAACACCTTTTTGTTTTAAGGTAGTTAGTACCACGGTAGTCACTTATTACAAATACTACGGTACGGTAATATTTTCCCATTACATTCACTTCGTGAATATTCACACGATGCACGGTAATGTAGTAACTATATTTTTGGTTAATGATAGTAAGATTTGGGAAACACACACTCTAACAAGAGACATACACACGAACACGAGATGCCTTGGTAGAAGGCTACAGTTAGTAGAAAACATAGGGTTTTCTAGGGGAGTTCAAACATTATACAAAACATCTTACAGAAACAACTTTCAAACGTTTTCATACAAACTCAAACATTAATATACTTATGATCTCACCAGCATTAAGTTGATACTCGCTTTCAAAATAACTTGTATTCTCAAGTCACCACTAGACAAGTACAGGTGCCAGGCTTTTGAGAAGATGTAGTTCGTTCAAGACTCATCTTTTATTTTGATATGTATATTTTTGGTGTCTATAACTTTGACAGAACACACATGTATGAAATTATATTATTAATGCAATGGATGATGTTGTTGCTTGTTTACTACTATTCATTGTTGTGATACTGTACATGACGTCCTCCACCCCAGAATGTTTCCGCCATTCATGGTTTTGGGGTGTGACAGATTGGTATCAGAGCATTGTTTATAGTGAATTGAGTATATCAACCCATAAAAGATATACTAACTATAAATACATTGGGATTAAAATACTCTGACCAAGAGTTTATACTTATAAATAATAAAATATTTAATTAAGTATACAAGTCTGCATTCATACTAAAATCAGTGTCACTAGGACAGTACAAAAGAATTACGATTGTTGAACAACGCAGGTGGACTTAGAGACATATAGTCAAAACTGGGAAGATATAGCCTGATAAACTATATTATTCGAGATTTGGCAATCAGAAAAAATATGTTGTGTTGTTTTTGAATTACCCCATTGTCTATTTTAAGTAGAATTACATCATCCCTACTTCTATTTAGCTCAATATCCAATGCTTCTAATTGTTTTCTTCTCTCTTCATTCTTAAAAGAAACCCTGCTAAGATTATCGTTCATATTAGAATTACTAATACGAACCCTCTTTAAGCTATCGCTAAAATCAGAAATCGTATATCCTAAATCATTCAATTCATTATCATAACAAGAGATAGGAATATTAAGAGATTTAAGGATAAAATAAACCTTATCGACAAGCTTCTCACACTCAACTACCTGCTATTTGATTGATTTCGTAGAAAATCAATTGTCATAAAGCTTTCCCCCTTCAGTAGCATTCCCTCCATCAGTGAAATAACCTTTCTCTTCTGAACGAATGCCTTGCACCATCAGACTCCTTCCTTCCTTTATTTTCTCTTCTGATTTAGCAACAAAACATACTCCATGAGTAGGTCTCCTAACTTCCTCATCTTCAGAATCAGTTGACCAAACTTCTATCTTCCCTTCATCACTTTCTTCTTGCACCATCAGAACTAGCTTTTTTGCAGCCTTCTTTCGAAGTATCTCAATCTTTTGCAAATAATATGCTTCATCCTTATTTTTTTTTTCCTTCCTCTCACTCATCTTCCGCATCATACATTCTTTTGCGAAATGATTTTTACCATGACAATAGTTACAATCATAACCAGAATCTCCAAGCAACTTCTTCTCCTTCTTCTCTCCATCCTCTTGAAACTTTTATAACTTTCCTCTTTTGACTTTTTTAAACTTAAATTCCCTTGCTTATAATTTTTTCCTCCTGAATCTCCTCTGTTTTGATAGTTGTTTTTGAAATGAGCGAAACTTTTCTTGAAAATTTTCTTTGGATTCGTCACCATTAACACCTTATCTTCCTTTGAAAGTTCATCATCAGAATTGTCTGATTCAGATTCTTCAATTATTACCTTCGACTTCTTTTATTTTTCGCTTTTAGTAACTAACGCCAATGAACCAACATTAGAAGTGAGTTTTGCTTCTTTCATGACTTCTTCTTCATGTGACTTTAGAATTCCAACTAATGTTGCCAGAGAGTAATTTTTGAATTGTTCATGAGCATTGACTGTTGACATGATTGTCTTCCATTCCGATATGAGACTGTTTGTGAACGTTATTTTTTAGTCAATATCTTGACGTTGCAAATTATTTTTAAGTAATCTGCTTAAAAGATGATTGAAACGATTAATAGGTTGTTCCAAATTCTCATATGGCTTTTGCTTAAAAGAACCAAATTCTGACAAGAGTGTTGTTTGCACATAATGCTTCAAATCGTCATCACCATAATACAATTCCTTTAATTTGTCCCAAATCTTCTTTGTTGTATCATACGAATTAACCAATCGAAAAGTATCTGGAGGAAGAGAGAATCGAATGATTCTCATGGTCATTAGATTGCGCATTAATTTTTCCTTTTCATCATTTGGAACATTGTAGCGACCCAAATTTTTCAAAGAAAATTTTCATTTTTAATTAACCAAAATACTCCCACCCACAAAACATGAGGTTTCCAAATACAATTGTTTTCAAAATTCATAATCATTACAAATTTATTTCACATCATCAGAGTGTCCCATAAAATGCTTGGGAGAGAGTGCCCATCGTGCAATCAAGCCCTGCCCTTGCCCTTAGGCTCGGATGTACCTAAAACAAATATACAAACTGTAAGCTAACGCTTAGTGAGTTCCCCAGATTATACCACACACACAATCCACATAACACATATCATATTAGCTATAAAAGCTACCTCTACCACATCAGCTATAAAAATTATCTCTACATAACACATTAGCTATAAAAGCTATCTCTACAATGTATGCATGCATAAGGATGCCATGGGCTCCCCCACATGGTCTTACACCTAAGTGTCATGGGCTTCCCCCATGGCCTTTTCCTGTTGGACAGCCATGGGCTCCCCCACATGGTCTTACATCCAAGTGACATGGGCTCCCCTCCATGGTCTTCACTGCAAGTATCACATATAGCTAGCAATACATCATGTATATCTAAGTATCATACCACATATCTCTACAACAAGTATACCACATATCTCTACCCAAAAAGTATACCCTTTATCATAAAATGGTTCATCCTTGGTGCCTTAGACCTATTAGTATGGTGAGAAGACTCACATCTTGAATGTTGAGCTGATAAGCTCAGATCTGATATGTCCCCCACACTACTCCCCTTCAACTTCCTATAATCATCATGTGATTAACTTGTCACAATCCCATAGACATCCCTAAAGTCAACCCTGGTCAACTGTCAAGGTCAACAGTCCATGTTGACCTAAACTCGTCGAGTACCTCCAACGACTCGTCAAGTTTTATGTGTAATTCATCCACTCGCCGAGTTACCTATGTAACTCGCTGAGTCCCTCCGAAAACTCATGAGATCGAAAACTCGTGAACCCGAAAACTCATAACAACCGAAAACTCATGAAACCGAAAACGCATGACAACCAAAAACTCATGAAACCGAAAACGAGTAAACCCTACTCGACTCGTCGAGTTAGCTTAGGGACTCGACGAGTTCCTTGAGTCTCCTTCAAGTTCAGCCCTTTTCAGTGGGATCTAAGGTCCCCAAATCCAAATCCAATCTCTCCTAGTGCAGATACCACATAAAGTTGCAAACTTTATGTGCATGCAAGGTCCTCCAAGGCTATATCTTTAAAACTAGGCTTCTTACAAGGTTTTTGTGCAAGGAAAGTGGCTAGACTACACAAAGTGAGAAACTTTATGTTTGGGGACCTAAAGGGCTCCAAATCTGGAACCATATCCTTGTGATAGGTCCAAATCCGAGTTTGGACTCCATTTTGCCCCAAAAAAGGTCATTTACTGGTAAGAGAAGGGATCTAATTAACTAGAGATCAAGGTGATGACTTTATACCTCAAAATGATGGCTAATACAAAGTAGATGTTGGATCTACTGTTCCTCTCCTTCCTCCTTCCTCTTTAAGCTTTGAAATCCTTCACAAATATCCGAAAATGGCTCACGCACACTTTTGTAAGCTCAACAAGCGGTTAGGGTTTTTTTCTGGGCTGTATGGACGATGAGGGATGCTAAAAAGGAGCCATAAATCCTTTAAATAGGGTGCAAACCTCTGAAAACTAGGGTTTCTATTTACAGCTCCCGCTCGCCGAGTTAAGGCCTTCCGACTTGTCAAGTAGGTCCCGATCCTGCATCCATAAATAATGCCTCTAATCGACGAGTTGGACTCCCAGCTCGCCAAGTCCACGCACCAAAAACCCTAAAATTAAATAAATTAAGTAATACATGGAACAGGTGTTACAAACATCTTCTTCCGTGATAAGAGCATTGTAATCTGCTTGGGTTTTGATTTCAACCTTTGTTTTGGAATATTTGTATATTTCTTCTGTGATTGCATGCCAAATGCTAGATCCATGTGTTTCAATTCCTAACACATAATCTTCAAAGTGAAGAGCTCATACTTCATAATCTTCTGAAAAGAGAATAAGATTCCTTGTGATTGAACCAACACTACTTGGAAGATCGAAAGAGAACGAATGAGAATCTTCTTTTGACATTTTAACAAGAAAAGTTTATAGAATCAGATTTGTAAACTTAAATCGAGTAAAAAGGGAATATGAAAGAGTTAGATTTAAAATCTAAGATCAATTTGCATATGAGAAATTGGAAATTGTGGAATCGATTTAGAAATAAAAGTAAATATGAGAAAAACGAAGAACACCTAACTCAAAATCGATTTGAAACAAGTTCACATGATCTCCAGCTCTGATACCACTTGATAGAATTTAAGGAACGAAAGCTTATATAACGAAAATGTCAACAAAAGAGCTGAGATAAAGGATTTAAACAACATCGAGTAAATAAGATCTGATTTGATTAATATGCACCGAAGAACAGTTCGAAACTATTCTGTAAAAATGCACCTAAGAACCATGCTTATTCTACTAACAAGTTCTCTATATATAGGGCATGAAAAGAGAGCCTGAAAGGATATATAAATTCCGAAAACAACATACGAATTCGAAATTAAAACAAAGACTAATCCAATTCAAAAAAACTACAACATTGACACAACAACTTCCGGAACCTAACATGCCATAATATTCTGGATGGCCCTTTAATCATCAACGAAATCTACTCTTGGGAAAAAAAGAATAAATGGAAAACATTTCTCTTCAAGGTCGATTTTGACAAAGCATTCCACTATGTTAATTGACATTTCCTTGACTCCATCCTCGAGCAAACCAGTTTTAGGAATCATTGGAGGTTTTCGGTTAGTGGTTGTCTTGCCTCTTCGTAAGCTTCGGTTTTAATCAACAAGTCACTGGCTACCGAATCTCCATCTATAGGGGAGTTCGTCAAGGGGAACCTCTTTCCCCCCTTCCTGTTTATCCTTGCTATAGAGGGGTTGAACACAACTATGAGATGTGCTTGCCATACATCTTTCTTTCGGGGCATTCAAACACCTAACAATGATCCATCTATTTCTCACCTTTTCTATGCCAACGATGCTACGTCGCCAGGGACTTGTCCAATGACAATTTTACAAAATCAGGTTCATAACAGGCTTTCTACTTGGAAATCAAAGACCCTCTCCTTCGGGGGTCAACTCACCCTAGTTAAATCTGTTTTAGAGAGTATGCCACTTTATTATTTTTCTAAATTCAAAGCTCTCGTTTATGTTATAAATGATATGGAAAAAATTTGCAGGCCCTTTTTATAGGGTGGGATCGTTGAGAAAAATTAATTTTGTTGGGTTAATTGGGATACTGTTATGGCGAGCAAGGAAAAAGGTGGCTTGGGGGTTGGTTCCTTGAGAAGTTTAAACCTCGCTCTCTTATTTAAGTGGATTTGGCGGCTTAAATCCGAACAACCATGTTTTTGGAGCCATGTGATTAGCAATATCCATAATCTTGCAAGAAAACACGTTGATAAGCCTGCTAAACTCTCGATCCCTGGAACTTGGGGTAGCATTATCAAGACCATCCATGACCTTGACAGAATTGATATTAAACTCGAGCATGTTATTAAATTCAAGGTTGGGTGTGGGTCTAAAACTCGTTTATGGCTTGACGATCGGTCTGCAGCGTCCTTGGTAATATTAAGCTCTCTAACTTTGCAGATAGGTGGATTTCCATTCTTGCCACTGATGAAAATTTCTATGTAAATAATCTCAAATATACCATTGATTCTAAGCTTACCTGCGGAGTCGACAACCCAACTATTTGAATGTGGTGCCCCTTAAAGTTACCTGTTTCATTTGGAGAGCTTGTTTGGATCGTATTCCTTTCACCACTGCTCTTACCTGTAGAGGTGTCTTTATCTCCTCTTCTTCTTGTCACCTTTGCTCTACTAGCACCGACTCTTGCGATCATATCTTGTTGACTGTCCTTATGCCCAGGAGGTCATTTTTTGGATCTTTAAATGGTGTAACATTCACAATCGAAGCTTCATCTCGGTTAAGGTGGTCATTGATTTTGCTGCCAATTGGGGTCATTGCGCTAAAAAGAGAATGATTATCATCATGATCATATATCGTCTTTTTTGAGCGTGTAGAGAGCAAAAAATGACAACATGTTCACTCCCCCTTCCAAAACGACGGATTACATTATCAGTTCACTGTACAATTAGGTTAAATATAAGGGTAATTTTGGTGTTTGTATTTGGAACGATTAAGCATGTTGTTCTTTTAATATCTTGTAAGTTTCTTGTTTGTTTTGTTTTTCCGTCTCTCTTTTTTTTCCCGTCTCTTTCTCTTTGGCGGGGTGCTCATTGTTTATAAAATCGCCGTTCTCTTTGGCGGGGTGCTCGTTGTTTATAAAATCGTCGTTTCTAAAAGAAAAGATAAAACAAGCAATTGGACGTTACAAAATATTTGTTAAAATTAGTGGCGTTCCAATATACTTTTTCTACGAACGAAATTTAAATATTTATGTTATTTGGGATTTATTATCATAATTTTCGTTTGCATTTGTATCTTAACAAAATAATCATATTAGTAATAATAGGATTATTACTAAAAGGTTTATACTAGATTGATAAAGAATACAAAAATTGAGAATTGAATGCTCAAGTCTGCTGATTAAAATCTGTCCAAAAAAATTATGAGCAAAATTATATCTAATAAAAAAAATTTAATCGAAATTATAGAGATCACATTTAGTACAAAATTTAATTAACTAAATTTCTATAGTTTGCCTAATTTTTATATTAAAGTAATCCACACGTTTTGGCCTCGAATAAACTCACGTTTTTTTAAGGTGATTTTTATACATAATAATCAATTTAAAACACACCAACAATATATAATAATTAAATTAAAACGTATCAACAAAATAAATGCCAAATTAAATATTCGAAAATCAAAGCAGGGGTTTCACCGACCAGCGACAAACAAAAAGTCAACTTCCACAGAAACTACGGGTGGCCGGTGGCCTACACCGACACCGGCACGATTTTGCGCAAGCGCTCCGGTGACATCGTACCAAGGATCATCAACGGAAGTTCAAATTCAAACCCTAACATCTCCATTAGAAAATAGTAATTATGTTTTTTTTTCCATTTACATGAATCACAACTGTAGCGTGTATGATCATTAATTACAAGCAGAATCTGGCGTAATAATGGAAGTGGAAAGGAGATTTATAAAGTAATCGAACTCAAAGCGGCAAATGTTTTGTCAATTTTCAAAAAAAGTTCACCTGAAGCTATCGGTTAATTTGATACGATTTTCGAGTGTTCCGAATGTAAAACGGAGAAATTCACCGACGGCAAGGCGGCGGAAGATCGTTGCAAATCAAATGAACCTCTGTTTTGAATAGAAGAAAAGAGTAGGAATCCACAGAGAAATACAAAAATCCTCCCGGCGAGTGCGTCACAAACGACCCGAAACTCTTCCCCGCTACACAGTGCCATGCCGGTCCGTACCACCGATCAAACTCCTACCGTTTTTCACATTCAGTTCACGAAATACTTCATCGAATTATACAGAGAGAGAGAGAGAGAGAGAGAGAGATTGATTACCTTTTTGAGAGAACGAGCGAGAAGAGTGAGATTAGGACGACGCGAAGAGGAAGAATCGATGAGCGATCTGGTGAGACAAAGGGCACGCTCTTGCATAGGGATAGCCATGTCGGCTGATCTCAAACGTATATTCAGGCTAACGGCGATTGCAGCGAGCTTGACGTCTTCCGGTGGAGTTTTCCGTTCCAATAAGGAGTGATATTGTATTACCTGTTTTTCTTTCCAGTCACCTCCGGTTTTCTCCATTAATTCCACGGAGAGAGAGAGAGAGAGAGAGAGAGAGAGAGAGAGAGAGAGAGAAACAGAGTTTAACTTAAATGGAGTCAATGAAAGAGAATTTGATGAAAACAAGTCGGCAGTTTGTGTATTTGTATGCCTGTGAAAGCGAAAGAGAGAGAGAGAAAGGAGGAGTTGTTGGAACACGAAGTTTGGAACTTTGACTGGTTGTACGGTTGATAAGAATGCATTTCCGTGATATATATATATATATATATATATATATATATATATATATATATATATATATATATATATATATATATATATATATATATATATATATATATATATATATATATAGGTTCAAATATTTCTAGCAACTATTGTGTGCATGAATGCACCAATAGGAATTTAGGAATAATTAAATAAATAAAAATTGTTATAAGGGTAATTATGTAACTTTAGCATAACAATTAAAATAAAATCCCTTAATTCATGGAAATTACCATAAAAATCTCTTTGACCAATTATTTAACCCTAGCCTCTCATATGATACGTATTCTATTTCTACCTCCTCCCAATTTCTTTTCTTATTGACGAATGAAGAAGAAGCTGTGGATCAGAAGCTGCAAATCTATTTTCCCATTCCGTTGACAAGATGAAGATGTTATTCTCGAGGAATCCATCTCCAATCGAAGCTAGCTTCTATCTCCAATAGTTGGTCAAATAGATTTCTACAATTTAATTTACCAGACTTACAATTCCATTCCATAGAAAACAGGTTTTTTTCTTCGTTCTTCCAACTAGCCAATTTCTAGAATTTCAACTTTTAGTTTTAGATTTTTATAATGGTGTTGAAATATATTGTTGTTCATATGAATTTGATGTTGATGGTTCTTAATTGGATTTTTTTTTTCATGCATGATTCATAGAAAATGTGGTGATTTAGGGGGTGTCCTTAAAGTGTTTGATGAAATGCCAATGAGAAATATGACAATCTCATATTGTATTCATGGTTAGCGATGAAATGTTTATTGTTGTGCATCTAATCTCCCAAGGTAAACCAAATAAAAACAGTGAATTATGTTATTCTATCATACTTTAAATTTAGAAATACTCTCATTTTCTTTCAATATTGAAAGAGAGGGAATCATTTTTCGATTATGAAATAAAGTGCTGGAAATCACATAAGAATATTTCTGTAGAATAATTATTGGGTGTTTATTCTTATCTTCAATTTTTTCGTTATGTAAGAATAATTATTTTATTTTTTAAGAATATTCTGTGGAGAGTATTATCATCTTGGAAATCACATATGAATGATTCTGCCAGAATTGTAATTCCGGTATAATCACATAAGAATGATTCTGCAAGGGTTGTATTGCAATTAGCTGATGTTTTTACATGATTTTTGTTTTTTATGTTTTTCAGATGTTTGAAGTTTTGCCAAGGGATCACTTACCATCCTCGAGTTTATCTCCTTTTGTAGCTCCTATAAAATCATTCTCATGCAATACAATTATGACAGAATGCAAATCTTACAAAATGTCAATCTCATAGAATGCTAGATATTTTGAAGTAGCTTAGAGGTCAAACATACACAAGACATCTAGGAACGAAACAAGAAAGTGAATGAGGATTCTTTCAAGAATGCCAATATTTTTTTAAGAGATTTCAAGAATGAATGTAATTTATGTTCATAGTTGTATTCTTTAAGAATGAATGTAATTATTTATTCTAAACTACTAAACTTCGTCTTATATAACATTTGTATTCATTAAAAATTATTGATCTTGATAATATGTGTTTATAATATTATGTTCATAGTTGTATACCATTCTGACAGAATTACAGAATATCATTCTAACAAAATGACATTCTGATAGAATAAAATCGTATATGCTTACAAATTACATTTGAAATTGAATTAATTTGAAAAAAAAAATCAGATTTTTTTAAATCAAAATCATTTATTATCCCATAATTCACGATTTTTCCTTTTTTAAATTTGTCTTAATTGACTAAAATGCCCTTATGCTGAAATTTGTGTGATTATATGGTATATGTTACCCTATTGTAATATCATAGACCCTCAGATCATGACCTTTGATTTTATTCCATCCGGTGGTCCAGATCTGTGCATTCTGGCACACAATAGTTAGTAAAAACAAAATAACCTAACCCTATATATATATATATATATATATATATATATATATATATATATATATATATATATATATATATATATATATATATATATATAGAAGGTTAGGTTCATTTGAGACCACCTATATTTTGTGATACCGTGAGACACATTTTTTTTTTTTAGTTAATTCATGTTCCGAAAATAATATTTAAATTTTTTTTTTATTTTTCCATTTATTTTGCATTTTAAAATTATTTTTAGAATATGTACAGTGTAATATTCTATTTAGAATATTTCACGTATTTTTCAAAAAAAATAGAATTTTTTTTTATTTTTTTTAGTTAATTCAAGTTCCGAAAATAATATTTAAAAAAAAAGAATTTTTATATTTTTCCATTTATTTTGCATTTCAAAATTATTTTTTAGAATATGTCAGTGTAATATTCTATTTAGAATATTTCACGTATTTTTCAAAAAAAAAAAAAAACGGAATTTTTTTTTTTTTTTAGTTAATTCAAGTTCCGAAAATAATATTTAAAAAAAAATTGGATTTTTCCATTTATTTTGTATTTTAAAATTATTTTTAGATTTGGTCTCACGGTTTCACAAAATTAGAATGGTCTCAAATGAACCTGAACCTATATATATATATATATATATATATATATATATATATATATATATATATATATATATATATATATATATATATATATATATATATATATATATATATATATATGGGAAAAGTGAATATACCCTTAAGGTATATAAGCTTAGGTACCCAAATTCACTATAATTAGTTGTTTTGTTTGATATATTCATTATAATGTTATAAAACTTCAACTTTAACTTGATTTACTTTGAAGATTTTCGAAATTTCACTATTGTTTTCCTCTTATATGACTTCTTTTTGCCGAACACCTATTAGGTTATATATATTAGAGTTGAAAATGAAAATTATGTAAGAGGAAGATAAAGGTAAAATTTATAAAAATCTTAGAAGTAAATAAAGTTAGAAGTTGAATTATAAGAACATTGGACAATTACAATGTACACATATGATACAAAACAACATAGTATGGTGAGTTTTGGTACCTAATCTTATATACCCTTAAGGGTATATTTATATATATATATATATATATATATATATATATATATATATATATATATATATATATCAAATAAAAAGAAAAATTATGGTAGGAAGGTAAGAAATTTTTTTCTACATATTTTTTTCGCGAACAAACAAAATGAATCATTAGATTATTCATTTGTAAGATGATTCACAAGAAAAAATTCTCAAAAAAAACATCTCGAGGATTCATTTATACAATGATTTTGTTGTTATTCACTAAAATTGTTATAAAAATAAATTTTTCTTAATTTACTTAAAAATGAATCATAAAGATGTTTTTTTGGGAATTTTTTCTTATTAATCATCTTACAAATGAATCATCTAGTGATTCATTTATTTTGTTCGTCAAAAAATATGTAGAAAAAAAACTTCTTACCTTCCTATCAAAAAAAATTTCTTACCGGATCTATATATATATATATATATATATATATATATATATATATATATATATATATATATATATATATATATATGGAAAAATTAATATACATTACAGCCTCACCTAAGCTTAGGTACTAAACCTAATGAAAATACGTTGTTTTACTATATAAAGATTGTGATTAGGGGATTCACGATTAACATTTGAATGTATAGATTCATGATGTACATAATTGTTTTGGTAAGGAAGCAAGAACATTGATTATTTTCGACCTTCATGACAATGGAAAACAATACTGTTCAGTAGGGTGAAATAATAAACGATAATAGAGGAAAGAAAACAAGGACGGTAAAACGATATTGGAGGGAAGAAATGTTATTGGAGACGATATATTTACCAAGTGAAAACTAAATCGAGTATAATTACTAAGTTAAAACGACATATTTTAGAGGTTTAGTACCTGAGCTTAGGTGGGGCTGTAATGTATATTCCTTATCCCCATATATATATATATATATATATATATATATATATATATATATATATATATATATATATATATATATATATATATATATATATATATATATATATTAGAGGTTAATGTGAGACGGCCTAATTTTGTGAGACTGTAAGACGTATTTTTTTATTTTCTTTATTTTTTTTAGTTAATTCAAGTTCTGAAAATAATATTTAATTTTTTTTTTTGGATTTTTCCATTTATTTTGCATTTTAAAATTATTTTTTAGAATATGTACAGTGTAATATTCTATTAGAATATTTCACATATTTAAAAAAAAAAATGGGATATTTTTTTTGTTTATTTTTTTTAGTTAATTTAAGTTCCGAAAATAAGATTTAAAAAAAGAATTTTTGGATTTTTCCATTTATTTTGCATTTTAAAATTATTTTTTTAAAATATGTACAGTGTAATATTCTATTAGAATATTTCACTTATTTTTCAAAAAAAAAAAAAAAAAACGGGATTTTTTTTTATTTTTTTTAGTTAATTCAAGTTCCGAAAATAATATTTAAATTTTTTTATTTTTGTATTTTTCCATTTATTTTGCATTTTAAAATTATTTTTAGATTTTATCTCACGGTCATACAAAATTAGAATGGTTTCAAATGAACCTAAACATATATATATATATATATATATATATATATATATATATATATATATATATATATATATATATATATATATATATATATATATATATCACGGTCCTACTGAACTGTTCAACAAGCTACATTTTTAAATGAGTTTAGGTAAAAATACGTTTTTAATGACGTTGACCGGTATATCTTATATTGCAAATGACAATAAATATTCTTAAATATTTTATGGATGTTGTTACTGCAAAGGTTCAGAGTCCGAAGGAACAATATGAAATTATGTTGAAAGTATAAAACGTAGTGAAAAAAAAATGAAAAACAATTTATTTTCATAATGGGGGTTTTTGGGATTGCTTTTAAAAAAATATTGCCTTAAAGCACAAGTTAACTAAAGGCTCAAAACTCACCCTTGAATGTGAAACAAAAGATACAATTGAAGTACATTGTTATTTCTTGCATATTGGAATACAAAATAACAAAGTTGTTGTATTAGAGCTATACTCGAATTAATGTCGACATCCTCTAGTATACTCATATAAAGTTCATCACTATTAGAAGACTCAAAACTCACTCTTGATAATATACCGTCTGACATTTTCATCCTGATTGGTATGTTTTATTTTCTTTCAACATTAAAAATATCTTTGATGTTTTCTTGAATGCATCTTAAGTAAGTGTTGTATGTTTATATATCAAAAGTGGTAATCTTGATTCATTTATATTTTCATAACCCACAAACGTTTAGGTATTGTCAAATGTTGATTCACCTAGCGACTGAAGCAATGTATGATGGCATCCCCTGTGTATTTTGTTATCACTAATGCAAGTCCTACACAATGATGAAACAACATAAGTTAAATGCAAAAATGACAACATACTTTCGTTTATTAGTTTATTAAAACATCCTATTGTTCTTTCATTCTTTTGGAACATTGTAATTTCAATTTTTTCTCTTATTAAAGGGTGGTTTGGGAATTTTACGTTTTCGCTTTTTGGTTTCTATTTGAATCTTTATGAACGACTATCCTCGTTCTCCCCATCTTATTTTTATTTTTGTCACTTTTATCATATTGATTCCTGCACAATTGTATTAATTTAGTGCTTAGCGTAACTACCATATTCTTCGATAATTCTTATTTTAAATGATTTTATTGTCTTTAATTTTGTCATTCCACATTTTATTTATTTTCTATTTGTAAGATGATCAATGTTTAGCAATCTATGACTGTTTCATTTATGTTTCGTATTGGTTTGACTTTGACAAATAATACAGTTTTTCTATCTACACAAAAATGTAAAGTATATAAATGTAATAATAGAATTACCATACATACATATCCAATGACAATTTTGTTATAAAATAAAAGTAAATATAATTTTATTAAAAAAAAATAATCCAATCCTGTAAAAGAGTTATCAAAAAGTTAGTTGCATTTTTTAATGTACATATTTTTCTTAATAGTATAAGAAAGTTGGTTTATATAGTAATGCTCATATACACAGACAAATTAATAAGAAAAGTAAACATGTATGATTATAAAGTAGTAATTTCAGTTTGCAAACTTCATAATAAAAGTAGAAGTAGGTCGATATTTCATATAGAAACTTGAGGTGTATATACATAGATCTGAATGATCTATACGCCAAAAGAAACCACTCAAAGATGGTCGTCAACTGTAGTTACCTATTATTTACATACCGAATAGACTTTTGTAATCTATTTGCAAAAAATATGTACAAGATAGTTACCATCGTTTAACAGACCATGTTTACTTTTTTTTGGTGGGCCTTGGATTGCTTGCCCGAGGAACATCTTGTGTGTCACAGGAAATGCTAAAGGTAGGACAAATTCCGAAACTTTTCCTTCAATTTGGAGGAGATGAAACTTGGAATTTCTTAAACAATATGCTTCGTCATTGGAATTGGTTATGGCTTATTCTTTGCAAGTTCTTAACTTTAACATGTTTTTCAATTTCTCTAGCTGATGACAAAGGAATTGTGGCTACAAGAGAAGACACATTTTTGGTTGTTGATGTGTCATTCACCGATGTTTGATCTAAGGAGCATCAAACATGTTATCAAACTCGTTTGACATAGCAGCAGGATCATTTACTATGTAAGCTTTAACAAAATTTTCTTTCTTATCATTTGCGATGATGTATAAATCACACATGACACGACTATTATCAGTTAAATTAAAATTTCAATGCAACCATTTCTCAATCCTTTTTTTTATTTATGCTAAACTATTCTTCTGTTGCATTTGATGAGGATATTTGCTTATTTGTTTTCTAGGTGTTAAATGCTTAAACAATTCACGAAATGGAAAAGGACAATTCTATTTCCTATACTCAACTATTTTGTTTAATTATAACTGTATATTTGTGTAATATATTACAGTTGTTGTAGTGAATATTAGTTCACTACCCTTTTCTTCCATGGTCATGTCTTTGATCTTACAGCGCTTGAGGATCTTTATAGCAAATTTGTGCCTTGTCAAATCATGTTGTGCAATTTTCATCTTCCCAGATGAACTAATCCTATATAAATAGTTGAAAAATCAAGTGAATATAATATGTGATAATTTGTAAAAAGTAATCAACAACCAAAAGCTCAACATAGTGATTTTCTTGGAACACATAAGTAAATTTATTTATAATACTATTTAGTAAAATTCTGAGTTGTAGATACCCTTACTTTATATGTGTGAAACAGAGGTGGGGAGATGGCGAGATGGTAGTAAAAAAATCTTTAAATACGATTTATGTGAGCTAAATAATGATATATCAGTATAATAAAAAAAACATTGCATAAATAAAACAAAGAGGAAAAAAGAGAAAAAAATAATTGGAATTCGTTTTCCTCTTATGAGGTTGAGAAAGAAGAGGGTGTAGGAGGATAGTTGGAGCCACTATGTCAATTTCAACTTCCCCAAAAAGAAACTTAATAAAGACATGAACTTGAATTTGTCAACAGAAAAAAAAGTATAAAGAAAGAATAAAAACTTAATTTGCATCTTCAGTTTCTCACTCTTTTGTTACCATATACATAAACTGATAGAGCCTCTGGAAATTTCGGTTCATTAGATCCTACAACATTTGTAACACAAAGCTATCATAAACAAAGGATATTTGGTGACAAGTTCATGAGATAATGGTTTGGAGAGTTTCATAAGTGACATGAAAATCAATTACAAGTTATAACCAAACCCAAATAAGATAAAAGTAGAAAATTCCATTCATACAAGTCCAATCAAATTCTCCCTGAAACATTTGATCCCGTGCAAAAAAAATCTATCAATAATTTCGTCCAAGTTCAAAATTAGCTATTGATGACATTTATCCATAAAAATGCACACAAATACTAAGAATTTTTTTTTCAAGGACAAGAAGAGAAGCTTTAGTTTTCAATAAAAACTAACTAATTTAAAAATACATACCATATATTCCTTGTGGATAAGAAGCAAAATGTCACACCTCAGAACCAAGAACGGCGAAAACGTTCAGGGGTGGAGGACGTCATGTGAAGTATCATAACAGTGCAAAGTAGTAAACAAGCAACAACATCATTCATTGCATTAAAAGTAAAGTTTTAATACATGTGTGTTCTTTCATAGTAAGAAGACACCAAAATATGTAATCAAAATAAAAGACGAGTCTTGACTGTGCTCTGTCTTCTCAAAACCTGGTCATCGTACCTGTCTACTGGTGACATGAGAATACAAGTTATTTTGAAAGTGTAGATAGATCAGCATAAAGCTGGTGAATTCATAAGTATTTTAATGTCATTACTCTGATTTGGAAAGTTGTTATGATTGCCATGTAAATCTTTGAATGAAAACATTTGATATAAGTGTGAAAACCCTAGAAAATCCCATATTTCCTACTAGTATAAAAGTAGTCCTCTACCACGACTAGACTGTTTTGAAAGTAGACTTCTACCAAGACTTGAATGAAAGTAAGTAAACAAGTAAGTAGTCTTCTCACGAGACCCGCTAAAAGTAAGTAGTCTTCTCACGAGACCCGCTGTAAGTAAGTAATAATATGATTGGTAGTCCCTATTCTACAAGTTCTCCTTAAAAGAGATTTTGGAACTAAAGGTGACTTCCGCAACGAATCGTTAGGTCAAAATCCATATTTATTTCCAAATCATATATAAGCCCAAAACTATACCTATAATAGCTTACTAGAATTATATGAACGTATACCCTTGCTACCCAAAGGTACTGAACTGACTGATTAGAACTATTATGACTATATACGTATACATGATATATATAACTAATAGTTAAACGACCTTCGGATGGATAACCGAAACCTTAAACCACTTCCCAACGAGGAAAAGGAGTTTCAACAGGTTAACCTTCCTAAGTCCTTTAAACATTACTTATATAACTATACATATACATGCATGCATTTAACGAGATATCTATGTAAGTGTATCCATGTAAGTGTATCTATTCATATTGCATTTAGTATAGACTCATGAATGAACTGACTCTGGTGTAATTCCTTGTAATAGGAATAGCAAGTAGTATCTCCTAATTATACCTATTATAGTTACTAGCAATGTACAAGCATAAACAAAGGTATACCTTTGCTAACCAAAGGTACTGAACTGACTGATGGTACTTTTATGTCTATATATGTATACATGATATATAACTAATATTTGGATGACCTTCGGATGGATAACTGATACCCTAAAGCCACATCCCAACGAGGAAAAGGAAATAAGGCGAGCTAGCCTTCCTAAGTCCTTCAAACATTACTTATATAACTATACATATATAGGCATGCTTTTAACAATTTAAAAGTATAAAAGAAGTTTTGTAAAACATTTAAGGGTTTTGAACCATAAATAAATAATAATGACTTGATGTCATTCTATAAAGCATTTCAAATGTAATTCCTTTGAAAACAAAGTATAACAGAGTTTGAAAGAAAACATACAGAACGTAATACAATTTAATAAAGAGTTTTTAAATAAGTAAAAACATTTTGGAAAGCCATTTGCAGTAATCTGTTTGATAAAACAGCTAAACGTGTAGTAAATCCATTTGTATGTTGGTTATTAATCACATGTGATTGATATGATAACTAGCATGATTGAACTTGTATTCCCCCCCCCCCCCCATAAAAGCATTTAAAAACATTTAAAAGGTTGATTAAGGGGGTATGAACTCACCTGTAGTGAGTGGTATTGATGAAACGTGATTGCTAGGTGTCAAGTGAAGACTTGTAACCACACTATGATCCTAGTTAACATATAATCACACATATATGTATCCAGTTAGACTTTAAACAACTAATTAACAAAGGTAAGACATCCTAAGGCATGTAAAACACTTATTTAAGTGCTACAAGTCATAAGGATTGCATCTAAGTGTTGTAGGACAAAGCTATTGAGTTTAGGGTTCAAGGGAACCCCTTTCATGATTTTACGGTTTTGTGACCTCTACTCATTGAGTTTACGGTTGTAAACCCATGAGTTTACGGCCGTAAACTCATACTTCTTTGACTATTTTTTGATTTGAAGCTATTCAAGTCCTTAGAAGTGTTTCCACATGAAGTATAAGTCTATGGAAATGATTTGGGCACCTTTTCACTCCTAATTGGAGTTTACGGCCCAAAGACCATTTCCTTTTGGGTTTACAATCATAAACCCTTATGGACTATGGTATTTTGATGTTTTCAAGTCCTAAACATATCAAGGAAGGATTCATGCTAGTTTCCAAGGCTTAGGAAGGAATAAGGCACACATTGGCACCCTTTATAGGGTTTATGGTCCAAGAACATCTTGGATCGTAAACACCTTGATATTGGTATTTCTTGGTTGATTTCTTGATATATGGAAGTGTAACAAGCCTTTATATACTCCAGGATAGAATTACTTACAAGATAGAGGCTTGAAATGAGCTAAAAGTCTAAGAACACTAGTGTGTGTTCTTGGTGTTCTTTGTAAAACTTGAAGATCTAACCTTTTGGAATGATTTCACAGATGGAAGTGTGTTAAAACACTAGATTAAGTTATATATCAACTTAATAAGGCTTAGAAATACTTACTAGTTAAAGATATTGAACAAATGGTGGATGATACTTGAGAGAGAATAGAGTTTGGATCTTGATTTTGGGAAAAATGGCAAATAATGACTAAGTGTCACTTATATACCCCCTATATAGGGTTTACGGCCGTAAACACCCTTGTTTAGGCTATAAACTCCAACTATTGGAGCTTTGGGGTATTATTGTTGCACAATAAACGCTAGAGCATCCTGTCTCCTGATATCTCCTAAGGTGTAAATACTAAAATACTCAAACTTATTCCAAAAAGCTTGAAGGTTAGCAGGAGTTGTTCTTACTTCTATTGAATTGAAATGTTGTACATAGGAGAAAATTTTCGGGTTGTCACACAAAACTTGAAATAAACATCTTTAGCCCCCAAACACTTTAAAAGGATGCAACAAGCACATGAATTTCTACACATATGTAACAAATTTCAAACATTCTTCAGTTTTCAGATGGCATACCCATTATTGAAGCATCCAGATAACATATAAAAAAACCAAAATAGGTAAAAAGATGAGCTCTTATTTGTGAAAATCCATTTATAATACCTTTCACGTAGGTAAACTTGCTTCAAACATTCTTTGAGACATTTTCTCGAGCAAGAAGACAATAAATCCATAAACTCAGTTCCAAGTGTAATCACATTTGAATCCATTTTTTTATTACTATCTGAATTACCAGTTAACAAAGACAAACTGAATTGTAGCTGGTCTTTGCTTGCAACTGCTATAGCACCATATGATAGTCAATTGTATAATTTCAAAATTTTAAGAACTTCAAAATTATTGTCTTTATAATCCATAGGACTCAAATGATTTAAAATAAATTTGATAAACCAACACAACATGTCCAATATCAATTAATAACAAGGAATTCATAACATATAGTGGCAAAAGTGAAAATAAAGGCATACTTCTATTAGCATCTTTTTATTTTCTCTATTAAAACATATAAGCTGCCATGCTTGGGTTGATAGGCCCATCATATATTCTGTTAATAAAAGCTATCCTCACAGGCCCGCTGCCGTAGTTAAGTTACAAAAAGGATTGACAACAAAAAAATGAAATATTTTTGCCATTCAATATGTGTCAGTTAGTTTTCTACTCGATCCAAAATCTATAAGATTTAGTTTGGAATCAAGATAGATGGTAATCAAGACAAACCAATAAATGAAGGGGTTAATTAGTAATTTAGTACCTCCACTACCAATCAAAAGAGTCATTTTGTCCTTATATGAACCTGGTGCAAAGTTGTTTGCTTCTCTCCCATTGTAATTTTATAAAAGACTTATCATAAGTGTAATAAATTATCAACTAATTAGGTTGAAAGAAAAAAAAAGTCTTAAAATTCAAACCTTGCAGCTCTGATTTCAATGTCAACACCGAAGGTAGGTTTACTTTCTTTCAAGAAATAGGCATATCAGAGCTTCCCGCTAACAAAATCACAAATTACAGTAAGGATTATCATCTAATACGAGCAACAATGTTGTAACACCGCGTTATAAAATAAATAAATAAATGTATAGAATCCCTAAAATCAAGAATAAATGAGGAAGTCGTTAGCTCGAGGAGTTAAAAGTTATAATTATAAAAGTTGGGGGATGAATTGTAATTCACGGATTAGTTTGTAAAGAATGTTGGAAGTTGAGAGTGATTTGGTAATTCTGGGTTTAATTTGAAATAAAATCATGAAGGAAGGGGTTAAAGTGTAAGTATTGGATTCAATTTGAGACTAAATCATGGAGGAGGTGTAGTTTAGTAATTTTGGGGTTTATTATGAAAAGAATTTTAAAAGTCGGGGTCTAAAGGGTAATTATTGGATTAGATTTGAAAATATCCCAAGGGAAGGGATCAGAATTGTAATTATGGGAAAGATGTATATAGATCGGGTATATAACTCCTTTAGTCATCAAACCCTAACCCTAATATGAGAGGCAGCCGTCACCCACCCTTATGCCTCCCTCCAGGCGCCATTCACCTCCTTCATCTCCGGCCCAGCGCTGCCATCTCCCCTCCGTTGTCAACGATCAGTGTACCGGCGAAGAGAAGATCCATGCATCGACGTCGTGTTATTCAGGAGGAGTGGGAGAGTGAAGATTGTGGAGGTCGTGATTGTTGTCGGTGTCGCGTTAGTCGGTGACGGAGGAGCAGTTCATCCCCGTCACACCTGCTTCACCCCACTCTTTTTTCTCCCTCAGTTCGTTAAGGTTCCATAGTCCCTCCATGCCTCCTTCTTCTTACTCTGCCTGCTGTCACTGCTTTATCTCGTCACCACCAGCCATCATGGGTGGTGGCTGCGAATTTGGGTGGATGTGTGACGTTGCTTCGATATTCGTGTGACTATTGGCTTGCTGTCACCAGGAGCGAGCTCCTGAAGACCACCCTTCGTGTGCGCTACTGCCTAACACTGTCAAGACCGCCGCTGCCACCTCTCTATGGTGTTGCCGTCGCCAACCGCCACCAGGAGGGTGGCTGGACTCATTTGCAAAAAAAAAAAGAGTATGGGAGTGTTATGGGTGTATGTCCGTGTGTAATTGCTGCTACTAGTTTCGATGGGGTTGTATGTGTGTTTGTGTGGCCGGAGAGTCCACCACACCACCGTGAGGTGGTGGCTGCCACCACGTGCTGCCGCCGACCGCCATTAGGTTGTGGTGTACATGTGTTTGTATTAGTGTGTGTGTGTGAGAGTGACTATTTGGGGTTTTAGCATTGTAAAATGTAACCGGAAAGAAAATAATGAAAAGGAATTAAAAACCACCACCTTAAGGTGGTGGCTACCGCCTCCTGCCGCCACCGGCCATCGTGTCGGGTGGCGGTGTGTTTGCCTTGTGATTTTGATTCGTTTGGGGGTGCTTGAAACCCTAATGGGTCCAAAGAAGCTCAAATGGGCCCAATGAAGTTTAATGGACCCTAATAAAATCCTAATGGGCTCAATGATATTCTAGCGGGCTCGATAGGCCCAATAAAGCTCTAATTGACCAAAAAGCCCAACAAATTGATTAATGGGCTAGTATATGGGTTGGAAACCCTAATTAGGGTTTTCAATAAAACCTTAATTTGGGGAATTAATCTGGACACACGAGAATTATTCAATAACTTGAAATATTAAGTAATAAACATTGGCAAGATTAATCTAAGCGATAGTGGACTTAATGGATTAAGTCCTTTGAGGATTAAGTCCTTAATGGGTTAAGTAGGAAACCTAACCCTAATTGTCATTTTATGTGAAACCTAAATCTCATTTGGGTTTATTATTGGGCCTTGATGATCGGGTTATTAATGGGCCATCTAAAGTCAAGAAAATGGACTAGAGTAATTTAATGGGCTTGGGGTAAGGCCCATGTAAGGGGTGTGGGCCCAATTTGGAAAACTGGGCCATAGTTGGGCGTAGATGATTATGAGACATTGGGCCATTGAGATGCCAATTGTTTGGACTGGAGTTTTTGTTGGGCCTTAGAATGAGACCATGTGAAGGTTGGGCCTAATTTTCCACATGTTGGGCTTTGAGCCATAATTGGACTTATGGGCCTATGGATTGGGCCTTAGGCTTGAATAAATCCAACCTTTGGTTAGTGTAGTAATTATCCGAGTATATATTTACGATTACGTGCAGGGAACCAATTATTAATTGGGTGTTATTATGATGTTGACAGATTCGAAATCTTTCATCCAGCAGTTGGGGTTGAGTCTGCGGGACTTCAGTAGTTAGGGTTGAGTATGCGGGACTTCAGCAGTGTGGGGTTGAGTCTACGGGACTTCAGCAATGCGAGATGAGTTACCTTCCAGTAGGGGTGGGTCTAAGGCCACAATGCCGGCCCACCAATAGGGGTAATTGGTAGATAATTGTCTTTATGATAATTATCTTGGTATGCTTATGTGATATGCTTATGAGATATGCTTATGTGATATGCTCCGTGTGTAGGTGGTAGTAGCAGGGAATAGTTCTTCCCTGATTCGGTCGTTAGGATCGAAGGGTAGGTCGGTACCCCAGATATGTCTGACTGTATGATTATATCCTGTTATTATATGATAGTGGTAAGGGTGAAATAGTCCCCGGTTACCGGTTGAAAGATACCAATGACAGATACCGGTTGAAAGATACCGATGGCGGATACTAGTTGAAAGATACTGATGGCGGTTATCTGTTGAAAGATATCGAATGGGTACACAGAACCTATGCAATGCTTATTTGTCTATTTATGATATGTTAGTATATGATTAGCATGTTTATGATGTTAGTACGTGATCAATATGTTTATGACATATTATTATTTGATAGTGGTAGGGGTGAAATAGTCCCCGGTTACTGGTTGAAAGATATCGATGGCAGTTACCGGCTGAAAGATACCGTTGGTATTATGTGGTATGTGGTATGATGGGGGAAGTCACTAAGCTTCATGCTTACGGTTTATAGTTTTGGTTTCAGGTGCTTTGTTTTCAAAGGAAAGGAGCCGGCTTGGTCGCAGCGCATCAGACTATGTTTTCCGTACACAAGATCCATGGGATTATACTCTGATATGGTTTCATGATACTATATTTTGATTATTAACACTTTGATTTTATGTAATAACTCATTTAAAACGAAATTTTTGGCCTTGAATTTCAGGATGTTACAAATACTCATTTGATAATTGTAAAGTACAAATATAGGCTGACTTCTCTCTCAAGCATTTCATCAAACAACTTATATGCGTCATAAACTTATGCTGGAATATGGGATTTGTGTATGGGTTTCATCACCCAAACAACTTTTTATAACATCCAACCTCAAGTAAAAAATCCCTACCATCCACCACCATATCTCAGTATACACGATTTTCTAACGGTCGCTTAAATTTATAGTTCATAGAAATTGGCTCACTCTTATGCTCACACACACTAGTGCCGGTTCTAGCACCAAGGACTCCTTTATATAGTATGGAGGATTAGGGTAAACCCTAATACCCATGACTCTTCAATTACCTAAGATACATGGGTTAAAAGGTCCATGGACTATCCATGGACCTCATATACTCTTAGCTCATCCTAAATAAATCTTAGCCCAATCCATATATAAATAAGAGTCCATATTTAATTAGCTCCATTTTGATCACTAAATTAATTCTAAATTAACTTTTTATCAATACTAATTAAATAATTATGAATTCATATTAATATATTATAACTAATAATATATTAATATATCATAAACATCTTATTCTCAAAAGTATACCCATGAAAGTTGTTAGGTGAAGTGCAACCCAAATGGACCATGCCGGGTCGGGTCAAGTAACTACCAAATATAGTTATGGACTTAGACACCTTATCCAATAGTCTCCCACTTGGATAAGTCTGTTAAATATAGTTACAAGTGTAACCTCAGGAACCAACCAACAATCGTAGCTCTTTATAACTCTGTTGAACTATGAAGCGCCATTTATATAAGTGATCATATATTCTTCTGTTCTCAAGATATCAGCCGGAAAAACACATGGAACATGGTCTAACTTATTGTCCAACATTTGTTTCTCGATCTCTGATTTGTTTGACATACAACTAAATTGAACACATCAATTAGGTTCTGACCGGGCCCGAAACATAAGTCAAAACCAAATCATCAAGGGGCCCAAATATCTCTTCTATTGCTAGAAGGAACAGATAAACTTCTTCGTATGCTTTTAGTAACTACTTGTTGAATTATTCACAAAAGCAAATTTTATGACATCAAGTTACTGATGTGTTTTCGTATAATCAATGGATAACCAACTCATAGTCAACAACTCATATCTCTAGGTTTGAAGATATATATGATATTACCGTCTCGCAATCACTCGAGATAAATTCCATGAAGTGATTCAAGCGAGCGTGGGTTTAATCCAATACTCAGACCTGATGAGCACTCATGAATGTTGTAGCAACCATTGCTATGTCTAATGCACCTTAGACAAATCTTACAATCCAAATTCATGACAGTCTTGATTCATAACTACTTCCAACATACGACCGACTGTGGAGAGTTTGAACAAAATAATTATTATGGAAGTCAAAACATGCAAAATTGAAACAATATGTAACGACCCAAATTTAAGACCAAAAATTTCTTTTAATAAATCATTACTTAAAGTAAAGCCATCATTCCAAAACATAATATGAGTATAAGTTTTCATAACACATGTTCATTATCAGAGTAAACATTCCCAGGCTGTCTAATCTATGGTGTGTGCCATGCGATCACCCCGAGCTCTTCCCTCCGCTACCGGAAGTACCTGAAACCAAAACTGAAAACCGTAAGCACGAAGCTTAGTGAGTTCCCCACCCTACCACATACCATGCATAACCACATACTGCACATACTGGGCCACGCCCCCTATCTTGGGCCTCGCCCCCTGGCTTCGAGCCCCACTCGGATACAGATCTGTTTTACTTAGGCCTCGCCTGTCACAGGGCCTCGCCTGTCACAGGGCCTCGCCCGTCAACAAATAATAACACATAAACATTTCACAACACATAACTAACACATGCAACTGGTTCTGTCCTAAGGCCTCGCCTATCCTGGGCCTCGCCCATGTCCTGCTACTGACGAGTCATGGAACCCCGTCCACGCTCCTAATGGTAGTGAGGTATGGGACTAGCCCACTCTCACTCTTGTTCTAGTTCGGGCCTCGCCCCTATTCTGCTACTAGTGAGATATGGAACCCCATCCACACTCTGCTACTGGTGACATACGGGACCTCGCCCACACTCACCTCCCTACCAGGCACATACATGTATCACACAGACAACAAGTATAAACTATCATATAAACAATTCCTTGGGCACCCGCCCGCTATTATTGGACCTCTTCCTGAAAATAATACTAGCATATTGTGCCTAGGGCTAACCCCCGGGTCTTCTACTCATAACTACATGGGCCGGCATTGTGGCCTTAGACCCATTCACACAAGGGAAACTCACCTGCACTGGCTGAACTTGCTGATGATCTCACTAGTTACTACCTGACAACTCACGGAACTCCTGCTCCTCTTGCTCCCCGAACTACCAATATCAATGCAACACTGAGTCTAACTGACCCCCAAAAGACAACCTAGTCCACCCTGGTCCAAAGTCAAAGTCCTTGCCAAAGTCAACCTTCCAGCTCAACCCTACTCACCGAGTCACCCTACTGACTCGCCGAGTTCATAATATTCAGATTCCTTCCATTCGTGACTCGACTCGCCGAGTCAGTCCATGACTCGCCGAGTCTACCGATTTCTGAGTCCAGACCTGTCCAACTCACTGAGTCTCCACCCGACTCACTGATTCGAGCCTCAACTTGAAGGGTTTGGGATTTCGCGACCTGACTCGCCGAGTCCAAGAACAGACTCGCCGAGTACAAGGCAATCTTCATACGACTCGACGAGTTGTTCATCCCACTCGTCGAGTTTCTCCACAACTTCATGCTACTCGCCGAGTCCACTCAAAGGACTTGCCGAGTCCCTTCAGTTCTCCTTACATGCAGAGAATTTTTGAGTCATGCATGGACTCCAAACTATAGATCTACCCTTCCCAAGCCTATTCCACATGTAAAGTTGCAAACTTTACGTGTAGAGAAGGAGATCTAAGCAAAACATGTCAAAAACTAGGGCTTAAGGCAAAAAGACTCCATGATCCACTCAAGGGCTGATACTTTACGGAATTATAGACCAAAACAAGCATGGATCTGAGGTAGCAACCTCAGATCTGGACCTCAAGCTCGAGATTGATTTCAAACAAGGCTTAAAAGCCCCAAAACTCATAACCAAGGAAAATCTGGAGGAGAAAAACGACTTAATACCTTCAAATGCTCTGAAATAATCCCCAAACTTCGGATCCAATGCCACTCCTTAATGCTTTAACGACTCCCACTTCTTCTTCTTCTTTTAAATCACTCAAAAATGGCCAAAAGCATGAATGAGCACAATGGGGGCTTAGGGTGCGGCGTTCTGGGTGAAAGGGGCAGTAAAGGAACCCTAGGGGAGAGAATGGGACGTTTAAATAGGCTCTAAGTCCCGATTTTAGGGTTTTCCCCCGCACAGACCAGACTCGTCGAGTCCCTTTGGCCGACTCGCCGAGTCGGTCACTTACTCCTTGACTCGGTTCCCGCTCGGACTCGTCGAGTTCTTCCTTGGACTCGTCGAGTTGACCCTTAAATTAGGGCTTTTCTTTCCTTTCTTGGCCTTTGAAACTTTGGGTGTTACAACTCTCCTCCACTTAAACTAAACTTCATCCTCGAAGTTTACTATACTCTACTGCTGACGAATCAGCCTCCAAAGCCCCACCATCCATTCTAGCACCAGCTGCCTAACTTTGTTGGCCTTCCGTTTAATCATTCAGACCAACGCCAAACCTTACAGATAATAACTTCGGATGCATCCTGACCCTGAACATCCTGGAAACACAACTTACTCAACCGTCAATCTTTCTGGTAATCTCCGAGTACTGCAACATAGGGGTTCACCCCTTCTTTCCTTGCGCGGTTTCCCTACCTTCCCAAGGCAACGCTCCATAACCATCTATCCCTTCTGCCGCTGTGAAGACCCTTTCCTCACCAAATCTATTACTCCCGCCACTCCCAGTATGGGTCATCGTTGCCAGAACCCACTGGGCATTCTTCCTACTATCATTCGGTGTCGAGCACCCCACGATCGACTAACTAAATTCCACCATACTCTGCATCCCCGCATTGCTACTGACTAGAAATCCTGCTATTCTTATCTGGCTTCCGAATGAACTGTGACCATCCTGGTCCCTACCAACCTATCAATATCTGGATCACTGACTCTCACCGCTTACTGACCCAGCACAACCACTAGTCTCTCCTAGCGACATTCGAAGATACTTCCGCCACCTATACTGCTCAATCTATTCTACCATGCTGGCACTACAATTTCCTGGGATCCCCGATCCCCTTGCCTAGACGCTAAGATCCTTACCAGGTCCCACCTGTGCAGCTAAAACTCATGGGCCTCGCCCACGGGTCTCACCCAACCATACTACTGAGCCACCCTGCTCTCAGGTCTCACCTATACTGCTATCCTCATACGGGCCTCGCCCACGAGTCTCAACCGACTATATCCTAAAGCGGCCTCTTCTAAGGTCTCATCTCTCAATGGCTATACAGGCAACTCCATACTATTCTCATCCATTCCCCATTCCCGATCCCTATCTGAATGCTAGGAGATAAGGGCCTCGCCCCGACTCCGCCAATAACACTACTACAAAATGCTACGGCTTCCTCGTAGTCTGACAACACTTCCACCACTGACTGCTAACACGAAAACATCTCCTGCTATTTGACCTCAAGATCTCCATTCCAACTCATACGAGTTCTACATGCGGTCCTTTAACCTGAATTCGAACCACATTACCCTTTACATGCACGCACTGATGGGAAGTTCTCAAACTCCCATCCCTGAACTTCTCAATCCGTCAAACGCTGAACTACTTCCTTTCCTTCTCAGAAATCATATACCCGATCTGGATTTGCGTGCCCTTACCCTATACACTCGAAGGATTCTCCCCCACTTCGATCCTGCTCACACCTCGATGCTCGATGAGAAGAAACCCCAATCTTTGCTACCATAATCAATCCGCTGAGGAATCCCAAGCTTACCATAGCTAAGGATCTAACCTGTCCATACTAAAACTTATACGGCTCCGAACTAGCAAGGCATACCGAGTCTCTCCAAGGCATGCTATGGATACTGCACTCAAAGTAACCTTCTTCGATATAACCCATCCCTTAATTACTAACCAATATCCAAGGTATGCAAATGGCATATAACTCGATCACAATGAACCCGCTCGAAAATAAAATGCTCAACCGCTAATGATGCAGAACCATAACAATATAATCATGCACAAAATAAAAGAACTGAAAACGGAAGTCGCATACCTGCAATGTCCGGTGCTGCTCGCATCTCCAAAGTAGCCATCTGAAAAGCCCTGCCTCCTACCGCAGGCGCCTCCGCACGGCCCTGACGGCCGTCTGTGATCCTCAAAGTTGCAGGGGCAGGTGCCATCACCCGTCCTGCTGAAAGCAAACTGGGGCACTGGGCCTTCTTGTGGCCCCGCTGATTGCAGTGAAAACATATCAAGTCTGATCCCTGAGTGATGGTAGTAGTACAATCTCTGCTAAAATGACCACTCCGACCGCACCTAAAACAGCCAGACTCACCACCACTACCACTCCTGCACGCGCCCTCGTGCGTCCTGCCACACCTTCCGCATCGACTGTGGTCCTGATAATCCCTCGACCTCGAATCCGATCCCTTGGGCATTTTGCCCGAACTCGCGGCTACCTGAACCTCATCCGACTTCCTCTTCCGAATCTGCTCCAAATCAATTTCCCTCTATCTGGCCCGAGAAATCATATCCTCCAGCGTCTTACAACCGGACCTGCTCACGAACTCCCTGATGTCATCCCTCAGCATCTCGTGATATCGTGCCTTCTTCATCTCCTCATCTGCGACATACTGCAGAACAAGAAGGGCTCTCTCTCTGAACTTGGTGGTGATCTCCGCCACAGTCTCCGTAGTCTGCGTCAAATCCTGAAACTCCCGGGCCAACTGTTGCACCTCAATAATCGGCGAAAACTCCGCTCTAAATCTCGCTGAGAAATCACTCCAAGTCATCGCGTCCAACGCGGCATCATCACCCAAAGCGTGACCAATCTCCTCCCACCAATCCCTCACTCTGTCCTTTAGAAGACAGGAAGCGAGTCTGACCTTGTCCTCCTCAGGACACCGGCTCGTACGGAATGCGTTGGCAACATCAGCCAACCATCTGCTGCTAGCGATGGGGTCCCTAGCCCCATGATAATCTGGTGCCCCGCAAGCCCTGAACTCCCGAAATGTCAAGGTACGCGCTCCCAACAAAGCCATCATCTCAGTAGGGAAGGCTCCCAGCCTCTCATCCAAAATCTCCAATATACCCTCCTTGACCGTGCCAAAGATCACAAGAGTCTGAGCTAGAATACTGCGCGTAACCTCCGATGATATCAACTCTCTCATCCGCTCCTCGAGCTGATCGGCCCCTAAACCTGAGCCCAATCCCTCTCCAGCACCTGATCCGCCTGTTGGTCCCTCTTGCAATGTCACCATACTGAAACATATAACATAACCACTATCAGAATACTCCTTACTACTGCGAGACCAAACATACTCACTACCAGGTTCCCGGTCTTGTCTCGGCCTTTCCCGAATCAAGTACGGATCCTCTGCTTTCAGTAGTACGGGCCCATCTACCTTCCACATCTATCTGTACTTTCCTCAGGAACTGCTTTGACTCCACCAGGTCCCTTTTCTACTTCTACTGCTCCTAGCACTACCTCATCCTAGGCTTAACCTAGGGAAACCTTGACTCAACTCAAACCAGTCCTCAGCTGCTGAAGGCCTCCTCGCAATGCCAATTAGCCCTCACCTGGATACCATCACATGTGACGAGGCTCAGATAATCCTTCAAGTAAAAGACCCGTTCCTACAACGGTTGGACTCAAACAAGAGTTGTGCAATAGGACCAAATCCAACACTCTGAGATTATTCAACCCTGATCACATGTGACGTGACGTATCCACCTAATGGCTAACTCCCATCACTTAGAATCCCACAATGCACAAAGGAAGCAGCATTCAGACAAGGGAAAATCTAACCATATCATACTCAAGCAATCATATCCACATAGCATGAATCTGAACTAGCATGCAACACAACTCATAAATTCAGGCATAACCTAATCAGGCTATCCTACTACTGACTATTCAGCACTATCATGTAGATCAAAAGCACATATAACAGGCACATAAGGCATCCTCCCTAGATCCTTAGTCCTAATCTAGCATGCTGTTCTATTAACTGATAATCAAAACATAAACTTGTATGGGTATTTTGGGGTACATACTTGAGCTCAGTTGATTGCATGCACCACACCTCTTTTCTCTTTTCAAAGTTCTTTTCTTTCTTAATTCTTTTTACTTTTCTAAAACCATTTCGTTTCTCAAAAATCTTTTTACAAAACTGCCTTTTCATTTTGAAAACTTCCTTACGAATTCCTAAGTTTGAGTTCAGACACACCCTGAGAGCATGTCCGAATCCCTCAAACCAAGGCTCTGATACCAACTTGTAACGACCCAAATTTAAGACCAAAAATTTCTTTTAATAAATCATTACTTAAAGTAAAGCCATCATTCTAAAACATAATATGAGTATAAGTTTTCAAAACACATGTTCATTATCAGAGTAAACATTCCCAGGCTTTCTAATCTATGGTGTGTGCCATGCCATCACCCCGAGCTCTTCTCTTCGCTACCGGAAGTACCTGAAACCAAAACTGAAAACCGTAAGCACGAAGCTTAGTGAGTTCCCCACCCTACCACATACCATGCATAACCACATACTGCACATACTGGGCCACGCCCCCTATCTTGGGCCTCGCCCCTACCTCGGGCCTCGCCTGCTACAACGGCCCCGCCGCTCCAGGCCCCGCCTGGCTTCGAGCCCCGCTCGGATACAGATCTGTTTTACTTAGGCCTCACCTGTCACAGGGCCTCGCCCGTCAACAAATAATAACACATAAACATTTCACAACACATAACTAGCACATGCAACTGGTTCTGTCCTAAGTCCTCACTTATCCTGGGCCTCGCCCATGTCCTGCTACTGACGAGTCATGGAACCCTGTCCACGCTCCTAATGGTAGTGAGGTACGGGCCTAGCCCACTCTCACTCCTGTTCTAGTTCGGGCCTCGCCCTATTCTGCTACTAGTGAGATATGGAACCCCATCCACACTCTGCTACTGGTGAGATACGGGACCTCGCCCACACTCACCTCCATACCAGGCACATACATGTATCACACAGACAACAAGTATAAACTATCATATAAACAATTCCTTGGGCACCCGCCCGCTATTACTGGACCTCGTCCTGAAAATAATACTAGCATACTGTGCCTAGGGCTAACCCCCGGGTCTTCTACTCATAACTACATGGGCCGGCATTGTGGCCTTAGACCCATTCACACAAGGGAAACTCACCTGCACTGGCTGAACTTGCTGATGATCTCACTAGTTGCTGCCTGACAACTCACATAACTCCTGCTCCTCTTGCTCCCCGAACTACTAATATCAATGCAACACTGAGTCTAACTGACCCCCGAAAGACAACCAAGTCCACCCTGGTCCAAAGTCAAAGTCCTGGCCAAAGTCAACCTTCCAGGTCAACCCTACTCGCCGAGTCACCCTACTGACTCGCCGAGTTCATAATATTCAGATTCCTTCCATTCGTGACTCGACTCGCCGAGTCAGTCCATGACTCGCCGAGTCTACCGATTTCTGAGTCCAGACCTGTCCAACTCACTGAGTCTCCACCCGACTCACTGATTTGAGCCTCAACTCGAAGGGTTTGGGGTTTCGCGACCTGACTCGCCGAGTCCAAGAACAGACTCGCCAAGTACAAGGCAATCTTCATACGACTCGACGAGTTGTTCATCCCACTCGTCGAGTTTCTCCACAACTTCATGCTACTCGTCGAGTCCACTCAAAGGACTCGTCGAGTCCCTTCAGTTCTCCTTACATGTAGAGGATTTTAGAGTCATGCATGGACTCCAAACTGTAGATATACCCTTCCCAAGCCTATTCTACATGTAAAGTTGCAAACTTTACGTGTAGAGAAGGAGATCTAAGCAAAACATGTCAAAAACTAGGGCTTAAGGCAAAAAGACCCCATGATCCACTCAAGGGCCGATACTTTACGGAATTATAGACCAAAACAAGCATGGATCTGAGGTAGCAACCTCAGATCTGGACCTCAAGCTCGATATTGATTTCAAACATGGCTTAAAAGCCCCAAAACTCATAACCAAGGAAAATCTGCAGGAGAGAAACGACTTAATACCTTCAAATGCTCTGAAATGATCCCCAAACTTCGGATCCAATGCCACTCCTTGATGCTTCAACTATTCCCACTTCTTCTTCTTCCTTTAAATCACTCAAAAATGGCCAAAAGCATGAATGAGCACAATGGGGGCTTAGGGTGCGGCGTTATGGGTGAAAGGGGCAGTAAAGGAACCCTAGGGGAGAGAATGGGACGTTTAAATAGGCTCTAAGTCCTGATTTTAGGGTTTTCCCCCGCATAGACCAGACTCGTCGAGCCCCTTTGGCCGACTCACCGAGTCGGTCACTTACTCCTTGACTCGGATCCCGCTCGGACTCGTCGAGTTCTTCCTTGGACTCGCCGAGTCGACCCTTAAATTAGGGCTTTTCTTTCCTTTCTTGGCCTTTGAAACTTTGGGTGTTACACAATAGTAAACGATCAACATAGGATAGTAACACTTTGCTCATAAATAAATAACAACTTTTATTTAATCATCAAATGTCAATTACATTTTACAAGTTTCAGAAATTGTAGGAACCCAGTTTTATAACGAACGGTGAGTGCGGAAGAAAGATATCTAGAGATTAATCGTGTTTTTGTAAGTATGAACATGAAGAACATAATATGCATTCATGAAAAAGACTAAGAATAAGATAGAATAATAATAATAATAATGAATCATGAAGAACATGGTGGGAGAGAAACTTCTCCCTGGGTGGGAGAACCCACCAACTTTCTCTCTCTAGAGATTACATTGTAAGAAGTGTAACTCTAACTAAGGAAAAGATAAGCTAGCTTTTTTTAAGATTTGACCAACTCTCCCTTTATATAAGAGGGAGAGTATTTACACCAACAATACAAAATAAAGGGAAAATACAACCTAATAAACACTCATTATTTGTGGAGCATTTACATGCACCAACATTCTCTCCCTAAATGCTTACAAATGATGAGAGATACAATAAGTGATACAAGGATATAATACAGTAATCCGACTAGCAAGTGTGGTAATAAAATGAGATCAAGTGCTGAAATATCTCTGAAACTCTGAAGTGTCTGTGAAGTCTGAAACTGGCCATGAATCTCTAACAATGAAGGTCTTCGGCTTCAAAGCACAACCAATGAAGCAGAAAAGATAAGATCCAAATCTTCAAACCAGTCATAATCACCCGCAGAAGGAGGTCACCATGAGCAAGTAGAAGATCCAATAAAAATTAACACTTTGGCTTCAAAAGTCTGAAAAATATCTCGAGTTCTCGAATCATAATACACCGAAATTCTTCAAAGAATAACCTGCTAAAAATGTGAAGCATCCATAAAATGTAGTCCGGATAAAGATGATGTGAGTCCAAAAACATGGTCCAACAATGCCGAAAATTTGATCCGAGGATAAAAAATAAGTGTCACGTCACATTACCGAAATAATCTTCGTCTTTAACATATCACAAATCCAAACTCGTGAAACCATAAGATCTGAACCAGATGCGAACACAAAATCATCCTGTGGTAGAGTCCAAATAATAAATAATATGAATCGGAAAACATAAAGTAATGCCAAAATTTTGATCCGTGAAGACCAAAAATAAGTGAAACATCGCATCACTAAATAAATAATCGTCTTTAGAAGTCTTCAAAATCCAAACTCAAACAATCATAATAACCAAATCTGGATGATAATCTCTCCCTATTTTTGATAACCAATGACCGGATATCAAAAATCAACAAATCATCGGATGGAGAGTGTCGGATACCAAGAGCTAAGAGAAGCTCTCCCTAAATGTATGAAGGGTCTTGATAAGAAACGAGAAAGAGTAAAATAAATACTCTTGCGGTCATGAGGAGGCGGGTGACATAGTTGCTGAAGATGTGCTGAGAATAATTTGCTGTGCCAAAAATAATATCAAAATATCCAAACTGCGGTGCTGGAACACTTGAAGTGGTCTTCAATAGAGAATAAAGTCCACATGCTCAAGATATATGATTAGTCAACCAAAAATCAAGAGCGCCAAGTCATAATATCCCATAAAGTGAAGAATGCGAAACAACTTTGTTGATCAATCGTCGTTGCGGTGCAAGCATCACAAAAAGATAATATGAAGTCCGACTACGATAGGAGTATTCTTCCAATAATAATAATAATCGACATGAAGTAAATAACCAATGTGACAATCCATGGGTAGGTGGTGGCAAAAATTGGTATTAAAAAAAATAATTGGTTTTAATAAAAAAATTGGTTATAATAAAAAATAGCTAAAATAAAAAAAACGGTGTTAAAAAAATAATTGGTTGAATAAAAAAATAATTGTCGTTAAAATTTTTTTTAAAAAAAATAATAATAATAAAATGGCCGAATAAAAAAAATGAAGTTTGAAAAAAAAAAGGTTTAAAAAAAAGGAAAGGAAAAAAGGAGGGGAAGGGAGGAAAAGGTGGGGGAGGAGGAAGAAGGAAGGAGAAGGAAGAAGGAGGGAGGCTGAAGGAGGAGATGGGGCGGAGCTGAGGGGATCCGAAGTTAGGAGGGTTGCGGGTGGGAGGTGATTGCGGATGAAGGTGGTCTTGGGTGCGAATGGGTCAAGGCTATTGATGGGGTATAGATGGTTGCGGTAGCTGAGGAGCAGCTAGGCTGCGGTGCGAAGAAGGATGTTGCGGTCCGAACCGGAGACAAGAAAGCTGCGGTCCGAACTGCAAGTGAGAGACTGTGGATCCAAGGCTGCTAATCCGAAATTGCGGTTAGAGGGTTAAGAAGGTTGCAGTCTTCTCGGCTAGTCTATGAGGTTGCGGACCAAGCCATAGCTGAGAGCCTACGGACCAAGTGCTGAGAAGACTTCAGATCAAGGGCCAAGAAGGGCTGTGGGGAGGCTTCTTAGGAAGCTCCGGTAGGCAGTTTTTGTCTGCGGTTCGGGGCTCCGAGAAGGGCTGAACAAGTGACGAAAAATGTTATTTCGTCATGAAAAATGGTACCGCAAAGGCCATTTATTCATATTTTAATAATGGGATCTTTTTATAAAGCATTTTAAGTCAACATGTGGTCTTGGGAAGGAAAAAGGAAGAGTGTACAGGGGGTTTTTAGGGGACAAAAGGTGATGGAAAAGGTCAATGTCACATGGTTTTTGCTTGGGAAAGCAAATAAAAGTGAATTACTCTTTTCCCAAAGAAGCAAAAAGGACAAAGTGCTTTTCGCAAACACAATATACGTCCAATATTTCTTCAATTAAAGATCTACAACAAGAAAAATGAGGAATAAAAGTCTTTATACCTCAAGAAGATTTCCAAGCTGCTGGGTAAAAAAAAGAGCACCACTTCAAAGAAAATAAGCTCATTAATTGTGTCTTCTCATCCAAGAATAAGAGAACTCCCTAGAACAAATTCTTCAACAATTTGGAGACCACAAATTTAATTTCTTCACCAAATTTCTTCATTTCTTCAACAGCAAAAATAATAAACTTTTAAGAACATCTTCTTCCAGCAATAAATAGAACGAGCAGAAGCAACAACAATTTATTTTATTGAGTAAGAATCACCCAGAAAATAGAACTAAGAACGAACTCATAAAAAAATTCCGGTAAGAAACCCAAAAAAAAATTCTTGCAGAAACACGGAAAAATCACAAGATAATCACCGAACGGGAGTCGTTCCCTTGAACTAATCATGAGATCTTCAAGGTACGACTTTGATACCAATTGTAGGAACCCAGTTTTATAACGAACGGTGAGTGCAGAAGAAAGATATCTCGAGATTAATCGTGTTTTTGTAAGTATGAACACGAATAACATAATATGAATTCATGAAAAAGACTAAGAACAAGAGAGAATAATAATATTAATGAAGCATGAAGAACATGGTGGGAGAGAAACTTCTCCCTGGGTGGGAGAACCCACCAACTTTCTCTCTCTAGAGATTACATTGTAAGAAGTGTAACTCTAACTAAGGAAAAGATAAGTTAGATTTTTTTAAGATATGACCAACTCTCCCTTTATATAGGAGGGGGAGTATTTACACCAACAATACAAAATAAAGGGAAAAGACAACCTAATAAACACTCATTATTTGTGGAGCATTTACATGCACCAACAAAAATCTAATTATTAAAACTAATATCGTCCCTCAGCCCGATGCTTCTTGCATGCTGCAAATACCTAACCCTAGTCAGTCCCTTCATGAGGGGATCTGCAGGATTCTCTTCTGAGGATACCCTCTTTGCCACGAGGAGTCCTTCATCTATCTTGTGTCTTATGAATTGGTATTTTCTGTCAATATGTTTAGATCTACCGTGATGTCTTGGCTCCTTGGCTAAGGCAACCGCACTATTGTTGTCATAGAAAATCTCCATAGGCTCTTGTATAGCTGGCACAACTCCAAGATCTCCAATGAAGTTCTTCATCCATATCGCCTCCTTTGCCGCTTCACTCACTGCTATGTACTCTGATTCACAAGTAGAATCAACTACTGTCTCCTGCTTGGAACTTTTCCAAGTAATTGCTCCTCCATTTAGGGTAAAGACCGCGCTTGACTGAGAGCGGAAATTATCCCTATCAGTCTGAAAGCTAGCATCACTATACCCAATCACTCTCAAGTCATCACTCCCACCAAGGGTAAGGATCCAGTCCTTAGTCCTCCGTAGGTATTTGAGAATATTCTTTACCGCAATCCAGTGTGCAATGCTAGGATTTCCCTGAAATCTGCTAACCATGCTCAAAACAAAGGCCACATCAGGGTGAGTACAAGTTATAGCATACATGATCGAGCCAAAAGCGGAAGCATATGTAAATCGAATCATCTCAGCTATCTCAGCCTCTGTAATCGGACTCTGAGCCTTACTCAGTTTTGCATTGTGCTGGATCGGTAAGTCCCCTTTCTTGGAATTCTGCATATTGAATCTTTTCAACACCTTATCCAAGTAAGTACTCTGACTAAGTCCAATTAGTCCCTTACTCATGTCTCTCAATATTCTTATCCCTAGGATATAGGCAGCTTCTCCAAGGTCCTTCATAGAGAAACACTTCCCAAGCCAGGACTTTACCTCCTGCAAAGTTGGGAGGTCATTTCCTATGAGTAGTATGTCATCCACATACAACACTAGAAAGCTACTTATATTCCCACTAGCCCTAACATACACACATGACTCATCTTCGCTCCTTGAAAAACCAAACTCTTTGAATTTCTCATCGAAGCAAAGATTCCATCTGTGAGATGCTTGTTTCAATCCATAAATGGATTTCTCAAGCTTACACACCCTATTAGGGTACTTTGCATCGACAAAACCCTCTGACTGAGCCATGTTAACATCCTTTGCCAACCTCTCATTAGGGAAAGGGATTTTGACATCCATTTGCCATATTTCATAATCACGAAATCTAGCTATGGCCAGCAAAACTCTAATGGACTTAATCTTTGCTACTGGTGAGAAGGTCTCATCGTAGTCAACTCTTGGAGTTTGAGTAAAGCCATTTGCCACCAGTCTTGCTTTGTAGGTGTGTACCTTCCCATCCATGTCGGTCTTCTTTTTGAAGATCAATTTACACCCAACTGTCTTACAACCTGGTACATTGTCAACCAAGTTCCACACTTGATTGTCATACATGGACTGAATCTCGTGGTCCATAGCCTCCTGCCATTTATGTAACACCGTAAAAATTAAAACAATTTTTCACATTTTCAAAACACATTTTTCATTCACAATTATTAATAAAATCTCATTGTATCATAACTTTGTTCCACAAAACATTTCCCAAGATCGAATACATAAAACTCCATGTGTGTGTACGAATCATGTCGGCGCCTTCCCACGCTCCTCATTAGTACCTGAGACACATAACACAAAACACTGTAAGCATGAAGCTTAGTGAGTTCCCCAAAATACCACTCTAACACATATTAGCCACTCAAGGCTATAACTCTGCTGACCCTCTGGTCAGTGTGTCTCAGTGGGACCCTCCTGTCCCAACTCTCTGTGGGCCCTCTAGCCTTAACTCTATAAACCCACTGATCCTATCTCTGGAAACTCTGAATCATGCATATCACATACCACAATAACACATAAATAGCATACAATTACACTGACACATAACTCAATAGTACACTAGCACATAACTCTGTTACCACTCTAGGTAAAGTATAGTGAGAAGACTCACCTCAGATGTCACGGTAAATCTCTGAATCGGTAGAAATATGGTCTAGCCTCCGCCTAATCACATAAAGTAAATACTCTCATAAATATAACTCTCGAGACTAGAATCAACCCACTCTTGGCACCCTCAGAAGGGTAAAAGACCATTTTACCCCTCTCTTGACACAAAGACGCCATTGTTGACCAAACCCTCAAAGTCAACAAAGTCAACGGTCAAACTTTGACCCGACTCGCCGAGTGCACTTGGGTGACTCGGCGAGTTTACGCGTGTCCGCTATCCCTCTAGTCTCGCATGATGCATCGAGTCTTTCCACTGCTCGACAGGTTAGACATGGCATGAATCGCGGGGCCACCCCGACTCAACTCGCCGAGTCCTATTGTGAAATCGGCGAACTATTTCCCTCTAACTCACCTAGTCGTTCCCCTAACTCGACAAGTTACTCACTGAGTGAACTATGGAAAACCCTAGCCCTACTCGTCGAGTCTGTTCTTGGGACTCGGCGAGTTCATGCCAAGCTCAAGCTCAAATGACCTCCTGAGGTCAGATCCGTTCCTCTAACCCATAGATCTTGCCTCCTTAAGCAATATAAACACGTAAAGTCTGGATCTTGATGCCCATGCAAAGACCCAATGGCTCTATTTGAAGAAATGGCCTCAATATGTCACCCTAAGCTCATATTACCCAATATCACCCCATAAAGATTAGGGGGTTAAGGTCTCTGGACCTCTTTGGATCCAGATTCGAAGCCTCAACACAAGAAGGGACCAATTACACCATCATTCACACCCTAAATGGGCTAGAAACCCTAACTCTCAAGGATTAACACCCAAAACTGAAAAAGGATCGAATATATACCTCAATATGAAGATCTTAGGCTCTAAAATCCGCAGAATAGCACCCTCTTTAGCTCCCTCTTGCCTTGGTCACCTTCTTCTAGAAAAAACACACACACAAGGATCAAAAATGGCCTCTCCTTCCTCACAAATGCTCTAGATCGCATAGGGTTTCACTCAGGGTTCTGGTAGCCGCAATTGGTGGCTATAAGCCCCGTTAAATAGGTCTTAAACCCCGGGGATTAGGGTTTTATTAAACAGCGCGGACTCCCCGAGTCCACTACTCGACTCGCCAAGTCTGGTCATTAAACCGGATAGAATTCGCGATCCTACTCGGCGAGTCTAAGAGTCAACTCGTCGAGTCCCTCCAAAATCTCCAAAATAAATGAATAAATAATGTACCTGGAAATTTGCATGTTACAATTCTCCCCCACTAAAATCAGACTTCGGCCTCGAAGTCTCTTTCTACAAATAACTCTGGATACTGCTCACGCATCTCTAACTCCGGCACCCAGGTCAGCTCGGAACCCTTCCGATGTCGCCACTGGACCTGAACCAATGGAACATCCTTGTTTCTCATAACCTTGATTCTTCTATCCCGAATCGCGATCGGCCTCTCAACATAGTTCAGGCTCGCATCCACCTGAATGTCCTCTAATGGAACCACTACCGACTCATCGACGATACACTTCCTCAACTGAGACACGTGGAAGGTATCATGAATCGGACTCAACTCCGCAGGTAGCTCCAAACGGTACGCTACTCTGCCTACCCTAGCGGTCACCCTAAAAGGACCAATATACCGAGGCCCCAACTTGCCTCTCTTCCTGAATCGGATCACTCCTTTCTAAGAAGATACCTTCTGGAGTATGAAGTCACCAGCTTGGAACTCGAGCTCCGAGTGATGCCTGTCTGCGTAGCTCTTCTGACGACTTTGAGCCGTTAGTAATCTCTGCCTGACCTGTTGTATATGCTTAATCATCTGAAGTACTATCTCCGCACTACCCATCACACATTGACCAGCCTCACCCTAGCAAATGGGAGTCCGAAAACTCCTCCCATACAACAACTTAAAGGGTGGCATACAGATGCTCGAATGATGGCTTTTGTTATAGGAAAAGTCATCCAAAGGTAAATATGTGTCCCAACTCCCTCCGAAGTCTGGTACACATGCCCGAAGCATATCCTCGAGCGTCTGAATCGTTCGCTCGCTCTGCCCGTCGGTCTGTGGGTGGTATGCGGTGCTAAAATGCAGCCTCGTACCCAACTCCTCATGAAATTTCTTCTAGAACCTGGAAGTGAAACGCACATCTCGATCTGAGACGATAGAGATCGGAACTCCATGCCGTGATACCACCTCCTTCATGTACAACTCTGCCAACCTCTCAGCGGAAGAGCTCTCACTGATAGTAAGGAAGTGAGCGCTCTTCATCAACCTATCCACAATCACCCAAATTGCATCGACGCCCCTTGCAGTCCTCAGCAATTTGGTGATAAAATCCATGGTAATATGTTCCCACTTCCACTTGGGAACCTCCAACGGCTACAACTTACCATGCGGTCTCTGTTGCTCGGCCTTAACCTTGCGATAGGTCAAACACCTCTCAACGAACCATGCAACATCCATCTTCATACAGGGCCACCAATACTCTCTCTTCAGGTCCAAATACATCTTAGTGGCCCCGGATGGATCGAAAACCTCGATCTATGCGCCTCCTCCATCAAGATGGTACGTGTTCCGCCCACAAACAGTACCCAAATCCGACTCTAAAAGTTCATAAGCGCTCGACTATTAGTGACGAACTTCGATACTTGCCCGATAACCCACTCTCTCTTACGGCTCTCTGGTCTCACAACCTCATCCTGGGCCCCTCGAATGGTGTCAAACACTGGAGTCATCACTATCAGTCTCATACAAACGTCTCGTACCGAGGCGCCCTCTGCCCTACGACTCAGGGCATCGGCTACAATGTTAGCCTGGCCCGAGTGGTACAGGATCTCACAATCATAATCCTTCACCATATCCAACCATCTCCTCTGGCGCATGTTCAGATTAGGCTGATCCATTAAATACTTCAAGCTCTTGTGGTCCGTGTATATGGTACACCGAACCCCATATAGATAGTGACGCCAGCTCTTAAGGGCGAACACTACTGCCCAAACTCCAGATCGTGGGTGGGATACCTCGACTCATGAGGTTTCAGCTGCCTCGATGCATATACTGTCACATGCCCCCTCTGCATAAGCACCGCTCAATGCGTCGCAATACACTACGAAGTCCTCTATTCCCTCCGGAAGGGCTAACACCGGGGCTTCGTATAGTCTCTGGCGGAGTGTCTCGAAGGAGGCCTGCTGCTCTGGGCCCTATGAAAAAGAAACACCCTTCCGGGTCAATCTAGTGAGTGGCACGACGATCTTGGAGAAATACCTGATTAATCTCCTATAATAGCCAGCCAACCCTAGGAAACTCCTGATCTCGGTGGGGGATCTCGGCACCTCCCAACTCATCACTGCCTCAATCTTGGCTGGATCGACCAATATCCTATTTTGGTTAACGAGGTGCCCAAGGAACTGGACCTCTCATAACCAAAAATCACACTTGGAGAATTTGGCATAAAGCCTCTCCGATCACAAAACTCCAAGGATCTCCCTCAAATGCTCCTCATGCTGCTCTCTGGATTTTGAATACACCAATACATCGTTGATGAACACGATCACCGAGCGATCCAACATCGGCCTGCACACTCTGTTCATGAGATCCATGAATGCCGCCGGTGCATTGGTGAGCCCGAAAGCATCACCACGAACTCGTAATGCCCGTAACGAGTCTTGAACGTTGTCTTCTAGATATCCTCATCTCGCATCCTCATTTGATGATATCCAGACCTCAAGTCGATCTTGGAGAACCAAGATGCTCCTGTAACTGATCGAACAAATCGTCGATCCTCGGCAACGGGTAACGGTTCTTGACCATCAACTTGTTCAACTCCCGGTAATCAATGTACATCCGGTGTGAACCATCCTTTTTCTTGACAAAGAGGATAGGTGCTCCCCACGGCGAACTGCTCGGCCGAATAAATCCCTTCCCTAGTAACTCCTAAAGCTACGAGGATAACTCCTGCATCTCTAGAGGTGTAAGGCGATAGGGCGCCTTGGCGATAGGTGCTACCCCCGGAACCAAATCGATATGAAACTCTACTTGCCTCTCAGAAGGCACGCCCGACAACTCCTCCAGGAAAACATTCGGGAACTCTCGCACTATCGGAACCTCATCAACTAACCTCGGCCTCCCTGAATCAACCCTCGTATCCATCACATATGCCACAAACCCACTACAGCCCTGCTGTAGACTCTGTCTCGCTCTAGCAGCCGAACAAAATGCTGACCCAGAACGTGTACCCTCTCCGTACACCGTAAGAACTCCCCCACTAGGGTCTCGTATGGTTACCAGCTATCTCTCGCAGTCGATAACTGCTCCAAATTTGCTCAACCAGTCCATGCCCACGATGACACATACATCTCCCATCGCAATAGGAACTAAATCAATCGGAAACTCAACGTCGAAAATCTTGAGTACACACCCCCGGATCACCTCTGTGGCATACACCGCCCTCTTGTCAACTATGGAAACTCTCATAGGTCAACTGAACGCCTCTCGGCTAATACTGATGTGCCGACTAAAAGCCAAAGATACAAACGACCGACTCGCACCCGAGTCAAATAACACCACGGCAGGTACATAACTCACAAGAAAAGTACCTACACATAACATAATATAAACACAATATCTCAAACATCAAAAGAAATACATGAAAGAATACATACCAGCCACGACATCGGGCGTTGCGCAGACCTCCTCCGCGGTCAACTGGAAGGCTCTCCCTCGTGCCTTCGGTGCCTCGACCTTCACTGACCGGCTCTCGATAGCTCTGATAGTAGCAGGGGCAGATCCCTGAGGTGCTCCCTGTGCTGATCCCCGCAGCTGTGGACACTCTGCCTTTCGCTGTCCGGTCTGGTTGTAGTGAAAACATACTACAAACCCCTTGGGGCAATCCTTGTCCATATGCCCCTCCTCGCCACATTTGTAGTAAGACCCTGCTCTGCACACCTCATCATGGCTCTTGCCGCACTTGCCACAAATGCGGCCCCTCTGACTCCCAGATCTCGAATCAGCGGGCTTGGCCCGCTTGGCTGTCGGCTGAGACTGCGCCGGTCGCTGATCTCTCCCCTGAGACTCAACCTCCTCCCTAGCTTGGCTCTCCAGCTCTATCTCCCTCTTCCGGGTATTTTGCTAAAGCTCAGCAAATGTATGGTACGTCGAGTTCTCCACGAAGTCTCGTATATCCCTCCTCAACACACTCAAATATCGGCTCATACATGCGTGCTCGGAGGACACGTGCTCTGGGGAGAACATCGCCCGCTCATGGAACATCCTCGTAATCACTGTAAAAGACTTAGTACCCTTCTTGAGGGTCAGAAACTCCTGGGCCAAATGCTCCCTATCCACATGGGGAACGTACTCATCTCGGAACATAGCGGTGAACCTCTCCCAGGTCACTGCAGCAAGCTCAGCAGGTGAATAGTGCATCGTCACAAACTTCCACCAGTCCTTCACTCCCAAGCGAAGTTGGTTCAGCGCGAATCGGACTCTCAAATGCTCTGGACAAGAACATGTAAAGAAACACCCATCGATGTCTGAAATCCACCTCATCGCCGCAATCGGATCCTGCCTCCCATCAAACTCTGGTGGTTCTGTGTTGCTGAACTCCCGGAATAGCAACGCATCACCACCCTGCGGTCTAGCCGCAGCTACAGCTATAGTGGCCGCAGAAACCGCAGCCTCAGAAATAGCAGCATATCTCTCGTCAAATGTCTCTATCAGTGTGGTCTTGATAGACCCGAACATCTCTGGTATCTCTGCCCTGATGGCCGCAGCCACCTCCTCATGAATGATCTTATAGATCTCCTCATCACTAGTACCGCTGCTCCCTGGTGTGTGGCGTGTCCTAACCATGATTTCCCTCTGAAATATGACATAAGAATATTAGGGACTTGCTCGAGTATACCCACACTCGATGACTCCACCCTACTTGTTCCTTAGTATTCTAAGGATTCTTACTTGGACTGCGCATTGACCCGGTGTCTTCAGTAGTACGGGACCAATACTACTGTCCACACCGCATCAGCATTCATCGCAAGTCCTCCTCCCAGAGTCCTAAATCCCAAGTACTCTACTTTCTTTAATCATATGCTACTCACTAGCAGATCTCTCATAAGCTCCTCGCTACTATCTAAACACTCTCAAGCATCCCTAGCAGCAAAACTCCTAGACTAAGGCATCACATATCAGACCACTCTAGTCCTAATAAGAATACCTAGTCTACTCTATCATGCATAATATAACTAATCATATAACATAACATAATATATCTCATAACACTTATTGCAAGGGTATTTTGGGAAATCACCGTTCGGGCGTTGGCTGATCGTACACACGGCTCTGCTATGTTTGTCTCAAAACTCTTTTTACTCTTTTAAAATTGTTTTGTTATCAAAAATTTTCTCAAATCCTCAGTTTGAGTTCAGATACGCCCGAAGATGTATCTGAATGCCTCAAACCAAGGCTCTGATACCAACTTGTCACACCGTAAAAATTAAAACAATTTTTCACATTTTCAAAACACATTTTTCATTCACGATTATTAATAAAATCTCATTGTATCATAACTATGTTCCACAAAACATTTCCCAAGATCGAAATACATAAAACTTCATGTGTGTGTCCGAATCATGTCGGCGCCTTCCCGCGCTCCTCATTAGTACCTAAGACACATAACACAAAACACTGTAAGCACGAAGCTTAGTGAGTTCCCCAAAATACCACTCTAACACATACTAGCCACTCAAGGCTATAAATCTGCTGACCCTCTGGTCAGTGTGTCTCAGTGGGACCCTCCAGTCCCAACTCTATGTGGGCCCTCTAGCCTTAACTCTATGGACCCACTGGTCCTATCTCTGGAAACTCTGAATCATGCGTATCACATATCACAATAACACATAAATAACATACAATTACACTGGTACATAACTCAACAGTACACTAGCACATAACTATGTTACCACTCTAGGTAAAGTATAGTGACAAGACTCACCTCAGATGTCTCGGTAAATCTCTGACTCGGTAGAAATATGGTATAGCCTCCACCTAATAACATAAAGTAAATACTCTCATAAATATAACTCTCGAGACTAGAATCAACTCTCTCTTGGCACCCTCAGAAGGGTAAAAGACCATTTTACCCCTCTCTTGACACAAAGACCCCATTGTTGACCAAACCCTCAAAGTCAACAGTCAAACTTTGACCCGACTCGCCGAGTCTATGCGTGTCCACTATCCCTCTAGTCTCACATGATGCGTCGAGTCTTTCCCCTGCTCGACGGGTTATTGTCTTCACCTTCCTGCCGTATCGATCCTTTATCCGTCATCTTCGGCGCCAAATGTTGCGAAGTGGGTTGTGTCATACTGGGTGCACGTCCGGATGGTGCCAACTGTTGTGATAAGTCTCTGGCTTGACTTCGTCTCCTTGAACAAAGGAACGAAGGGTCTGAGAATCACAACAAATGAAACAAGATCATTAGTTGTCATCTAGGAGGCAATACCGGAACGAGGCTCCGACGATCAAGTTAGTAGGTTTCTTAGAAGGTGATGGGAAATAGGGTTAAAGTGAAAGGGTTTTGTTTTTTCGATCCCTTCTCTTGGAGAAGAAGTGACCCTTTTATACTTGTGGTCAAGGGGACAGATCCCCAACAATATCCTCGACCTTTTCAAATTTGCCAAAGCCAGGTGGCCTTTGATTGGTAGATTGTGCCCCGTGAGTTGTTGTTTGCTATTGGTGTAGGTTCGCCAGGAGCGACGCCCTGACCGCTACACCTGTCGCTCTGGGAGGAAATTGGTACTATTTTATCCTAATGCTGACCTTGGCGCTTGAGCGCCAAGGAACGAGTACGAGATCGCGAGGGCGAGGGAGAGGACGCGACATTAGACAAACATTGTCCTTTGCCCAAAACATCTACCAGACGGATGGTTCCGTTAATTTCGATGTATTCTTGGTGGGATACATCATCAACTGGTTATGTGATTAGACTGGTAGATCTGTAGGACTACCTATGTTGTTGATTATTATGATAATGTTTATAGCGATATGTTATGGTTGTGGTTTATTGGGTTGAGGCGGTCAAGTTGATACTGAAGGCCAAGACACCCAGGGCGGTCCGGATAGACCGAAGGCTTGCGAGGCGTTCCAGTCAGGCTGAAGGCCCAAAGAGCGGTCTAAATAGGCTGAAGGCCCGGTGAAGTGGTCCAGTCATGTTGAAGGCTCTCTATACATGCTGTTGTTTGTTATGTTTATATAGTGGTACTTTGGGGGAAACTCACTAAGAGTTGGCTTATAGTTTTAGTTTTGTTTCAGGTACTTCTGACGACCGTGACAAAGCGAAGGCGTGACTGTACACATCCTTGGTTTTATGTTGTTGGATCTTGGGAGACTCTGAGTTTAAAAAAAAATTGTATTTGGGAACAATGGTTATGTAAACATTTTTTGAGTAAATTGGTCGTTTTTGAAAAGTTTAAATTTTTTATGATTTTTGAATGTTACATTCTTTTTTTTTTGAATAAACGAACTGTTGAGATAATAAAAGTGACTGATTTTTCAGAGAAAGAAGAAACAAAGGAAAGACGGAAAGTGTGCAGATTACTTTATTCATCATCCAAAAGTGCCTTAAATAGGCTAACATCCAACCAACTTACAAAAGACTAAGTCACCAACACTCCACATTTACTAAAGACTCGGTAAAAGGAAAAACAAACACAACTTTAAATACTAAATAAGGGAAAATGACTTGACATGGTAATTACATTTTCGCCTTGTTCATGTTTAGACAATTTTTTTATACACATTTGATCATTTATCTTGTTAAATGTATTCACATATTACCATAGCAGGTGACACTGATAATATGAAAACTTTAACAAGTTAAATGATCAGATGTGTACAAAAAAAGAAAATTGCCTAAATGTGCACATTTTTTTTACAAATTTCTTAAGACTTTTTTATAATTTCTTACAATATTTCTATGATATTTTTTTCCTATAGATTTTTTTAATGCAATGTTTTAAACTTTTCTTATAATTTTTTTAAAACTTTTTTATACCTTTATGTAGTTTTAATACAAGTGTTTTTAAACCAAATATTTTATAAATGTTTTAAATTTTTCGTACAAGTTTTTAACCTTTTTTTATTATATTTTCATACATTTTTTTATAACTTTCATACAATTATTTCTAAACTTCATTTTATACATTTTTAAAGTGTTCACAGATTTTATATGACAATTTAATATTTTTTTATAACATTTTAAAATACTTTCGTTAAATACTAGTTTAAGACATTGTATTAAAAACATAAAAATTTTATAAAATTCCAATTAAAAAGTAGTAATAATTTTAGAACATTTATTTATATAGATTTTTTGGTTTTTATTTGCTACGTAATATTTTCTTTTTCATTATTTAAAAGATCATCTATACTTATTGTTACATATTTAATTTTATTGTTTGATACTATTTATTTTAAAAATATTGTATATGCTTAAAAACAAAAGAAAAAAAAATATAAGAGGCCATAAAAAATATTTCACAAAACAAAATCATATTTATTAATTAAAAATAAAATTTAGAATTGATTAATATTTAATTAATATTTAGGACATTATGGATATTTTAAAAATAACGTTTGAAAAAAAATACAAACAAATACGAAAAACAAGATCGCCATTAAAAGTGGGGAAAATGACTTATCAGGGTAAATAACTTTTCATTTTGTTCATACTTAGACAATTTTTTTATACATTTGACCATTTAACTTGTTATATGTGGTCACATATTATCGTTGTCACATGCTATAGTTATGACAATAGTAATATGTGAACACATATAACAAATTAAATTGTCAAATATGTAAAAAAAAAAAAAAAAAAAAAAACTATCTAAATCTGAACAAAGCGATATGAATGATTACCCTAGTAAGTTAATTTTTCTACTAAATAATAACCCATGAATGAATTACTTCTAAGGAAAACACAACATCCATTTATTTCCCAAAAATCCAGTCACCAGTTTTGATTAAAGTCAAAATTAAATCTAACATTAAAAACATATACGTTATTTGGTAATATTAGTCAATAGTTATTATTACGTTAAATTACAACTTTAAAATATTACTTTAGTGTTACTTAAATAGAATTTGTTAGTAAATTAAAAGAACCATGTAACTAAATTTTTTTTTACTAAATTTCAAAATTATCCGGTATTTTTGCTTATTTTTAAATCTTACATGAGAAAATTAATAGAATTGGTATATACTATTATTGATTTGTACCGACCAAACTTGTTGGTAGTCAAGCATATTGGTACCAATTATGTTTAGTATGGTATTGGTAGCAAAATTTTATACCAACTATAGTTGGTACAGTACACGGTTTAAAGAAAAAAGAATCGATACTGTAACATATTAACCCCTAATTATCTAAGTTTTATATAAAATCAAATAGACCATTATAATTTTAATGTATAAAATCATATTCTATTATATAATTTGCAGCAAAAGGTACTTATGAGTTTTTTTAGCAGAAACAAACTCTATATTATAGAGAAGATATCAACGATTTATATGTTTAAACAAATTATAAAAATAGTCTATCCTGATACAAAATTTGCAAATTACTTGTTTTGTTTCTATACTTTTTTGTTCTCACCCTTTTGCCCACATAAATTTTATATATTTGCAGGTTTGCTACCAATATTTTTGTAGTTACGTAATTTCGATCTTGCATGCACCCCTGCGAAACGAGAACCAAACAATTTCTAGTTCTTATGAAAATAAAACTATACATAAGTCAAAATCGAACATATATGGGTTAATGGGTGCAATGCCTACAAAGTTGAAAGCAAATATGGTATTTCTTTTTTTTTTTTTTTTTAGTTTTTATTTTTATGTGGTGGTGGCTAAATTACTTAAATCAATATTATCCAAATTCCAAAGTAGTGGGCCCAACTATGTCAATAAAAGACAAGGCCCAATTATCTAAGATCCAACCCAACAACACGAAACGTGTGCAAAGCACGTGGCACCTCATCCATCATACTCCACCACCCAATTATCTAATCTTTTAACTGAAACAAACAGCCATCCACACAAACACACACTCTCTCCATTTTTTCCTCTTTGGTTCAATCGAGTTGTTCATAGATCAGTAGATGGCTGGTGTCCTCGAAACTCTTACTGTTCCCCGAACTTCCGGCTTTCCGTCGGCGTCTTTGTCTCCGATCGTTTCTTCTCCTCTTTCTCGGCTCTCTGGTCGCCGGAATATTATAAAACTGCCGGAATCAAGAGGTTTGAGAATCCAGTCGTTTGGTTCTTCCGGATCGGTGAGCTTGAGAGCTAAATCTGGTCGCCGTGGAGCACGTATCGTATGCGAGGCTCAAGAAGCCGTCCAAGGTTAGAATCGTACACTGTGCACTTGTTCCAAATCGAATCATGTTATACTCTTTTGACCTAGTTTTTTTCTGTAGCTATCTGTTTTATTAGTTATCGTTATATCAATTTCTATATCTGTAATTCGTAAAAACTCTGTTTATGCTCGGAAGACGAATCATCAGATTATGTTAGCAATATTAGATTGAAATTAGGCGCTGTAAATCGATTCAACTAGACAGCGTGCTGATTTGTAGAATTAAAGTTGTTCAGTGTACTGATTCGTAGAATTTCCATGTAACACCTACTTCTTTTCAAACAAAAGAAATGGTTTACAATTTACATTTTGTTTCAAATCTAACATCAGTATAATCTTGCAGTGCTTCCTGTCACTGATGCAACATGGCAATCACTAGTCCTTGAATCTGGTCTCCCTGTAATGGTTGAATTCTGGGCTCCATGGTGTGGGCCATGTCGTATGATTCACCCAGTGATAGATGAACTTGCAAAGGAATACAATGGGAAGCTCACTTGTTACAAGGTAAATACTGATGAGAGCCCTTCAATTGCAAGCCGATATGGGATAAGAAGCATTCCAACTGTCATTATATTCAAAGATGGAGAGAAGAAAGATGCTGTCATTGGTGCAGTTCCTAAATCAACCCTGTGTAGCTGCATAGAGAAGTTCTTGTAGAGGTATTGTTATGTATATACAGTTCTAGATTTGTTCTTATTTAGTTCTATAATCTGTTTCATGATGTCTACCTTTTGATGTCATTGGCCTTTGAGCATCATCAATAATTTCCCCGTATAGTTGGATCTTAATGTATTTTCTGAAGCCAAACTGCAAAAAAAACCATTTGACATGTTTATTGTTTTCTTTTACTCTTGCTCAAAGTCAAAACCATTTGACATCTTCTTCAAGTGGTTTGCTGAGGAAATCAGACTTATTTTGAAAGAGATAACATTATTTTGCAATTAGGAAAGAGTAGAAGAAACTAGGTGGTGGTGTTGGGATAGTGACAAACTGACAAGGATGATGAAATTGAAAATGAAGATTAATATAAAAGTATCAATAATATGATAATATAATAAACAAATACCAAATATTTACAAAAAGATTAAATTAGGATAAAATTATCATTTCACACTCTTTAACTGTCAAAACTTTAACGAAATCCAATTTAGCAAACACCACCGAATAAAGTAAAACTACAAGGACTTTTTGGGATGAAATTCATATGTTTTGATAGACAACAAGGACCAAATATGTAATTTTCCCTTATTTTAATTTTAATTAAGTTGTGAGAATTAAGAATTGGCCATGTGTTTAGCGAAAAGAAAAAAAAAAAAAAAAAAAAAGATTTGGTCCATTAGAAAAATGTTGCAAGAAATGTGTTTATGGGCATGTTTGACTATAATTTTTTTTTTTTTTTTTTTTTTTTTTATCAAACTGAAATAACTAATTTAATTGTAGGGCGTTATACAAAAATATTTATACATAAAAGATTAATTTATAAAGAATAAATATCAAAAATATTAAAATTAAACTTCATATTCTTTTGTAGATAGTTATAACATCCGTAAACAATATTTATCTTCATTTTTCTGAACAAATTTAATGTCTCAACCCTCAAACCACTTCACACCTTTAAATCACCTCTCACGTCCTCCATGCCTCCTTCACAGACAACCAACCATGATACACCTTATGAATATGAAGTTGTCGAAACATGCCTTGCATTAACGGTGTTGCTTCTCTTTAACTGGATTGTACCAAACAACTTATGACTTTGATAAAAATCGAGATCCAAAACAATCGACATAACTACCTATAAAACCTCCATATATGGCTAGATTCCAAAGTACACCACTTGCAAAAACATATATCCTTTACTATCAAATTATTTTGGGGCATCAATTTAGTGCTCTATTGAGTGATAGTCGAAAATGAATGAGGTTGACTAGAATATAGGATATTATTTATAGGGAGTTTGGAGCATGTGTTTATGGGTCAATGGAGGTTTTGATTTTCCGACAAAGGTGATAAGGTTTTGGTTTTCAACAGGGTTGAAGAAAAGAAATGGAAATTGAATGAGGGTGGGGTGTTTAGGTTTAATAGGTTTGATAGAAGGTGGTAGAAGTGGAGGATAGTGGAGAGTGGATGAAAATGGTGGTCTTGGTGATTAGAGCATGTGTAATGCGTAATAGGGTTGTCGTTGATGGCCATTAAATAAGTGAGAGTGTCGGTGATTGCATGAAGATAGGGGAGGTGTTGAATACAAAGATTTGGTCATCTAATGTGGATCGTTCAACCTATAGGAATATTTTTAATTTTTTATTTAAATTTAAATTAAATATAAAAATAATAATTAATAAATACGAGAAGTAAAATAATAATTCATAGGGTAAATTACATTAATTGTCTCTCGTACATATGTCAAAATGCAGGTTCGGTCTCTATTTTAAAAAATTATCCATCCCTCGTTTGTTTAAACTTTCACACTTCATCCATCCGAACACAAAAAGAATATTTTGCCCTTAACAATTTCTTTTTTAATTTTTTAAAATTTATTGTTTTTAGATTAAACAAAAAGAAAAATATATCTTCATCCTCCCCACTTTTCTTTCTACGGTCTCCTTTCATCTCCCTGACTCCGTAACTCTCCAGCGAGACCAAAAGTCCAAAACATCATTACCGCTGTTTATTTCTTTCCCCTTCTACTATAATTCTTCCCCCTAGAGAGAAAGTTTGAAGAAAAATGAAAATTGATAAGGAACATGAATGACACAAAGCAAGAAAATCATGTTTTTTACGGATAAAGGGTAGCAAGCTACAAAGATCATTACCTAAAAGAACAACATTTGTCGAAAACAAACCATAATCGCCTATTGTTTTTCCAGCAAGAGGGTAACAGATCTATTGAAACCATCATAAACAATCATCCATTGCCACTATAAACAACTCTCTCTCTCTCTCTCTCTCTATCTATCTATCTCTCTCACACACACATAGCTCCAACAAGCACCAACTCCACCACCGGCTAGGATGTGTGGTGCTCCACCACCTGCTAGGGTGCGTTTGATTCAGAACAAGATAATTGGTTTCCATGTTCTCGAATTGTGGTTGTTGATCGAAGTGAAAAGATAAAGGAAGGTTTCACCATTGCACGAGAAAAGGGAGTGTTTAATTAGCGGGCTAGAAAATATGGGTGATCCATCGCCACAAAAAATCCTAACCGCCTCTCATTTTTTTTTTCCAGCTAAAGGGTAGTTGTCTACACTCCTGCACAAGCTTTTATCTTATCGTTCAGATTTGCATTCCAACAAGAGGCTAGATCCTCCAATGGTACTGATGATGGAGCAGTGACAGGTGGTGTTCGAATGGGGTGTTTGTCGGATGGTGTTTGTATACAAGAGTGGTGATGGTGAAGGAGGTGGTGGGTTGTGGTTATTTTTTCAAAAAAATAGGTGGTGGTTATGTAGATTTCTAGTGGTGGTTATGTATTTGTTGTGACAATAAAATAAGATCGATAGATTCAAGAACAGGAATAGGAATCAAAACACAAAGAATTATGATCGAAATAGTACTTAATGATTAAAATCAATGGCTTAGAAGAGCTCGATGAAGAACTTCTACTGTAAAGGCATAGTAGGGCAGAATACAATTGATACCTAATTACAGTGCATGCATGCACTATAAATAGTTTAACCCTAACATCATTAAAAACCGAGTGGACATGCCCAACCCGTTAGCCAATGGACTATTCTATAGAACATTACATTTGACACAACACAAAATAATCCAACAATCTCCTCCTTTGTGCCAATTAAGGAAGGAGGCTCTTCATTGTTGTTGGCATTTCCGAGTCTTGAAGAGTTTGGGCATAAGACTGAGCAGGGTGTTGCGAACTGCTATATACCATCTTGTCATATCTGCAAAGCATTTCTTACTTGCAACATCGTTCGCTTTGCATTGCCCGATTAACTCCAGAATGTAGTTCAAGCAAGAAGTGGAGTAAAGATGCTTGTTTGAAAGGGAGAAGAAACACCTCTGAGTATTCGAACCATCTCTAGCACTCTGTTGAAAAATCATACTCCAATTGTCTTTGTGGATTCTTCCGAGCTTCACTTTTGAGACATCATACGAAGCTTCTTTTGGTTTGACAATAGGCTTCTTTCGTAATACAACCACAATCTCTACATCCATTTTGCTGACTTCGAGGATGTACGAGACCAACATCCTTTTGAGATGTGTCACTAGGTTCATATTTATGTTTATCCTTTAGCAAGAGATGTAATAGAGATATCCAATCAAAAAGGGTTAAGGCACGGCAGGTCTGCGAGTGTAAATTCAAACACCGAACTTACATCACCTCGAGCAGTTTTAAACCGAGCATTGACAAAGCTTTCAGTTTCTGTGACAATCGTCAATCTTGAGTCAAGTCAAGTCATCAGGTCAAGCCGGTCAACCCTATTAAACCTTGTGTATTAGGGTTTGTGTTATGTTCATACTGTATAACTTGCTATATTTATGGGAAAACATCACTTGAGAAAAGTCTTGTGTTAAAAATTTCCTAAGCCCTAGTACTAATCAATGAACTAAACTGATGAAAACCATGTTGCATACTCATTAGGAGTGCGTGGGATCCTTAATCATGACTTAACGGGGCTCAAGAGACTCGCATTACGGAACCAAACACTCACAAATGCCACACTTGAAATCTCTCTCAAATATCTCTTTGTATGAGGAATCTCTCCAAGAATGTCAAATCTCTCTCAAATCTCTCCAAGTATGTGAAATCTCTCTCAAATATCTCTCTGTATGAGAAACCTCCCCAAGAATGTCAAATCTCTCTCAAATCTCTCCAAGTATGTGAAACCTCTCTCAAATATCTCTTTGTATGAGAAATCTCCCCAAGAATGTCAAATCTCTCTCAAATCTCTCCAAGTATGTGAAACCTCTCTCAAATATCTCTTTGTATGAGGAATCTCTCCAAGAATGTCAAATCTCTCTCAAATCTCTCCAAGTATGTGAAATCTCTCTCAAATATCTCTCCGTATGAGAAATCTCTCCAAGAATGTCAAATCTCTCTCAAATCTCTCCAAGTATGTGAAATCTCTCTCAAATATCTCTCCGTATGAGAAATCTCTCCAAGAATGTCAAATCTCTCTCAAATCTCTCCAAGTATGTGAAACCTCTCTCAAATATCTCTTTGTATGAGAAATCTCTCCAAGAATGTCAAATCTCTCCCAAATCTCTCCAAGTGTGAGAAATCTCTCCCAAATCTCTCTCAAAAGTTTCCCGTAACTTTTTGGAATCATTCGGGTCATTCCGGCCCTTAACCGGGTCAAAAACGGCTTGAAACGGGGCGAAAACGAGAAAAATAGGCTTTAGGAACCGAAACCGGAGTGAGAGGCCTCTTAGGACCAGAGACCGAGCCTCTGGTGGCTAAGAGACCAGAGACCGAGCCTCTGGTGGCTTAGAGACCAGAGACCGAGCCTCTGGTGGCTAAGAGACCAGAGACCGAGCCTCTGCCTCTGTCGCTCACGCTCTGCTCCTCTTGGTCTCTGTTCGCTACTCCGCCGCTCTGTCGCCTTCTGTTCCTTCTCTCGCTCGGTCTCTATTCGCGCCTTCTGTTCCCTTCTTTCCTCTCTGTCTCTTCGCGCGCTCTGTTCCTTTCTCTCCTCTCTGTCTCTTCGTGCTCTCGGTTCCTTCCTTTCTCTTCTCTCTTCTCGGTTCTGCCTCCCTCTCTCTCTCGGTTCAGCATAAAAGGGCCGAGCCTCGGCCAGATTTCGCATTTTTGTCACTTTCAGCCCATTTTGATATTTTTAACATTTTAAGCCCGTTTTTCGTGATTTTAAAGCGGGATTTTCTCCAGAAATTATATTTTAACATAATAAACTCTAAATATTCATAATTTAAACATATTTTGATGAAAATCATTATTTAAATAATAAAGATCTAATGGGGGATTTATTTAAGGTAGAGTGTTGACTTTGCCTTAACTTATGACACAAGCAACCACCCCACACCCACTCTATGACCAGCCATACCTCCCCACCTTACCTATGTCACTTCAATGTTCCCTTACACTCAAATTTCACTCACTCCCACGTTTTTGAGCTGGAACAAACAACCACACTCCTCATTTTCTCTCATTTCTCTCATTCCACTAAGTAACAAACACCACTTTTCTCTCAAACTCTTCTACACAAATTTTCGAGATCCAAGGCTGATTTCAAGTGTTCTTCCACACTTAGTAAGTAAAAATTTATCCTCCCTATTATTATTTCACTTCATTCTACTCAAGTCTTTGATTGCTTACACAAACTCCCTAACTATAATGTTAGATTCTCGAAAACCTCAAGGCATCTCCAAGTGTTCTTGAATTAAACACTTCCGTTCTTCAACAATCATCTACTGAAATCACTTAAGGTGAGTTCATACCCCTACATTTTCATGTTTTCTCAAGTTTTCAGGGGGGGAATACAAGTTAAAACACTAAGAACATAACTAAAATTTTCTAACAGCCTTCATCAGAAAAGTTCAACTCCAGTCACGGACTGTTTTGGGAATCTTAAACATTTTTGTTTTCAAAACTGTACAAGGTGCAAATAGTTCAAGTTTTTAGCTTTAAAATGGCTACTTGCACATCTCCATACGATTTTTCTACAATTTATGGTGATTTTTACAAAACTGCCTATCATTTCAAACAACAATGCGGACCAGTCTGTGATTTTGGACTTTTTCACCCAAGTTGGAGGTCATTAAAATTTGTGATAAAAATTATGAGTAAACTAGACACATTTTGTGAACTCTCAGAATTTACGGATCTAGTTTTTGACTTCGTATGATTTTTCTATGATTTTTTCCAAAAACAGGGCAGAATGGCTAAAGTTAGCCAGCAGCATGTAAATATCATAACACTTTGTATTATGTTGAGCAAAGTGTATAATCATAAGTTCTAATATTTGAATGTGTTTCCATGTTAGTTTATCATTATGAACTGAAACTAAGACATTCATATTAAATATTATTCATTCATTTTAGAACACGTATTATTTAACTATAAAAAGTATAGTTTGATAAATTCATAACACTAATACATTTCCATGAAAGAGATCATACATATTACATACATTTTAGATAAACTATAATAGGTATAGTTTATGATACATCACTCAACGCACTCGTACAAAAAGGGTACATCCATACAAGAAAGATTTATATTCACACACATTTCACGTAAACTTGTTAACCTATGTTGTGAGACTCTCTCTCTCCCCGTACGTCCGAGTGCGGGATATAATTCCTGGTAGTTATAATCAGAATCTCCTTGAGGGAGAACGTGATACTTGTATATAGATCTATATTGGGTTTGACACCCCACACCTTGCTGCTAGCTACAGTGGGACCTGCAGGTCTACGGGTGACAAATGTCATTTCATTTTCGCGACGCCTGAGAAACGTTGTTGCAGGTTCACATAGTCACAGTATGATTATAGCGACTCACTTAGGGGGATAACAATTCATGAAGTTTACGGGGTTTCATAAAACCGAAGTAGGTTTTAGGTTGATAAAAGAAATTTACTTTCCATAACATTTTAAACTCACAACATTTCTACTAAGAAACGATGATTTCTCATACATTCTAGTCTTTGGTTATAAGGCTACATTTTTCGGATTTCAAGGAAAATATCGGATTTTTCTGAAACGAACGCGACATTTACATGTGAAATACTTCTACTAAGTTTATTAATAAAAGCTTATGAACTCACCAACCTTTGTGTTGACACTTTTCAAACAACTTGTATTCACAGGAAAACACTAATCAGGTTATCAAGTGCTTTTGAGGATGGGACGTTAAGGCGTCAAACTTTTCACATTTTGACAACATATTGTAATTGATTTTGAAACATGTAATTCATACAAGTGATGTAACTTTTTCAATTATATATATGTTGGTTGTGTTTGCTTAAATTACTATTAAAATTGTGGTTATGATGCTATACATGAAGTCCTCCACCCCCGGACGTTTCCGCCATCCTTGGTTTGGGGGTGTGACAGTTTCAATTGGCCCAACCACCTTTACAGTGGTTATTTTCTTTTAACTCCATGTTTGGTGTTCGGGATTACCATGGTTGAGATAAAATGCTATAAGAGACTGATTAACATTATTATCTTAATCTGGAGCATTCGTAATTTTCTCAAAACTACGAAACAAGAAGGCCTTCGGAGTAACAGGAAAATCGAACTGTGAATCTGAGGTGTTGTTCTTTAGATCAAATGAAGCAACCGACTCCAACCAATAAATGCTTGGGTTGTCAATGGCTTCATTCAAAATCCTCTCCATAGTCCAAGGAGGAAATAGAGCATTTTGAGCTTCAAGAGCAATTTGAGCATCACAAAGCTCTTTTTCACTTTCTTCAACCTCCTTTGCAATTCGCAAGTTTTCATCATGTTTTGCATCACGAGATTTGCGTTTGAACTTTGCATTTTCATCCTCTTCTTCTTCATCATCATCATCAATTATCTTTTCTTTTCCCTTCGATCCACAAGCTACATTAACCTTCTGACCGACTTTTGCTTTCTGTTAAGGCTTTTGTTCAAGTTCACCAGAACCACCGGCAGCTGCAGCTATTTGCTTTACCTGTCCCCCTTGTTTCGGAAGTGAACCAGACTCCGAAACACCCCGAGTCGGTTCAACATAGAAGATACTGACTTATGTTTATCAACCAGATGCAGGCGAACAGAGACCGTGAGAAGAGAATCATGAGTCTCAATGAGAGTTTGTAGATAGGAATTAATATCTACAACGTAGCTTTTCATCACAGCCTTTTCTAATTTTAACTCTTATATCTGTGTGTTTGCATGTGACAACTTCACAGAAAGAACTTTCATCTTCTTTTTTTGACAGCGAGCTCATCCATGATCTTGTTCTCAAGAGCTAAGTGTTCTTGAAGCTTGTCGATTTTGGAAGAAATGGATGTTTGAAACGTAGTATTTTCAGCTTGAATAGTAGTACAGACCTTGGAAAGTGAATCTCTTTCTGTTTGAAGGGTTATACTAAGGCTGGTGATCACTTTGTTTGCAATTGCAGTGTTTGATTCAAAAGAGTTTTTGAAATCACCCATGAAAGTTGTAACATCATAAAGTAGTTTTTCGACCTTTTCGGTCGTTTCGCAAACCGTTTTCTCTGAAATCTCAACAACTTTGTTAGATTTTGCAAGATTCGTTGTATGCTCCTTGTTGATAGTTTCAAATAGGGCTTTAAACGATGCAAGAGAATACTCATTGTTGGATGAGGCTTTGGTGGACTTAAGCAAAGAATCCAACCTGGTATTTAAGGCCTTGAACTGCCATTTTGTCATAGGAGCATCATCTTCATCACTCTCTTGTTGAACAGTGAAAGGGTTGTAGTGGAAGTATTGAAAGTCATCACAATCATCCCCAAAAACTGTATCAAGATCAATTGTTCTTAAAGGAGAGATGGGTGGTGAACTGGGACCAACAGTAACACCCGAAGCACCTGCCCCCGTATCAGATAGGTTGCCAGTGATTGGAGGTGTACTAGTGGTGGTTGTTGTTGTTGTTGTAGATTTAGTGAAAAGAGGAGTGGATTGAGCAATAGAGATATGGGGTTGCGAAATTCCCACATATACATTCAGACACGGAGCTATAGTGATAGGAGAAGTAGAAGTAGTAGGAGATAGTGGAGGAATGAAGCTCTAAAAGAAATCATCATTGATTGGAACAAAGGTTGGCATGGTAAAGGTTACCTCCGGATTGGTCTGAGCTGGCTCCGAAACCATGGGTTGCGAAGATGCAGCCGTGTCTTCATTGTTATTCCGAGCCTGGAAATCCTCTGAAAGGGTTCGTGATGGTGACTCCTCCTGAGCGACAGGTGAAGGAGACCTTTGTTTACGAGCCGCTCGCTTAACTCGCTTCGTAGGAGTGGAGCTGGTTCAGAGGGACCTGCTTTTGTCTTTCGCTTCCCACCCTTCTTCGGCTTGTTCACTTCCTCCAAAGCCTTTTGCATTTCAGAAGTTAAAGGGTGAGGTCCAAATGCAGGCCTTGACCAATACTCATTTATAATCGCATTGTCTGCGGGAGCATAGTTGAGCATCGCTTCTGGAAGTGATCCAATAAATGCGAACTTTGTAGGATCAGCTACGAAAAAGTTCGAAGTGTGAAAAATTGGGATGGTTGCGATTATAGAACCTTCAACCACAAGAATGTTGAGGCTAGTAATGGCCCTCTGAACGATGATGGACCAGAAACGAGCACACAAAATCTCTGAGTGCCGTGTCAAGGAAATAGAACTCGGAACCAGTTATGCCTATAGAACGGAACCATAATCCAAATTAATTTCGTAGTATAAGTCATAGAGAATAGTGCAGAAGAGTTTTCTTGCACTGTCTGAACCTGTAACCCTTTCTGAGAAACTCTTGAAAATAAGGGTGAACAACCCATTCCACATTGGAGGAAGATGGGGCTTCTTGAACTTGGACAAGATCGTTAGGGTGTATGAATAACCCATCTTGTAAAACATCTCTAGAATAGCAGAAGAGGAGATGGAATATGGATTAACAAGATCCCTACCTTGAGGAAGCCCTAGCAATCAACTAAAACTTGACTTGGAGATGTGGGTTTTTTGGGTATCAATCTCAAAGGTAATGACAGCCTCACCTTCTTGATAACTAGCGGTGGAGAATGCTTTAGAGAGTTGAACCAAAGGAACATTCTCAACCATGGTAAGCATCGGTTCCAAAGGAGAGTGACGAAGACACTCGACCATCGGCTGAAGAGATACATCATATTTGCATGAGTCAAGATCGAGGTTTAGGTTTTGGTTGGTGTTGATGTTAAGCAGCGTCGATTGAGCCATTTGCTCGGCCACAGAGGGAGTTTCAGAAGAGGCAGCCATTGTTGCAGACGGAGAAGATGAACAGTGCGTGAGAGAAGAGAGTTTTTCTTGCCAGAGAATTCGAGTGCTTTGAAAGTGGTAAGTGATAATAAAGCGTCGAATTTCCTTTTATACGGTGTGACAGGAGAGAGAAATTTGCCTCTTAGCACTCCCACGTCCCTGAAAAGGTGCCTTGTAAATCATGACAGCTAGACGTGTGTCAGGCGGCGTAAATGACAGCTTGATGTCAGGAACGGTTTGAATGTTTCACGCGCCCAATTTGAAATCTTATCCTATAAAATTCGCCATTTTGGTTCTGCTTGTTCGTAACTGTTCGCCAATACTTGTTCTCCGAATCTAAAAGTAACCATTCAGAATAATTGAAACAAGACTTTTGGAAAATCTCAAAGATTTTCGTGCAAGAGTGTGCCAAAGATAAAGAAATAAATCAAAATAAATATGTGGGATTCTAGTGATGTCACTATGGACATAAAGCAGATGGATCCAAGGCGACGATCTTTTCCTTCGGAATCAAGAGAGACTCAGAAGTACTTGGGTGGTATCCTGTTGAATTACGATCATCTGTTTGTTGAGAAATAGTGAAAGACTTCTTCTTATTAAGGCTTAAGGGTGGCTTTGTCTTCAACCAAACTCCGAAACTCAACATAAGTCTGAACATTCGGAAGAAGTACTTGTCTGACCAGTGTAGCCATAAAAACAAGTATGTTGTGGGATCATTTAAGTGGCTGGACAATTTGAAAATCTCAAGTAAAAAATAAAAATTGGATCTCATAGGTAGAAATGTCTTAGGTCAAGAACATCTCATTAAGATCTCGCAAAAATAAAAATAATGAGATTTCTTGGTACAAACCACGAAGGTTGTTACTCGTCAATTCCATGGTGAATAATGTAGAACATATTATTTGTTCACCGTCAATTCATAAATAGGTTTTGGATTTTGGGTTTCACTCAATTCGTGGTGATAACGAATTCGAGATCATAAACACGGATGTTGTGTAACCATAAACCTCAGTGGTAATTGTTGAGAGTCTCGAGGGTTACGTTTATGAAAGTGAAAATGATGGAGAAGTGTTTGAGGTGGTTTCGAAGATGAATTGTACCTCTGCTATTACGAATGACCAAGCAGTCAACTCTTAACTCATTTGAGAAGAGTAAGGTAGCTCAATGACTTATGTGAATGAATAGCCTATTTGGGAAGAAACGATTTGTTATCAATTCATTAAGACTTCGAACATAGAGTCTTAGAGGCTTTGGACAACATGCAGCAACATGCTTCTAGGGACACTTAACTAGTGCAAAGATTCAAAATTTTATACATGTCCCATTGTTTAGAATTGAGATCATAAAGAGTATGTACCTTCAAACCTTCTCAAATGTCAAATATTTTTAGTCTTTTAAATTTTATTATGAAAAGAAATAAACACGAAAATAAAGAAAATATTTTTAAATTTTAAATTTTCGAAAAAAGAAATAAAAACAGAAAGAAAGAAACTATTTTTGTATTTTTGATATTCTGAAAAAGAAATAAAACAGAAAGAAAGAAAATATTTTTGTATTTTTGATTTTCCAAACAAGAAATAAAACCAGAAAGAACAAAATCAAGATGAATAATAACAAACAAAATATACAAAGGATACATGAAGCTTCGAACCTCCGAATGAACAGTGGACTTCGAGTTGCTCTGAGGATTCGGACCCATTCGTAGTGCGAACAGTAGATTCTGAATCGCTCCGAGCGTTCAGACCCATTCCTAGCGAATTTTTACCAACTACGAAGATGGTTTCGGAACAGATTTAGCTTCTATCATTCATAAGCCTTGAAGAATAGGATTAAAGGTTTGTTCAGGTAAGGCTTTCGTAAAGATATCAGTCAATTGATCAGTGGATCTCATAAAGTGAATTTCGACATTTCCATCTTCCACATGATCTTTTTGAAGGGTTTTGAGCACTCTAACAACCTTATGGTGCACATGGAACACTAAATGTTTTGGATCTATGTTTTCTCTAATTATACATGCAATTTGATTTTCCAAAGCATTATCCTAACTAGCATACAAAGCATAGGTACTTGAACAAAAAAAAACTAGTTGGATGACTTACCTTTTGTTGTAGCTTGTTAAGTTGGACTTTTAAGAGACTAGCACCCCAAATGTGATGCCTCAAATGTTTCACAAAACACCACCAACAATGGAGGACTTGAGAGAAAATGACTTGCATAAACATCGGCTCTTATGATCTTTCTTGAACCACTAGTGCTGATTTTAGGAGCTAAGGGGTTTCTTTTATAGTGTGGCAAAGTCTAGGGTTACATCCATGTAAACCCTAGTGGAGATGACCTTTTATATATCCATAGGTTAAACCTCCATGGACTATCTATGGACTACCATATTAGTTTAGTCCATCGTAAATAACCACAAGCCCACACTATAAGAATCATTGATTTACCAAATCAATCCCCGTACATTTAATTAGTCTTTTTTGATCACTAAATTAATTCAAAATTAATTCTTGATCAATAGTAATTAAATAATATGATTTCATATTAATATATTAGAACTTATAATATATTAATAAATCATAAATAACCTCTACTCAAAAGTCCATCTTTACAAATTGTTCTGGTGAAATGCAACCCAAATGGACCGTGCTACTCTCGGGTCAAGTACATACCAATTATAGTTATGGACTTAAACACCTTATCCAACAGTCTCCCACTCGGGTAAGTCTAATAACTATAGCTTCCAGTATGACTTCAGGAACCGACTAGCAATCATATCTCTTAAAAGCCTCTGTCAAACTCTTACATGCCATTTAGATAAGGGATCATATAATCCTCTGTTCTACAAGATATCAGTCGGACAAATACATGGAACAACTTCATATTTATTGTCCAGCAGTTTGTTTCTCGATTTCCGATTTGTTTGACATAGAACTTAATCGAACACATCAGTTGAGTTATAACCAGGCCCGACACATAAGTCAAAACAAAATCATCGAGGGGCCTAAGATATCGCTTTTAATCTTCCAAGGACTAAAAGGAACAGATAAACTTCGACAATATATGCTTGTACTAACTACTTGTTAAATCATATACAATAGTGCGTTTTATAACATCAAGTTTCTAATGCGGTTTCACACTATCAATGTACAACCAACACATAGTCAACAACTTATATATCTTGGTTTGAAGACTTATATGATATTATCGTCTCACGATCACTCGAGATAAATTCCATGAAGTGATACAAGTGAGTGTGGGCTTAATCCAATACTCAGACCTTATGAGCACTCATGAATGTTGTAGCAAACTTTGCTATGTCTAATACACTTTAGACAATCTACAAGCCAAATTCATGGCAGTCGTGCCTCAATACCTACTTCCAATGTATGATTGACTGTGGATAGTTTGAATAATATAATTATTATGGAAGTAAAAACATGCAAAATGAAACAATAGTAAATGATTGACACAAGATAGTAACATTACTTATAAATAAAAGACACCTTTTATTTAATCATCAAATGTCAATTACATTTCAACTACTACAAGTTTCTAAAATTCTATCTAATCATTAAAACTAATATCGTCCTTCAGCCCGATGTGCCTCGCATGTTGTAAGTGTTTAACCCTACTCAGTCCCTTCGTGAGGGGATCTGTTGGGTTCTCCTCTGACGATAACATGTTTGCTACGAGGAGTCCTTCTTTTATTCGATGTCTTATGAAGTGATATTTTCTATCAATGTGCCTAGATCTGCCATGATCCATTGGTTCCTTGGCTAAGTCAACCACACTCTCACTGTCACAGAAAATCTCCATAGGCTCCTTTATAGCTGGTACAACTCCAAGGTCTCCGACGAAGTTCTTCGGCCATATTGCCTCCTTCGCTGCCTCGCTTGTTGCTATGTACTCTTATTCGCACATTGAATCAGCTACTGTCTCCTGTTTGGAACTTTTCCAAGTCATTGCTCCTCTATTCAGGGTAAATACCTAGCCCGACTGAGAGCGGAAATTATCTCTGTCAGTCTAAAAGCTGGCATCACTATAACCCGTTACTCTCAAGTTATCACTCCCACCGAGGGTAAGTACCCAGTCCTTAGTCCTCCGCAGGTACTTGAGAATGTTCTTTACCGCAGTGCAGTGAACCTTACCAGGATTCCCTTGATATCTTTTGACCATGCTCAAAGCAAATGCCACATCAGGGCGAGTACGTCATAGCATACATGATCGAACCAACTGCGGAAACATATGGTACTCAAATCATCTCACCTATCTCAGCCTTTGTACTCGGACCCTGAGTTTTACTCAATTTGGTAGTGCCTTGGATGGGTAAGTCACCTTTCTTGGAATCCATCATGTTGAATCTTTTCAACACTCTCTCCAAGTAGGTACTTTGACTAAGTCCAATTAGTCTTTTACTCATGTCTCTCAATATCCTTATCCCCAGAATATAGGCAGCTTCTCCGAGGTCCTTCATAGCGAAACACTTCCCAAGCCAGGACTTAACCTTCTTCAAGGTTGGGATGTCATTTCATATGAGTGGTATGTCATCCACATTCAACACCAGAAAGCTAATTGTACTCCCACTAGCCTTGACATACACACATGACTCATCCTTGCTTCTCAAAAAACCAAACTCTTTTACCTTCTCATCGAAACAAAGATTCTATCTACGAGATGCTTGTTTCAATCCATAAATGGATTTCTCAAGCTTTCACACTCTATTAGGATACTTTGCATTGAAAAAAACCTCTGGCTGACTCATCTAAACATCCTCAGCTAACTTTCCATTAAGGAAAGCGGTTTTGACATCCATTTGCCATGTTTCATAGTCATGAAATGCAGCTATGGCTAACATAGACCTAATAGATTTAATCTTCGCTACTGGTGAGAAGGTCTCATCTTAGTCAACTCCTGGAGTTTGAGTAAAGCCCTTCGCAACCAGTCGCGCCTTATATGTGTGCACTTTCCCATCCATGTCGGTCTTGTTCTTGAAGATCCATTTGCACCCGACTGTCTTTCAACCTGGTACATTGTCAACCAAGTTCCAAACTTGATTGTCATACATGGTCTGAATCTCGCTGTACATAGCCTCTTTCCATTTAGCAGACTAGGGGCCTGCCATGGCTTCCTTGTAGTTATTGGGTTCATCCAAATTCACTAGTGTGCTATCACTGTGTAACACCCAAAGTCTGGAAGGAAAAGAAAGGAAAGAAAACCCTAATTTTAAAGGGCGACTCTGCGAGTCCAAGGAGGAACTCGGCGAGTCCGAGCGGGATCCGGGTCGAGGAGTAAGTGACCAACTCAGCGAGTCGGCCAAGGGGACTCGGCGAGTCTGGTCTGTGCGAGGAAAACCTTAAATTCAGGACTTGGAGCCTATTTAAACGTCTCATTCTCTCCCCTAGGGTTCCTTTACTGCCTCTCTCACCCAGAACATCGAACCCTAAGCCCCATTGTTGCTCATTCAAGCTTCCAAGCCATTTTTGGGTGATTTGAAGGAAGAAGAAGAAGGGGAATCTTTGAAGCTTCAAGGATTGGCCTTAGATCTAAAGTTTGGGGAAGCTTTCTGAGTTATTGAAGGTATTAAGTCATTTCCCTCCTTTAGATCTATTATGGTTGTGAGTTTTTGGTGGTTTTCTAGCCATGATTAGCTACCTCTTTTGAGTTAGAAGCCAGATCTGAAGTTGCTACTTCGGATCTAAGCATATTATGGTCTTGAGAAGCATAAAGTATCAGCCCTTGAGTTGATTATGGAGCCTCTTTTCCGTAAACCCTAGTTTATGGTGTATTTTGCCTAGATCTCCTTCTCTACATGTAAAGTTTGCAACTTTACATGAGGAATAGGCTTGGGAAGGGTAGATCTACAGTTTGGAGTCCATGCATGACTCAAAAGTACTCTACATGTAAGGAGATCTGAATGGACTCGGCGAGTAGCATGAAGATTAGGAGCAATTCGACAAGTGAGATGAACAGCTCGTCGAGTCAGATGAAGATTTCCTTGTACTCGGCGAGTCTGTTCTTAGACTCGGCGAGTCAGGTCGCGAAACCCCAAACCCTTCGAGTTGAGACTCGAATTAGTGAGTCGAGTGGAGACTCGGTGAGTTGGACAGGTCAGGACTCAAAAATCGGTAGACTTGGCGAGTCATGGACTGACTCAGCGAGTCGAGACGCGAATGGAAGGACTCTGAACATATGGACTCGGCGAGTTAGTAGGGTTACTCGGCGAGTAGGGTTGACCTGGAAGGTTGACTTGGGTGTCTCTCGGGGGTCAGTTAGACTCAGTGTTGCATTGATATTGGTAGTTCGGGGAGCAAGGGGAGCAGGAGCTCAGAGAGTTGCCGGGCAGCAGCTAGTGAGATCATCAGCAAGTTCAGCCAATGCAGGTGAGTTTCCCTTTGTGTGAATGGGTCTAAGGCCACAATTCCGGCCCATGTAGTTATGAGTAGAAGGCCCGGGGGTTAGCCCTAGGCACAATATGCTAGTATGATATTCAGGATGAGGTCCATTAATAGCGGGCGAGTGCCCAAGGATTTGTTTATATGATAGTTTATACTTGTTGTCTGTGTGATACATGTATGTGCCTGGTAGGGAGGTGAGTGTGGACGAGGTCCCATATCTCACCAATAGCGGAGTGTGGATGGGGTTCCATATCTCATTAGTATCAGAACAGGGGAGAGGCCCAAGTTAGGGAAGGAGTGAGAGTGGGTTGGGCCCGTATCTCACTACCAGTAGGAGCGTGGACGGGGTTCCATGACTCATCAGTAGCAGGACAAGGGCGAGGCCCAGGATAGGCGAGGCCTTAGGACAGGATCAGTCGTATGAGTTTAGCTTATGTGTTGTGATATGTTTATGTGTTATTATTTGTTGGCAGGCGAGGCCCTTTGACAGGAAAGGCCTAAGTGAAACTGATCTGTATCCGAGCGGGGCTCAAAGCCAGGCGGGGCTTGGAGCGGCGGGGCCGTTATAGCGGGAGAGGCCCGAGGTAGGGGGTGAGGCCCAGGATGGCAGGCGTGGCCCGGTATGTGCAATATGTGGTTATGCATGGTATGTAGTAGGGTGGGGAACTCACTAAGCTTCGTGCTTACGGTTTTCAGTTTTGGTTTCAGGTACTTCCGGTAGAGGAGGGAAGAGCTTGGGGTGATCACATGGCACACACCATAGATTAGACAGCCTGGGAATGTTTACTCTAATAACAAACATGTGTTTTGAAAATTATTACTCTGATTATGTTTTGGAATGATGATCTTGCTTAAGTAATGTTTTATTAAAAGAAATTTTTGGTCTTGATTTTTGGGTCGTTACACACTGATAAATGTATCACCCTCAGATGTTATATGGAAACCATACAACACATGTGGAACACTAACTCTACTGGAACGCCTCATAGGTACGGACTCATCAATCGGCTCAACAGGAGTTTCCTCCTCAGGTTGATTGCTAGTGTTTGAGGTTCCTTCACTGCTTGACTCTTGAAGCTCTTCAAGATCAATTTGCCTCCCACTATCTCCTTGGCCAATGAGTTCTCTCGCGAAAGACTCCTCTCCTCGTAATGAAGACAACATTCTCACTCAGTCTGTAGAAGAGATATCCAAAGGATTTCTGTAGGCAGCTGATGAAAATACACCGCTCACTACGAGGTTCGATCTTGTCGTGAGTCTTGTGTCTCACGAAATCCTCGCAACCCCAAACCTTGATGTATGCTAATGAGGGAACCTTCACTGTCCACATCTCGTGAGGTGTTTTGGCAACCTTCTTAGTTGGGACTAGATTAAGGATATGGACGACAGTCTCTAAGGCATACCCCCAGAATGAGATAGGTAATGAAGCTCGACTCAACATGGAACGAATCATGTCCAACAAGGTTCGATTGCGCCTCTCAGCTACACCTTTAAGTTGTGGTGTCGTAGGTGGCGTCAATTGTGAAACAATCTCACATTACTTAAGATAGTCTTGGAACTCGATACTGAGATACTCACTACCCCGATCAGATCGGAGCATCTTTATCTTCCTGCCCAGCTGATTCTCCACTTCCTGTTTAAACTCTTTAAATCTCTCAAAGGTTTCTAACTTATGTTTGATTAAGTAGTTATAGTCATATCTGCTGCAATCATCAATAAAAGTCACATAGAAGCGGTTAGCATCCCTTGTGGCGGTTCTGAAAGGTCCACACACATCGGTGTATATGAGATCCAACAAACCTTCACACATTTCACAAGTACCAATGAAGGGTGACTTGATCATCTTTCCAAGTAAACAAGATTCGCAAGTGCCATTCGACCTTAAGTCGAATGAATCCAAAACTCCAGCGTTTTGGAGTTGTCATATGAGCTTCTTGTTGTAATGTCCAAGATGACAATGCCACAAGCACACCTTATCCAAATCATTGGAGGAATCAATGTGCAACACATTATTTCCTATGTTGTCTATAACCATCATAGTTTCATATACACCATTACAAGGCAATGCTTTAAAATAAAAAACACCATTATAAAAAGCATTAATAGCACCAATTTCATTATCAAATGAAAAACTAAAACCTTGTTTGTACAAACCATGAAAGGAAATAATATTTCTCGACATTTCAGACGAGTAGCAACAATTATTCAAATCTAATTCTAACCCACTACTAAGCAATAAAGAATAAACTCTAATCTTGGTGACATGTGAAACCTTCCTATTCCCCATGATCAATCTCATATTACCGTGCTCCGTATCCTTACTTATTCTTAGTCCCTACAAATCAGAACAAATGTGAAATCCACAATCTGTATCAAGGACCCAAGAACAAGACTGTGATGAGTTATTAGACATAATGGTATAAATACCTGCTTGGGTGGCCTTAAGCTTCCCATCTTTGACATCCTGCAAGTATTTGGGGCAGCTTCGCTTCCAATGCCCTTTCTCATGACAATAGAAACACTCTACTTCCTTAGGAATGGTAGAGGGAGTAGCAGAACCAGCCTTGGTCCCACTTGAAGAGGATCCATCAAGAGACTTCCCCTTGCGGATCTTAGAAGGAGCCTTCCTCTTTTTCCCTTTCCCATGTTCAATTTCCAAGATAGGGGCAGTAGCAGTAGGAGTAGAAACAACAAATTTACCATTGAGACTACTTTCAGCAGTCCCTAAAAGGCCTTGAAGCTTGCTAAGAGTGACCTCCTCTTTGTTCATATGATAGGTCATACGGAACTGATCATAACATGGAGGTAAGGAGTGTAGAATGATATTTATGGCCAACTCCTCATCGAAGTTCACATTCAACTTCAGCAAGCGGTCCACAAACCTTTTCATTTTCTGTAAGTGGGTCGTGATGTGTTCACCATCCTTCATCTTTGTTGTTTTCATGGAGACGATGATTTCGTACCTCTCTTGACGAGTACTCTGATGGTATCTTTCCATCAGGTCTTAGTGCATCTCAAAAGGGTAGAAATCCTCATAGAACTTTTGGAGTTCAACTGTCATGGTGGCCAACATGATACAAGACACCTTGGTAGCATCCTTCTCAAGAGTCCTAAACTCAGCAATCTCCTCAGGAGTAGCAGATGACTCATCGATTTCCTTAAGCTCCTTATCGAGGACATATTTGTTGTCCTCATAACAAGTGGCCATCCTGATGTTCCTAATCCAGTCATTGAAGTTGGTACCATCAAAGATGAATCTCCCACACAAGTTCATGAGAGAGAAGGAGCTAGTAGGGTTTGAGCCAGAAGCAGTGTTGGAAGACATCTGAAAAAGAAAGACAAAGTTTAGAATAGATAATAATCCTTAATATAACACCCAAAATGAAATATTAAGGCTAGGACCCAACACAATATTTTACAATTAGGAAGAGGATATCGTAATCCAAATGCAAAATATTTGAAGGTAGGTAAATGACGATTTACTAATTTCCACCATGAAAATCGAAATTGATTATTAAGTTTTAATTGGATTGAAATTCCTAGATTCCTTTGAGATTCATTGAACTTTTCAATGACATGTTTAAATCTCAATTATGCCCTTCAAGTTTCTGACTGGGATACTGAGGATCACAAACAAGGTATGAATAACCATGCAAATGTGCTTGGTACACTCGATGTCATTTATCACCTAATTAGTGTGCCGGTTAACAACGCACGCTCCATCGATCTATGACAAACATCAAGCTACCCTTTGCCACCCTTACTAGTCCAAGTTAATGTGTCGGTTAACCACACACGCTCCATTAACGACTTGGCAAGGTGCAAAGTGCAATTTCATAGATTAGCATCAATTTCACATTTTTTCCTAAAGTAAATAAGATTGGGAATTTAATAAAACATTTAGTTACATTATAATTTTCATTATACTTTTAATGAGAATTAATGTCCTATCCTACCAGTTCGGCTAACGCCCCTCCACCAATCAAGGAAGTGGTACGTGAGAGTGGACACTTATTAAACCACCATTTTATAGACAGTAACCTTATACCCCCCTTATAGACCGACTTCGTGAATGAGGCCTACTAACGGTAAGACTGACTTGTCTTATATATATATATATATATATATATATATATATATATATATATTAAACTTTTAATATTATAATAGTATAAGGGTTGAATTTTAAACTTTTAAAATTCTAGGGTTTGGAGTTAAACTATTCATAAGTGTGACTTTACAAATTTCAAAACTTGAGGGCAAGTTTTGAAACTCTTCAAAACTTTTCATTTCCATAACTAATGAGTTTAATGACTTTATAAAGAAAAGACTTTTCATTTTGCATAACTTGAGGACAAGTTATGGAGTCTATTAAAGCCATTTAGATCATTATTTTAATTAACACAATAATCAAATAATTCATCCATGATCTAGATAAATTCATAAGAACAAGATAATTCATATCAACAATCTTCAAGAAATTAGCCTAATCATACAAACTAATACAAATCTTGAAATTATGACAATTATCTTTTAATTTGATAAGCATGATCATTACCATATCAAAAAACATATTTCATGGTTCAAAAAACAGTTTGTGGGTAATGATCATAATCCAATTCTGGCCAAAAACTAGAAATTTTGCACACAGGAGCACCAACTCGGCGAGTACATGAACTGGACTCGTCGAGTTGGTGAGTTTCTGAGTAGACTCGTTGAGTCAGCCAGTGGACTTGACGAGTTCACCAGTCAGAATGCAGAAAAACGTTTTTTTCAACTTTGAAAACCAATAATAATCAAGTATAATAGAAAACAATCCTAGGCTCTGATACCACTGAAGGGTTTTGAGCACTCTAACAACCTTATGGTGCACATGCAACCCTGAATGCTTTTGATCTGTGTTTTCTCTAATTATACATGCAATTTGATTTTCCAAAGCATTATCCTAACTAGCATACAAAGCATGGATACTTGCACAACAAAAACTAGTTGGATGATTTACCTTTTGTTGTAGCTTGTTAAGTTGGACCTTTAAGAGCCTAGCACCCCAAATGTGATGCATAAAATGTTTCACAAAACACCACCAACAATGGAGGATTTGAGATAGAGTATCAGGGTGAGCCCAATGCCCGATGTGGTCGGATGCCGGGGTGAGCCTGATGCCGAACAGGAGTCCGATGTCGGGTTCGTCCTGATGCAGCTGGGGGGGGTGTCCCATAGTTGTTTTATGTGTGATTTGTTATGAGTATGGTATGTGGTAGTTTGGGGGAGCTCACTAAGCTTCGTGCTTACAGTTTCAGGTGCTTTATTTTTCAAAAGAGGAGCTTGGGAAGATTGCAGTGCACACACCATTTGTTCAGCCTGGGATGTTTATACTCTGATATATTTGACGGATGTTATGATATTCTTTAGATATACGATTTATGATTTTTATATGTTGAAAAATAATTATGGTTTTATTATAGATTTAAAACGAAATTTTTGGACTATATTTTTGGGATGTTTCACGTACTCCCTTGTACGCTAAGCATACTGGCTGAAGGTGGTGTACATTGTGCGTACCTGCATGTACGCCCAATGTACTCCTATGTTAAGCTATTTTTCCGTTAAGTGCTTAATACTCCATTCCAGCAGCTACAATTACAAATCCAATTCCTCTTTGACATCTTAATCCATAAAGTTGATTACCTGATGGCTTGCAATCCACCAAATGAGCCAAAACTTGAAATGTGAAAACAAATTTCCATGAAAAAGGGCTACATCTCATGCATGGCCACAAATGAGCCCTAAAGATTGAAACTTTATTGCTTATGGGACTTACGTATTACTAAGGGTGGCAACCCTGGACCTTGAAACGTGTTCGAGTCATAAAGATCCATTCTTGGGACCAAAAGAGTCCATAACCTCATCCTAAGAGAGATCTAAGAGATTAATCATCAACCTCATGACTTTATACCTTGAAAAGTGTAACACCCCGCTCTTAAAATGTTTAGCTATGAGTCCCTGTGATTTAAGAGGAAGGGTAATTTTGGTTCTTTTTCGGGAAATGGGTTTCATCCGAGAAGGTTTCGGGTTGGTGCATGTTGTTAGAAGCATTGGGCTTCTCGTCACCCTTGTATGAATGAAAAGTTATTTGGGAGCGGGTTTAGAGTAGAGGAGTTGCGGTGTTTTGAAGTTGATAATTGTTATAGCCCTTTGTGAAATAAGTGGGAAAGGTCCCATGCATGCATGCATTTTTGAAGTTTGGCTGGGTACGCCCAGCGTAAAGGGGCGAGAAGTGTGCGGGTGGCCGGGTGAGTACGCCCAGCGTACCAGGGAGGTACGCCCAGCGTACTCTCAGAAACCCCAAAACCTAATTTAGGGTCAGCCACTATAAAAGGAATATGTTGGTTCATACCCTAGCCTCCTTAAAGCTCATCCTCAACCTCAGAAACCCTAGAACTCGTATTTCCTCCATTATTGAGTGTGTTGGACCTTGGAAAGCCCATTTTGGCAAGAGAAAGGCTAGAAGGAGAAAGGAGAAGTTGTCAAAGAAGAAGAGGAATGATTGGAGCTTGTAGATCTGAAGAGATACCATCCTTTGGAGCTTGTTTGAGGTATAAAGCTTCTTGCTTGACATTCATATTGTGTAGATCTAAGTATTGTGAAGCTTTGACACCATTCTTGTCCCAAAAGTCCTCTCCTTGTTGCATGTTTCGAGTTGGTCAATATTACCTGCCCTTTCAGACCTTTGGAGAGGTCTTGAGTGAGAAAATGAGGTCCCAAGGGTTGTAGTTGTTCCATGTGTGAGATATATGGGTCTTAATGGATTAAGACCTTGGATTAAGAGCTTATGGACGTCCCAAGTAATAAAGTTTGAGACTTTATGAATCTTAGGCATATTTGGCCTAGGGATCTGAAGTTTGGGCATAAGAGCTTAAACCATTAAGAAGTTATATGATTTTATGAGTAGAGCAGTTACGCCTCGCGTAACAAGTGAGTAAGCCCCGCGTAGCGGGCCAGAACCTCGATTCCCTTTGCGAATCAATGTTGTACGCCCCGCGTACCAAGGAAGGTACGCCCAGCGTACTCCTCCTGTTGGACTTTCATTTTGGGCCTTAGAGTTTGGGATGCTTTTGGGTTGTTGGTTTATGGGCCATGACTTGGAATTTATGAATAGAGTATTTAGGGCCCAATTATTGTTATGGTCATTGGATCTAGGCCCTTTTGGTGAGGTGGGCCTAATTTGGTAAATTGGGCCAATATTGGACTTTGTATGAGATTTGGACTTTGGTCTTGGCCCGATAAGTGGATGTATGATTGGCCTAATGTTTATTTTGTTATGATGGTTAGTTCGGGATTGGCGGTGAGTTGGTGATTCGAGAGTCTGCTTCTTCAGTTCAGAGTATCGGCATTTGCGAGGTGAGTTGTCCTCACTATATCGACAGGGTCTAAGGCACCAAGGCCGGCCCTTTATCGGATTGAGATTCGGATATTCGTTGTTATGTTATTGCTTTGATATGTCTGCATCCTGGTAGCTAAGATGGTATATGTTAGAGCCTGGTTAAGGTCGGTTTCCTGATATGTAGGGTGATGCTATGCTAGTGACCGGTTAGGTCGGTATTCTGGTTAGGGTAATGATATGTTATGTGATCTGCTTGATCGGCTTGTTGACTATGAACTGTTATATGATTGTATGTTATGTGCACATGGTTGTTTGGACTGGAGTTGGGTTGAGGTGGGTCCTGCTTTGTGTTGTAGGCCAAGATACCCAGGGCGGACCGGTTGTTCCGAAGGCCCAGCGAGCGGTCCGGATAGGCTGTAGGCCCCACGAGGGCGGACCAGACGTGCCGAGGCTTGGAGAGTGGACCAGGCCGACTGAAGGCCCGATGCGGGCGGACCAGTCATACTGTAGACTCAGAGAGTGGACCAGGTGGGTTGAAGGCCCGGTGCGGGCGGACCAACCACACTGCAGACTCGAAGGACATGACTAGACTCGGAGGGTGGACCCGGTGGACTGAATGCCCGATACGGCGGACCAGTCACACAGTAGACCCGATATGCATGGCTGTTCTATGTTCTGTTATGTTATGTATGCTATTTATGTTATGGGCCGGAAGGTACTATGTTATGGGCCCAAAGGCAATATGTTTTGGACCAGAAGGTCGTAGCCTGGAAGGGCGTATATGTGGTTGGTATTTTGGGGGTATCTCACTAAGCTTCCGGGCTTACGGTTGTGGTTTAAATGTTTTTCAGGTTCTTCAGGAGACCGTGACAAGGCGAAGGCGTGATCGTACCGCTCCTCGTGTTTATGCATTATGATATGGACCTGTGAATACTCTGATAATAAATGTATTGAAAACCTTTTTGTAATAACTTAATGAATTGGGATGTTTTCGAAAAGTTCAAATTTTGTTGAAATTTTGGTCGTTACAAGTTGGTATCAGAGCCTTGGTTTGAGTGAATTGGAGGAACATTCGTGTGAATCCAGTCTCAAATCAAGGATAGTTTTAAAAGAGAAATTAAAATGGTTTTCAAATTAAGTAAAAAGAGAACGCGGAGGTACGATCAGTCGGAGCCAGTAAGTAACCCGAAAATACCATACATGATATTTGTTTTTGAGATTTGATAGAACAACATGCTAGTACTAGGCTAGGGATCTTCAGGATTTCATGATAATGTTGCCTGTTTTATGATGCCTGCTAGCCTAGGGTTTTCCTCTGTATGAGATTTCCAGTGTTCCTCTAGGAGTGAGGATTGAGCGCTTGCTATTTGTCACTAGGGTGTTATGGTAGTACTTCATACAAATATGGGTAGGTGTGGAAGGTAGTATGGGCCCGTACTACTGAAAGCACAAGACCCATACGCGTATCAGGGAAACCATGACCTCTAGGGTTGGGTTGAGAGTTGGTTCCCGGGATAGTGGGAAGTGTCTGAGATTTTGTGGTTTATTTTCAGTGTGGAGATTTCGAGGCATGTTGGGAGTGGATCCGGGTCAGGATCGGGAGCAGGAGAGGGAGCTCCGAGTGGGTCAGTACCGCCTGAGGTTATCGGTCATATGAGCACGTGCGAGTTGGATGCGAGGATTCATGAGATCCTACACGATGAGGTTGCGACGTTGTTCCGAGCCGAGCTGCTGGAACTGTTTGGGTCGATCAAGACCGCCATGGTGGAGTATTTTGATGAGCGTTATGCGGCTCTTGCAGAGATGGTTGTCGCGATGGCTACAACAGCTGTAGCAGCGGCAGGGGGAGGAGCTGGTAGAGGTTTTCAGTATCGGGACTTCGATAATACGAAGCCCTTTACCTTTGATGGAGTTTAGGACCCGATTGTTGCTATGAGATGGTTGTCAGACATGGAAGGGTGTTTCTTCACGTGTTCATGCCCTGCTGATCAGAGGGTGAGGTGTACTCTGAACCTGTTGAGGCTCGGGGCGAAGGATTGGTGGAGATTGACCACGGGGTCGTATTCGGATGCGCAGAGCACTGCGGTTTCATGGGATCAGTTCAGAGAGATGTTCAGCACTCATTATGTTTCGCAGGTTGAGAGAGAGAGATTGGCTCGGGAGTTTCTGGAGCTTAAGCAGGATTGGGAGTCGGTGACGGAGATCACCAGAATGTTTACTGAGAGGGCGATGTTTTGCCCTGAGTTCGCTTCGGAGCAGGCTCAGATGTCCCGATATCTGGGTATGCTGAAGAGAGATATCAGACAGTTTGTGTCCGTGCAGAGGTGCGAGACTTTGTTGGAGTTACAGGAGGCCGCCAGGCGGCGTGAGTTAGAGATTGAGTTGCAGTTTCGTGAGTTGAGGCAAGCTCCGGTGCAGTTGCAGCCGGCGACAAAACGGTCTAAGACCGTCGATTCCAGGATGGGAGATCAGGGCAGCCATGTTTGTGGGAAGTGTGGGAGGGGTCACACCGGAGTTTGTCGGTCTGGTGGTGCATGCCGCAAGTGCGGAAAGGAGGGGCATTATGCGCGAGATTGTCGGCAGGCAGCGCCGGTTCGGGATTTGAGGATTTGTTATCATTGTCATCAGGTTGGGCACTTGAGGGTCAATTGCCCACAGCTTGCTGCAGGACCGGTGCAGGCTCCAGCACCGGCCACTTTGAGGATTACAGGTGGAGGTCAGGGTGGAGCGGAGCCCCCAAGGGCTTAGGGTCGTGTTTTTCAGCTTTCAGCAGAGGAGGTCGGAGCAGTGCCGGATGCAGCTGCGGGTATGTTCCTTTCTTGATATCTTGTTATCTTGTGAATATTGTGGGGTATTATTATCTGCTAGTCTCGTTGGGTGGTTTTCGTTTTGGTATCCGTTGTTTCTTGAGGGTTTGGTATGGTTATGGGTTAGAGTTTGGGTTTTCGTTGGTTATCATTCATGAGGGTTATTAGTGGAAATTCGACGTTGGTTTGAATGTCGGGTAGCATCTGCAGTCTGAGGAGTGGATAGTTGAAAATTGAGTTTCTTTCGAGCGGGATGATCTGTGTGGAAATGTGTCTTGCGAAGGTTGCTAGTGCTAGTGGGAATCAGTCCGCGTGTAAGTGTTGGGTTTTGTGCAAGGTTGTTTTGGGAGGTCGGTGATAACGACCGGTGGTTGATAGTCAGTTCCCTAAATGGGGGAGAATTGGAAATTCTCCGGATGGTCGATAGGCATGAGAGATTGTTTGGCTGCTTGGGATTCAGCGGTATTCCTATTAGCCGAGAGCAGGTTGGTATGGGTGAGTAGCAGTAGTGCGGGGCGGGATGCAGACCTATGGTATTGATTGAGGAGGGCCTGGGATTAGGCCGGGATCGAGTATGTATGATGGAGATTGATTTCGGAACCCCTAGAGGGCTAGAACAGTATGCATGGGAGGATTTCCCAGAGAGATAACTCGGAATGATGGATGCTAGTCGAGCGGTTCGGATAGACTGAAGGCCGGTAGGCATACCAGTCAGGCCGAAGGCTCGGGGGACGGTCCAGCCAGACTGAAGCCCCTGGAGGGCGGTCCAGATTGGCTGAAGGTTTTGAGAGTGGTCCCGATTGGTTGAAGACCTGGTAAGGTGGTCCAGTCATGCTGAAGACTCTACAGGTATTATTGGATCGGTTCGAGGAAATGGGTTTGGTATGTTGTGATGTGTTAGCATTAGAAGGTCTGGCCCCGGGTATTGATCTGGATTGGTGGAGGTAGTACATGGACTCGAGAGTCCTTGCGAGCAGATTCAGGACATGTGTGTCGCATGGATAGCGGTTATGCTATAAGGGAGTGTAAATTCACGGAAGTGGAAGTAGCAGCGCAGGGTTATGATTGGAATGGTTAAATTATGGTCATTGAGCAGCGTGACTGCGGCAGTGGTATGGGATCACATCCGGGTTGGATAGTTGCTGAGGCTCGGCAGGAATGCATGGATGGAATCTCGGATTTCCTGATAGATTTTGTTTTATGTGGAGAAAATTCATCCGGAAGGATGTTTGAAGTGTCATCAGAGTATCGGGTTTTCCTAACCCGAGAACACTAGAGCCAGTTTAGTGTGGTTATGACATTGCGGTGGAGAACTCGTGGGAGTTGCTCTGAGGCTGAAGCATCTGTCATCCTGTCGGCAAGAAAGGTAAAGTTGGGTTTCAGAGTTCGATTGTCGAGTCTTGAGGAACCTGGTCCGGTGAATGCCAAGCAGTGCATTGCGGGGGTAGTTCTGGAGTAGAATTGTCGCAGGCTTCGAGGACAAAGCCTAATTTAAGTGGGGGAGAATTGTAACACCCCGTTATTAAAATGTTTAGCTATGAGTCCCTGTGATTTAAAAGGAAGGGTAATTCTGGTTCTTTTTCGAGAAATGGGTTTCATCCGAGAAGGTTTCGCGCTGGTGCATGTTGTTAGAAGCATTGAGCTTCTCGTCACCCTTGTATGAATGAAAAGTTATTTAGGAGCAGGTTTAGAGTAGAGGAGTTGCGGTGTTTTGAAGTTGATCATTGTTATAGCTCTTTGTGAAATAAGTGGGAAAGGTCCCATGCATGCATGCATTTTTGAAGTTTGGCTGGGTACACCCAGCGTAAAGGGGCGAGAAGTGTGCGGGTGGCCGGGTGTGTACGCCCAGCGTACCAGGGAGGTACGCCCAGCGTACTCTCAGAAACCCCAAACCCTAATTTAGGGTCAACCACTATAAAAGGAATATGTTGGTTCATACCCTAGCCTCCTTAAAGCTCATCCTCAACCTCAGAAACCCTAGAACTCGTATTTCCTCCATTATTGAGTGTGTTTGACCTTGGAAAGCCCATTTTGGCAAGAGAAAGGCTAGAAGGAGAAAGGAGAAGTTGTCAAAGAAGAAGAGGAACGATTGGAGCTTGTAGATCTGAAGAGATACCATCCTTTGGAGCTTGTTTGAGGTATAAAGCTTCTTGCTTGACATTCATATTGTGTAGATCTAAGTATTGTGAAGCTTTGACACCATTCTTGTCCCAAAAGTCCTCTCCTTGTTGCATGTTTCGAGTTGGTCAATATTACTAGTCCTTTCAGACCTTTTGAGAGGTCTTGAGTGAGAAAATGAGGTCCCAAGGGCTGTAGTTGTTCCATGTGTGAGATATATGGGTCTTAATGGATTAAGACCTTGGATTAAGAGCTTATGGACGTCCCAAGTAATAAAGTTTGAGACTTTATGAATCTTAGGCATATTTGGCCTAGGGATCTGAAGTTTGGGCATAAGAGCTTAAGCTATTAAGAAGTTATATGATTTTATGAGTAGAGTAGTTATGCCTCGCGTAACAAGTGAGTAAGCCCCGCGTAGCGGGCCAGAACCTCGATTCCCTTTGCGAATCAATGTTGTACGCCCCGCGTACCAAGGAAGGTACGCCCAGCGTACTCCTCCTGTTGGACTTTCATTTTGGGCCTTAGAGTTTGGGATGCTTTTGGGTTGTTGGTTTATGGGCCATGACTTGGAATTTATGAATAGAGTATTTAGGGCCCAATTATTGTTATGGTCATTGGATCTAGGCCCTTTTGGTGAGGTGGGCCTAATTTGGTAAATTGGGCCAATATTGGACTTTGTATGAGATTTGGACTTTGGTCTTGGCCCGATAAGTGGATGTATGATTGGCCTAATGTTTATTTTGTTATGATGGTTAGTTCGGGATTGGCGGTGAGTTGGTGATTCGAGAGTCTGCTTCTTCAGTTCAGAGTATCAGCATTTGCGAGGTGAGTTGTCCTCACTATATCGACAGGGTCTAAGGCACCAAGGCCGGCCCTTTATCGGATTGAGATTCGGATATTCGTTGTTATGTTATTGCTTTGATATGTCTGCATCCTGGTAGCTAAGATGGTATATGTTAGAGCCTGGTTAAGGTCGGTTTCCTGATATGTAGGGTGATGCTATGCTAGTGACCGGTTAGGTCGGTATTCTGGTTAGGGTAATGATATGTTATGTGATCTGCTTGATCGGCTTGTTGACTATGAACTGTTATATGATTGTATGTTATGTGCACATGGTTGTTTGGACTGGAGTTGGGTTGAGGCGGGTCCTGCTTTGTGTTGTAGGCCAAGATACCCAGGGCGGACCGGTTGTTCCGAAGGCCCAGCGAGCGGTCCAGATAGGCTGTAGGCCCCACGAGGGCGGACCAGACGTGCCGAGGCTTGGAGAGTGGACCAGGCCGACTGAAGGCCTGATGCGGGCGGACCAGTCATACTGTAGACTCAGAGAGTGGACCAGGTGGGTTGAAGGCCCGGTGCGGGCGGACCAACCACACGGCAGACTCGAAGGACATGACTAGACTCGGAGGGTGGACCCGGTGGACTGAATGCCCGATACGGCGGACCAGTCACACAGTAGACCCGATATGCATGGCTGTTCTATGTTCTGTTATGTTATGTATGCTATTTATGTTATGGGCCCAAAGGCAATATGTTTTGGACCGGAAGGTCGTAGCCTGGAAGGGCGTATATGTGGTTGGTATTTTGGGGGTATCTCACTAAGCTTCCGGGCTTACGGTTGTGGTTTAAATGTTTTTCAGGTTCTTCAGGAGACCGTGACAAGGCGAAGGCGTGATCGTACCACTCCTCGTGTTTATGCGTTATGATATGGACCTGGGAATAGTCTGATAATAAATGTATTGTAAACCTTTTTGTAATAACTTAATGAATTGGGATGTTTTCGAAAAGTTTAAATTTTGTTGAAATTTTGGTCGTTACAAAAAGGGTCTGAAGTAAAGCAATAATTCCATATCTGAACCTTCTCTTTTGCACCAACAACTTGCCTTGACCTTTGCTTCCTTGAAGGGTGGATCCAAAACACCAAAATGCTCTCACAGAGAAGATTAGGGTGAGAAGGAGGTTGACCCTTGAGGGTATGATATTCTTTATATAGTGGCACACCCTAAAAATTACGGTTTAGGGACTCTGAGCATACGCTGAGCGTAGTCCTCGTACGTTGGGCGTACTCTTGTACTGGCCACCTTGCATGTATGGGATCTCCTTCCCACTTTTCTCTACTAAGGACCAATAATGCCAATAACTTCAAAGTACTATAACTTCTTCATTCTAAGTCTGTTTCCTACGAACTTCATATCCACGAAAAGGTGATGAGAAACCCTACGCTCCCAGCTCCACACCCGAGCCCTACAACCTTTCGAATAAGTCCCGAGACCCATAAAAGGCTGAATCGACAAATTATGCTTATACCCTTGGCCTTTGAAGTCGCAACCAAGCACTTTCTAAACCAGGTGTTACAACTCTCCCCCACTTAAATTAGATTTCGTCCTTGAAATCATGCATTGTCACACCCCAAAACTGGAACGGCAGAATCGTTCTGGGGTGGATGACGTCATGTCAAGTATCACAACATATGCAGTATAGTAATCAAAGTACAACAACCATTGCATTAATAGTAATAGTTTTACATGGTTTACATTACATAGAAACTTCAAAGTAATACAAGTAATAATGTAGATGCAGCTTGGTACTAAACGGTCTTCACCAAAAGCGCCTGAGATGTACTTGTCTATTGCTGTCCTGAGAATACAAGTTATTTGAAAGCGAGTATCAACATTTTTACAAATTCTGGTGAGTTCATAAGTATTTAGTGTCATTTTATCCAAATAACTTTATACAAGTAGTAGTTTTAGAGTACACAATGAATTAGAGTCCTTTCTAGAAAATCCTATATTTTTTGATTTAAAAGCAGTCTTCTACCAAGATTGGACGGAATTATGTTGTAAAAAGTAGTTTTTCCCTTAACACTATCATTATCAAAATAGGGTATTGATTTTAAAGAAAGTATAAGAATATCAGGGAAAATAACATATGCCTCAGCAGTGAAGACTGTTGACTAAGGCAAAAAAAATCATAGACTCCAGGAGAGTATCGAATGAACGACGCGCTTGACTCAGTCTAACGAGAGAAGACACAGACCCCAGCTAATATCAAATGAATGATACGTCTAACAAGGTCTAAAAACAGTGAACACAGACCCCAGACAATATCAAATGAATGATAAGTCTAGCAAGGTCTAAAACAGTGAATACAGTGTTAATTCTCGTTACCTTAAGGCCATGAATTATAAGGTAACCCCGAGATACTCGTAACCATACTGATAGACACTAGAGAACTTGACGCCCTGCAAGCATCAGAAATAATGTGACATCTGTCACCCTTTGGCTTGGTAGGCCGTGGACTGTAGCTAGCAGTCAGGGTGCGGGGGTGTCAATCCCGTATAGATCTATACACATAATGCCCGCTCTCCCTACAGGAGACTCTGGTTACCAACTAGACAACGGAGAAGGCCGTGTCCTGAAGATGCATCTCGAATAGTGATATCTAATGTAAAATACTGGATAAGTGATAAAGACTCACAACTGAACTGCCCGATGTAAACCTATATGTTTATGCTTGTATACATAATGTATAACTAACGATCAAACAACCTTCGGACGGATATCCGATCCTACCAGACCACATCTCAACGAAGAAAAGGAAATAGGGCGAACTAGCCTTTCTAAGTCCTTTAAACATTATTTATATAACTATACAAGCACAGACATACATTTAACTAAGTAGAAGCGTTTCTCAAAGTGGAAGTGTTAATAAGGTATAAGCGTTTACGAAGTAGTAGCATTAATAAAGTAGGAGTGGTTCGTGAAGTAGTAGCATTAATAAAGTAGGAGTGGTTCGTGAAGTAGTAACATTAATAAAGTAGGAGTGGTTCGTGAAGTAGTAGCATTAATAAAGTAGGAGTGGTTCATGAAGTAGTAGCATTAACAAAGTAGGAGTGGTTCATGAAGTAGTAGCATAAATAAAGTAGGAGTGTTAATAAGTGGGAGCGTATTGTGAAGTAGAAGCATTAACAAGTAGGAGCGTATTGTGAAGTAGAAGCGTTAACAGGTAGAAGCGTATCGTGAAGTAGAAGCGTTAACAAGTAGGAGTGTATCGTGAAGTAGAAGCGTTAATAGGTAGAAGCGTATCGTGAAGTAAAAGCATTAAAAGGTAGAAGTGTATCGTGAAGTAAAAGCGTTAACAGGTAGAAGTGTATCGTGAAGTAAAAGCGTTAACAAAGTAGTAGTATCTAACTAAGTAGGAGCATTAACTAGGTAGAAGTATAACGAAGCAGTAGTATCTAACTGTTGGATTAGTGTCTAAGTCCATAACTGTTTTGGTATGTACTTGACCCGATTATGAGCATGGTCCTTTTGGGTTGCCTTCACCATAGCAATATGTAGGATGATTTAAGGAGAGAAAGGTTTAAATATGATTTATTAATATATTATGAGAATAATATATTAAAGGAGAAATCATATTGTTTAATTAATATTGGTCAAGAATTAATTTTGTGGTTAAAAGAGATTAATTAAACTTAGGGGACTGAAGTTGTAATTATAAGATAATTATAATTGGGCTATGGATCACCTAATAATATATAGGTTGAACGAATTCTATGGGAAGCCCATTAGAAATCGTCCAAGGGATATGTTTAAGGAGTCCATGGGCTGCTTAGGGCCTAAGCAGTCAGATTAGGGTTTCCTAGTTGTAAACCCTAATAGCCTACATGTATAAAAGGTACCCTTAAGCCCCCAAAACGAGGACAACACTTCCATTAGGGTTTCCAGCCGTTTTTGGTGCCTCCTTTTCTTCTCCTCTTCATCCAAGTTGCATATGGTGTTTGTGACTCCATTAGAGGTACTACACTTGTGGTACTTGCTTTCAAGAGCTAAGGAAATTCAAGGAACTAGTTGTTATTGCTATATAACAACAAAAGGTATGTATTCTAGCTTTATATATGAATTTCGAAAATTATAGTAGCATGCCAGGTTTCTTTTTGTGTTCATAAAGTTGTATAACTAATAGTGAAAACATAGATCCAATACTAGGGTTGCATGCACACATAGGATTGTATGTATAAAACCCATCAGTGGTATCAGAGCCATTGGTTTTTGTTTTAGATTAGCTTTTATTCAAATTTGTGAACTTGACATATTAGGGTTTATGGCTAATAAACCCTAAAGGCTAGTAATTTTCGCAATTAGGGTTGCAAAACCCTAGATGGCGATTTTTGCTAGGGTTTCCCAAATCCTTTCCTTAGCCTCCAAGATTTTGAAATCTAGGGTTATCCAACCCTTGGATTTCGAAATTACCTCCTTCCCCAAGGTTAGATCCTAAATTTTAGGGATTTGGATAATCGCATATCTTGTAATTATCTTTTAATTGTTAAATATGGTAATTAAAGATCTTGAATTATCCCATCCCTTATTTTCGAGATTTAGAGAGGGATTCAAAGGATTAGGATATCTTAGATGTATAATTGGTAATTATCCTCATGATCTAGATAATCCCTTGTGATTTAATAATTTAAATTAATTGTTTAATTTATGGTAATTATTAAATCAAGAGTTTTAATATTTAAAATTTTAATTTAAATGTCTTAAATTCGAAAATTTTAAGTGAGATTAAAACCTAATTGTTTTGAAGAGTTTCAAAACTTGCCCTCAAGTTTTGGAATTTAAATTGTTGATTAAAAGTTAATTTTGAAAGTCTAAATTCCAAAACCCTGATTTTGAAAAGTTCAAATTAAACCCTTATGGTTTTATTAAATTAATTAAGTGTATAATTAAAAGAGATTTAATAAATCCATAATGATTTTGGTTAATTAAAAGTATAATTTAAACCACCTAGTATTTTAAAATTGTAAAATACACCCTTATACTATATATAACATTAAAAGTTTAATATTATATATGTATAACTAAAAATTCAGTCTTACCGTTAGTAGGCCTCATTCACGAAGCTAGTCTATAAGGGGTGTTTAAGGAAATTGCCTATAAAATGGCGATTGAATGGGTATCCACTCTTACCCACCGCACTCTTGACTAGTGGAGGGTCGTTAGCCGAACGGGTAGGATAGGACAGAAACCTTCCATTATAAGTATAATGAAGTACAAAGTAACTAAATGCTTTTTCAAATTCCCAAATCATAGTTACTTTAGGCAAAATGTGAAATTGTATGCTAACCCATGGAATTACACTTCGTACCCTTGTCAAACGTTAGTGGAGCGTGTGTGGTTAACCGGCACACTAATTTGGGGATGACATTGGTGGCAAAGGGTAGCTCGATGCTTATCATAGATCAATGGAGCGTGTGTGGCTAACCGGCACATTGATTAGGTGATAGTAGCATTGGGTGCACCACGTGATTCGTATGGTTATTTACACCTTGTTTGTGATCCTCGGCATCCCAGTCACGAATAGTAGGGCATAATCGAGATTAAACATGCCATTGAAGAGTTCAATGAGTCTCAAAAGATCTAGGAGTTTCAATTCATTTAAAACTTAAACTTCTTTTTCGTTTTTCATGGTGGAAATTGGTAAATCGTCATTTACCTACCTTCAAATATTCTGCAACTAGATTACGGCATCCCTCTTCTAGGTTGTAGAGTATTGTGTTGGATCCTAGCTTGATGTTTCATTTGGGTGTTGCATCAAGAATTCTAATCAACTTAACTTGAATTTTCTCCCGTTTTGTAGATGTCTGAATCTTACAATGGTCTTCCCAAATCCTTTGGAACAAGCTTTCCAAATGAAGATGACGTTCCGAGATACGATCAAGGAAATGAGAGTCATGCTTCACTTCCTCCACCTCCTCCAATTATTCTCCCTGACCCACAAGTTCAAAGGCTTGAAAAGTTCAAGCTCACTCAATCCCTTTTTGGCAAGTAAACACGAAGATGGGAAACCTGTGTGTGCGCACGTCTTAGAGATGAAGTCATACATTGATAGGTTAAACATGTTGGGTGTCAAGATTTCAAGTGAGTTGGCTGTTGACTGGGTTCTTCAGTCACTTCCTGAATCATATAGTGAGTTCGTTAGAGAGTACTATATGATGGACCACGATGTGACCCTAATTGATCTCACCTATTTGCTTATAGCTGCTGAATCAGCAATGATTTGGCGTGCTGGTCAAGCAAATTTGTCTAGTGAATCAAACTCCCAAACTTCAATGGACACTGGCAACATTGGAAGTCCAGAAAGAACTAAGTCTGTGATTGTCCGATGGGTTGTGCCAAAGGAGTCTATTTGCTTTTATTGCCAAGAGAAGGGGCATTGGAGACGAAGCTGCCCTAATTACCTGAGAGATCTAAGAGATGGGAGAGTCAAGACGTATGGCTCTGTTTCAGGTAAAATCCATTAACTAACTCTTTTAAGTTCCTATTCTAGATTCTTAATACATGATGTGATAAGATTACATTTTGATGTTTTGTAGGATCGAAGAAAAGAAAGGAAGCTTGAGAAAAGAAGTGAGCTGAATCTGATCACGAAGAAATGGATTTCGATCGCATTACTTGAAGAATGGATTCTTGAGCTACAACTTGGAGTTAGAATAGATTGTTAACATAGTTTTTCAGTTGAATTGCATTGTAAGGACAAGTTTTTTCCGCAATAAAATAAATTTTGATTTTGTCTTGTTTATTTATCCTTACAATGAAATATATGAAAAATTGATGTTCATGTACTTCTATTATTAGCAAAATGGATTTGATTCTTAATTATGGAAATGTCAAAAGTGTACCAAATAGGGAGACTTTCTCATCGCCCAAGTTTCAATTGGACAGAAACTTGGAATCATGCAATGTGTATTGTATGATGAATGGAAAACTTTCACATTTGGGAAACTTAGACTAGGAGATCAAGTACACTAGGTTGTGCGTTGATCAAGTCCACCACAATAGTGACAGAGATATTCGTCATGATTTACTAAAGCTTAGTAAATATGATTATACTTATAAGATTAAGTATAATTCTAAGTTGATTGAAAAAGTTTCAATGAATAGTAGAACGAATAAAGAAGAATCAAGTAGGCAGAAAGATAAAAGTTTCTCTTTTCTAGGAAGAAGGGAGAGTACCTTTTATTGTGTTTTATGATAAGTCTTAAAGATTAAGAACCATGTCTCAATAGATCCTCTAAGTGAGTCTTAGTGCAATTGCATGTCTAAGAAGAGGAATCAAGTATTGTAGAAATGGTTAAATCAAGAAGTCAATCACACTTCGTTTCAATATCAAGTCTTAAAGTCAAGATTGTGACATTGAGTGAAAAGTTTTAAGTAGGTTTATAACACTCATCAAATATGGAACTTGGAAAAGTTTTCTTATTCTTGTACATTTGAGATTGGTAAGTTGTGATGTCTTGGATAAGACAAAGACCAACTAGGACCAACTTGTGAAGTGTTCTTGTCTTGATAATAACTGAACTGACTCTTGAATATTTAATTGTCAAGAAATGTTTCTTGACAAAGAGAATCATATATGTCAAGAGGTCAGTGGGAGTTTTAATGTTTTGAAAAAGTTTCAAGAACAAATCAAATAAACCTTATCGTTCATCACTAGCGCACGAGTTGAGGTTTACAACCTATCGTGTTGACATTATTTTGATTCTGTGCCAATCCAATCAAGTTACTAAACTACTTGGAAGACATGGTGGGCACTCGTGTTACCATAGGGCAAGAAATCAAGATTAAGAAAGTTCAGTCCATATGAGTTTGGATTTGTCGCAAACCTTGGTTTTGGCAAATTCACATGGATAGGAACTCATACACCATAAAATCTAAGTGTCATAAGATTCCCTCCTTCATGAAAATGACTGTGAGGAAATGCTTTCACTAAGAGAGATTTTAAGAAGATAGCAATTGTGAAAATTGTATTCTCAAATTCGATTATGGTTACGGCATCCCTTTCCATAGTTCGAATTGTGAGATTTGGCAATTAGTTTCAACATTTGGAACTTAGTAACATAAGTTATGAATTGTTTAAACACACATATGAGCTATCTAAGGCAAAGGTGTATAAGGTTAAGAAGCTTAGATAAAGGCTTATCGAAGCATCTGGTATTAGAAATATGAATTTCAGAAATTCAATAGGCATTGTTTTCTGGAAGTTCATTTGTTTTCTGAATACATGTCAAAGCTAGTGGTAGCATAAATGTTATGCTTATATGATAATCATCATGATAGTGGGAGCATAAGTGTTATGCTTGTATGATTGTTATGGCGAGTATTGCAAGTTAGCAATATTAATTATAGAAAAACAAAGATTCCATTTGCAAAGTTGCATGGGTTGAAAAGTTGTTTTGCTATAATTAAGGGAGAGAATATTATACTCTGTTTCAAAATCTAAAGCTTAGATTAAGAAATTTTAATATTTTCAGTCAAAGGATACATTGTGTGTTCTTAAAATTCGATTATGATTACGGCATCCCTCTTCATAGTTCGAATTGTGAGAACATGACACATAAAATATTATGGCAAAAGATTGGTAAAGTATCATATCTTTATGTAAGACATTATGCATCGTGTCCCATACGCTTCGGGTATAGGATCGATTGTAAATGCTATAGTATTTTACCATTCTAAAATTTTCCAAATGTCTAGCGCATTAAGAGGGAAAAAGGACTAGAATTGGTTTTGACTGAAAGAATTTAACAACTATCAAAGGACGATCCAAAGTTCGCTGAGGATTGATCGCTTGTAAGTAGTTGGAAGTATGGTATTGGATGGACCATATCGACATTATTATGAATAGATAAGATTCTATTAAGAATGAGTTGTCATATGGCAAATGTGGAAATGTTTCCATATTGGGAGTTGGATATTGAGAGTCTATGCCTAGATTAGAAACTTTTATGCAAGAAGGATGTTCAAAGGAATGTACTTTGAATGTGAGACTTCACATCTATGGAATTGTCTTGTAACAATTTCTAAGAAAGTACTTTGTAATTTCATTAGCTATGTCTTGGTGACTTTTGTGCTATGATTTTGCAAAGGGATCGTTGCATAAAATGTTAGAATCTAGCATATTCTAGTAGTGGCAAGAACCTTGTGTTCTTACACTAATAATTAGGATTAAGGAATTGTGAAATGAGCATCATTGGAAAAGTTTTCAGGTGATCTATTTCACAAAGCATGGACCATAGGAAACAAAGTGTGCATGTTTAGAGCATGGGACAATTGTTGGTATAATTCAAGTAATGAGTTGATTATCCGAAACATTAAATGATAAATAATGAGTAATCAATATGGTGGATAAATAGAAGGGTTTTATTTACTCTCACAAGTTTGGGGCCATATAGGATTAAGTATTGTTTTTATGTTTCACTTTGCATGTTTTGACTTCCAGAATAACTAGGTTATTCAAACATCCACAGTCGGTTATACGTTGGGAGTAGGTATGAAGAAAGACTGTCATGAATGTGTCTGTAGATTGTCTGAAGTGTTTAGACATGGCACAAGTTTGCTGCAGAGTTCATGAGTGCTTTGATAAGATTAGAGTATTGGATTAAACCCACGCTCACTTGGATCACTTCATGGTTTTATCACGAGTGATTAGTGAGACGATAATATTGTATATTCTTGAAACCGAGACGTGTGAGTTGTTATTTGTTGGTCAGTTACACATTGATAATAAGTAAACGCACCAGTAACTTGGTGTTATAAAACTTATTGTTGTGTGTGATTCGATCAGTAAATGCAAGCGAGCATTTGAGTCGAAGTTTATCCATTCCTTTTACCCAAAGTGGGATAAAAGCGATATATGTGGGCCTCTCGATGATTTAGTGATGACATCTAAGCGCTTGGCCAAGCCGGGACTAAGTTGATGTGTTCAATTGTAGTCTATTATCAGTCGTCATGAATCGGAAGTCGGGAAACAGTATAGAGAGAATGATTGAAATTCATGTATTTTGTCTATACGATATCTTGAGAATGGAGGAATATATAATCCCTTATCTAGAGGACACGCTATCTGATAAGATCAGAGTTGACAACGGCTTTTGAAAGCTACGATTGCTGATCAGGTTCTGAAGTCATACGGAAAATAGTTATTAGACTTATCCAAGTGGGAGACTGTTGGATTAGTGTCTAAGTCCATAACTGTTTTGGTATGTACTTGACCCGATTATGAGCATGGTCCTTTTGGGTTGCCTTCACCATAGCAATATGTAGGATGATTTAAAGAGAGAAAGGTTTAAATATGATTTATTAATATATTATGAGAATAATATATTAAAGGAGAAATCATATTGTTTAATTAATATTGGTCAAGAATTAATTTTGTGGTTAAAAGAGATTAATTAAACTTAGGGGACTGAAGTTGTAATTATAAGATAATTATAATTGGGCTATGGATCACCTAATAATATATAGGTTGAACGAATTCTATGGGAAGCCCATTAGAAATCGTCCAAGGGATATGTTTAAGGAGTCCATGGGCTGCTTAGGGCCTAAGCAGTCAGATTAGGGTTTCCTAGTTGTAAACCCTAATAGCCTACATGTATAAAAGGGACCCTTAAGCCCCCAAAACGAGGACAACACTTCCATTAGGGTTTCCAGCCGTTTTTGGTGCCTCCTTTTCTTCTCCTCTTCATCCAAGTTGCATATGGTGTTTGTGACTCCATTAGAGGTACTACACTTGTGGTACTTGCTTTCAAGAGCTAAGGAAATTCAAGGAACTAGTTGTTATTGCTATATAACAACAAAAGGTATGTATTCTAGCTTTATATATGAATTTCGAAAATTATAGTAGCATGCCAGGTTTCTTTTTGTGTTCATAAAGTTGTATAACTAATAGTGAAAACATAGATCCAATACTAGGGTTGCATGCACACATAGGATTGTATGTATAAAACCCATCACTAACAAAGTAGGAGTATAAAAGCATGGAAGAAAACTTTGATGAAAACTTTGGAAAACATTTATACTTTAAGAAAATCATTCATAAACAAGTTTTGATTATAACTTAGATAAAGTAGAGAAAACCTTTGTTTAAAATGTTGCTGTAACAGAGTTTGAAATAAAACATACAGCACGAGAGGCAATTTGAGAAAAGCTTTGAACACATAAAGACGTTTTAGAAAAACCATTTACAATATCATAGTTGACAGTGTAATGAATCCTTGTGCATGCGGGTTATCAATCACATGTGATTGATATGATAACTGGCATGTTTAACTTGTACTCCCCCCCCCCCCTAAAAGTATGTAAAAAAACATTTAAAAGGTTAATTCAGGGGTATGAACTCACCTGTTGTAAATGGATCGGGTGAAGGTGCCGGTTGGGTGCTCGGTGTCAAATAAAGACTTGAGCACACTTAGTGACCTATTAACATATGATGACATATGTTTACATACAATTAGTAAATATAATACTAATTAAACGTGTATACACATCCTAAAGTGCGGAAAACACTTTGGTTAAGTGCTTGGAGTGTCCCGGGTAACATCTATGGGTATGTATGGCCTAGATAGGGAGTTTACTCATCAAGAGTAAACTCTTTATAGAGTTCACGGCCCTAAGACCATGTCCCCATGAGTTTACAGCCATAAACTCATGGTGGAGGTGTTCTAGGATGCTAAATGGTCTTATCTCACTCATAGAATTAGGCTAGGTCCAAATATAATGCATATGAAGGGGTTTAAAGTCTTAAATGGACCATTTGAGGAGTTTACGGCCCTAAACAAGGAGTTTACGGCCATAAGCTCCTATATGCATGTTCTTTTGGTGTTTTAAGGACTTAAATGGTAGGAAATGAAGTTCTATGCATTTTTCCAAGTCAAATGAAGAAGTTAGGGCATCATTTGGGCACTCTTTAGGAGTTTACGACCCATGGACCAATCCTAGGGGGTTTACGGTCGTAAACTCCTATTTCCTTGGTTTAATTGATGTTTAATGCCTTTACTTCAATGGGGGTTTCTTCTAGACATTTTCCAAGGCCATAGGAGGTGTTTGAGGGCATTTCTAACACCTTAAAAGGTGTTCACGGCCTATGAAGAGGGGTTTACGGTCCAAGAGTGTTCTTGGGCCGTAAACTCATGTTTACTCTCCAAAATGCAAGGTTTTAGTATTCTAAGCTCGAAGGTGTAAGTCCACAAGTCATACCTAAGCCCTAGGGGTAGTTTGGAGGGGTTTTGGGGCTTAAAAACCCCACTTAAGGGTGTTCACGGTCCAAGAGTGCTCTTGGGCCGTAAAAACATAATATTGCCCCTATTTGATGTCTTAAACACGAATTTGTATGTTAACTAGGCTACACAACAAGTTAGGATAGATTACTTACTAGTTTGTGGCTCGGAATGGGCGTTTTTGGCACGAAAACAAGTTGTAGAGAGAGAGTGTAGAGAGAGAGTGGAAAGAGTGTGAATGGAGTCCACTCCCCCTTATATAGGGGTTTGAGTTGGGCTTAGTGGAAATCTACCCAATACTGCCGTTAAACGGGGCTTTTTGGTCGCACCTGATTAAACGGTCGTATTTTGACTTGGTTGAAACTAAAAATTTTCAAAGGAATCTTGTGGTGTTTCTAATTTATTTCAACCCTTATCAAGTATTATAAAAGTCCCACAATAATTAACCTCTTCCAAAAGGTTAACTGACAGTTTAATAAAACGAGGCTTATTAACGGAAGGAGTGGTTAAATATGACGGAACAAATTTTGGGTTGTCACATGCATCTCCTTCCCCGTCATACCAAACAACCTAAGCAACACAACCACAAGCTTGAGAATACCACAACCTTCGCAAGGCAACTAAGACCAACCCCGCAGGGTTCTAAAGCCCGAAGGTGAAACGAATTACTTGCAACATAATTCTACTTACTCAATCTAAGACTTGAAGTCTCGAGATGGCCTGTCTCCCTAACAGATCGCCCACATCGAATCATTGCCGAGATCACGACACTTATCTCCCATCTGGCTATTCAGCTCCTGATATTATTTAGTCCAACTGTAAAAAACTTAGTATATGCCCCGAATAACAGGTAATTCCATACACAGGCCCCTAATCGCTGAAACCACTTCAACTCATCCTCATGCCACATAGTTGCTCTCCTGAAGAACGGTCGGGACCTCCCTGGTCCCAACTTGCCTGCCAGCAATCCGGAACACCGGACACCTACCCGGTTGTTGAGCCAGGAACACATGCACCGTAGTCCCACATGACCTTCGAAGGACACCTCGTCTGGCAATAACTACCTTATCTATACCGCTACGCACGACTCCTATAATCCTTTGATCCATCTGATCATGATATGCTGACGACCTGCCTCCACTGAATCCGACGCAACAGTGAACGCTACTAGAACAACTATAGTCTTACATCATACTCGGTCTCCTTCGACCTGCCGTTTCCTGATTCCAACATGTTTTGGCTCTATTATGAATAGATCCACCCAAGATACATCACAATGGCTTAAACTACCATCAAACCAACCCGTTCATCACCCTGGAAATCGGCCCTCGATGCCCTTGGCATATAGATGCCCCATATCCCATCTGAAACAACCCAAAAATACGACCCAAAAATTTCGTTTTTCGATATAATCAAAACCATAATCAGAGTGTCGTATAATAAAACCATACGTGATGTATTCCAACATAATAGAAAACACTGTGCGGAAACTGTATCATACTACGTCAAATCAAAACAAACTAAATCAACCCAGGCTAAAAGCTAAAGCTGTGGTGTGTGCGATGCCGTCACCCCGAGCTCTTCCCTTTGCTTGCGGAAGTACCTGAAACCAAAACTGAAACTGTAAGCACGAAGCTTAGTGAGCTCCCCCAAACTACCACATACCATACAATAACATATAAACACATATTGGGCCTTACCCACTGCATCGGGACGAAGCCCGGCAACTGCATCGAACCGAAGTCCGGAACTGACTGGGACCTTGTCCCCTGCATCGGACCAAAGTCCGGAACTATCTGCATCGGACCGAAGTCCGGAACTAACTGCATCGGACCAAAGTCCGGAACTAACTGCATCGGACCAAAGTCCGGAACTAACTGCATCGGACCAAAGTCCGGAACCGACTGGGACCTTGTCCCCTGCATCGGACTGAAGTCCGAAACTAACTGACTGAGCATAGCGTAGCATAACATAACAACTAGCATGAACACATATGCTGCATACTACATCGGGCCGTAGCCCGGAACACATAATACATAACACATAAAACATAGCACACAAATCCTGTCTGAGCCACAAAGACATCAAACATACTAGCTACTGCATCGGATCAAAGTCCGGAAACTACTGCTAACTGAACGGGCCGGCATTGTGGCCTTAGACCCATCCCTACTGGAAGGAAACTCACCTCGTAAACTGGCTGCTGAGTGTGTGGCTCTGGAAGCTAACGGCTGCTGCTCCTGTATCTCCCCGGCTACAAGTCCATAAACACACTCAATCAAATACTAAACACTGCACTTGGGTAAAATGACTCTTTTACCCTTGGTCAAAGTTACTCTCACTTGGACTGACTCGCCGAGTTGGGCCACCCAACTCGCCGAGTCCTACTCTCACTTTTCAATCCTACTCGCTGCTACTCGTCGAGTATGGCATCGACTCGACAAGTACCCTCTTGATCCAAGAACTCAGACAATCTTCATCCGACTCGCCGAGCCGTATGAACATACTCGATGAGTTGTTCTTGATCTTAAGAAGATTGCCTTGGACTCGCCGAGTTGTATGAACAACTCGCCGAGTCCCTCCATTACTGAGTCTACCTTCAACTCGCAGAGTCCATTCTCTAACTCACTGGTTCCACTCAACACTGCTAAAAATGAAGGAATCGGGGACTCGCGACTCAACTCGCCGAGTCGTTCTTCCCGACTCGCCGAGTTGCCGCCATGCAACTGTTTTTCACCCGATTTTGCTTGAATCCAACACATACAAATGATAGATCTGAGTCCAATAAGCTGGTTTACCACGTAAAGTTTCCAACTTTACATGTACAACACATAAATAAGGGAAAATAAGGCTAAAAGATGCATAAAAGGGATAGATCTAGGGTTAATATGCATAGTATCCTCATAAAGGCAATAGATCTGGACTATGGGACTTCTCAATGAATAGATCCAAGGTTATCTCGGCTTATTAGGGCGTTCATGAAAGCACAAGGCTTGGAACAAGCATCAACTAGTTCTTAGAAGAGTTCTAATGGAGGTTTAAAGCATAAAACAAGAGGGGAAATCCGAAAATACCTCAAATAACTCAGATTTGCCCTTGGATCTTGGCACTCCACCTCTTCTCCTTGCTCCTTTCTTCTTCTCCTTCTTCAAGCCTTCACAAAATCACTTACAAACCTCTCAAGGATGAACTAGGGTTTTCTCATAGCTTTAGAGGGTGAAGGAGGCAAGAATGGGGGCTATAAGGTGACTTAAATAGTGGGCAACCCGGGGATTTAGGGTTTCACCCAGACGGATGGACTCGCCGAGTCTCCAGCTAACACGTGCTCGAAGTCGCGACCCTACTCGGCGAGTCAGGCTATGAACTCGCCGAGTCCCTCTTGCAAAACTTTAAAACAATTACTAATGAATTAACATACCGGGAACGGGTCGTGACAATTCTCCCCCACTTATCTCAGACTTCGTCCTCGAAGTCTGCTACGGCTGGATCTATAAATATCTCCGGGTAGTGCGTTCTCATCTCCTCCTCAGCCTCCCACATCCATTCAGACCCCTTCCGGTGCTGCCACTGTACCTTCACTAGCTGGATTACCTTGTTCTTCAAGCTCTTGGTCTTCCGATCCAGAATTGCGACCGGCCTCTCAATATAATTCAGGCTGCTATCAACCTGAATATCCTCTAGGGGAACGACTGCTGAATCATCCACCAAACACTTCCTCAACTGCGACACGTGGAAGGTGTTGTGGATCTGACTAAGCTCCTCAGGAAGATCTAACCGATAAGCAACCCGACCCACCCGGGCCAAAACCCTGAAAGGACCAATAAATCTGGGGCCCAGCTTGCCCCTCTTCCGGAACCTGATGACACCTTTCCAAGGTGAGACTTTCAGAAGAACCATATCTCCCACCTGGAACTCCAAGTCCGAACGCCTCCCGTCAGCGTAGCTCTTCTGCCGACTCTGCGCAGTCTGCAGCCTACTACGGACCTGCTGGATCAACTCAGTCGTCTTGAGCACCACTTCGGTGCTCCCGATGACTCGCTGACCGACCTCGCCCCAACAAATCGGGGTCCTACACTTCCTCCCATACAGCATCTCAAACGGAGGTCGATCACTACTCGCATGATAACTGTTGTTATACGAGAATTCCGCTAACGGAAGATACGTATCCCAACTGCCCCCAAAATCTAGAACACATGCCCTAAGCATGTCCTCAAGAGTCTGAATCGTCCTTTCGCTCTGCCCGTCAGTCTGAGGGTGGAAAGCGGTGCTGAAATGGAGACGAGTACCCATCTCGTCGTGGAACCGCTTCCAGAATCTGGACGTGAAACGAACATCTCGGTCTGACACCACCGATACCGGCACTCCATGACGTGCCACAATCTCTCGCACATAGATATCGGCTAACTTTTCCGCCGATATACTCTCCTGAATCGGAATAAAATGGGCACTCTTTGTCAACCGATCCACTACAACCCATATCGAATCCACTCCACGTGCGGTCCTGGGGAGTTTGGTGACAAAATCCATGGTGATATCCTCCCATTTCCACACGGGAATGTCTAACGGCTGCATCTTGCCGTGAGGTCTCTGGTGCTCTGCCTTGACCTTCCGGCAGGTCAAGCATCTCTCAACATACCAAGCAACGTCCCGCTTCATGCAGGGCCACCAATAATCAGGTCGAAGATCTCGATACATTTTCGTCGCCCCTGGGTGGATAGAAAACCGAGACTTATGAGCCCCGTCCATCAACACCTGCCGTACTCCACCCCAGTACGGTACCCACACCCTACCATGAAGCGTCAGCAAACCCCGACTATCATAATCAAACGAAGCTACTCGGCCCACTATTCTCTCACACTTCTGCCTCTCCTCCTTGAGACCCTCCATCTGAGCCTCCTTGATCCGTTCCAACAACGGAGTGATCACTGTCATCCTCATACACAGATCTCTGATAGGGGCCGCCGACACTTTGCGGCTTAGGGCGTTGGCCACCATGTTGGCCTTCCCTGGGTGATAAAGGATCTCATAGTCATAATCCTTCAGTACGTCCAACCACCTCCTCTGCCTCATGTTCAAACTCGGCTGATCCATAAGATATCGCAAGCTCTTGTGATTCGTGTATATAGTACAACGGACCCCATAAAGGTAATGTCTCCAAATCTTGAGGGCAAACACAACTGCCCCCAGCTCCAAATCGTGGGTAGGATAATTAGCCTCGTGAGGCTTCAACTGTCTCGAGGCATAAGCTACCACATGGCCTCGCTGCATCAATACTGCTCCCATACCTGTGATCGAAGCATCACAATAGACTACGAAGTCCTCTACTCCCTCTGGCAAGGTAAGGATCGGAGCCTCGCACAATCTCTGTCTGAGAGTCTCGAACGCCGCCTGCTGCTTAGGCCCCCAACGAAATACCACTGACTTCTTGGTTAGTCGGGTGAGCGGCACTGCTATCTTGGAGAAGTCCTGAATAAATCTCCGATAATACCCTGCCAACCCTAGGAAGCTCCGAATCTCAGATGGAGACCTTAGGACCTCCCACTGCATCACGACCTCTATCTTGGCCGGATCTACCAAAATACCCTTCTGGTTGACGAGATGACCAAGAAACTGCACCTCGTGCAACCAGAACTCACACTTGGAGAACTTCGCAAAAAGTCTCTCCCTCCTCAAAGTCTCCAACACCTCCCGCAGGTACTCCTCGTGCTGCCCCTGTGTCTTGGAATATACCAAGATATCGTCTATGAATACTATCACTGACCGATCCAGCATCGGCCTGCACACGCGGTTCATGAGGTCCATGAACGCGGCTGGGGCATTGGTGAGCCCAAATGGCATCACCACGAACTCATAATGACCATACCGGGTCCTGAAAGCAGTCTTCTGTACATCCTCATCTCTAACCCTCATCTGATGATAACCGGAGCGTAGATCGATCTTGGAGAACCAAGACGCTCCCTGAAGCTGATCAAACAAGTCATCTATCCTCGGAAGTGGGTAACGGTTCTTCACCGTTACCTTGTTCAACTCCCGATAATCAATGCACATACGATGCGACCCATCCTTCTTCCTTACAAACAGGATCGGCGCTCCCCAAGGCGAACTGCTCGGCCGAATGAAACCCTTGTCTAACAGCTCTTGCAGCTGTGTAAACAACTCCTGCATCTCAGGGGGAGCTAGTCGATACGGTGCTTTGGCTATCGGAGCCGCACCAGGAACTAGGTCGATCCTGAACTCAACCTGCCTCTCTGGAGGTATCCCCGGCAAATCCTCGGGAAACACATCCGGGTAGTCTCGAACAATAGGAACATCATCAATCGTCGTCTTGCCCTTCTCCCGGGCATCCAAGACGTAAGCTACAAAACCGGCGCAACCCTGCTGAACATAGCGCCTCGCCCTAGCGGCAGAACAAAAGATCGGTCCACGTTGTGGCCTCTCGCCCTGAATCACTAACTCTCCCCCACTGGGAGTGCGAACCCTCACTAGCTGAAGCTCACAATCAATCACCGCCCCATTGGGGCTCAGCCAATCCATGCCCACAATAACTTTATTCCCTCGCAGGGGAATAGGTACCAGGTCCACTGAAAACTGCTTATCAAATATCTGAAGAATACACTCCCTATGTACTCTGCCGACCCTCACGGTCCTATAATCTGCTATCTCAACCTCTAATGGACAATGCAGCTCCCCTGGAGCTCTGCTAAATCTCTTGCTAAGCGCAAGCGATACGAATGATCGGGTAGCCCCCGAATCGAACAATACCAAAGCAGAAATGTCGTTCACCGAGAACGACCCTAAATAAAGCATATCATCAAGTAATATTCAAACGATAATAATAATTAAAAGATGAAGGAAAGATACCTACCCGTCACCACATCAGGAGTCGCTCGCGCCTCCTCTGCTGTCATCTGAAACGCCCTGCTCTTCGCCACTGGCGCATCAGATCGGCCCTGCCGGCCATCTGTAATCCTCAAGGTGGCAGGGGCAGGTGCAAACACCTTCCCTGCTGCAGCTAAACTGGGACACTGGGACTTTTTATGTCCCCTCTGATTGCACTGAAAGCAAATCAGATCTGATGTTGTAACCGTAGTAGCAGGGGCCATACAATCCCTACTCAAATGCCCAGTCCGACCCCACTTGTAGCAGCCAGAACTCCCTGCCTTGCACGCCCCCTCGTGCAATCTCCCACACTTGCCACACCGACCGTGGCTCTGCTAACTCCTAGACCTGTGATCTGAAACCTTGGGCTTTTTGCCCAAACTGCCTGAACCCGAAACCGCCTCCGGTTTCCTCTTCTTCTCAATCTCGAGATCAATCTCCCTCTCCCGAGCTCTAACAATCATGTCGTCCAACGTTTTACAACTGGACCGGCTCACAAACATGCGGATATCACTCCACAACATCTCATGATAACGGGCCTTCTTCATCTCCTCATCGGCTGCATACTGCAGAACAAGAAGAGCCCTCTCCCTGAACTTGGCGGTGATCTCCGCCACTGTCTCTGTAGTCTGGGTAAGGTCCTGAAACTCCCTAGCTAACTGCTGCACCTCAATGACCGGTGCAAACTCCGCCCTGAACCTGGTAGAGAAATCAGCCCAGGTCATGGCATCCAATGCCGCATCATCCCTGATGGCATGTCCGACCTCCTCCCACCAATCCCGTGCCCTGTCCTTCAGAAGACAGGACGCCAATCTGACCTTGTCCCTCTCGGGAAACCTGCTAGTACGGAAAGCGTTGGCCACATCCGCCAACCATCTGGTACTCGCTATGGGGTCCCGCGCCCCATGATAGTCTGGAGCTCCGCATGCCCTGAACTCCCTGAACGTAAGTGTGCGCGACCCCATCATGGCCGCCATCTCCGCACGGAAAATACCCAATCTCTCATCCATCAGCTCTAAAATACCCTCCTTGATCGAACCGAAGATCACAGGAGTCTGCTCCAGTATGATGCGGGTAACCTCAGAAGAAAGGAACTCTCTGGTCTGCTCATCCATCTGCCCGACCTCCGGGCCTGATCCCGATCCTGATCCCCCTCCGGCATCTGAGCTGCCGACTGCTGGTCTCGGACGCAAAACTACCATTCTGAAACATATCATAACAACATCAGAACACTGAAATATCTCAAGGGGTCATGACACTGCTACTAGCTTCCTGGTCTTGTCTTGGCCTTCCTTGATTCGAGCACGGATCCTCTGCTTTCAGTAGTACGGGCCCATACTACCTTCCACATCTATTCGTACTTTCCTCAAAAACTGTCTTGACTCCACCAAGTCACGTCTACTACTGCTATTCTCTGCTACTCTCATCCTAGGCTTGCCCTAGGGAAACCTCAGGCTCAACACGACTGGTCCTCAGCTGCTGAAGGTCTCCTCATAATGCCAATTAGCCACCACCTAAACACCATCACATGTGATGAGGATCAGATAATCCTTCAAGTAAAAGACCCGTCCCTATAACGGTTGGACTCAAACAAGAGCTGCGCAATAGGGCCAGTTCCAGTACTCTGGGATTATTCAAACCTGATCACATGTGGTGTGACGTGTTCACCTAATGGCCAACTCCCATTACTCAGAACCCCACCAAGCACGAAGCATGCAACATTCGGATAAGGGAAACAGACTCAGGCAAAACTATTCTCATAACAAGAAACTGCACTAGCAAAGGATGCTAAGCTCATACTATCAGGCATAACCTAAACAGGCTATCCTACTGCTGTCTACTCAGTACTAGCATGCAATACTCATAAAGTTGTAACACATAAGCAGGCACATAAGGCATTCTCCTAGATCCTTAGTCCTATACTAGCATGCTGTTCTACTGAAACTGGAACTGAACAAATAACTTGTATGGGTAATTTGGGAGTACTTACTTGAGCTCGGCTGACCGCATGCACACACCTCTATCTTGTTAAAAACTATTCTTTCTTTCTAAGTGCTTTCAAAATTCTCTTTGTAATACGTTTTTATTATTTTTTAAAATAAAATCTTTTATTTCCCTTAGTTTGAGTTCAGATACACCCGGAAGTGTATCCGAATCCCTCAAACCAGGGCTCTGATACCAACTTGAAACAACCCAAAAATACGACCCAAAAATTTCGTTTTTCGATATAATCAAAACCATAATCAGAGTGTCGTATAATAAAACCATACGTGATGTATTCTAACATAATAGAAAACACTGTGCGGAAACTGTATCATACTACGTCAAATCAAAACAAACTAAATCAATCCCAGGCTAAAAGCTAAAGTTGTGGTGTGTGCGATGCCGTCACCCCGAGCTCTTCCCTTTGCTTGCGGAAGTACCTGAAACCAAAACTGAAACTGTAAGCACGAAGCTTAGTGAGCTCCCCCAAACTACCACATACCATACAATAACATATAAACACATATTGGGCCTTGCCCACTGCATCGGGACGAAGCCCGGCAACTGCATCGGACCGAAGTCCGGAACTGACTGGGACCTTGTCCCCTGCATCGGACCAAAGTCCGGAACTATCTGCATCGGACCGAAGTCCGGAACTAACTGCATCGGACCGAAGTCCGGAACTAACTGCATCGGACCAAAGTCCGGAACCGACTGGGACCTTGTCCCCTGCATCGGACTGAAGTCCGGAACTAACTGACTGAGCATAGCGTAGCATAACATAACAACTAGCATGAACACATATGCTGCATACTACATCGGGCCGTAGCCCGGAACACATAATACATAACACATAAAACATAGCACACAAATCCTGTCTGAGCCACAAAGGCATCAAACATACTAGCTACTGCATCGGATCAAAGTCCGGAAACTACTGCTAACTGAACGGGTCGGCATTGTGGCCTTAGACCCATCCCTACTGGAAGGAAACTCACCTCGTAAACTGGCTGCTGAGTGTGTGGCTCTGGAAGCTAACGGCTGCTGCTCCTGTATCTCCCCGGCTACAAGTCCATAAACACACTCAATCAAATACTAAACACTGCACTTGGGTAAAATGACTCTTTTACCCTTGGTCAAAGTTACTCTCACTTGGACTGACTCGCCGAGTTGGGCCACCCAACTCGCCGAGTCCTACTCTCACTTTTCAATCCTACTCGCTGCTACTCGTCGAGTATGGCATCGACTCGACGAGTAACCTCTTGATCCAAGAACTCAGATAATCTTCATCCGACTCGCCGAGCCGTATGAACATACTCGATGAGTTGTTCTTGATCTTAAGAAGATTGCCTTGGACTCGCCGAGTTGTATGAACAACTCGCCGAGTCCCTCCATTACTGAGTCTACCTTCAACTCGCAGAGTCCACTCTCTAACTCACTGGTTCCACTCAACACTGCTAAAAATGAAGGAATCGGGGACTCGCGACTCAACTCGCCGAGTCGTTCTTCCCGACTCGCCGAGTTGCCGCCATGCAACTGTTTTTCACCCGATTTTGCTTGAATCCAACACATACAAATGATAGATCTGAGTCCAATAAGCTGGTTTACCACGTAAAGTTTCCAACTTTACGTGTACAACACATGAATAAGGGAAAATAAGGCTGAAAGATGCATAAAAGGGATAGATCTAGGGTTAATATGCATAGTATCCTCATAAAGGCAATAGATCTGGACTATGGGACTTCTCAATGAATAGATCCAAGGTTATCTCGGCTTATTAGGGCGTTCATGAAAGCACAAGGCTTGGAACAAGCATCAACTAGTTCTTAGAAGAGTTCTAATGGAGGTTTAAAGCATAAAACAAGAGGGGAAATCCGAAAATACCTCAAATAACTCAGATTTGCCCTTGGATCTTGGCACTCCACCTCTTCTCCTTGCTCCTTTCTTCTTCTCCTTCTTCAAGCCTTCACAAAATCACACAAAATCACTTACAAACCTCTCAAGGATGAACTAGGGTTTTCTCACAGCTTTAGAGGGTGAAGGAGGCGAGAATGGGGGCTATAAGGTGACTTAAATAGTGGGCAACCCGGGGATTTAGGGTTTCACCCAGACGGATGGACTCGCCGAGTCCGGGATATGGACTCGCCGAGTCTCCAGCTAACACGTGCTCGAAGTCGCGACCCTACTCGGCGAGTCAGGCTATGAACTCGCCGAGTCCCTCTTGCAAAACTTTAAAACAATTACTAATGAATTAACATACCGGGAACGGGTCGTTACACCATCTCACTGAAACAAAATCCTGCACGAATTCCGATTCAAGTTCCTATCCAAATACGAATTGTCACTTCGCTCCTATCCAGAGATCCTCGAATCAACATTTGCATAATGCACCATGACTTCCTATCATCCTTTACTCGACCGATTAATAATTACCCTTAGTCGATTCTCTCATACTACCAATCTCGCACCCGGTCCAATAACCATGTTCTTATGAGATCCAATTTCAAGGCTACCCAGCCGTAGCCCTACCGAGTTATGCACTACTCATCCCCATGATCCTGTATCTCAAGATCCAACCCTTGGCTCTGCAGTCTCTATCGGTTCCATCCTAAATTCCCATAACCATCCGAGCCCACGCCTAGATAGCTGATCGGTTAATCACCTCTGGTCCTGATCCTAACTAAGATGTGGCTCCCCCACAACCTTGCAAACTAGCCTACCCTAATCCAAATCACCTGAAAGAATCTGTGAACGCTACGGCACCCCCACAGTCTTACAACACCTCCCACGCTATCTGACCGATAGTGAATGCTACGGCTCCCCCGTAGTCTTACAACACGTTTCACCCTATCTGACTGCTAGTGAATGCTACGGCTCCCCCATAGTCTTACAACACTTTCCATACTATCATGATCACGGACCATATCCGTATCGCTCATCTATCGATTCGAACACATCTCAACAATGAGCGTCATGCGGTCTATCTTCCCAACTGTACTCAAATACTGACCGGAACTCTACTTGGTTCCCTCCCCCAAAACCTGCTATATGACATCAGAAAGACGCGATCCAAAATGTTGGGGAGTTTCCCGGACTTCCATCCCGCAACATTCGATATTCGATTAGCCCCTAAGGCTGCTTTCCCTTTCCCAATGGGGATGTGAAACGCATCCTAGTTTCACACTTGCTTCGGTCCTGTATATATGAATGGTTCTCCCCCACTTAGATTCAACTAAGCCCGCTTGGCACATGAGAGTTGAAGGATTCCCCAACCCTCTCTCGTCCCAATGGTTAATCTACTGACAGCCGGTGCCTAACAAAGCTAGAGCACCATGAATAGCCCTTCCAAAACAACATGATTCCTAAAACCCATCTAGCACTTCTTGAATCCCAACAATGCCAATGACTCCATCTACTCAAACCAATACCACACTCGCAGCACTCACTATGCAGTCATCTGCAATCTCTTCCTCGAGCAGGAATCCAGAGTTCCCGGTGCGTCCAGGAACTTCTTGCTAAGCACAAGTGACACGAACGATCGGGTAGCACCCGAATCAAACAAGACATGCACCGACATACCATTCACCAAAAATATCCTCATACAAACATAATGTACACATAAATCAGACGAATAATAAAGAGCAGAGAATAATAAACGTGTAGCAGCTACAACGTTTGGCGCTGCCCGAGCCTCCTTCGTGGTCAACTGGAACACACGGCGCATGGAGGCCATCAGTAATCCTCATCGTGGCGGGTGCAGACGCCGCCACCGCTCCTTCCCCTCCCTGCAACCTTGTACATTTGACCCATTTATGGCCGGTCTGGTTGCAGTGAAAACAAATCAAGCCCTTCGTGGGGCAGTCCCTGCTCAAGTGGCCCTGCTAGCCACATGTGTAGCATCCCGATCCTGTGATGCGACAAGATCCATGGTGCACCCTACTACACTTGGCACACCGGCCCTGAACCTATTGAACCCTGCTGGAAGTGTCTGAGGTCTTAGACTTCTTAGCCTGACCCACTGCTGCCTGCGCCTGCTCTGGCTTCCGCTTGGTGCGAAAGTCCAGCTCCATTTCACGTTCCCAGGCATTCTTTACCATCTCATTCAGGGTTTTGCACCCTGTAAATCTCACAAACTCCCGAATATCATCCCTCAACATGGAATGATACCTTGTCTTATGCATATCCTCGTCAATAGCATATTAAGGAATCAACAATGCTCGCTCACGAAACTTGGCGATGATATCCGCCACGGTCTCGGTGGTCTGATGGAGTTCCTAGAACTCCCTCACCATCCTCTGCACCTCAATGGATGGTGCAAACTCCAAGTCAAATCGCCAAACGAACTTGACCCATGTCATCTCATCCACACCAGCTGCTCCCACCTGGCTATTAACCTCTCCCCACCAGTCTCGGGCCCTATCCCTCAGCATACACGAAGCAAATCCCACATTTGCTGCATCCGGGCAAGAACTCATGCACTGAGCATTCTCGATATCCGCCACCCATCGTCGGATAACAATGGGGTCCCTGACCCCAAAAAACTCCAGCACCCCACATGCCTTGAACTCCCGGAATGAGGGAGTTCGGGCCCCAACCTGACCCTTAGTAATCTCACCCCTAAATGTCCTGAGTTTCTCCTCCATAATCTTCATCATACCCTCTTTGACCATCCGAAATATGACTGAGGTAGCGCCAAGGATGCCCCTAGTAACCTCGGCTGCATTAAGCTCGTGCAAGCTCTCATCAATGACATTGGTAGTGTTGCCTGATCCAGCCCCGGATCCAGATCCCGATCCTGATCTTCCCACACCGGTCCTCCTTGAAGTCGTCATATCTAACATTGGTTTGGGTACATGTCATGTGCTTTTAGTGGTACGGGCCCAATACTACCTTCCACACTTACCTATACCTTTCCTGATAACTCTAATTCGTCCCAAAACTAAACCATATCCCACAAACTGCCGCATACATCAAATCCCAGGCCGTCCTAAGATTTACTCTACTCACATCAATCAGACCAATCATAACAGGTTGCCTTTATGCACGCAAATTATACACAGAAAATGATCAAATAGACTTTTGAATAAAAGATTCTACCGTAGGACCACAACCATACGAGGAATAGGAAATAAGGTCAAATCAATCATTCTGAGGTTATAAGCTCCTAACCGTATACAATTTTAAAAGCATACACATAGCAAGTTCCATACGATCATCAAAGCTCAAATATTAGTATAACATGGCTAACATATTGGGGAACTACTTACTTGGCTCACCTGATCACGCACGTTGCACTCTCATCTTTTTCTTTCTTTAAAAGGTTTTTCATTTTATTTTTGAAAACAATTTTACCATTTCCTTAGTTTGAGTCCTGACACACCCGAGAATATTCTCGAATCCCTCAAACCAAGGCTCTGATACCAACTTGTAACGACCCAATTTTTCACAGAAATTTTTCATTTTCGAATCATCAAACATATTTCCATACATTAAGAAATTCAGTTATAATTGTTTTCAAAACATAAGTCAAATACAACTTTTCTTCCAAACACCATAGTACCCCGTGAAAACGCCTGAGAGAGAGTGCACGTCGCACCATCACGCCTTGCCCTTGTCCTTGGGATCTGAAGTACCTAAAACAAATCCACAACCTGTAAGCTAATTCTTAGTGAGTTCCCTAGAGCATACCCCGCACACACAATTCATATATCATATTAGCTATCAGACCAATCATAACAGGTTGCCTTTATGCACGCAAATTATACACAGAAAATGATCAAATAGACTTTTGAATAAAAGATTCTACCGTAGGACCACAACCATACGAGGAATAGGAAATAAGGCCAAATCAATCATTCTGAGGTTATAAGCTCCTAACCGTATACAATTTTAAAAGCATACACATAGCAAGTTCCATACGATCATCAAAGCTCAAATATTAGTATAACATGGCTAACATATTGGGGAACTACTTACTTGGCTCACCTGATCACGCACGTTGCACTCTCATCTTTTTCTTTCTTTAAAAGGTTTTTCATTTTATTTTTGAAAACAATTTTACCATTTCCTTAGTTTGAGTCCTAACACACCCGAGAATATTCTCGAATCCCTCAAACCAAGGCTCTGATACCAACTTGTAACGACCCAATTTTTCACAGAAATTTTTCATTTTCGAATCATCAAACATATTTCCATATATTAAGAAATTCAGTTATAATTGTTTTCAAAACATAAGTCAAATACAACTTTTCTTCCAAACACCATAGTACCCCGTGAAAACGCCTGAGAGAGAGTGCACGTCGCACCATCACGCCTTGCCCTTGTCCTTGGGATCTGAAGTACCTGAAACAAATCCACAACCTGTAAGCTAATGCTTAGTGAGTTCCCCAGAGCATACCCCGCACACACAATTCATATATCATATTAGCTATAAAAGCTACCTCTACCACATAACACATATCAATTAGCTATAAAAGCTACATCTACCACATAATACATATCAATTAGCTATAAAAGCTACCTCTACTACATATCACATATCAATTAGCTATAAAAGCTACCTCTACCACAATATCACATATCTATTAGCTATAAAGCTATCTCTACCATTAGCTACAAAGGCTATCTCTACCCTTAGCCATAAAGGCTATCTCTACCCTTAGCCATAAAGGCTATCTCTACCATTAGTTGCAAGGGCTACCTCTACCATTAGCTGTAAAAGATATCTCTACCACGTATCAATGCATAAATATGCCACACACCTCTACACAGCAAGTCTACCAACTATCACAAAATGGGTCGGCCTTGGTGCCTTAGATCCATTGGTATGGTGAGAAAACTCACCTCGAATGCAGAAGCTTCCTGAAAGAAATCCTTAGCTGTTGCCCTGTCCCCTTCCTGAGCTATTAATACCGATCAATATACCCAATTAGCAAGTGGGCCCCAATACCATAATCCTTAATCCATGAATGGGGATAAAATGACTATTCTACCCCTAGCTCAGTATGATCCAAACCAAGGCCTAATCCCAAAACAAAAGCCCAACACTAGGTAGGCTTTCCAAGCCTACTAGTGGTCCACTAATGGCCCAATTTGCTAAATTGGGCCCAATCCCTTTAATGGGCCTTACCCTAAGCCCAAACATATTCCTGGCCCATAACATCTGACTTCTGATGGTCCACTAAGGCCCAAAAGCCCAAAGTCCACTGCTTGGCCCAACCCGAGGCCCAAAACACTCCAAGCCCATAACTGAGGAGTACGCGAGGTGTACTCCCTTGTACGCTAAGTGTACTGGCTGAAGGTGATGTACGTTGCGCGTACCTGCATGTACACCCAACGTATTCCTCTATTAAGCTATTTTTCCGTTAAGTGCTTAATACTCCATTCCAGCAGCTACAATTACAAATCCAAGTCCTCTTCGACATCTTAATCCATAAAGTTGATTACCTGATGGCTTGCAATCCACCAAATGAGCCAAAACTTGAAATGTGACAACAAATTTCCATGAGAAGGGCTAGATCTCATGCATGGCCACAAATGAGCCCTAAAGATTGAAACTTTACTGCTTATGGGACTTACGTATTACTAAGGGTGGCAACCCTGGACCTTGAAACGTGTTCGAGTCATAAATATCCATTCTTGGGACCAAAAGAGTCCATAACCTCATCCTAAGAGAGATCTAAGAGATTAATCATCAACCTCATGACTTTATACCTTGAAAAGGGTCTGAAGTAAAGCAATAATTCCAGATCTGAACCTTCTCTTTTGTACCAACACCTTGCCTTGACCTTTGCTTCCTTGAAGGGTGGATCCAAAACACCAAAATGCTCTCACAAAGCCTTCCAAGCTCCAAGAACACTCAAAGAAGATTAGGTTTTCGTGAAAACTGTCTAAGGGTGAGAAGGAAGCTGACCCTTGAGGGTATAATGTTCTTTATATAGTGGCACACCCTAAAATTAGGGTTTCAGGACTCTGAGGGTACGCTGGGCGTACGTCTCCAACACCCGCGACCACTTATCCCTTCTACGCGGGGCGTACCCCAGCTTACGATGGGCATACTCTTGTGCTGGCTACCTTGCATGCATGGGATCTCCTTGCCACTTTTCTCTACTAAGGACCAATAATGCCAATAACTTCAAAGTACTATAACTTCTTCATTTTAAGTCCATTTCCTACGAACTTCATAGCCACGAAAAGGTGATGAGAAACCCTATACTCCCAGCTCGACACCCAAGCCCTACAACCTTCCGAATAAGACCTGAGACCCATAAAACCCCGAATCGATATATTATGCTTATACCCTTGGCCTCTAAAGTCGCAATCGAGCACCTTCTAAACCGGGTGTTACATATGTTGAATCCAAACTTTCCATTAACCACTTATTTCCTTAAGAACTTTCACCCAGTACACAGATCTAACCCTAAAGAGCATTCTGAATCATAAAGTTTCCAACTTTATGTCTTTGCTTGGTTAGAAAGTGTCCAGATCTAAAGCCCTAACTTATCACAAAGTCCCAAGCTCCATAATTCATGCATGGTGGGAAAGAAGGGATCAAGATTGCATTTTTATGACTCCATGCATACAAAAACGTCTGAAACAACTACACATAAGGTCTGGAGTAGTTCATACCCAACTAGACCAAGAATACAGGACAAAAAGGGAGATAAATCTAAAGCTAACAAGATCTATCAAAATATTCATCAAGTTCTGAACTTTATACCTCCTAAAGAATGCTTAAGAGATGCAAATCCCATATCTGCAAGGCTTTAAGCTTCCCAAGCACCACCATCACCTTCTTCTTCCTTCAAAAGCACCCAAAAACACACTTTTAAGCTCACTATGCACTAATATGGGGTTAAGGTTTCAAAGGAGTCATTTGGGGAAATGGAGGCTGAGAATGAAAGTGGGTCATGAAGGTTAAATGCTTAAATATGGCTTAAAACCCCGAATTTAGGGTTTGGCCCTGGCCGAATACACCATACGTACTCGTATCTACACTCCGTGTAGTTTATTAAAGGCCCACCAGCTTTTCCCTTCTACGCAGCACGTAGATGCTATCTACGCCCTTCGTAAATCAAAACTCAATACTCACACTTAATACTTATAGAAAGGAATTACCTCCAAGGACCGGGGTTACATTTTTAGTGGAGGTTTTTTAATAAAAAATAATAATTATATCTCTATATCTATATGAGAGTTTTGTTCGATAGTTGTTTGATTATTGTCGGTTGAAAATATATAAAACTCATACAATCATTAAAAAGTTCATAATAAATTTTTTAAAAAGGTGTTTTCAATTGTAAAACCACTAAAAAATCATATTATAAATACTTGTATCCTAAGGAAATTTAATGCATTTTAAATGAGTTTGTCACTCTTTATTAAATTACGGCATTCCTACTTATCGAATCTGAACCCCACAGGCCCACACCACACCCGCTCTAAAATTAATGATTAGTTTGCCGGAAATTCATCCTTTAAAACAGCTGTCGTTGCCCACATCTGTCGTCGATTCTTTGGGTTTGGGACGATACCCAAAAATCCTCTTTTTATCACACCTACTTCCTCTTATCGTAACTTCGAATCGCGAATCAAAAATATCTGCTTCATACAAGTTTCACTTCTAAAGGAATTCAGGTATGTCGCCGTCTTATTGTGTCTCTAATCGTTTATGAATGTTGAATTGTTCATCTTCTTGTTTATAGATCGATCATTTCGGTTCTGTTATAGATTCGCTTTTTATTCCTTAGAATCATAGACTCGTTTTATATCATTACTTTCAACGGCTATCATTGTTCATCTTCATAAACTGAGATCTATAATTGAAAGTTTGAATCGATTTCTTTTTCCTTTTCTTTTCTTAGAACAAATAATTTACAATCCCCGACTAAGAAAATCTCAAATTTTTAGGGTTCGTAATTGCGTTTTCCTGTATCTAGTGAGTGTTTGGATGTTCGAATTTGAAGTAATTACTGTGAATTTAAGAACAAAAATCAGAATAATACAACCCCATAAAGTGATTGATTGAATAGTTTTGACTTTTGAGTAGAGATCCGTTGTTTCTTATGTCGGAAACTTTGTTTACATCCAACATGACGAACAATTCAAGGCATCTTCTTTATTTATATATGCATCAGTAATTCAGTATCATAATCTCTAACAATTCCTTCAAATGTCGTACAGCGTTAATGGCCTTAGAAGAAACACCATTTGATTCTCCAGGAAACGTGTCACTAAACAAGAACTCAAAACCAGTTTCTGAAAACTCAACAGGATTTTGCGAATGCAATATATGTTTAGATTCTGCAAGAGACCCTGTGGTTACCCTATGTGGCCACCTCTACTGTTGGCCTTGTATTTACAAATGGCTCCATGTCCAAGCAACATCCACTCTTGAATCCGATAAACAACCCAAATGCCCTGTTTGTAAAGCTCACATCTCCAACTCATCTTTAGTTCCACTCTACGGACGTGGCAATTCCAATCCCAATCCCAATTCCAATTCCGATTCCGATTCCGATTCACCATCATCGGAATCGGAATCGAAAAGCGAACACCAATCGGAGTTAGTCATACCTAGTAGACCATCAGCACCTGGCGGGGCGATTGTGCATGTGAATCAGCAAATCAATCCCCATCCGGTGCCTTTTCAGTCACAGTCACAGTTTCAGCCTCAGCAGCATATTGTGAATCACTCACACCCGTTTGGAGGGTATACGTTTGGGCCATCTAATTTTAATGGGCCAATGACACCCACTACCGGCTTTTCAAACCCGTTTGTGGGAATGGTTGGGGAGATGGTTTGTGCAATGATATTCCGGAGTTCTGATTCCGGGTTTTTGGCGGCTTATCCATACGGGTCGTACCAGAATCCGTATCCGGCTTCGGGTACCACGAGTCCACGGGTGAGAAGGCAAGTAATGCAGGTGGAGAAATCGTTGAACCGATTAACCATCTTTTTCTTTTGTTGTTTCATGTTGTGTCTTTTCTTGTTTTGAGATTTTCCTTGTCGTGTGTATAGGTTGGATTTTGTGGGTTTAGTAAGAAATATAATATATATTCAATCGAGATAGAATTTATCATGTGGATGTGATTTTGTAACGCTATATTGTGATTGATGTTGTTTGATGTGATGATGCCTCATGTTATTGTATGATATATGTTTATGTCATTGATTATCTAGATAATAGATATCGGATTAAATAAGATGACATGAACGGACACATAATGTAAATGACTTATTTGAACTTCTTTTTATTATATATGAAATGTAAATATTTTTTTACTTATGGATGTAACATAAAACCACATACAATATATATATATATATATATATATATATATATATATATATATATATATATATATATATATATATATATATATATACACGTAACATAATGGATATGTAGCATGTAGGAGTAAAAATACTCTGACGTGTCATCAAAAAATCACCACGTACCAACCTTGTAGACCCTTGTGGCTTGGATGGGTATGATATGATTTCGTAGGCTTGTCCGTTGTGCTACTTTTAGGAAATGAACAGAGCATTATTCGTTGTCGATTTTAAGAGATGTTGTTTATGGTTAGTGTTTTGGCGCCAAGTTGGAGTGCGACTTCGGCCCTTTTAGTCGAATTGCTTAGTTTGAATGTTAGACAGTTTGAGTCTATCAGAGAGTGGGTTACGCTATTAACAGTAGAAGTCATTATTTCTACAGTCACAATCCTTCAAATATACACTATTTTATATTTTGGTGCTCTTTGAACTTGTTTTCCTATAATTTTGAAAGTCATATAAAGCGAAATACGATATTTAATTATGAAAATTGGTTATTTTGGTGATCTTATCAATCAAATAGCGACTTGTTATTAGACCATGAAATTGGAAGCATTGGCTTTTATATATATATATATATATATATATATATATATATATATATATATATAGAGAGAGAGAGCGAGAGAGAGAGATAAATAGATAGATATATAGAGAGAGAGGAAGGATTATTTGAGAACCTATATTTTCCCGAGAACCCGAAAACTAATTTTAGACCACTCGATCAAAAAAATGAAGGATCAAGATGCAAGGTGATGTTTTTATAAATAAGTTAAAAAGTAATTAAGGGAGAGCATCTTAATTATATAATATATATATAGAGGGCAATATATAGGGATATAGAAATTGAAACCCTTTATCTCTCATTCACGTCCTAAACAAAAACCTAAACCACCATCGCCATTAGAACTTGAATCTCCACCCTTCTTCATGTTTTCTTGTCATCGCTTATCTGAAATTGCCACCAGATCTACAGTCATAACTATTGAAGATCCTTCTTGATGCTCACATCTTAGCCTTCGTCAATCTTACATCCTCATCGTCGAGATCTCTTCTAGCTTCATACAGGTCCGACTTTGTCTTCGACTTCCGCTACGATTGCCTTCGAGTTCCACTACAATCACCGTTTATTTCCATTACAATCACCACAGGTTTTCATGGCAATCACCGTTAATGACTACCATTATATCGAGTATCGCAAATCAGGTACGTTCTATTACTATTCTTAGGTTTAATTCATTGGTCCATCTCCATATCGACTCAAGGTTTAACTGATTGCAAAATGTACTGTAACATTTGATTAATTTTTAAGTCAATTGTTAGTTTTTGTTGTTGATGTATGATAATTATTCTCTATTCATCAATATTCTTCAATCGAGGGACACACAAGTTTCTCTTTTTTAGTTAAGTTCCTCATGCACACCATGTGTTTGTGTTTATGTCCCACTGAGTTTATTTTGTTGCTATCATCATGTTTTTTATGTATACGGGAGTTTAGTGGGTTGCATATGTTAATTTACATACTTGAATTGAACCGAGTGTTATAATTCTTATAAAACTCTGTTTCCGTACAAGTCATACTTGTTAACCACATGACTTCTATCACCACTTTTTTATACATTGGGATAATTTACAGAGTTTAGCTCTCATTTTTTAACTTTTTTGTATAATAATCTTTATGGTGCATAACAGGAGGAGAGAAATCATTTTCATCACTATGTTTTGCACTTGCACTTCATGAGATGACACAAGCTCCATTTCAGCTATGGATGAGTTTGATGTGTTTATGGTAAAATTACTTTACATGAATAATAACCACATTAAATTTCTTTTAATAAAACACAACCAGTGGCTTGGTTTTAACTTTTAATGATCTTTATATTGCAGAATGTTGTGAGTAGAAATATAAGCTTGGACACGGTTGTGGATTTTGCTTTGGCACAAGGATCATAGTGGACATTTATTACACCTCATAATATAAGGTAAACCACAAAGTTCAAGTTTGTTTCTTTTTCGTTATTTACTTACAAAAGAGATGTTTATAACATTTTATGACAAATTTTGTAGCAAAGAAAAAAATAGTGTTGTAACATTTTATTTAATTACTTGATATATATGTATATTTATTTACATCATGGTAAAACATGATAAAGAAGCAACAAATGGCCGGTCCTCGTTCATAAACAAAAGTTTGGTTTGGTTTGGTTTGCTTTTGTTAATGCATTATGGTGTACTTTATAAAAATGGTTTTATATAATAAAAAAAAACCATTACATGTCACAAGTGAATCACATATGAATTACATGTGATTCAGATGAAAATCACATGTAATTCACATGTACATCACATATAATCCACATATAAATCACAAGTGAATTATGTATAAATTATATGTGAATCATATGTCACAAGTGAATCACATATGAATTACATGTGATTCACATTTAAATCACAGGTAATTCACATATGAATTACATGTGATTCACATGTAAATCATGTGTTATTCACATATGAATCACATATAATTCATATATGAATTACATGTGATTCACATGTAATTCATATATGAATTATATGTGATTCACATATAAATCATATGTAATTCACATATGAATTACATGTGAGTTACATGTAAATCACATATGTATTTTTGTGAGTGCTTTTGCATCAATAAATTTCTTTTTATTTTTCTTGCAGATTTGGAAGAAATTGGTTGAATATTGAAGAGATGAAAAATGATAAATTGAAGAAAATATGGAAATATCGACACGAAAACATGAAAACGCTTTGAAATTTTGTAGCATTTTTTTGTTTTTGATATTTTATATTGTATCGAATAAAATACTTATTGTATTGTGTTTATAGATTAGTAAATAAAATAAGTTTTCTTATGATTCCTTTACACATATTATAATATATGAAACATACATATATGCACTTGTAAAAATATGCATAAATGTACCAAAAATATGCATATATGCACCTAAAAAAATGCATTTTTTGTTAAATAGTATCTTTTTGAAAAATTTTGGTTTTTGAAAAAACTGCAGTTTTTTTAAATAAATGCATTTTTTTTAAAAAATTACAAGCTTTTTAAAAAAATTGTAGCTTTTTATTTTGAAAAGTTTGCAGATTTTTTTTTAAATGCTGTTTTTTTTAAAAGGAAATACAATTTTTATTTTGTATTTTTTGAAAAAATTGCAATTTTTTTTTGAAAAAAAAAATGCAGTAATTTTTTTCTAAAAAAATGCAGTTTCTTTAATATTTTTTTCATTTTAAAAAAAAATCATGTTTTCTTAAAAGAAATTAAAAGATCTCCATTTTTTTTTAAATCAAAAATAATTTAAAAAAAATCCAAAATTTGAGTTATAATATTAATTTTTAAAACTTTGTATTAATGTTTCCAATAATAAAAAATATTAAACATTAAATGAGATTGGTATGATTACGATCATGCCCTTATTGAATTAGTTTTGATCTAACGTTCCACTTTTAGTTCTCATGTTCTCAGAAAACTATGAGTTCTCAACCGATCTCACCATTATATATATATATATATATATATATATATATATATATATATATATATATATATATATATATATATATATATATATATAAGGGTGAGATTGGTTGAGAACTCATATTTTTCCGAGAACATGAGAACTAAAAGTGGAGCGTTAGATCAAAACTAATTAAATAATGAATATTTCTTTGAAGAAAAAAATAAAATCCTAAGTCGTTTTGTAAGGGAAAATAACTTAATAAGGTAATATAATTTCCATTATGTACACGTTTAGTTCTTATTATTTTTTTTTTTGTTTTGTTTTTTGAAAATAAATCCTTGAAATTATTTTTTTGTACAATTTCAATCCTTATGACCGACTACTCCAGCTTAAGTTCTCAGTTTGTATATATATTTAATCCTTAATTTATTTATTTATTATTATTATTATTATTATTATTATTATTATTATTATTATTATTATATTTTTGCAAAATAAGTATTTGTTGTTTTTGTATACATTTAGTCATTATGATAAGTTTTTGCAGGTTTTGTTCACATGATATCTTATGTGGGGTAATCATTAATGATGCGTTCTCATATGTGACTCATATTGGAAATGAAATCATGTGTTTCTTGTCTTTGTTTTGGTAATAATATTGTACTTGTGATATTAGTAACAATTATAGTACAATACTAACTATATTTAATGAGAATGCAAACTTCATTCAATATCAATACCAACCACATTATATCATGTGAAGAAAATACATTATTCATAATGATTTCAATTGTTGGAAATAATATCCACATTTATAACATTTAGTGATAGTGTTATTAATATTATAGCCGTTTTGGATTACATGCAATGACAAATTTAAGCAATTATTGATATGAGAGTTTATCGGGGATCTAATTTGTTAATTTATTAGTGATTAATAAATTAATAGAAGTTCATGACACGTCTCCTTAATCCTCATGATAGAACCCTAAACGTTTTAGGGTTTTAGTATTTTTGTTATTCAAGGTGGTTGAGACAGATGGAACTTTTTTTCATAGGGTTATTTTGTCTTGGAAGTGCAAATTCGAGGTGATTGAGACACCTTATTCTTGGAGAAAATTGGGGCACTACATTATTTGACCAATACGTTAATTAGGTTACTGAAATAAGTGAGGGACAAACCACATATGAAAACATCTTATTAATGATTGTTTCACGCAAGATTTCATTTGAGCAAAACCTAAAGAAAACTGGTCATAAGGACTGAATGTGTACAAAAACAATAATGACTTATTTTTCAACAAGAAAAACATTAAAGACTAAATATGTACAAACTAAGAACTTAACCTATAGTAGCTGATTATCAAGATTGAATGTGTACAAAACAACAAGTTAAATAACTTATTGTATAAAAAATATAAATAAATAAATAATAAGGACTAAATATGTAGATAAAGAAAACTATGTATAAGTAATTTTTTAATTTTTTCAATTAATTGAGTAAGTTATACGAATGGTCCCTATGGTTTGAGGTAATTTGCATGTTTGGTCCCTAACTTGTTTTTGTAACTCGAAATGCCCTTGTTATTTGTTTTTGTTGTGTGTTTGTCCTTGTCTTATCTAAAAATACTATTTTGTCATTAATTTTTTTAATTTATTTAAATAAACGCATCTTCAACCCTACTTCCACTTCACATTACCTTACATTACCTATGTCACCTTATTTGAATAAATTAAAAAATCAATGATAAAATAGTCTTTTTAGGTAATACATCACGCAACAAAAATAAACTGTATCGATCTTTCGAGTTAAAAAAATAAGTTAGAGACCAAACATGCAAGTTATCCCAAACCATAGGGACCATCCGTGTAGTTTACTCTAAATAATTTAATATCAGTTTCAGTTTGATCCCCCTACGACCCTGTACGGTTCGACGCGATGCATACTCCCTTTTCGACAGATTAGCCAAACACCGGTCTAACATTTTTATTGCGTTTTAGGTTTTTTCCCTTCTTTTTTCTTATTTTCATTTTCAAAACCCTTATCAGCAATCCGGCAATGGCGAAGGACCGAGGAGATACCTCAGATGACGACAGAGTTCTCAAAGGAGCATCCTCCAAGAAAGAACATCACCATCATCACAAATCCAAGAGGAAATCGGAAGATTTACCCGACCCTGAATCCAACGTCTCATCCGGATCCGATCGCGGAAGCAAAGACAGTGGCCGCCGGAGCAGCAAAAGGAAGAGAAACCGCCGGTCCAGAACGAAATCACGACGGGAATACAGCGACGATGAGGATGATGATCGGTCGGATTCCGATACTGACTCTGAGTCGGAATCGGAGTCAGAGTCGGGGAGTTCGGTGTATTCTTCAGAGGATGAAAGCGAAAGTGAGGAGGAGAGGCGGCGGAGGAAGAGGAAGGAGAGGAAGAGAAGAGAGGAGAAAGAAAAGAGAAGGAGAAGAGAGAAAGAGAAGAAGAAGAGAAGGAAAGAGAGGGATGAAGATAAGTCGAAGAAGAAGAAAAAAAAGAAGGATAAGAAGAAAGAGAAGGTGAAAAAGGGAGCTGTTACAGATTCATGGGGGAAGTATGGAATTATTAGAGAAACTGATATGTGGTAAGTGTTTAGCTTTGATTTCATTGATTCTTCTTTACAGTTTACTTACCATTGTGTTCATTTAAACAATCTGCACAATTTAACCTGCAAATCCTGAATAGGGTTTGAGAAAACATTGAAGCAAATCCATATTTCATAATTTGAATTCCTGATTCATAAAATTAGGATATCAATTATTGATTCTGTTCACAAAATTTTCCATGATCATCATCTATCTATCGCTTGCAGGAACAAAAGACCAGAGTTCACTGCTTGGCTTGCAGAAGTGAAACAGGTTTCTTATTAACAATTCAATGTCTTTGCTAGATGATTTAGCATTTAGCAAATACAGTTTCTGACTATAATGCCCTTTCCATTTTCATATTTGCAATTACAGGCGAATCTTGAAAGTCTTCCCACCTGGGAAGAGAAGCAAATGTTCAAACAGTATGTTTTTTTTCACTGATTCTTTATCCAATTCTTATAAATCCCAATTTTTCTTTCCCTTTTCTATCAAATCCATCATTCTGACCTAAATACCCCTACAGGTTCATGGAAGACCATAACACTGCCACTTTTCCTCATAAAAAGTAAGTAAAGAATCTGTTCTTAATGTTACACAATGCATAGAGTTCTTAAATTACTTATAAAGTTTTTATTATTATATATCTTTTGGGTCACAGATACTATAGCCTTGATGCTTATCACCGAAGGAAAATCGAAAAAGCCATTAAAAAAGGGTCCACAAAAGCTACAAAATCAGAACGTGTTGTGTTTGATGATGAAGAGCAACGCCGGTATGTTTTCATTTTTATGATAAGGGCATTTTCGTCTTTTTGCACATCCATTGACACGATATTCTATTATTGTTTGTTTTCTCAGACTAGAATTGCAACGAGAGCGTGAGAAACAGAAGGAAGCGGAGGTAGAAGCTTTGAAGCGCTCAATGCAAAGTGGAATGGTATTTATCATATCACATGTATCTGTTATCTGTTATCTGTTATTTTGTCATCTGACTGTGTATATGTTTGGATTGGTAGGCGCAAGCAATGAAAGAACAAGCTATACTAAGAGAAGAGATGAATTACTTGTTCAAAATCGGCAACGTTGAGGTGGGTGTATGCTACTATTTATATATTTTTTTTATATTGAAAAAAGTAATTTAAAATTTGGTTGTAATAATAATGTGTGTTTTGAATTGTAATGTTTTACAGGCAGCAAGTGCTATTCAAAGACGATTGGATCCTGATCTTCCTATGTGATTTAATCATTTGTTGAAAAGTTGAAAAAAATTTATTGATTTCAAAGTATGTAAGAATATAGAGGTGTTTGGAATTTGATGTATGTTTTTAACGCATGATTTGATTATTTACTATTCTAAGTGACAACTAACAAGATGCAACAAAATTGGTTAACCAACTAAAAGTAAAAATCAGACAATGTTATCATTTTTCTAAAAGTGTAAATTGGTGATAAATTATTCAAATGCTAATATATTAACATTGTTTTTTACAAGAAAATGGTTGGAATCATAGATGGGAAAGGCTTATATTTAAAAACACTATTTTTAGAATTCAAACCGATAGTTTTTTTTTTTTTTTTTTTTTTTTTTTTTTTTTTAATATCCAAATTCTTAGAATAGTATTGTAATTTGCTGAAGACTGAGGTATGTTTGGATGATTCAATTCTAGTTTATAAAAATCCTCGATATATTCTAGTTTATTAAAATCCTAAATATAAATTTTTAGTTATAATAAAGTGTCATTAAAAAGATAATAGTTGCGTTTGGCGAAGCTTATAAAAATATTGTGTTATATATTAAACTGATTAGGTTATAACCCGTGGGCACCACGGATGAGTAAAATAAAATTAGTTTTATTTAAAGTAATATTTATTTATTGAGGAATGATAATATATATTTTAATAAGTAATAAATATAGTTGTTTTATTAGTAATTTGATGATGATATACTGATTCGTTAAAATTACGAAAAAATATTGTTATAAATATTGAATGGTCATTTTTTTGTAGATATTTTCTAAAAATATCATTTTTGTATAAGTGAATAAAAAAGTAAATAAAATAGAAACAAAAATTGATATATAAAATTTAATTTTACAAATTTTTTATAAAAATCTAAAAACTTCTTTATACACAACATTTGATGTTTTATTTGTTAGTCTACCACTCTTATCTAAAATTAATAATTTTAATCTTTCTCTACTTTGCACTCTGGATAAAGCAACGTACAATTGGCCATGTGTAAAAACGGGCTCTTTGAGAAACAGACCAACCTTCGACAAAGATTGTCCTTGGCTCTTATTAATTGTCATTGCAAAACATACAACTAATGGAAATTGTCTTCTTTGGAATTTGAACGGGATCTTGTCTTCAGAAGGAGTTAAAGACATTCTTGGAATAAAAGTTGTGTTTCCAATATTACTTCCAGATATGATAACCGCCTCAATAACACGTTTGCCCAAAGATTTTACTTGTAGTCTAGTGCCATTGCATAAGCCATTTTTCTGATCAATGTTTCTCAACAACATAACTGGAACACCGATTTTTAAAATGAGCTTATGGTTTGGGAGACCTGATACTTTAAGACCATTTAAAACATCAGGTGAGTATAAATTTGCATCAAACTGATTATGAACAAACTCGGATTGGCAGAGGCTATCTGAACTTAAATATTCTTTTTGCTCTCCTGGAATCAATTTTAGCAAACGCTCATTTATTTCTTGGACAACTTCATTTTTGGGAGCAAGTATTGCTCTTTCTTGAAAATAACCTGCAATGTTGAAGTTTTCCATAATTGAAGGATATACAAACTTGATTAATGAACCAATAGAATCACATGGATCATTAATGAGAATATCTTCTGGAATATCAACAATTGCTTGACCATCATTCAGACCACCAAGATTACCTTCTCCTATGTCCAAAAGCTAGTTTGAAAAACCCCTTATTTTCTCAACACCAGATGGATCGCTTCCAACAGTTAACCTCATGTTTTTTGTTAATTTATGGACTTTGCAATGTTGCCATAAATATGAAGAACTTAAAGAAGCATTAACAATGTTTTGTCTACTGCTACCCGGAACAACAGGCAAAATTTGTCTGAAATCACCTCCAAAAACAACCACTTTCCCTCCAAAAGGAGTATTCGAGTTCGTAGGATTGAAACGCTTTAATATATCCTTCAAAGTTCGATCTAAAGCTTCAAATGCATGCTTGTGTACTATAGGTGCTTCATCCCAAATGATCAATGATGTTTTTCTTACTAAATTGGCAAGATCACTATCTGGGTTTATTCTACAATAAGAATCCTCGGTAAGATTAATGGGTATTATAAACCGAGAGTGTGCTGTCCTGCCTCCAGTCAATAATAATGAAGCAATCCCGCTTGAAGCTACATTTAAAACAATCTCACCTTCGGATCTAATTGCTGCAGAAATTGTCTTCCAAAGAAATGTCTTACCTGTTCCACCATAACCATAAATAAAGAATACACCTCCCTTATTATCTTTAACCGTAGTCATGATATCAAGGAAAATGTTGCGTTGCTCATCTGTTAATGAAACAAAAAGACGATCAAAGTCATTCTTTAAATTTGGTATGTCATAATCTAGCTCCTCAGTTATCAGACGATTGTTTAAAGATGAAATCGAATCAACATCAGGGCAAGGCATCCTTCTATAGTTCTTGAGACTGGTGTTGTTTCGGAGTAAAATTTGTTCTATCTCAAACAAAGTCAAGTTTTTAATTTGATCTTCGTTTAGTGATAAACCTGTATGAATAATGTTATATTACGTACAGTCAATTAAAAAACATAATAAATGAAAGTAAAATGTAATTAACCATAAATTTGAAATTTATATGTTATAGTTATAAAAAAAATGTAATAAACATATAATACCTGGAGATTTTAATCTTTGTTGTTGAGTATAAAGAATTCCATCTGACAGATATTCCCATGTGTTGTCCCAGACAATCTCCGGGTTAGACAAACTGTTGGACAATAGCATCGTAGCAAATAAAAAACGTAGATAATAACCAGATCCAGAGAGCCTTGCTTCCTTAATTGCGTCGATGTATTCTTTGTCATCATCCAAAAGCCCAAGATTATAGCATGCATCTTTAAAAGAAGAACATATTTCACCATTAATTGTGCGAATTTCTTCAAATAATTTTGGACCTTTCACTTTATTTAAAAGAATTCTTAAGAAATACGCTTCGCCAAGTTTAGGTGAAACCGAGTGAATTCTACCAATTGAATATCCAACTTTCCTTGGCTTCCAAATTTGAAGTTTAGGTTTCCAAACAAACTTTGTAGGAAATTCAACATAAGTAAGTTTCCGTGCTTCTTTATTGATTTCATTACACTTCATCCAAGATGTAAACATTGAAGAAGCAACTGAAGGCCGGTCAAGAACATCTTCAATATCATCGTCTGCCTCATATACAACTTGTTGTTGTCCAGGAAGATGAAACGGTAGTCTGATCACAGCAGGATACCTGTAATGAACATCATATTTAAAAATCCTCCATGATGCTTCACATGCAGATATATATCTACAATCATAGTATTCTTTGATTTCATCCACTGCATCGTTGTTATCAGAATCATTATTGTTTTGCACCATAGTAACAGTAGCCCTATCAGGACCTTTGTTTATATATTTAAATAAATACTTTATCGAAGATCCTTGATTGCACCATTCAACATTAATGTGTGCTTGATATCTTTTCAAAAGATATTTATTGTATGGAACAACATTTCTGTTGTCTAACTGGACCCCAGATTTTTCAACGGTATGTCCATCATTTCTTCTCCTATATAAGGGGAAACCGTTTGAATCAACTGAAGTATGATTACAGAATTGTTTTGGAAAGTTTTTAGAACACTTTCTGTCCACTATGCATGGGCAATTGAAATTTTCAGCTCCACAAGGACCATGGATCATGAAGTCTTTCACAAGTGAATACAATTCTGGATCTTCATTGATATTTGGAATTTCAGCAGAAATATATGGGTCGATATATTCAACTGTAGGAAGATTGCAGTCAGCATGCATAAAAAGACATATATGACTATGGGGCAAACCTCTTTTTTGAAATTCAATTGTATAAACAACTGCACATAAAATTATACAAATAGGATAGAAGTTAGGAATTAAACAAATTTTGTGTTTATGTATGTATGTATACATACATAATAAAAAAACATAATTTAGATACCTATAGGAAAAATATAAATGATAATATTTTATAGTTATATATTAAACTATAATTTTAGATACCTGATTGGACCGTGCCAAAAATTTTGTTTTCCCTTAAATCTTTAATAAATGCATCCAGCTTGATCTTAAATAACCTACATAATATATCCGGTCTATCTTATGGATGAAGTGGAGTGTCCTTAAGAAACCTTTGAACTTCTGGCCATTTTGGATTACATGTAAAGGTTATGAAGAAATCAGGATATCCAAACCATTTACAAAGCGACATGGCATCCAAATAGTTTTGCATCATATAGCGTGCACCACCGGTAAATGAAGAAGGTAAGATCACACGTTGCCCAACGTTCGATATATCTGTACTCCCGAGTGCTTGGTGATTACGCAATTTCTCATAAGACTCACATCTAAGAATTTTTTGTTGCTTACGTATAAAAATTAATCTCTCACTTTCAATCATTGTATAACCATCAACTAAAAATTGTTGGAACAACCTTTTTGCATTGAGAAGTAATGAGAATGATTGATCTCTATCTTGAATTCTGTAAGCAAAAAATTCTCTCATTGTACAGGTTGGGCGCTTGCTATTACTCGAAGATGTAATACCTCTATGAAGAATGTCAACTCTGTAACCATCATCACCATATGGAAATAGTAATGGATATTGAAGAGTAAGGTAAAAAGGATGTAATTCACTGATACGCTGAAGTAGTCCTGATGAGGTTTGAACAACGATATCTCTTTTTTCAACTGAATCATAAATGTCACCGACAATTAAAGCGGCTACCTCCGAAGAAGTTGGCAAGTTATATGTCCTTCCATCTTGTTCTCTTTTTCCTATTAATCTTAACTTCAAATTAGCACCAGGGTTTTCGTGAAGACTGTCTCTTACCATCCTATAAGACTTGACTAACGCATTGTTTGAATCTAACATAACCTTCAAAAACTTGATAATCTGGAGATCATATGATATTGAAGTTGATGTAGAAGCGCTTGTCGGTCCACTAAAAATATTATAAAACATATTTAATGCTATTAAAAGAATTAAAAGAAATAAATTGATTTATTAAAGAATAGGAAATTGTAAAAATATACCCAATAGTTGTCGATCTATTTGAAATTTCATTTTCGGTATCATATATGTATAATTGACAAAATTTTGGTCTTGATCCAGGTGTAGGTAAAAGACTTCCCATACTATGATAGTTTTGACCGCTAAGTTTGAATATGTATGGTGCGTTGCCTTTGTTGATGGATGAATCAACTTTTCCTCCCATCGATGTAAATGAAAACATTGAATTGTAACGTCGAATGTTCTTCATAAAGTGCTTGCTTTTTGAATCTACCGATTTGTAAAGATTTTGGTAAGATGACGGTGCTTCTTTTAAGGGTGGTAGCTCAACTTTGCCGTAACCACAACATAGTGAATAAGATGTATTGCCTTTTTTTTGCCCTCTAAGCGATTCATCTATCCATAATTTTGCATGACAAAGGTGACATGTAACAGTTTTGTCTCCATGATCCAAGTAATCTATTAAATGCAAAAAAAAATTATATAATTAAAAAAATAAAAAAAAATTAGAATATTAAAAAATATAGAATTATGATCACCTTTTGATATACCATGGAAAATATCGTGAACGATATAAGCATCATGAATTTCTTCATCTAATGTCAAGTCAAAAACAGGTATAGAGGATATATCTGGAGTCTTCCTTTTTAGATGATGTTTTCCTCTTGGTAACTTGATTGATGAAGAATTTTGGATTATTGTCGAACGATTGCTGGATGTCGTGGCATTACGAAACACCAAATTATCTTTTTTAATAGATAGTGGTGTTTGAAAGTTATTATTGAAAATATAATTTCCTGTAAAAAAAATAGAAATCAAAAGTCAATAGTTGTTATGATTAATATAAATGTGAATCATATATTTTTAAATTTGCGTATTTAGAAATGCTTACCATTTGAAATGTTAGAAAATGGAGTTCTAACATTTATATTTGTTGAAGAAGAATTATGAATTATTGTCGAGGGATTGGTGGATGTCTTGCCAATGCGAAACACTGAATTATCTTTGTAAATAGATAATGGTGTTTGAACGTTATTGTTGAGAATATAATTGTTTGATAAAATGAAAATACAGATTAGAACATTAGGAATTGTTATGTTTTATATAATTTTGAAGCATATATTTTTTAATTTTTGAATAAAGAAATGCATACCATTTGAAACTGTTGATAAGTGTGTTGTAACATATTTATTTGTTGAAGGAGATTGAGTACGTGTATGTTGATATACACATGAGTTGGTTGAGTTTATATTTTCCTTGTTTGATGTAACTTTTGCATGGTTATCTGTAGATTGTAATATACGATGATAATTGTAGACATATGTTATATAACAAAGAAATTGTTAGTAAGAAAAAAAAACTATTAATTAATAAAAATAAAATAAATTAAAGAGTATGCAAAGTTTCTATTTATATTATATTTGCAAATGAATTGTAAAATAAAGAAATATATATACCTTTATTCGATTTGCTGGAAACATGTGGAATAGATGAATTTTGATGGGGTGATGTGTTATGTAATATTTTGGATTTTTTATTATCCAAATATAACTTTCTAATTTTTCTCCTCTCTTTAGCGGTTGTAGATTCGATATTGTTATTTGAACCTGTAAAATAGCATAAAATAACTTAAAGATATTTTTATTTGATATAAATTTAAATATAACGTATTGTATTTATTTCACTTATATAAAATTATGAATCTTATATTTAAAATAAATAAGAAACTAACATATTATCAATGCAAAATAAAGTAAGAAAAGTACCGTATTGACTAAAATGAAAAGGATGTGTTGCTGATGTATAATGAGATGATGATGTAGTATTGGGTTTTTTAAATTTTCTGTTATCCAAATATAACTTTCTCTTTTTTCTTCTCCCTCTAGCGTCATTTTCATCCATGTTCCTGTTTGATAAATAAAAAAAATTTTAAAAAAACTGTTAAAAATAAAATTAAGGATCTGAAAGTAATTGTTACATAGGATTTATAGGTAAATTAATTTGTATTTAATTGAATTTGAAAATTGAATACTAATTAAATTTTTTATGATAATGAAATATGTAAATAATAATATTGTATAATGATATATAAATAATCTTTACTTATTAAATTGTTTTAACATATTATATAAAATGGAAATTTAAAAAGTTTATGTTTATTTAAATTACAATTTAATAAATATAAAATGTTATGTTTTTTTAAAACACACTTTAATAAGAATCGACATTATAATATAAAGATTTAGGTTATTATTTAATGTATATTTAACCTAAGATTGAGTTGTGATACATACAATTAAAAGATAAAATTAGAAAAAAAAAACAAAAAAAAAAAAAAAAAAAAAAAAAAAAAAAAGTATTTGATGTCTTTGTATAAGTGTTCATATATGTATATATATTGTTTTTATTTAAAAAAAAATAAGAAATATAAATTTATGTTTTATATTATTGAATATACTAAAGGAAGAGTTATGAGTGTTGAGTAACCCCATTTTCCCCCTTTTCTTGTAATAGAAAGGAATACCATTCCCTTTTCCAGTCTAACAAAATCTCTATTTTCGACTCATCTAAAACGATCGATTTCAGAAATGGTATGGAAAGCTGTCAATTTCTAAGGATGAAGGCATATACAATAATACAGGTACAGTAGAATTTAAAAGTGAAATGAAAGTTATAGTGCAATTTAGAAGTCGGCGAATTAAGGTAGGAAAAAATTCGGGTTGAAGAGGGTAAAATCGAAGGAAAGAAGTTATCTACATCGTTGTTAATTGTTAGATTCTTTCAGAGAAAACACATTACTTGAAAGATAACATTACCTGTGATTTTTCTGCAGCAAAGACGTGTTTGAAGTTCCGAGCGAAAAATGAAGTGCTAGTGACGAATAGGTTAACACTCAACACTGGAGACACAATCAGGTAAGTTCCAATCTGATTTAAATTCTGAAATTCATTGTGTGTATTAATTTGAAATTTAAAATTCAAATTTGCTATAAATTAGGGTTCAATTTGTGCAGATTATTACTGTTATTAGTATAAGTAAGTAAGTTAATTTTTTTATGTTATACACCTTCCAAATACGAATGGTCAAAGTTTATAATATTTTAAAATAAATGTTTAGACGTTTTTACCCTTACTTGTATCCAGTTCATGAGTTTTTTCCCTGGTTTAGTTGAGCTGATGATGTTTATTGATCTTTTATGGGTTGGTATTATTGGATTTACTTAAGCTGTTAGTCTCCCTCTTATGCAATATTTGTTATCCTGTCATGCTCTTGTATTTGTTGAACTTCCTGATCAATTTGTTAATTTTTTAGTAATTTCATCCTTTAAAAAAATTGGAAATTATTACTTTTGATAATCATTTAGGGTTTTCTACCTGAGTATACTGGGGTATTTATGTGATTGGTGTTAGGTTAGGCAAGAAAGTTTTGTTTGCAAGATGCTAATCTGGGAAGTAATACATTAGAAATTGCATTTCAAAATAGTTAGTATTGTATTTATCTTGTTCTGATATATTATTATAACAAAAAACAGTTATGTTTTACAAGAAATTATTGTAGTTAACGATGACAAACAGAAACCAAAATACATGACTTTGCTGTAATAAGTTAAGTTATAAGGATAAACCCACCTAAAACTATAGTAAAATAATTTAAAGAAAAAAGGTTTGAATTGTCATTTAGGCATATATTATGTAGTGTACATTTTTTTGGTTGTAATACAAACATGGTAAAGTAGGCTGTCTTTTAATAATAATTCTATCTACAGCAAAGATAATATGCCAAAGAAATAATGTATAAAGCTAATATTATGTAAGAAACCAGACAAAGAAGTCTATAAAATAATATAATCACTGGTAATAGCATTATAAATTTAGAGATATACATAGTAATAGCAATGAAGTCTATAAAATAATATAATCACCGGTATGTCGATTTTTTTTAACATTTTACTTTTCAGATTGTATTCGCTATATTTACGGATTGTAGTTTAAAATAGTAATGAAGTAAAATTATGTTATGTGAGTCAATTAACAAATATTATAAGATATTTGTTAATTAGTTTTTATCATTTTTTTTAGTAACAGTTAAAGAGCTTTATGTTTGTCAAGTAATAAGATGGTATAATAATAAAAGAAAGTAAATTTGGTTGTTATTTACCTAAGGTACAACATAAGGATGCAAAATCAAGTAAAATTGTGTTAATTGATTCATGTAAAAAAATATTTATAATTTATAAGATACTGATCAAAATCATATATCGTAAAATCAGTGGTGGTTATTTCTTTTCAGAAACACGTTTATGTTGGTCAAATAATACGATGTTATAATAAAGAATCCCTTCTAATTTTTTGTTGTTATTTGCGTAAGATAGAACATAAGTACGTATTTTATGTAGTATTACACCGTTTATGAATGTAATTAGAAGTCATTGTAGGAATTTAATTAATGTCCTTAAATTGAATTCACAAACATCATTCATGGAGTCGTAGTGTTACCTATTTTATAAGTATTAGATATAATAAGCAAACAAATCATATTGTAATAAAAAACGACTAAAACATGAATCCTGAAGGTTTTATGAATGTATAATAAAGAAAAATTAAAAAAAACCAGCACCGGAAAACAAAAGTTTTCAAACTGAAAAGTAGGATGTTAAAATACGATAATGAAAAATAAAAAGTAGTCTATGATTATTTAAATCCATTCCAAAGAAGCATTCCAAATTAAGCACGAAACCTTAAGTCAGACATTCTTTTCCACCTTTACCTTCAACAATTCTTTTGTTGAACCATCTGGGGATGTCTTTGGAGTTTTTGACGATGAAAATTTTTCATTAGACTCCAAATCAAAAACTTCTTGCAGATTTCTCTTTAAAACTGGTGTTGTTGAAATCTTCAGTGGACTTGTTGCCGAGTTTTTGTCCAAAGTGTTGGGAGTTATGTTATCATCCGTAGCAGAAATTGCATCCTAAAAAACAATTATATATCATTCTTTTATAAAACAAATTATAATTTTATACTATATTCGATATTTTGAAATGTATAATACCTTTAAAGTCTTGTTGTCAAGAGATTGAAAATCAGATGAATTAACATCTAATGACTGTGAATTATCTGCCTGTATAAGAAAATAGGTAGCAAAATAAATTATTTGTTAAATACTTCATGTTTAGCTAAATAACATAAAACAAAAAAATAAGTAATGTGTTTACTTGAGAAGAATTAAATTTATCTTCAAGTTGTTCGATTAAACTGTTATCATCAGAAATTCTAACAATACCATATTGGTTGGTTTTTTTGGACACATTGAATCTATTTGAAGAAATCTTAAAGGCAAATTTCAACCCTTTCAATGCATTCATCTCCATTGGGTACAAATCAACATTGTCTCCATTCTGCAGTTATGCAACATTATCAAATATGTATCTTAAAGTGAAAATAAATACAAAATTTACAACATTTTATCTAATAAGTTGAAATGACCTTGGCTGCGGTGTTAAAAAAACTCTTTGGCTGATTTCTTCAACAAATACCTTCCTTCTCTTTCAAACAGAGTTAAGGTGATTGTGTCGGTGTTATCTTGAACACGGATCGGTCCCCGGCATTGTTCTCCGACGATGTCCCCTGGGCGAAAGGGGACACCATTCTCTTTCTTTAATCTTATATCTAAGAAAATAAAAAATTATACTAATATATATTTGGTATTAGATATTATTTAAAGATTTTTATGGACGGTAAGAACCTTGGAACCACAGAAGTTGTAGTTTTTGTGCAATCTACGTTATGACATTCATAAGATTTAGCTGTTCCATCTACTTGATTATTGTTAGGGACTGCTTTGCTACTGCAGTTTGTACACGCTTGATAGAACCATTTTTCATTTTGTAATATTCCTTTTATAGTGCCCACAAGAATGAATGTACATATCTGGATAAAAAAAGTAAGTTTGTCAAAAAATAAATATGCAAAGCAAAAAAAGTATATTAATAAATATACCATCACATATACCTCCACTAGTTCCCAAACTTCAGAAATAGTCTTGAGCTTATTTTTAACCATGAAGTCATCATATTCAGAAACTTGGTTGGCAGGAATAAGTGAAAAAGTATGTGAAGAGGAATCAGGACGATCATCCCTTTGTAACCTGTTTTTTTATACAATTACAAAAAATTTAGATACATAGGATGTAATGATAAAAACCACACCATATGACATAAATTACCTTTTCTTGAAAACAGAAATTTCATCTATGTCGGAGTTAATGAACAATCTTGAGGATGTATAGTAGGTGTTGACACTGGGGCGATCTATAAAAAAATTATAAATATTATTTAAATATAACCGATGGTCTATAAGACAATGTATAACTAATGTAAAAATTATTATAAATTTTTTTTTTTTGAGTAATTGAGTTTACCTCTCCAAACATTAATTTGCGCAAACTGAAGTATAACAATGATTTGAAGATTGTGTGGATTGTCTTGTATATACTCTTGCATTTGGTACGCATAATCACCCCACAAAACCAAGCGTATTTCCAAACCACTGACAATGCAACAACAGTTATTAAGTTAATTATATATAAACATATAATCTTTTAAGTATTACATATAAATATATTGAAAAACATACTTTTCATTCTGGATATGGATGTGAATCTTGTGTTTGGACTTCTCAGTGTTTTCTCTTGTCATTTCCCCAACAGCAACAACCAATCCAATAACATCTAAGATATAAGAAAAATATGAATGAAGTGGTGTTGAGAATATGGAAACATCATATCATATCATATATAAACATTAAATATGAAAACTTGAAATTTCATTAAGTAAAAAATATAATAAATAAACATACCGAGTGACAAATTTTGAGGATGAACCATTGACAGCACAGATTGAAAATCAACAAAAGAAAAACCAAATTTAGGCCCGCTAAATTGGGTACATTCTTTAACAACGGTTTCCTGCACAAACGTGAGTTTTTGATCTTGGGGAATTAACATAAAAGTATTAGGCTTCAGAGATGCAAAGCTTGGAGATGTGATGTAATATGACTTCCCATCTTTTAAAATTTTTTTGAATCGATAGAGGAATTTTTTAGGGACCGATGCTTGTATTTTGCTCCCCTAAAAACACAATATATTATAAGCATTAAACATTAAAATAGATAAATATTTATATTTAACACATACGTAAAGATATATATAACATACTTGTTCATCGACCAAGATTAATTCAATGGACCATATTTCATTCTTGTTGTAGAAAGACATTTGCTTCCAATGGTTTATGACACGAACCTTGATACTCAAATCATCCCTTGTTACATCCAAGTCAGCTATGAAACTAATATTTGTTGTAGACATATCCCTACAAATATCAGAATCCATTCTATAAGTTAGATGCCAAATAATTGGTAACTACAAGAGAGTATTAGTGAAATTATCCGTAATAGTATATATGTACACTTCTTCAAAGACATAAAGATGCATACATAGCAAAGATGAATCAATAAACACCTTATATTCAAAAAAATTCAAAATGGTAAAATTGAAGAAAAATATAAAAACTGTATGGAGACATAAAAGCTTTACCAAAATATGAGAATTTGAGTAAAACAGAATAAAAAACAGATGAATATTTAAGCATCGTACGTATGATAAGTTTATTTAAATCAATAACTTAGTGTACATAATTGTGTTGAAAACATTAAAGTGTGTATATTCTGTCAATATTTAAGCAGTGTACTTATCAAAAGTTGTTTTAAATGAATAAGTTATGAAAAAAGCTGCAAAAGATGAATATTCGTTACATAAACATCAGTTTCTTGAGTATAGATAATTCATAAAGAAAGAAATTGAAAACAATCCCAAACTTTGTAAAACTGTTTTTCCGAAAAATTAAAATGATGAGTCAAAAACATAAAAAACAGATGAATATTTAAGCATTGTACTTATCAAAAGTTGTTTTAAATGAATAAGTTATGAAAAAAGCTGCAAAAGATGAATATTCGTTACATAAACATAAATTTCTTGAGTATAGATAATTCATAAAGATCGAAATTGAAATATAGTCAGTGAAATATAGACATCTTAATTAATGATTAAAAGATATAGATGAGTGGCAATAGAAATGAAACACAAACCTTTTATTATTATCATCGATTGTGCTTAGTTTTTCCTGTTCCATGGAAGTCATCAGAGCTCACAGAGAATGTCGTCAAAGAATGTGTGAAATATAATACTAAGTGATACTAAAACCGATTTATTATTATATAAATTGATATATGTGTATGCCTTTATTTTGAACCTGATTTTCAGGGATTTATCTACGGTATATTTGAATCAGAAGATCAGAAGATTGGAGGATAATTGACAGGCATAAATTTCGGCTGCTGAAATTAAGGGATACAGGATCGTGATCTTCAATCTTCAATATTGAATAAGGAATTTTGAATTTTGAATTTATTTTGGATATGGATTGCTAAATTGACGGATTTACTTTTTCTGAATGTGTACATGGGCGGGAATTTTTTTTGGTTATTGTTTATTGTGATGCCATGTGTCAGATTTGTAGCTTAATAGTTTGACAAGTGTAATTTAGGAGAGGTTTTTATTAGGATTAGAGATATATGATACTATAAAACTTTATTAAAGTTTTGAATCTTATTTAGAAAATTACATACTTTAAAATATTAAAACATAGTAACATATGTGTTATAAATATAATTTTATTATTATTATTATTATTATTATTATTATTATTATTATTATTTAACAAATGTCATTTTGAGAAAATAACATCAAATTTGAATTAATAATATAAAACTATAACTTTGTAGTAGTATGTTTTATAAAGTTTTTACACAAAATGTAGTTTAAAAAGAAAATATAGTATAGGAATATACTTTTTTATGTAGAAAATGTATACTTGAGAATGAGATATTATTTGCATCATTTATGATGTAAGAGAATGGTGTAATATGTTATCTATTTTGAAAATAGAAAATGACAAAAATATGTATGTAGATGAATAATCTCTACTCTACTCTAATAAATGAATGTATTTTTGTCACTTGTTACACACTCATTCAATTTGTTAAATATCATTTTGCAATTATTTTGAATTTTTTTTCCACATGTCATTTTAGGAGATTTATCTTATTAAATTTCATATAATATTTTAATATAATAGTTGCAATAAATATAGTAATAAACGGATATTAATTTCTTTAATAAGCATATCTTTTAATTTAAAAATTCTCAAAATTAAAGCTCATTAGTTTTTTTGTTTATTTATTTAAATTATTCATTTAAATTTAAAATATAAAAAAATTCTATTATAATAATCCATTATTTTTTATTTTCTTAAAAATTCAAAGTTCTCAAATATTTTAATTTTTATATTTAACTCTTATTTTTTAAATTAATCCATGTAATACATGAGTCACACGATTAGTTCATTATTATAAGCCAAATGTGGGGACTTTTGTTGATAAAGTGATGCAGGGTAAAAATGGTATAATTTTGTTGTAATTTGATTTTTGTTGATAAAGTGATGCAGGGTAAAAATGGTATAATTTTGTTGTAATTTGACTTCATCATGTCTGTAATGAATTCCAATGTTGTTAATGATATAAATGATATTCAAGTGTGAAAATGTGTTCAAAATGTGTATCAATTGTCAAATATAAGCACATAAATAGAACCAAAATGTAACAAAGTACATTACCAAAATACATGTCATAAATTGACCAAAATGCGCATTCCATTAACCACATGAGTGGAACCAAAAACCATTACCAAGTTAAGCATACAAGTATATGTACACCATACATAACCACATCATCAAACCATAACTAAAGTTTTCAAAAACAAACAGTTTTTAACAACAAGAAACTAAATAGTCATTGCACCACAACAAACAACCATAATCGCTTCTTAGATTGATTCCCTCCTTGCCCTTTACAGGTCCTAGAGTTGTGTCCTTATTCTTGTATTTGCTACAAGTAACACTGATATGTTTCCTTGATAGCTTCTGCACTCCATCATTTGTTGGCCCTTGGGAATGTTCTCCTTGCATCTCATTGACTCCATCATCTTGACTTGCCTTCTGCCTTTTGCTTAACCTTTCACCCTCACTTTGTCTTCTTTTTTTCTTAGGCCTTCCCACCTGAGTGCGATGTGGAGGAGGTTTTAGCTTTGTTGGATAATTACTTTTAAGCCACATGAGTCTCCCTTTAATTGGTTCCACCTTAAATGAATAAGCTTTTTGCCATGTCTCTAGCCAATACATCTTGTGTACCCACTTGTAAATGTCAAGCTCAGCCTGAGGGTCTCTGCTCATTTCATTCAGAGTTGCAATTGCATGTCTGCAAGGTATTCCCATTAATTCCCGCTTTCTGCAAGTGCAGGTTTGGTTCCTAACATCCACCACATGCTGATCTTGCAATGCTCCAGTGACTTGATACTTGTTTTCCCCATTCCACCTAGCAATATATTGTGAAACACCTTTTTTCCTTGCATCTAGGATGTTTGTTGTTGTAGGTGTTAGTGGACCTTTAGCCTTCTTTATTGCCTTCATGACATTGCATATCCTCTTCATTAGATACTCCCTAATGAACTCTAAACATGAAATTGCAGGTTTATCCTTGCCTTTCTCTATCTTTCCATTAAACACTTCACACACGTTTGAAATCAACACATCAGAAACAACTCTTCCTGCACATGACAATAACATATAATTAATGCTGATAAATAACTGAAACACATAATCATTACCATATGCAAACATATACAATTACCTGAGAAATGACTCCTTGCCCAATGTATAGGAGGAATCTACTTCAACCATTGACATGCCTCCTTATCATTCTCACTAAACTCTTTCATCAAATGTTCAAACTCAGGAATGGTGGTTGCTGATGCACACCTCCATAAATGGTCCCTGTACTCAGAGTGCCCCCACTTCTTTCTCATATTGTCATGAATATGTATAATACAATACCTATGCTCAGCATTGGGAAACAATTGATCAAATGCAATTTGTAATCCCTACATGACTCAACAGACAATAATTAGAATTAATTTCTTGGTAAAAAAACACAATCTAAATGATCAATTTATGAATTGTAATTTACCTTTTGCCTGCCACTTATGAAAGTATAGTTTGAGTTGCTCGCAAGCTCCAAGTCATCCCCAAGATTTTCTAAAAACCACTTCCAACTAACTGTGTTTTCAGACTCAACAATTGCATAGGCCAAGGGATAAATTCCATTGTTGGAATCTAGACCAACTGTTGTAAGAACCTGACCAGGGAATGGGCCTTTCATGAAGGCACCATCCAAACCTACTAAGTCTCTAAGACATGCTCTGAAACCTTTTTTCAATGGACCCAAGCATACATAAATCCTTCTAAACTGCCTTGTTGGGGATGCAGGGTTGCCATTAGGACACACATCTATTTTGACTGTTATGTCTGGGTTTGTAGCTTGAAGTTCAAGAGCATAGTCCCTCAACAATTCTAACTGTTTTGTGTAGTCCCCAGTTACATGCTTTCTTGCCATATCTTTTGCCCTAAACACCTTATCCATCGAAATACCCACCTAGTAGGTCTTTTGAAAGTGGTCTTGTATGGCTCTCAAAGGAATCTTCGGATCTGCCTCAAGTTGATCTATGATTTTCTTGCATATTAAAGAAGCAGTACAAGCTCTGAGTTTTCTTGTTTGTAAGCATGTATGAGTTTGGTTTAAGGTCCTTATAAACCAGTCAGATTTGTGGTTTGACCTAGATGCATGTATATACCAACCACATGTTTCTTTTTGTGTCTTTACTTCTTTGCCCTTGCTTTTTGAAGTGGTAGGTTGAGTCCCCACTTGACCTTTATCGATGACAAGTACAACTCCTCTGCACTGTGCCCTAAGCCTTTGATTTTCATTTTTTTTAAGAATAGATTCCTTCTTGTTTCTAGTGCATGCACATCAATTATCTTCTTTAATTCTTTTTTACTTTTAAACTTTTGCCCCACTGAGAATGACTGCATATGTACTGACCCAAGGTTGCACCTTTTTTCTTTTCCCAAATTTTTTATGAGAGCTCTTCTTTCTCTGTCTTGGTCTGATCCTTCATCCAATGATTTGAACTCCTCATTGTTGATCACTTTCATATCTTCAGGTTCATGAACATCATTAATACATGCTCCTTCAACATCACTTTCAACATTTAGAAAGAAGTCTGCCATGTCAGCATCAACATCTTCTATATTGCTCTCCTCATCCATTATGTCATCCACTTTATCTTCATTTTCTGATTGTTTCCCATCATGATCATCACCTTCATCCTTTTCATACTCTTCATCACTCTCTTCAGATTCATCATCCCCTTCATACTCTTCAACATCCTCATCACTTCCAATTAAATTTTCCATAAGGTTATCAAAAAGCTCATTATATTGTTCATCATCATTAATAGGTGGGGTGTTGTAGCATCCATCAATATGGTCATTATCATGAACCCCAATCATCTCATCCCCTACATTAGAAATATTTGAAGTAAATGGATTGTAGCATCCTCTAACAACAGTTCCAGCCTCATGAACCTCCTTAACACCCTCATTAGTGTTTTCCTTCTCTTTTAAATCATCAATATCATCTAAATTAAGCCTCTTGCTACAAGAACCTTCCTCTCTTTTTGAATTCCCAACTCTACCCCTTCTATACTATGGAGAGAATGCATCACTTTTACTCCCAAAAAGAATCAAAGACATGTACTCACCAATTGGCTCATCATTGACATGGTTCATATTTCTCAATGGAGATTCTACATGAACTTTACCCTTTGCATTTGGAAACATGAAGTATGTGACAACTTTTCTCAATGGAGATTCAACCCCTTGATCATCATTTTCTGGAAATTCCTCAATGACAACTTTACCCTTTGCATTTGGAGACATGAAGTATGTGAGTAGATTTGTCTTCCCATGTTCTGTGTACACCTCAATCAACTTGTTATTTTGAATAAATTTAGAAAGATTGATAACATCCTGATCATTCCCTAAAGCTCTAAGACCAAATTGAAAGTCACCATTGGGTATCCTGAAATGGTAGTATATCACTGGGGATTCATCAGTCAATTCAATCATCCGTGGGTCTGGGTAACCTAGGTCAAGCATTATGGCATCAAGTTAATGTACAGAAAACTCATCTATGTCCGCATAATCAACATAACGCACTTCACCTCCAGTATACTTTATGTCAGGTAACTTAGTAAACTTCCCACAATGATGAAGCTTAATACTAAACCATGTGGGTGCACCCGCTACAAGTCAAAAATGTACATGATAACAAAGTCAAAATTTGGCGGATTTTAGTATAAATCAAGGGTAAAATGAAAAATAGGAATGTTTAAGAAAACAGAGCAACCTACCATATAAGGATTATACGTCGACAACTTCATTTTTTGGACTGATCTGCCACATTACGTACACCATTTCGACTTTAACGTATGACCTTATCTCCTTTTGCTTCGATTAGGTTCTTTGGATAACGAAGGATGTTTTTTTGCAGGTTTAATGGAGCAGAAGGAAGGAGGAGGGAGGTGGGGAGTTGACTGGTGTTTGGGATTGTAAATGAGGGATAAAAGGTAGAAAGAAGCGTTGACATTTGTATGCAAAAAAGGTCCCTGTAAGTAAAAAGACAGAAATACCCTCACGTGCAAGGCACATGAGGGGGTTAACGGATTCTTTTTAACGGGTGTTAACTATAGGGACCATTCTCACAAACAAATCAGTACAAAAGGACCACAAACCAAAAAACTCGTAATTTGGACCAAAACCTCAAAAAAAATGCATACCACATGGATCATTTTTGCAATTTTGTCTATAATGAATACAAACATCACAAAATATTATAATATAGTGTAAAAATGTCACTTTATTTAACAGAATTTTTTCTTTAATATATCTAGATATAAATAATATTTTGAAGTGTCAATTTTAAATTCATGTTTTAACTAAAATATATATTCTTATAGAGGGTTCAAGATAACTAAAAGGTTTGGAATTTGGTGAATGCGATACAACAATTTGTTATTTTTGGTGATAAAGTATAGAAACGATATATTTCATCTTGAATTATTATTATCTTTTTTTGAAAAATAACTTACAAACCTCATAAATATATTCAAATCCTATATTTGAAAGAAAAAAAATCTTGAGTTTATTAAATTGAAACGTTAATTTAAGTACTTTTTGAATAGTAGTTTACAAATTATTTTTTTGTTTATCAAACATGATAATTTTAAAATAATTTGATGTAACATAACGTGCCAAAGATAGCTTAATCTCTTAAATATGATTGAAAAAACTATATATTATTACAAATAACACTTGTGAATAAAACGGGTTACGATGTTGTATGCTTGTATAATTGTATTTGATTTAATGCACTTTTAAGTGATTAGCAAGTAGCAACTATCTAACATGTTTGGCCCATTTGAACATTTTCTTTTTTTGCTCAACTATTTAAATTTTACAGATTTAACCGACAAAAATAAAAAATAAACCCAAATGCAATTCCGACGTCTATGTTTCATTTTTAACCCAATGATGCAAAACTAATGCTGCTTGAAAAATTTTAATATTTTTGAAAAATCTTTAATAAAATCTTAAATTTTATTTTTTTAATAGAAAACTTCCGACTTTTTAACCTTTTTAATAGAATACCCTAAAAAAAGTTAATTTTTTCATTTTACCTTTTTTACCTGTTTAGCAGGTCATAAGACAAAACTGTTAATTTTTTGAAAATAATATGAATTTTTTGCAGGTTTCGTCAATATTTGTATATAATTTATAAATGTATTTTATATATATATATATATATATATATATATATATATATATATATATATATATATATATATATGTAATTTTTAAAGTTTTTATCTTTATATGTTTACATATTTTTTTATTTTAAATATATAAACACATTCTTTTATGTATTTTTATGTATTTTTAACCATTTAACATATTTTTTATGTATTTTTATGTGTTATTTTTATGTATTACGTATTTATATATACTTTTACATATTTATGTATTTTTAAGTTTTTTTATATAGATGTTTATGTATTTTAAATGTATAAATATATTTTTTTACGTATTTATATGTATTTTTAAGTATTTTACATATATTTTAATGTATTTTTATATGTTTTTTTGTATTACGTATTTATATGTATTTTTACGTATTTATGAAGTTTTAAGTTTTTTATGCAAATGTTTATGTATTTTTATGTATTTTAAATATATATATATATATATATATATATATATATATATACAAATGTATTGTTTTATGTGTGTGTATATATATTAAAGTATTTTACATTTTTTATATATTTTTATGTATTTTTTTATGTATTACGTATTTATATGTATGTGTAATTTTTTAGTTTTTATATAAATCTTTATGTATTTCTATATATTTTAAATGTATAACCGTATTATTTTCATATATTTATGTATTTTTTTTACTTCAAGTCGTCTTCACCATTTCATCTCATTCGCACGGCTTCTTCGTGTATGTCTAGATAGTTTTCCTACATACCTACATATTTTAAGCTTTTCCCATTCGATGTTTAATTTCAAGATAAATGAATGGGAAAAGCTTAACATATATGAGCTTGTAGGAAAAATCATCTAGATATACTCAAAGAAGTTATACGAATCGGATAAAATGGTGAAGGCAACTTCAAGTAGGAAATACATAAATATGTAAAATGATACAGTTATGTATTTAAAATACATAAAAATACATAAAACACCTATATAAAAAAAAACTTTAAAAAATACATATAAATATGTAATAGATAAAAAAACATATAAGAATGCATTAAAATATGTAAAATACATATAAATACGTAAAAAATTATGTTTATACATTTAAAATACATAAACATCTATATAAAAAACTTTATATATATATACACACACACACACACACGTAATACGTAAAAATATAACACATAAAAGTAAATAAAAAAAATATGTAAAATACTTAAGAATTATTGTCACTGTAGCCCAACAATATTTTGTATATTTGTTTAAGTGGTCCCTCGTGACTTTTTTGCATTTAAATGGTACAAATTCATGTTTTTAGGGTTTAAAAAGTCTTTTTTTTTAAAATGAAGGGGTCACCCGGTGAACCCTTTCCTAGTCAGCAGGTTTAAAAGTTAAAAAAATGTACCACTGTTTTGGGTTCGACTAAAGGGGATGACGAGGTCGTTTTCCGGTGAGATTCTTCGAGGATTCCTTCTCGTCTCTGGTAGCAATAATCTGGAAGGAATTCAGAGCAGCAGTAACAACGATTAGGGTGGGTTATTTGGTGTTCGATCGAGCAAATAGGAGGGGAAATCGGAGAATGAAGCATCTCCTGTGCTTGAACAAACTGAAGAGGAAGAGGGGAAACAAAAGGCAGATCAGGGAAAGAAAGAATACAAACGAAATCAGCAACTCGATGGGTCGGTGGTTCTTAATCGATCGTGAGAAGAGTGAGGGGGGAAAAAGAACCTATTTTTCTGATGATCCACTTGGTCTTCCCTGACTCCATCATCGGCAGCCACAATTACGGATGAAATCCAAGCAGTAAGAGCAGCTCACAGAGGAATGGTGTTTGGTGATTGTTTGAGTTCACCAAGGGAGGAGCTATCATGGTGGTCGGTAGCTCCTCATTTCTTTTTTTGGTTCGACAATGAAGCTAGAAGGGTGGGTGTTTGTTGTCATTGATCGAGACCATTCAAGTGATGTTTTGGGTGATGCTTCTTCAACAATGGTGATTTGCAGTGAGAGAGGGACGAATCTTCCCAGTGTACCATACGATCGGCCAAGGCATCCGAAGTAGCAGACTACGCACCTACGTGCTTCCTTCTTGCCAATCATCGATCGTTCCCCTTTGACTAATCGATTTCTAGACCCTGATTTCCTGCTTTTTCAATCGATCTCACATTTGTGATCGTTCTTTCCCCTTGGAGTGATGAGGATCAATCCTTTTCCTCCCCAGTCGATTTTACTTCCGATTTCGTTTGGCAGGTGCAATCCTTTTCCTCCCCAGTCGATTTTACTTACGTGGCAACGATGAGTCGACTCACCAATGAGTCATTGTTGACTCACTTGCCTAGTTGGCAAGTGATAAAGGCAGTGTAGCTTCAAAAATAGGTAAAGGTACGAAATTAACCAGTAAAATACAAGTTCGTACCCTTTAAACGCAAAAAAAAAAAAAAAAAAAAAAAAAAAAAAAAAAAAAATCACGAGGGACCATTTAAACCAATATACGAAACATTGCTGGGCTACAGTGACAATAACTCAATACTTAAAAATACATGTAAATACGTAAAAAATACATTTAAAATTTTAAAATACAAAAAATGTAAACATATAGATATAAAAACTTTAAAAAAATACATAAATACGTAAAAATGGATATAAATATGTAATACATAAAAAACATGTAAAATACTTAAAAATACATATAAATAAGTAAAAGAATATGTTTATGAATTTAAAATACATAAATACATAAAAATAGTTATAAATACGTTTAAACGTTATATACAAGTTTTGATAAAATCTGCAAAAATATCTCATTATTTTGGAAAAATTAACGATTTGGTCTCATGACCTGTTGAAAATGTTAAAAATGGCTAACGTGAATAAATTAGTTAGATTCTTGGGTTTTCCTATTCAAAAAGTTAAAAAAGTTGGGATTTTTCGGTTCAAAAAATAAAATTTAAGACTTTATTAAAAAAAATCTAAAATATTAGAACTTTTATGAAGATTTCCCAAAAATTAAATATGTAAAAGAATATCATAAGGTGATTAATTTAAGGGATAATAACCTAAAAGGGCAATATATTTTTCGTTTTGTACACATTAGGTCACTGAGTTTTTTTTCGTTCACATTTACCTCTTCATCTTGTTAAATTATACACATTCAATCTTTATGACCGACAACTTCAAGTTAGCCGGTAAAAATGACTTAATATGGTAATATATTTATCACTTTGTACACTTTTTTGTAAAATAAATCATTTTGTTTTTGTACTTACTCGGTACCTATGAATAATTTATTTCGGTTTTCTTACATCTTACGTGAGATAATCATTAATGAGGTATTTAGGGTTTTTGATGTTTATCTCTACCACGATCTCAACTACTTGGTTGCTTAGGTCATATGTTATGAATGTCATAACTTTTTCATACGATCTCAGATTTTAACGATTTTTATATACATGCGTTCGTATTTTAGTCTGCTACAACTTTCGTTTAAACTACTCACATTAAAAAGTAATATATTTTTACTTGTGATCTTTATATCCATACATTTTTCTATAAATACATGTATGGGTGTATTTTTTTTATAAAAGCATAAGTAAAAATATATTACATTTTAAGGGGAATAATCTTAAAGAAAGTTGTAGCAGACTTAAAAAACGAACACATGGATATAAAGATCGTTAAAATTTGATATTGTATGAAGAAGTTACAACGTTCAGAACATAAGACCTCAGCCAAACCACAAGACCTACGCAACCAAGCAGTCGTGATCACGATGGACATAAGCATCAATAGCCCCAAACACCTCATCAATGACTGTCATAGGTAAGATATTGTGAGAAAAAACTAAAAAAATCAATCATAAGTACTAAATAAGTACAAAAACAAAAATGATTTATTTTGAAACAAAAAAAATATTAAGGACAAAATGTTTACAAAAATATGAAGGACTAAATGTGTACAAAATGATAAATATACATTACCATATTAAGTCATTTTCCCGGCTAACCTGGAGTAACTGGTCATAAGGACTGAATGTGTACAGCTTAACAAGTTGAAGAGGTAAATGTGAACGGAAAAAAATTCAATGACCAAATGTGTACGAATCGAAAAAATATTACATTTTTAAGTCATTATCCCTTAATTTAATAACAAAATAGTATAAGATTAATTCCTTACATAAAAACTATTAGTTTTCTTTCATTTCTACCCACTCAAGAACATAAATAAAATATAAGTTTTCTTTTTTTTCGGAAAACTCGGGAACATGTTAGGCAAAAAAAATCATGGCAAGAAGTTTGGTTGCTCCAAAGAAACACAAAAATTTCATGACCACCATTTCCATCTAACAACCGGAAACTAGCATGGGCGCATGTCACATGTTTCACAGTCGCTTACGTATCTCTCTCTTTGACATTATATTTCCCATATATATAAGTTGTAGTCTTCATAGCCTAATGCAATAAATTATCATAGCATATTAAAATCAAATATGGCTTCACAAAAAGCCATTTCCCTTGTATTCTTCTTCTTGGTCCTATGCTTGGCCCATGGCTTAGCCCGTAAGATCATGCTTGAAGAGAGCAACGACCTTGCAAGACGACTTGCTGCTGAACCTGATCCTGATGAACATGTACTTGTACCTGCTACTGATGAGCCTGTACTTATATCTGTACCTGCTACTGATGAACATGCTCTTGTACCTGCAACTGAACCATTGTCGTCTAACCATGAACCCATGAGCAGTGCACCTATTGGCGATGAACTTAAGGGCTTGGATGCAGATCAAGTTGAGTGTGGGCGTCCGGCCGTAATTCCTGTTCCAATGTGGCGGCCCCCACCAATTCCTATTCCAAATTGTCCTTCATCAGAATGTCAACCAGCATATGCTCCTCTACCCCAACCTGCCTACCCACCACAACCATTATACCCTCCTCAACCCTTGCCCCAACCAGCCTACCCTCCCCAACCTCTGCCCCAACCAGCATACCCTCCCCAACCTGAACCAGGATGTAATCACCCAGCGTGTCAGCCTCAGCCCCAACCCTTCTACCCACCACAACCCGAACCAGGATGTAACCACCCTGCATGTCAACCTCAACCCCAACCGGCCTACCCACCCCAGCCTGAACCCTTACCTTTCTACCCTCCCCAACCCGAACCTGGATGTAACCACCCAGCGTGTCAGCCTCAACCTCAACCGGCCTACCCACCACAACCCGAACCCTTACCCTTCTACCCTCCCCAACCCCAACCTGCTTACCCTCCTCAACCTGAACCGGGATGTAACCACCCAGCATGTCAACCTCAACCTTTACCCCAACCGGCTTACCCACCACAACCCGAACCGGCTTACCCACCCCAGCCTGAACCGAGATGTAACCATCCAGAGTGTCAGCCTGAACCGAGATGTAACCACCCAGAGTGTCAGCCTGAATCGAACTATCCTCCCCAACCCCAACCCTTTTACCCTCCTCAACCCCAACCAGCATACCCTCCCCAACCCAAACCAGGATGTAACCACCCTGCTTGTCAACCTCAACCAGCATACCCACCCCAACCTGAACCAGCATACCCACCACAGCCCGAACCGGGATGTAACCACCCAGCATGTCAGCCTCAACCTCTACCTCAACCAGCATACCCACCCCAGCCCGAACCGTTCTACCCTCCCCAGCCAGAACCAGGATGTAACCACCCAGCGTGCCAGGCTCAGCCTGAACCAGTATGTAACCACCCAGCATGTAACCCTCAACCTGCCCAACCAGAACCAGCCTACCCACCCCAGCCTGAACCACGATGTAACCAAGCGGAATGTAATTCTCAACCAGGATCGGACTGCTCGCAGTCCGACCTCGAATGTCAACCACAATATATTCGTCCGCCTACAGCAGCACCAGCCTATGCTCCATGGCCACAATACCCTCCATGGCCGCAATATCCTCCACATGCTGAAACTCTACCATCGAATGAGGTTCATAAAGAGGAAGACAATGAATCTACGACAGAACACTAGTTCCTAGGGCGGCGTTTCTAAACAACAACATTTCCGTTTCACCAAACCATAGAATTTAAGATATAGCGTCTTGCTTAAATGTAATTTCTCTATTAAATAAAAACTCATTTGTCTCATGTCTCAATCGTTACCTATGAAATCAAAGTCAATTCCCTTCGTGTTTACTATAAAATGTTACAAATTAGCTATTAACAAAACCCAAATTTTACCATGAGTGGTTTCGGGAGGGCAAGGAATACGCTCTTGTGATGATCTCCGACAGAAAGCGTGGTGAAGCTGAAGAAGATACGGAAGCAGACTGGCGGAGGACCGGTGGTTGTAATTCGATTTCCAAACGGTGGTTACGCGTTGTAGCGGCTCGAGGACTATTAAGCTCGCCGTGGTCGAATTCCTCGACGGATATCGCCGGTGAATCATCGCCGTACATGCTAAAGCTAAACTTTCTCCTCCTTCTCCTTCTCCTTCTCCTAGCTTCCTTTCTCCATTCATTCATCGTCTCTCTTATTCTCTCCGGAATTAATGCAGCTTTGTAGTTTGTCCCCATCTTCAAAACAATAGTGTCGATCATATATTACTAATTGAATAAAAAACATGAACAATTTCGTGAATATACCTGAGTAACCAAAGCATACAATGGTAAAGTACTATAGCTACAGAAAAACTGTCCAGCAAACCCCAAAATCAGGCGTAAATACACGATCAAATGATGGTTTAGAAAGCAAGAATTATATCCAAATTGCCACTGTGAAAATCATAACACACATTTAATTAAAAAAAAAGCAATCAGAATCAAATTTAATTAAGAAAATAAAAATCTTACCCAAAACCAAAAGAAAGAAGCCAGCTCGAATGCATTCTGAAACAAGCACTGAAAATTTAGTCCAATTTTCAACAAGAAAAAAAAAATAATGAATATTTCACCTGAAAAAGAATAAAATGGAGTAATGACAATAATAGCCCTGGCTTCTTAAACCAAAAAAGCTCATCTCTAGGCTTTAGCTTAGTTTTAGTAAAATATGCAGTAATTCCAGCACTTTCTAGAGCCAAAGTAGCGATAACATGTTGTAGTTTTGTCCCCATGATTAAAACAAGCTGAACATAAACATAAATCATCTGAAAATAATTTATCTTTTTTGGGAAATTATAATATTATATACATAATTAATACTTACAGTAACAGGAAGTAAAGCAATCCAGAAATAACGATTAGATCCTGAAAGAAAAAAAAAATGTACAAAATTTAATTATTTTTTTTGACACAAGTGTGATGTATATATAATACACTGGGTCTTTTATTTCTAGATTGAATAAAAAGTCTTAACGATGCTAAATGACCATTTTACCCTTACCTTTCACATTAAACAGCATAAAAGCCACAACAAATCCCCAAAGAGGGCCACTACAAGGAATAATAACATGAGTAATTTTTCACATGGTAATAATTAATATCCCTAAAATATTATCAATTTTTATAAAAGAAATTTGTTTTATTCTAGTTTTACCTCAATCCAACTATCCTTTGAAATTCTTCTTCCATAGAACGAATCATATAGCTGTGGAAATCAAATTTCGATGTGAGGTTGTGGTTCTGTTGAATAAGAAAAACAAAAATAAATAAATAAATAGTAATCATCAATATATAATATGTGAGGACATTATATAAAAACATAAAAAAAATAAAAATATATATATACAATGATGAAGGCTTTACGCAACATAAGGTAATCAGCACGAACAACCGAACTTCCAAATTGGCGAAAAAAACAAACCTACAATTTAATGTAAAATAAAAAGTAGATGTTCATGTGAAAAATATAATAAAGTTTGTTTTATTTAAATTATAGTCTTTAAATTATATAAAACATCTCTTATAGTTTGTATTATAATTTATACCATCCAAGTCAAGAAGCCATTCCTAATCAATGGATTTGACATATGGAATTCAACAATTGCTGATTGCCTCTTTGTTGTCTCATATCTTGATAACTCTGCATAAGAAAAAACAAGTTTATTCAAGTAAATTTTAGGAGGGCAGATTGGTAAATTCACAAATGATATAATATATATACCAATTAGGACATCATGCAGATCCATTTGAGCATCATCTTCCCATATCCTCCATTGGTGAATCTAGCAAAAAATTACCATAGTGAAGATAAAAAAAAAAAATTATCAAGATTGTTTACATTCATAGTCATAGTCTATTTGAAAGAGTAAAAGAAAAAGACATTTTTAACCTTCACTATAGCCAGAAGCATGGTTAAGCAGCTATATGATATGTGTGTAATTGCAATTATAAAAATAAAACGGTGTAGTTGCTCAAGTCCTTCATCAGACACAAATGGCTCATAATCCTGTACATTTAAAAGAACATTAAGAGGCTTTTTTTTTTACTTAATGAGCTTAATGACTTAATGGGTTAAGCCAAAAAAAAAAAAACTAGCTTGATGTATTATGACACTAACCCTTTTACCTATTTGCCCTTCTTTTTCCTACCACGTTAATATTGTTAAAGATTTGACTTTTGGAATGTAAGGGTGAATTGGTCATTTAGTCTCATTAAGCCACTTTACCAATACAGGACTTAGTGAGGAAAAGAAAAAACAGCTCCTAAGGTTGAATTAAAATATGCAAATTGGATAATGATAAGAGATATTTAACTCACCTTTTGACAGATTTTGTGATTTAATTTGTTCAAAAGTTGTTGTTTACTATGATCCTTGTTTTCTTGATTCTTATCAGGCTTGTTGCATGGAGAAAATGCAGTATCATAAAACTTTGAAGGGATACAAATATTTGATATACTACTGGAGGTAACTGCAAGAAGGAGTGATATGAAGCCAAGAAGCATCAACCCTGAAGACAACAATCACATCATGATGATGATGATGATGATGATGATGATGATGATGATGATAAAGATGTAGCAATTACCTTCTTTCATTTTCTCAACAGCTGCAAGCATTGGCTTGCGTTTCATTTTCTTCAACCACTGGAAGAACATTCATTATAAGATCATGATGATGTTCATATAATTTTGATTTTAGGGAAAAAGAGAAGGATGATGAAGCAACTTACATTGCTCAAGTAACGAATTGATTCCTCCACAAGTAAAGAGACAAGAACAAAGATAGTCATAACAATAGCAATAGAACATGTTGGAGTTAAAGCCAAAGATCTGGAGTCTTCTTTGGCATCATCAGAAGACATATTTTTTTTTTACCACTTTTAAGATGATAACTGATAAGATATTAAGATCACCCTACAACTTATTCCAAAGCATGAAAGGAACAAGAAGAATTGATTAAACTAAAACCCTTGATCAACTCCTTAGACTTAATTAAACCCTGTTTTTCAATGCAAAACCTCTCATAGGCATTTAGTCAAACAGGTTACGTGCTCTCAGGATTCATGAATGAACAGATGCCAAATTTGCTTTTTTGTTTGTTGAACCAGAAAGAAAACCGAAAAGTGGTTTTGCTGGCAAATACCCAGACAAAACTTGATGAGCTACATCTACTGTAATTCAGAAGTGATTCTGATTCCAGAGGTTTTATAAGATTGAGCTGACGAAAACTCAAGATACCCATTTCGCAATTTTCGCAAATGCCCAAGAAACTACACCCGCTATAATCCAAAGCGATTAAACAAAAGTATATATGGTATTTGTAGAAATAAGTAGTCGCATTCCGTGATTCCCTCCACGTGGAATGTAGAACGTTCGTTCTTCTGATTCTCTTGCATGAACAGTGAACACAAAAATACTCCAAGCGGGCGGCTGTTGTTCCCATGCATTTGAAACTTGAAAGTGTAGTGTAGCTGTGTAGGTGTATATACATAAACAAAAATATTTTAGTCAACTCTACATAGTGCCAAAACGGTTGTAGTGTCGGGGTGCTTGGACCCAAAATGGGAGCTACTTTTTATCAATCCACTGAAATATTAATGTATTGACAATATTGCCCTTTATTTTAATTTCTTAAACATTTACACGAGAGAAAGATCTCATAAATATGTTTCCAAAATGCACTCTCTTTTAGCAAATTGTGGTAGTTTTAAAATTATTTACATAAAAGATAATATAAAAAGTTTTTATCCGCCATATGTTTATTTAAAAAAAAAAAAAAAAACAAGATAAACCCTATCTTTATTATTACATGTTTGATCGCCGGAAACACAAACCATTATAAACAGATCAAATATCATCAACTATTGGTGTGGCTGAGGAGATCGAACGATTCATTGGGAGGCGGTAGGAGCTCACCCGTCATGCAACAGTTTGTCGCCCATGGTTATCATATCATTCTGGTTTCTCTTGAAGTTTTATGATTTATGTTTATCATGACTGGTTCAATAGTTCTAATCACCGGATATAGTTAAGTGAAAAAACATTAATTTTTGAAATTGCAGATAACTCGCTTTATATTTTTTTCAATTATCAGTGGTTATATCGTCCTACTCTAGGATGTTTCTTATATTTGCTGGATAAAATGATGATTTGGTACCAATTTGAGAAGCAATGAAATTGATTTAAGAATTATGAATTAAAGGTAGATTTCTTTATACTTTTTTATTTATTTTCTGGAACATATCTCGATCATAATTCAGTTGCATTATATATTTATAAACTTCATAGTTCATATGTTGCAGTCTTGCAGCAAGAAAATAGAATGAGAAAAGACGTCGATTTATAGATAACCACAGACGACAACCACTTCAGCCACCGGTGAACTCCCGTTCTTCCACCGGCAAAAGGTTCTCCTTCTGTGCAGTGTCAAAGAACCATTGATGTACATCATTGGTGATCTCCCCATCTCCCATGATTCCATGAACAACCTCTTTCTCCGTCGGAAGAACATCCAATGATAAGATATAAATTTTTCGGTTGATTTTTATTTCTGCATATGCTTTTCAAAATGTTGATGGTCTTGTTCTCCGGTGAGCAAGTTTTATTAATGTGCTCTTTATTCATTTTTAATAAAAAGAAATAGGGTTCAATCCACGTGTCATATGCAGAAAGAAATCCCTGATTTTCCTGCAATAATAACTATAATATAAATTTAAATAAAAGGCATAATAGTCATTACATAAATATTAAGTGGACGAATCAAAATCACTCTGTGGAAAAATCAGCACCCTTTTAAAATGGGGGACGATTTATAAAAAAATAATATATTTTTTGATTTGTACATACTTTTTTATTAAGTTTTTCCGTCCATATTTACCCTTTCAACTTGTTTATATGTATACATTTTTAGTCTTTACAACCGGCTACACTAAGTAAGCCGGAAAAAACGACTTAAAAATTTCTCATTTTATACACATTTAGTTCTTAATATTTTTTTTTGTACATTTAGTCTTTAATATTCTTTTGTTGCAAAATAAATTTTTATTGTTTTTGTACAAATTTAGTATTTATAATCGGTTTTTTTGGATTTTTCTTACTATATATTACATGGGACAATCATTAATAAGGTGTTTGGAGTTGTTCATGCTTATGGCCACCACCACCCCCTCCTTGGCTGCATGGTTACTTAGGTGTTGTTTGTTTTTTTGAAGCCAAAATGTCTGCAGTCTGCGGACCACATCTGCAAGCCTCTGCGGCAGAAGAGGTGAACCAAATGTCTGCAGTCTGCAATAAGAAGGCTGTTTGTTTTTAACGTCTGCAGCTATTGAAATAAATTAATTTTTCAAACTTAATTTCATGTCATAACGATAAAAAATGCATTTTCAGCAACAAGAGAAAGAAAAAAAACGGGTGGTCTTTTTATTTTTTTTGGTTAAAATGAGGTCTGAAGACCTTCGAAGACAGTGGCTCATGTCTGCGCTAGGAAGACCTCGCGCAGACGTTTTTTGGTCTGCGCACTTTCAAAAAACAAACACTCTGCAAGGGCATATGTCTGCGCATTGTCTGCACGGCGCAGACAAAAGTGGTTGCGCAGCTCTTCACAAAAAAAACAAACAGCCCCTTAGTTATTGTGATTTGGTTTAGGTCTTGTGTTCTGGATGTTATGACTTCTTCATATGATCACGAATTTTAACGATCTTTATATTTACACGTTTGTATGACTCACTATAATTTTTGTTTAGATTACTCCCGTTAAAAAAAACAATATATTTTAATTACGAATTATTAAAAAAAAACGTTCATACATACATTCATAAAGAACATGTGGATATAAAAGATCCTAAGTAAAAATATATTACTATTTAACGGGAGTAATCTAAATGAAATATATAGTAGACTTAAATACTAACGCGTGGATATAAATATCGTTAAATTTTGTAAACGTATAAAAAAGTTACGACGTTCAGAACAGAATGACTAAATGATTGTGTTGCGTAGCCATAAACATGCATAGCCCCCGAACACCTTATTAATGATTGTGTTGTGTAGAATGACGTGAGAAACCCTAAAAAAATCAACCATCAGTACTGAACGTGTACAAAAACAACAAAGACTTATTTTGTAACAAAAAAATATTAAGGACTAAATGTGTACAAAATGAGAAATATATACCATTTTAAGTCATTTTTTTTCGGATTATCTGGAGTAGGCGATAATACGTAATAAGGACTAAATGTGTACAGTTAAATAAATTAAAGTGGTAAATATGGACGAAAAAAAACTCAGTAAACAAATGTGTACAAATCTAAAAATATATTACCCTTTTAAATCATTATCTATTTTTAAATACATAAATTAGTATTTAATGTTTAATAAAGATAACATTTTTATATTTATAGTGTTATTTAAGAATGAAATAACTAATTGTATGGTATTTGTTTACTAAATTGACAACATATATATGCTAACATTACTAGATGGTCTATTTTTTAAATTCAATCAACAAATGATAATCAACTTTGCAAAAATCACACTGGAGACTAGCTAAATAATTTTTTAGACCATGTTTCATTATTTTTCACGGATACCACATATACTTCGTAAAGTCACATAACATAAATATCTATTTAAATAGAGAGATTAAATATCCTCCTACCTTCTCTTCCTATCTATTTAAAATGATGATAAGTGTACAAATTTAAAATCTCAATCAAATTTAAATTAAATTTAATAACACTTATCACCATCTAAAATAGGTAGGAGGATAGTAGGAACAAAAAGTAAGAGACTATTTAATTTCTCATTTAAATATTAAATAACAAAAATACAGTGGTTAAGACATGTAATAAAACTTACAATATTGTAATAAAAGAAGTGTTTCCAAATCTATCTATGTTAAAATATTATGTTTATTTTATTTATCATGTTAATTCAGGTTTACTTACAATCCAAAATAAGTTATATTTTTTTGTTGACATTTAGTAGGGGTGTTCATGAATTGTTAACTGAACCGAAAATATATTTTGGAAGGTTAACCGATACTATCGGTTTGTTCATTTCTTGAACTTAAACCTAAACCTAAACTGAAAGTATTCGGTTAACCTATTTTCTCGGTTTGATTATCCGGTTAACCAATTAACCATTACTAATTAATAAAAAATTGTTAAGATTACTAAACCCCATAACAAATTTCCTAAAAAAGAATGAATGTCAATGAATAATTTGTTTAATTATGTTGTTGCCGTTATCAATAATGGAATTAGGATGAATTATCAAATATCCATGGAATATAGAAAATAAAATCAACTAATACAAAAATATATTTTTTTAAGTAATAGATAAAAAATAGTCAAATATTTAGTTATTTATATAAAATGGTAATGAAATGATAATTTTAATCTATATCATCCAATGTATATTTATAACAAATGCTAATGATGACCATTATTGGTTTATAATGGAAAATATAAATAATAAGACCGATTACTAATTATAATTGGAAATTTCTTTGAAATAATTTGATGTTAACTTAAATGACAAAATATAAACAATATTTTAAAAAATAGAAAATAAAATTTCGATTTTTCGGTTAACCGTCCGTAGCAAAAAAAATGAACCTTAACTGGACCGAAAAGCCAAAGATTTTACCGATTCGGTTAACCAAACCGAAAATTCAAAAATATCGGTTTGGTTAACCTGAAAATCAATACGGTTTTTAGGTTTTTCAGTTCGGTTTTCAGTCTTTGGATATTTTGAACTCCCTAACATTTAGTATTCTTTTTTGTCTATATAATAATTTTACATACTAAACTCGAAACCACGGGTTATATCTTAGTAAAATATATTCCAAACAAAGTCACTAAAACTGTAATAATCAGATAATCTCTTACAATTGAAAAAGTAAATAAAGATAGCTTTTTCTCTAAAACACTCAAAAGTCAAAACTGCCATTTTAACCAAAATGTATCTACGATTCCTCCTCCATTTCATTTGCATCCCCTTTTAACTCATTATCAGTGAACAAATCCACTTGAACAGGCACATCCTTTAACTGCTGTGAGGAAACAATATTCTCAATGCTTTTTTTAGCAGCCAACTCTTTACTGTTTTCATCAGCTACCGCCACATCATCTTTCTCCAAACCACTTTTCTTTTCACCTTCTGCTGACGTGTCATCTACTTTTGGGGGTGGGACAAAAAAGGGTATTTTACCCCTTTGCCAATCATGAAGAACCATCTTTGCAGCAGTCGTCAGATCAGGTTCACCTCCCTGTTAACACACACAATACAATATCTTTTTATTTTCTACTAAAGAATTCTGATTCCATTCCAGAGTTAGACAAGTGGAATTGGAATAGAGAATTAATTACCCTCAGTAGTTTGCCTGATAACTTGCATAGCTGAAGCAGAAAGTCATACTCATCTACCCTGTTTATTATACACAAAACACAATCTACTTACAAATTGAACAACTTTTAATTTACACAATTAAAATATTTATTGTTTAAAATTACTATAGTTAAAAAAAATAATAATAAGGAATACCATTCTTTTATCTTGTATGCTCTTTCAAGGTGCTCTTTCTTGACACGATTTAACACCTCCCCAATATGCTCTGTTGCATCATGCAAATTTGTAACTCTCACCTAAACAATAACAAAACTTATTTAAATTCAATCACAACAAAAAAAAATGTGAAACCCTAAAACCCTAAATCCTAGGGTTTAGAGGGATGATAAAACTAATGAGAAAACTAACCACTCCTTTCAAAACAATATCAGTTTCAGTGTCACTGCTTCCATAAACAACACCAGGGCAATCAATCAAGAATATCTTCTTTGTAAGTGTTATGTATTGCCAAACTTTAGTCTCCCCAGGGATTGGAGCAACTTTGCAAACCTTTTTATTAAAAAGAAATAGTCAAATAATTTATAACAAAAAAAACATCACATTGTGATTCTTAACACTAAAAATAAAATAGAACTTACATTTTTCGTACGCAAAGTGTTGATAACAGATGATTTTCCAACATTGGGATACCCCACAAATCCAACTGATATTGCTTGTTTGTCACTTTTTAGACGCGAAAATTGTCTCAACACAGATAAAAGAGAGTTCTATAAGAAATCATTAGCATAATTAGACAGGAATTATATAATGGAGAGTAGATAAATAATGAAATATGATATATTGATAACAATTATTACCTTTCCATAAGACTTGTTGATGCTTGCATGAAATGCTAGTGTAGGATATTCCCTAGATAGGACCCTAAGCCAACCTTTTGTAACCCATGGAGGTGTCAAATCACACTGTAGAAAATACAAGGAAAGTTGATTATCAGTTAAATCATTTACTTTTTTGGGGAAATTTCCTAAAACTGATAATGGTTTATGGTTATACCTTGTTTAATAATAAGATCATGTGCTTGTGTTTGCAATGCTCTTTCAGATGCTTTTCAAGATGATGGCATCTTGTACCTTGGGGATCCCTAGCATCGAGTACCTGTAATTGATGAAACAAGTATGATTCGATAATGTGAAGTGATATTGTGAATTATACAAAATTAGCAGAAGAAGACTAACCTGGATGACAACATCTGAAGAGTCTATGACTTTGTAAAGCTCACCCCAAATGCGTTTACTTTGACCCTTTTCAAACATTGTGTGGCGAACAAGATCCCTGAATCCATCTGCATTTGGATCCACTGGATCATCACCATGTTTTTCTTCAAAAGCATCTACAGAGTTGGAACACATGTTAGTGCAAGTTTTGATCGATTAGCAATTCACTAGAAGAAGACAAGGAGTTGCATGAAATCAACTCCAAAATTGAAAAACAAAGGATAGATCTTCATGGGTAGATAAGGTTATTTTACCTTGAGAACCATCGGCCCTCTTAGCTAATGATTCATAATCAGAGACAGCTAGCTTTGGACGTTTTCTCTTCCCCTTTGGTCCAAATGCATCAGCAAATGGCTCTGTATCAAGAAGGTGAACTCTTGCTTGCTGTAAAACAGGTGAAAAAAACCAGTATTAGAAAGGGTAAATAAAGATCATAAGGTGAACTCTTGCTTGACTAATGGTTTGTTTACCTTCTGATGATCATTCAATAGGGACATCGGCAACTTTCTCTCCTTCATTATGACATTATAATTGCTTGAGAGTCGACTTTGTAGCTCTTCACGGAAGAATTCAAGCTCTTTCTGATTTACAACTCTAGTGTTACCTAAATGACACAATTTTATGCTGTTAATACGTATAACTGGAAAACCGATATAGATTTTGTTACAAACCGAACACCAACAAGGTCAGTTATCAAATTCTTCTACAAAAATTTCATGTCAATACCAAATTTCAAGTTGAAAACTCTATTTTTAACGTCAAACTAAAAGCGCCGCCCTAATTTATCTGGAACAGATGCAGTAGCTCAAACTTGTTAATCGTGTGTTTTGGAATCATGCATCTGCCTTGAATGCCTTACTATGATACATATCGAACATTATGTTCTAACAGTATACAGTACGAACAAAAATCGAAAATGTTACTTACCAAACCAGCGTCGATCAGGTTGTATGCGAGTAGATGGCAACTCCTTTGACTGCAATTCGTGTTTGAGAATTGTTCCTTTGCTGTCACGCTTCGGCCTCGTCTTGTACATCTTAAGACGACGAACGGTGGCGGCGGTACGGGCGGTGCCGCCACTTTTGTTCTTGTTGCCGGCATCTCTGTTGACATCGAGAGAATGCTTCGGCTTTCCCGAAACGTTCACTGACCTCTCTTTCTTCTTCACCATTTTTTCCGATCAAGCTTGCTACGATAAGTTGATCGCCTACAAGTTCTGTGCCGCCCGCAAATCGAAGATGGTAAATATGAGGTCGAGACCAACACCAATGCGGCAGCCGGTTGTTTATAGGGTTTTGATGATGTTTAAGTGATTTACAAAATAGTTCCTTTACTATTTTTATATTGGCAATTTCAGTCCATTAAACTATCTTTTTCAAAGAAAAAAAATACATAATTTGATTTTCAACAATTACATGAGATCTATCCTTAATCAATACGAAATAATAATTTAATTTGATTTCAAATAGTCATTATTTGCTAAAGAAATTGAAAGGTAAGCAACCCTCGAGACATATGGTCAAAAAACTAATCAAAATCCATTATGTATTTTTTATGATTGGGATTAGACAAGTATCATAAGAGAATTCAAGCTAAGTTTGATTATGTGTTAAGAGAAGAGGATTACATACACTTGCACGCTAGTTCATCTTCGTAGTTAGTAGTGCATAAAGTGGTTCTTAGGGTCTATTTTTTAATATAACAAGTACATATGAAGAAAAAAAAAAGACAAAATTACATGAATGGTCTTTATGGTTAGGGATGAAAGTGGGTCTAAACCTGGACCGGACAGACGCTGACCCAGAAAACTTTAAACCGAGTCCGGATAAGATAAGTCTGCAAAGTAAGTTACAGAGAACCATGTTCGATGTAGCATCCGACTTAAGCCAGAAGGCTGAAGGAAAAAGATAACTGAAGCAGCCAATAAAAGTATTGCAATCGTCGTTAATGGTAGAGCACCATGTAGCTAGAAGAACTACGTGCTATAAAATGATTATATCACACTAGAACATGAAGGGAGGTATATTCCATTCTAGAGTCTGACTCAAAAGGACTTGAGTCTATTCATTGCATCGTACGATGAGAGGTCATTAGAACATGACCCATCAGTCTGTTATGATAATCAAAGTAGATGGAGCAGAAGTTTCCGATGAAGATCAAATTTAGACGTAAGAGTTACGATTATTACCTAATATGGAAAGGTAGCGTGCATAGTTATTATACAAGCACTGCCTTTGATGATTACGGACGGTAATCATCCTAAGGGGAGGTAATTGTGACACCCGCAGATTAGGCTAGTCAATTTGAATGTTATAAGTGTTCAAGTTGACTTTTAATAGAATGTTATTTAGGATAAATAATCTTAACCAAAATTATAGTATACGTCACAAGGATTCCACACATATAAAGAACCCCTAAATCTGACTTCGTGAGAAGGTGATTTTTCTAACATTTTAGCATAGCAATATATGTATCAAAAACCAAAATTGAAATCGGTCGATTGTTACGAAAAACAATCTAAATGAGAGTTGAAGATCCCTTCAATACCTATTCATCGATAAAAAGACAATCGAGAACGAATATCATATAAGAGAGTTATGAATATAATTGGATAGTAAAGGGTTATGCGTAATAATAAAGGATAGGTTGTGATAGGGTTGTGTGAATTAGTGGCCTTAATAGGTTAATGAGATATGTGCGAAATAATAAGTTGTGACTTGTCGCGCCTAACCAAAGTACGATTGTATTGTCATGCTTATTGTGTTGTCCAAAGCACTTTAGTACTGGCGTGCTTATCCAGGTATTATTGTATTGTCGTGCCTATCGTGCCTATCCAATTACTTTTGTAGTGTCGTGCTTACCTAAAATGTTATCATATTGTCGACAAAGATCCTTTAGGAAAGATCTCTCGAGATCGTCATACTAGGATTAGAAAGTGAGGACAATGAGAATAGGGTAATTGGGTTATTTGAATGTTGAAGAATATATATAATTATGTAGGTTGAAACCCCTATGTATCTCACCAGGTTTCCCAACCTGACCCAATCATTTTCTTTGTATCACAAGTAGCGATATGAATGTACTGATAGATAATGTAATTATCTAGTGAGAGATTCAAGGAGATGTAGATCTTTAGTATATTGAGATATTTTAAAGTCTTTGTTATGCTTATGTTTATTGTATCAGTTATGACATCTCAAGTTTTTAAAATATAAAATTTCTAAAATGCCTTGATTTTGTTGTTATATCATGTCAAGGATATTTTAGGACCAATTTCGCAATAACAATTGTTTTAAATAAGCATAAACAAAATGTTTTATAAAGGCTGTGAAAACAGGGATGTCCCACATATGAGGTGGAACGTCACCTCTCTCTACATCTCTCTTATAGGTCCAATAATTGGGATATGATCAGACGAATCAACTACAACAACATCAAGAGTGAATCGGTCTTGTTGAGTTCATGTTAGCCTAAGGTCAATTTGTAATATCCCAAAAATAATAGTAAAAACTTTCATATATGAAACCATTATAATAATCCATAAATCATTCAAAACATCATTCCAAAAGCCATAATCGTTAATCAGAGTATCCTAAAATCATTTATCAATAAAATATCCAAGGATGATGTGCATAATCACACATTTACCTTGCCCCGATCATCTGATATACCTGAAACCATGAAATCAAATTGTAAGACAAAGCTTAGTGAGTTATCTAGAATATCATACACAACCAAATAGACATACATATTGCATGATGGGTCCAAAGTCTCCAGACTGGATTGCATTAGCCCACAATCTCCGATTGAATTGCCACTATGGCCCACATTCTACCAATTAGATCACCACTATGGCCCACAATCTACCTATTAGATTGCCACTCTGGCCCACAATCTCCCAATTGGATCACCATTGGCCCATAATTTCCCGATTGGATTGCCCGGGTTTCTTGGCCGACAGCACAAAGCAATTGAACCTCAACCAACCCACATTATGTTGACATATGTAACATATAAACATATAACTAGCAAGTATAAGTAATTATATAGATATACCAATTTGACATATAATCAACATAGCATCATCCTATATACCATGTCACTTAACCTAGTGGGCTAACATTGGTGCATTCGATCCACGAGTACAACAAGGAGAAACTCACCTGAACTATTCAACAAAAGCCCAACAACTACCTTAGAAACATAACATCAAACCCAACCTTCCTAAAGCCAAACCAAAACCAATCTTTAGCTAAATGCTCAATTATACTTAAGTCTAACCAAAAGTCAAATTGGTCAAAAAATCAACAGTCAAAGTCAAAATTGCCATTCATTAGCCCTCAACCTCATATCCTTCCTTGGACACGTCGTATGTACAAAACGCCAAAACAGTAATTGATTCCCCAGTTGCCACATCGTGGCAACCTAAGGCTACGTCGTGGTGACTAGTTTGAACAGCTCAAACGAGCTTAATCTATTTTCTTCCGATTTCAAGATCTCCTAAGCCCATATCTGATCCTTTCCAAGGTCTTAATGGATAAACTTTCTAACTTTATTATTAGAAAGGTCCAAACCACTGAAATCTAGACTTTAAGTCTCAAAGGGACCCAAATGCATCTTTCTCAACTTAATTCATTAAGTCCAAGTCTCCAACTTTCATATATGAATCAACAAGATGTCTAGATGGATAAAGTTTCCAACTTTATCCATAACAATGCTACAATCTTTCAAGATCTAAACTTTATTACACATAAATGGCCTTAAGGACCAAGACAACCTGCATGACTAAAATGGAAGGAAAAAGATCACAACTTTACTAGAATATGGAGTCCAAGAAGCATTCTAAACTGATAAATGGATGCTGGAGTCCACTCAACTCCAAGATCTCCCATAAAATTGACCAAAAGTGCCAAAAATCTCAAATGACAATATCCAAGGAACTACATGGCACGATTGGAACTTTATACTTACAATAGTCCATAAATGTAGTGTCTTTGATGGATCCAAACTTGAAGCATTATTCCTTGAAACCAAAAGAACATTCTTGATCTTTAAGCTCCATCAAAATAACATAAAAAGCATCCAAAATAGTAGAGATGAGAGAGAGGAAAAACTCAAATCTTGAAGGTGGAGGCTAAGGTTTATTTCCCAAGGGGTGCTCAAGGCGATGAAGGCTGATAAAATGCCCAAAAATGCGGAACATTAAGCTTAAATACATTGAAAGTCCTAAAAATCATGGGCTTGTCCTGACTGATCCCCACGTCATGGCTGCGACATTTCACCCAAATCCATTCCAGCTTCAAACAACCATAACTTATTCGTTTCAACTCCGTTTTTGGCGATCTTTATATCCACGAAAAGGTATTGACGAGCCCCCACAACCTTATATAATTACTTTTAAGTTAAACACATCAAACTAAAATCCTTTATTCGTAGAAGAAGTTTGAAACATCACTGTCCCCATTTTCCCATTCGACTCCAAGACACAAAGCAAGACTTTAATCACTTATCCAACATTATCATCATCCCATAAGGTATAAACCTCATTACCTTAAAGCCCAAGGCCTTTACTTTATCCATTTATTGTCTATAATCCCTGAATAAAAAACTTCTCGAAACATGATGTTACACAATTGAAGGCTTCCTTTCTATCATTCCCTTTCTCTCGCTTGACTTCTCTATCACGACTGGCCCTTGGTTTTTTTCCTTCTTCCTTCCTAATCGACGCAAGTGAAAGACAACAAAACCTAAGGTCAATTTGGGTCGTTCTTGATGTATACATTGGGGGGGAAACACACTAATGCAACATGGATAAAAAATAAACGCATCCCTGCCATCCTCACTTGAAGCGTCGATCACATTATGGAGGGTTTTAATTGTGACTTTTCCATTTTAGACCCTACAGTTGCAATTTTGTTCCCTTTTAGAGCTAATCCACATAACATTTTGAATTTTATATCCTCTTCCACCAAATAGACCTCATTATCATCAGATGAATTAGAGTCATCACTATACATCCTACACAAGTAAAAAATTGTCGATTAGATTACGTAAACAAAATAACCCATAAAAATGTCGATTATATTACTTCAAGGGATAAACGATAATACCTAATATCAAAGGATAACACATAAAGTCATAACACTTGATGTCAAAGGATAACTCATAAAGGATAACACAAATCATTATTTTATTAGTAACGTAAGGAACTCCATCTTCGCTTCATCAATCGTTGGAAACATAAAAGCTTCATAATTTTGGGTTTTGGTGAAGACTAACAATGCTTGTGAATAGTCTTTGGATCCTTCATTGAAACCGATAAACTTTTATGAAAACCGCCATGCAACCTGCTATTTTAGGAGATGGATTATTTTGTGGAAAAGTTTGTGTGCTTTTTGTTGATATGTCATCCAATAAAGTATCTACTTTTTCCTCATAAATTGAAGGTTTACTTTTGGTTGATCGGTTATTGCCAACATTCATAGACTTCTTCTTTTTACATGAACTACTTTTCAAGGGAACTGGTCAAAAGAGACTCATCATCATCTAAATTGATTTCATCACTATCTCCGTTGCCCTTTATATTTTCTTCATTTTGAAAATATAACAGAGTCATAGTATGATTTCTGGTGGAAGCGAAATCCTGAAACAAAAGAGCATATTGAGTATCGAACATGCTCAAATTTGCATCCTTAAATTTGGCATAGTCTTTATTTGCCTACAAGATAAACAAATAATGTTTAACTCATCAATTTCACACTGCGATCATAACATAAAATAATTAAAAAGAATAGTAAAATATACCTTTATTTTTTCTTCCTGCCACTTAAGCGATGCATTTATTAAGCTTCTTGTTCCACCGATTTCGCTTTCAAGCCTCATTAATCAGTCATAAACCTTCCCATCTTTTTTCATGTTGTCCCATTTGTTTTTCAGTTGTATTCTGTCAAAGGTTCTCCTTGTTTTTCCTTCACGTGTTTTATTAAATTCTCCCATCCACTCTTAATGAAGGGGCCATCAGTTTTATGACCTTTATTAAATTTAATCACGCATGCATCAACGAACTCCTTAAAGGTTTGACTATCCCATACACATTTTGTTCTTTTCTTTTTTTAGATGGTTCACAATCAACAACATTAGTGTAGTTTACGTCCCTTATATGAGAACTACATAATAAGAAGATGTAAACAAACTAACAGTTAACACAACTAACGGTTAACAAACCAAGGAAATTCACACACATATAACCAATTTCAGAGTTAACACAACTAACATGAAACAAACTAACAATTAACATCAAACCAAGATAATTCACACACATATAACCAATTTCACAATTCCACAATTAACACAACTGACATGTTCATCAATTTCACTGTTAACATATATAAGCCCTCTTTAATTTCATAAATTTCTAGTTTTATAGTTATAATTTCTCAATTTCATTGATTCCATAAAAATAGGGGATGCAATACCCATTGTGGGTACCGAACCGAGAAAAACAAACATTGAATTGTTTCTTCACCATACCTACAACCCACCGTGTGTTAAATTGTGAAAAACCAATAAAAATCGGAGATGGAACTGATAAACAGAAAAAAATCGGAGATGCACGTCTAAATGCATCAAATTTGAGATGCAATGTAAACAGAAAAAAATCACGGTTTTTACCATATCGGAAGTGGAGGTTGAAACCTAAGCCAACGACACTGAACTGGAGTAGAAATCGGAGGAGGATCATGCTAAACTGGAGCAATAATTAGAGCAAAAATGGGTGTTTTCATGGTGAAGAACGAGAGACACATGGGTGAGATTGAGATGAACGAATCTTATGAATGTTTTCACTTGTAAAAATGAATGCGGTGGGTATGGGTATATTTTTAATTTTGGGGTTAAAAAGCTAAATGTAACACCCAATTCCTGGTATGCCTTTAATTCATGTATTTTTATGTTTTTCTCTGGGACTCGACAAGTTGGAGGCCCAACTCGTCGAGTAGAGTCGTGATCCGCGGGAAGTTTAAGTAGTCTACTCGACGAGTCGGGAGACCGACTCGGCGAGTAGGCGCTATTTGAGTGAAACTCTAAATTGAGGGTTTGCACCCTATTTAAACACATTATAACCCCTCAACTCAACCCCCATCGTCCAGAGCAAACCCTAACTCGAAACTTTAGCCGTTTTTTAGTGTGTTCGTAAGCCTTGTGGTGTTACTTTGTGTGATTGAAGCTTGAAGAAGAGAAAGAGGCTTGTGAGATCAAGGGGAAACAAGAAGATCCAAAGTTTTGAGCATATTTCCAGCTTATTAGAGGTATCAAACTGAAAACCTTGTATATTCTTTATCTAGATCTTGATTTTGGACCTTTTTCTACAACTTTATAAGCCCTAGAGAGGTTGTATTTGGGATTGAGTATTGGAAGTCAGTTTGTGCTTCAGATCTGGGGTTACTGGGGGTCTTTATGGCATAAAGGTGCCCACCTTATTGCCATAAACACCCCATACATCTTGTAGACCATATTTTATAACTTTTTGAGCCAAAGGTGTGACATCCCCAAAATCACGGCCAGAAAAGACTGGTTTTGTTTATACTTTATTTCTAAATCAGAGTTATCTTTTAATAAAAGGGTTGCGGAATTTGTCCCAAAACAATAATATGATAAAGATTTATCAAAAGCATTTTCCATAGAAATGTATTTCAATAAAAGACTCGGGATGTCATGTTCGTACAGATCAAAAGTATAAACAGTACAATATAAGCCTTACTACATTATTTCATATCTACATGCCTATATCCGTAATCCCTCGTCCAAAACATCACACCTATGCTCATGCGCCACTACCTGTAATACATAAAAATGAGTGGGTCAGGCTTGGGAGCCTGGTGAGCACATAGGGTTTTCAACCCACAATAAATAAGTTTATTAATTTCATCAATCAACAATAACCTGATTACCCGTTCCCGTTATCCTCACTTTACATCCCTAAACACCTATCGTAAGGGACCTAGCCTAAGGATCATCATCGGGACGGACACTACTGCTAAGGGGATTCCTCAGCAATAAATGTCCTAATAGGCAACCATGTGGGGGATGGAGTACATCGGTGAACACATCGTTCACAACACCTACAGGTTGCGAGCCTGCTAGTGTTCCACTGGACTGTCTAGAAGAGTCTGTGGTCGTCATCTATACTCCGCTAGATGACTGGATCAACAACAACAACATCGAGGCCTCTCATCATTTTATCACACATCACCTATTACATCTACCCATGTTTTACCCCAACATTTTCGTAGATATAAAATACATATACAGTTTAAATCATTGAAAACATGTATAACAACGTTCATCTAGTATAGATAGCAAGTATTCAGATAATATGCACACATAGCACGTAATTTATATAAAATACTTCATATATATGTGTAAGTTGAAAGGTATCATGCACTCACCTGATTAGGTGGTGACTCAGCACTCGGACAACGCTTCGATACTCTCAAAATGATATTTCTTCGATAAAACCTAGTATCGATACCACTAGGGTTTAGTCTAATGATAACCGCGACAAATTAATTAGCTGACTATTATTATTATTATATAAGCGTTAATAACACTCAATATAACTCATAATAATAGCCCAAATAATTATTTTAAGGACCTAATAACATTCCTATATTAAAACATAAGCTAAACTAAAGATAGGATAGGTACAACTCACTTACAGCGGGTTTTTCTCGAAAACCGGGCTTCGCTGGAGCAGCATTCCTGAGCTGAAAGGCTCTTTTCTCGGGAATCCGGGAGCCTCGGGGCTTCCTTCGGGTGCTAGGGGGTTTACCTAGGCTTTTAGGGGGGGTAGGGGGCTTAGAGAGAGAGTTTAGAGAGAGAAAGAAGAGGGGTGAGGGGTGAGGAAATGAGGGAACCCGACACCTCTATTTATAGGGGAGAAATCTGATGGACTCGCCGAGTAGGGGGGACCTACTCGCCGAGTTGGTCCATGTGGTGGCCTTCTGGTGGCGCCACGTGTCCAATTTTGGTGGTGCCACGTCACCCCTATCGCGTCTCAGCCCTCAAACTTAGAAAAATCATAACTTTCGCATACGAGCTCCGTTTTCGACGTTCTTTATATCCTCGCGTAGGTAAAATCAAGATCTACAACTTTAATTTAGACTCCGTCAGCTAATTCTCAACCGATCTCAAATTTAACAGTAGGAGGCGTTTAGACTGTTAAATGACCGCGAAGAGTTCATAACTCCTTCATACGGACTTCATTTTCGTCTGTCTTTTTACCGTTGAGTTCCTATTAATGAGATCTTCAACTCTCATTTAGGTCGCGTAAGCCAAAAACCGCTCGAACAAAAATTCGAGTTTCGGGCCGTGCATTGCTAATCCGAATCTTAGAAAAATCATAACTTCTTCATACGAAGTCAGATTTGGGCGTTCTTTTTATCGATGTTCTTAGTTTAACATATTCTACGACTTTTGTTTAGATTGCTAAGGCTAAAAAGTCTTCTATCGTAAATTCACTATTTACGTCTCCCGGTGCCGTGCCGGTTTTGCCGTAAAACTTCGGCGGGCCATAACTTCTTCGTTATAGCTCGGATTTCGGCATTCTTTATATGTACGGAAACCTTGAGACATATTCTACAACTTTATGTAGAGATATCGGGATTATCTCACACTTTAATTTTGACGCTTATTTTTATTCTTTATTAATTATACATTTATAATTAAATAATAAACACATAAACACACATAATTCACATAATACTCAAATATTTCATATTTATTACTAAAAAAAAAGAGTTACAATAGTTGACCTAGACTATTACATTGACAAAAATGCTTAGCCCTGAAACTCGGGCGTTATAATTCTCTCCCCCTTAGGATGATTCCGTCCCGGAATCATGCATCAGCAAACAGATGTGGATAGCGACTCATCATGTCATCCTCTGTTTCCCAAGTGAGATTCGGCCCATTCGAATGTTTCCATCGGACTAGCACTAAGTCGACCATCTTGCATCGTAACTTCTTAGTCTTACGGTCAACAATTGCCTCGGGCTCTTCGATCAACCTTTTATTCTCATCCATCCTTAACTATGAGATTGGAATTATGTCGGGAACATCTCCCATGAATTTCCTCAAATAACACACATGGAAGGTGTTATGAATACCATTGAGTTCTTCGGGCAATTCCAGCTTGTAAGCTTGGTTCCCAATCTTCTGAAGAACTTTGAACGGTCCAAGAAACCTTGGACTTAACTTTCCTCGTTTCCCAAATCGTATAAGTCCCTTCCACGGTGATACTTTAAGCAAAACGGAATCCCCAACTTCGAAGGTTATCGGTCGTCTTTTCTTGTCGGCATAGCTCTTCTGACGATCCTGAGCTGCTAACATTCTTTCCCTAATCACCTTCAATTTCTCAGTAGTCTCATGGACTATCTCCGGGCCCATAAACTGCTTCTCTCCGGCTTCAAGCCAACAAGACGGCGTACGAAACTTCTGTCCATACAAGGCTTGATAAGGTGCCATCTTGATGCTCGAGTGAAAACTATTGTTGTAGGAAAATTCTACTAGAGGTAAGTGCTCGTCCCAATTCCCTTGGAATTCGAGGGTACATGCTCTCAGCATATCTTCCAACGTCTGAATCGTTCTTTCGCTCTGACCATCAGTTTACGGATGGTAAGTAGTACTTAAACACAACTTTGTACCCAACTCCTCTTGTAGACTCCTCCAAAACCTTGACGTGAAACGACTATCACGATCTGACACAATCATAAGAGGGACACCGTGAAGTCTTACAATTTCCTTCACGTAAGCATTTGCGAGCTTATCCATAGACCACTTCTCGTTGGATGCTATGAAGTGTGCACTCTTGGTGAAACGATCCACGACTACCCAAATCATGTCATGTCTGTTCTTCGTTCTGGGCAGTTTAGTCACAAAATCCATGGTGATGTCTTCCCATTTACCCATGGGTACAGGTAAGGGTTCTAAACTCCCATACGGTTTTTGATGTTGTGCCTTAACTCTTGCACATGTCACGCACTCGGCCACATACTTCGCAACATCGAGCTTCATCGTCGGCCACCAGTAGTAGGGTTTTAGGTCCCTATACATTTTAGTGCTACCGGGATGAATCAAGTACATGGTCTTGTGTGCTTCTTCCATTAGAAGATCTCTTATTCCTCCCGTCTTAGGTACCCAGATTCGATCTTGGAATACCTTCAGTCCTCGACTGTGTTTTCCGAATACTAACGTTTTTCCCAAACGTTCTTCCTTTCGGTCATTCTTCTCTAAGGCTTCTTATTGAGATTTCCTGATACTTTCCACAATTGTCGAGACGACTTCAATTCTTAAATCTCTTGGCTTTTTCCTTTCAGGATTGACTTTCCGACTGAGAGCATCAGCAACAATATTTGCTTTACCTGGGTGGTAAAGTATCTCACAGTCGTAGTCCTTGAGAAGTTCTAGCCAGCGTCGTTGCCTCATGTTCAACTCCTTCTGATTAAAGAGATACTGGAGACTCTTATGATCAGTGAAGAGCTTGCACTTCGTGCCGTGGAGGTAATGCCTCCATATCTTTAAGACAAATATTACCGCTGCCAACTCCAGATCATGAGTGGGGTAGTTCTTTTCGTGCTCTTTCAATTGTCGAGATGCGTATGCTATCACCTTTTCTCTTTGGGTCAGAACACAACCCAACCCGAATCCAGATGCATCACTATAAACCGTGAAATCTTCGACTCCATCGGGTAGAGAAAGTATCGGTGCTTCACATAACTTCTTCTTTAGTTTCTCGAATGCCTCATCGTGCTTCTCACTCCACGTATATGTAGCTCCTTTATGAGTCAAAGATGGAGCAGCTATCGAAGAAAAGCCTTGGATAAATCGTCGGTAATATCCGGCTAATCCTAGAAAGATTCGAATCTCCGTGGGACTCTTCAGACGTTCCCACTTCATTACAACCTCGATCTTGGCGGGGTCAACCATTATTCCCTCCCGGTTAACAACATGGCCCAAGAATTGGACTTCCCGTATCCAAAAGTTGCATTTGGAGAACTTTGCAAAAAGTTTCTCCTTCTTTAATACTTCCAACACTTCTCGTAGATGCTTGCCGTGCTCCTCCTGGCTTTTCGAGTAGATGAGAATGTCGTCGATGAACACTATCACGGATTTATCGAGTAATGGTTTACAAACCCTGTTCATTAAATCCATGAATACTGCGGGAGCATTGGTTAGTCCGAATGACATAACCAAGAACTCGTAGTGTTCATATCTTGTTCTGAATGCAGTCTTCTCAATATCCTGCTCTCTCACCTTCAGCTGATGATATCCTGACCTAAGATCGATCTTTGAGAAGTAGCTCGAACCTTGCAGCTGATCGAATAGGTCATCAATCCTCGGCAATGGATACTTGTTCTTCACTGTTGCCTTATTCAGCTCTCGGTAGTTTATGCACATCCTCATGCTTCCGTCCTTCTTCTTCACGAATAACACCGGAGCTCCCCAGGGTGATGAACCAGGTCGAATGAAACCGCTGTCCAACAGCTCCTGAAGTTGCGTCATGAGCTCCTTCATCTCCGTCGGTGCTAATCGGTAAGGTGCCTTTGCTATCGGTGTTGTTCCTGGTAACAAGTCTATACGAAACTCCACTTGTCTATCAGGTGGTAATCCGGGAAGATCTTCGGGAAAGACTTCCGGATAATCACACACAACCGGTATATTCTGCACCTCTTTCTTCTCTTTCTTAGCATCGATTACGAATGCCAAGTATGATGCACATCCTTTGGACAAACATTTCCTGGCTTTCATCAGGGAGATGATTCCAGAATTCACTCTGCGTTTGTCCCCGTACACCATAAATGATTCTTTTCCGGGTGGGTTTATCCTAACTATCTTCTTTCGGCATAATATCTCGACATCGTTGGTGCTAAGCCAATCCATACCCAAAACGATGTCGAAACCGTGTAACTCTATGGGTAATAGTTCCTCATGGAATTCATTTCCGTTTAGGTCAATGACGATGTTCCTAATACGATTACTAACAGGTACAAATTTGCCACTGGCAACTTCTACAATCAGGGCATTATCTAGTTTTTCTACAGGTAATGCTAATTTCGCACTAAATTTATGCGACACAAAGGAGTAGCTGGCTCCGGAATCAAACAGTACATTTGCAGGCAAACCATTTACAAGAAAGGTACCTGAAGCGACGTCTGCTGCCTCCTTTGCAGCCTCGAGCGTCATCTGGAAGGCTCTCGCCTTCGGCTTCGGTGGGATGTTGGGTTTTCCTGCCTCCTTCTTCTTCGGGCAGTCCTTCAAAATGTGCCCTTCTTCATTACACCCATAACAGGCCTTCTAGTTGAGGGTGCATTCATTGGCATAGTGCCCAGGCTTTCCGCATTTATAACAAGTGACCCCTCCATCACACTTCCCAAAGTGCTTCTTCTTGCACTTGTCACACCACTTTGCTTCTGATCCTCCTCCTCTCGAACCAGACTTCGAGAATCTACCTTTCTTACCGGACCTCGAGGATCCGTCAAATTTCCTTTTCTCTCTCACTTCCGCTCTCTCCAGACCCTTCTCTCGTATCTGGGTCTCCACATTCTTAGCAGCCCAGATGGCGGCTTTCAGAGTGGTAGTTTGCTTGACCATTGGATTGAAGTCCGCTGGTAATCCGAGGGCAAATTTGTTAACCTTGGAGAGTTCAGTTGGGACGAGGTGAGGAACAAGCTTTATTTTCTCAGTAAAGCTTGCAGCGTATTCAGTAACGCTCATTCTTCCCTTCTTCAGATTCTGGAATTCGTTGTTGATCTCTAGAAGATCCTGCTCAGAGCAGTATTGCATCTTCAACTGTACCAAAAAATCCTCCCACGACATTTTGCTTGCTTCACCTTTGGGCATTGAATCAGCTAATAGCTTCCACCAGCTTAGTACTCCAGATTTCAATAGAGGAACTGCGAGAGCAGTCTTCTGCCTATTGCTACACTCGCAACTCTCAAACATTGTCTCCATCTCAGAGATCCAGTTCATGACTTCCACTGGCGTCGGGCTTCCAGATAGACTCGGTGGCTTGGATGCCATGAAATCCTTGTATTTGCATCCACGTCCATCATTTCCTCCATCCTGGTGGTTTTGCCTAACTATCGGTGGGTTGGCTTGACCAATAGTCCCACTGTAGTTTCCTTCTTCAGTCTGCCCTTCGTTCAACTCGGGCTGTTCGATCTGAATAGTCGCTTCCTCTCGATTTTGTTGGAGCAAACGCCTGGTTTCCTCGATTTGACGATCCAACATTGCTTGGATCATCGCTTGCACTCCGACCATCGTTATTGGTCCGGCAACGGCTTCCACAATTGGTATTTGTTCTAACACTGGGGGTTGGTGACTGTTCCCATTTGCGTTCACGTTTCCGCTACGGGTCCTTGCCATCTTGATCTATACACCGAATAAGGTGAATTTAGATCTTTATTTAGGAGAGACGTTTTAAATCGTCCTTATCACTCCGAAACGTTTACATGCTAGTTCTAATATCGTAGTCGTACGTTTAGAATCCTAAACACATAAGGTTTCCAGATCCGGTCGGCAACAGACCATAGATCCGAACAAAATAACAGCATATCATGCATAAAGCATTTAGCACATAAAAGCATTTTAGGCACAATTCCTAAAATAAGCTAGTGCTCACACCTCACAATCATCGCTTAGCATTCTAAGTTTAAGTCTAGAAATCCTACAAATTCCTAGTTCGCTTAAACTAATGCTCTGATACCAACTGTGACATCCCCAAAATCACGGCCAGAAAAGACCGGTTTTGTTTATACTTTATTTCTAAATCAGAGTTATCTTTTAATAAAAGGGTTGCGGAATTTGTCCCAAAACAATAATATGATAAAGATTTATCAAAAGCATTTTCCATAGAAATGTATTTCAATAAAAGACTCGGGATGTCATGTTCGTACAGATCAAAAGTATAAACAGTACAATATAAGCTTTACTACATTATTTCATATCTACAGGCCTATATCCGTAATCCCTCGTCCAAAACATCACACCTATGCTCATGCGCCACTACCTGTAATACATAAAACTGAGTGGGTCAGGCTTGGGAGCCTGGTGAGCACATAGGGTTTTCAACCCACAATAAATAAGTTTATTAATTTCATCAATCAACAATAACCCGATTACCCGTTCCCGTTATCCTCACTTTACATCCCTAAACACCTATCGTAAGGGACCTAGCCTAAGGATCATCATCGGGACGGATACTACTGCTAAGGGGATTCCTCAGCAATAAATGTCCTAATAGGCAACCATGTGGGGGATGGAGTACACCGGTGAACACATCGTTCACAACACCTACAGGTTGTGAGCCTGCTAGTGTTCCACTGGACTGTCTAGAAGAGTCCGTGGTCGTCATCTATACTCCGCTAGATGACTGGATCAACAACAACAACATCGAGGCCTCTCATCCTTTTATCACACATCACCTATTACATCTACCCATGTTTTACCCCAACATTTTCGTAGATATAAAATACATATACAGTTTAAATCATTGAAAACATGTATAACAACGTTCATCTAGTATAGATAGCAAGTATTCAGATAATATGCACACATAGCACGTAATTTATATAAAATACTTCATATCTATGTGTAAGTTGAAAGGGACCATGCACTCACCTGATTAGGTGGTGACTCAGCACTCGGACAACGCTTCGATACTCTCAAAATGATATTTCTTCGATAAAACCTAGTATCGATACCACTAGGGTTTAGTCTAATGATAACCGCGACAAATTAATTAGCTGACTATTATTATTATTATATAAGCGTTAATAACACTCAATATAACTCATAATAATAGCCCAAATAATTATTTTAAGGACCTAATAACATTCCTATATTAAAACATAAGCTAAACTAAAGATAGGATAGGTACAACTCACTTACAGCGGGTTTTTTCTCGAAAACCGGGCTTCGCTGGAGCAGCGTTCCTGAGCCGAAAGGCTCTTTTCTCGGGACTCCGGGAGCCTCGGGGCTTCCTTCGGGTGCTAGGGGGTTTACCTAGGCTTTTAGGGGGGTTAGGGGGCTTAGAGAGAGAGTTTAGAGAGAGAAAGAAGAGGGGTGAGGGGTGAGGAAATGAGGGAACCCGACACCTCTATTTATAGGGGAGAAATCTGATGGACTCGCCGAGTAGGGGGGACCTACTCGCCGAGTTGGTCCATGTGGTGGCCTTCTGGTGGCGCCACGTGTCCAATTTTGGTGGTGCCACGTCACCCCCTATCGCGTCTCAGCCCTCAAACTTAGAAAAATCATAACTTTCGCATACGAGCTCCGTTTTCGACGTTCTTTATATCCTCGCGTAGGTAAAATCAAGATCTACAACTTTAATTTAGACTCCGTCAGCTAATTCTCAACCGATCTCAAATTTAACAGTAGGAGGCGTTTAGACTGTTAAATGACCGCGAAGAGTTCATAACTCCTTCATACGGACTTCATTTTCGTCTGTCTTTTTACCGTTGAGTTCCTATTAATGAGATCTTCAACTCTCATTTAGGTCACGTAAGCCAAAAACCGCTCGAACTAAAATTCGAGTTTCGGGCCATGCACTGCTAAGCCGAATCTTAGAAAAATCATAACTTCTTCATACGAAGTCAGATTTGGGCGTTCTTTTTATCGATGTTCTTAGTTTAACATATTCTACGACTTTTGTTTAGATTTCTAAGGCTAAAAAGTCTTCTATCGTAAATTCACTATTTACGTCTCCCGGTGCCGTGCCGGTTTTGCCGTAAAACTTCGGCGGGCCATAACTTCTTCGTTATAGCTCGGATTTCGGCATTCTTTATATGTACGGAAACCTTGAGACATATTCTACAACTTTATGTAGAGATATCAGGATTATCTCACACTTTAATTTTGACGCTCATTTTTATTCTTTATTAATTATACATTTATAATTAAATAATAAACACATAAACACACATAATTCACATAATACTCAAATATTTCATATTTATTACTAAAAAAAAAGAGTTACAATAGTTGACCTAGACTATTACATTGACAAAAATGCTTAGCCCTGAAACCCGGGCGTTACAAAAGGTCCCATGCATGTGCACCAAACTTGAGGCTTCACGTGTAAAATGGACATTAGGAGGCCCGATTTATGGTCTTGACGTGTTAAGACCCATTTTAATCGACTGTATAGTAATGGTCAAGGATGGACTCGACAAGTCGTTCTTAGGACTCGACGAGTCGGGGTGTAATGACCACCAAATCCTTTCTGTCGATGGACCAGATGATAGTGTGGAAGGTCCCTCAGTTGTTTAGGCTCATAAGGGACCTACAAATCATGGGACTCAACGAGTGTTGAGCAAACTCGGTGAGTCCATGGCAATCTCCCAATCTTTGAAGATGCACTCGACGAGTTGTTCTTACAACTCGGCGAGTCATAGACTGGACACATTCTTATGAGGGAGATGAACTCGACGAATTCAAGGATGAACTCGACGGGTCGAATGAAGATGGTCCTGATGATATGATTGAAGGAGAACCCGCCGAGTTTTTGCTAGACTCAATGAGTAGAGTCGGGGATTGGTTTGGGTTAGAGGAGTATGGACTCGACGAGTTGGTAGGCCAACTCGGCGAGTCAGGTCAACTGGAGGTCGACTTTGACCAATGTTGACTTTTTCTGAATTGAGTTGACATATTCAAATTGATAACTTAGAATGGTTGTTGTGTAGGGATTGAGGAGTCGAGGAGAGTCGATTTGCACGTCTAGGACTATTCAGATACTACACGACGGCGAGGTGAGTTACCTTCTAGTAGAAGTGGGTCTAAGGCACCAAGGTCGGCCCACTAGTAGATGTTTAGTTGAGATGATTGTGTTTGTGATAATTATCTGGTTTTCTATTGCTTGACACGTGTGTATGCTAGTATGCTATGTTATGTGAGATAGTATCAGTAAGAGGGGACTAGTCCCCGATTCGGTCACTAGGACCAATGGGTAGGTCGGACACCCTAGATATGTCTGACAGCATGATTATGATATGATATTATATGCTAGCGGTGGGGGTGAAATAGTCCCCGTGTTCGGTTGAAATAGACCGAAGGGTAGGTCGGCACCCCAAAATGGCTTGACATGGGTTGGTCAGCACCCCATAATGGCTTGACATGGGTATGTTGGGCACCCCAGAATTGTCCGGTAATGTGTATGTGGTTTTGGTATGTGGTATGATGGAGGAACTCACTAAGCTTTGTTCTTACAGTTTCAGTTTTGGTTTCAAGTACCTCTTCGTCTAAGGGGAAGGAGCCGGTGGTGTAGCAGCGCATCACACACACATATGTTTTCCGCATTGAGTTTCTGGGATTATACTATGATTTATATTACTTATGTTGAGATGGCTTTCGAACACGTCGTTATAGTTTTTATAAAATGACATGACTTTGGTAATATTTTGGTAAAATATGTTGTGAAGTATTTATTTAAAATGAAAATTTTGGCCTCGAAATTGGGATGTTACACTAAAAAGCTCTGATTCTTTAACTTTTAGAACTCTTTCCATTTTGCCTATTAAGCTTAAAAAAAAAACCGTTTTAAAAGCTATTGTCTCATATCCAAACACATTCTTTTTGAAAGCCTAATCCCAATTGTAATAAATAAATAGTTTTAATCTTTTTGGCTAAGGCCCCGTTTGATAGTTGCTGACTGAGAAAGTGCTTATTGGGAAAAGTCTGTCTGAGTAATAAATTATGACTGAGTAAGAAACCATATTGTTTGATTGTATATCTGACTGAATGTGCTGACTGATGCAAAATGACAATTTCACCCTGATGCTCTAATAATAATAATAATAATAATAATAATAATAATAATTGATTATAAAAGTTCAGGGTCCAACTAATAATTTCCAGAAATTAGTTATGCAAAACAATTTAAAATTGTGGTAGATTTGGGCAAAATGGGTATCTTCAAGGACCAAAACTGCCTAATTATGATTTTGAGTTGTCTTCTTCCCCTTTATCTCCCCGAGCATCCATGTAGGCTTTGTTTTTTTTTTTTTTTTTTTTTTTTAATTTTTCTTTTTGTTTTTTGTTTTTTGTTTTTTGTTTTTTTTTTTTTGTTTTTGTTTTTGTTTTTTTTTTTTTTTGCATCTGTTCGTATTTCTTTTTTCCTTTCCATGGATTAAATTGATGGCTGTGGGGAAGGAGGACGAGGGTGGTGCTGGTCGAGGGGCAATGGTAGAATGGATTTCATTCAGATTCAGTCAACAAGTTTTTTTGGTATGAGCGAGTCAGACATTGTTAACCCGGTCAGATGCAAAGCTGAGGCATATCAAACACATGGAGCTGACCGAGTTAGATATTTTTGTCTGACCTGACCCAGTCAGATCGAAATCAAACAGGACCTAAGTGTTACTCTAATACAACTCTTAATTAATATTATGTCATGTGTCATGTAGATTTATTAGACAATTAATTTCAAAATTCAAATTTATATTTTCTAATTATATGTTAAATTTGAAGTTATGATAACTTTAAAATTTTAATATATCTCTTAATTAATAATTTATTTAAAATAATTTATTTAAAATAATTGATTAATAATTATAAATTTTTATTATAAAAATTTAATTAATTTTATAACCATAATTCTTACATTTTGAAAAATCCCAAACACATACTCGGTGGCTAAAAAGAAATAATGCAAGAAAAATAGTATAAAAATATTATTGTAAGAAAAATAGTATGATGAAACCCTAGCGATAAATGTAAGAAAGTCGGAATCAAAAGACAAATGAACCTTTTGCGAATTTATACATTTTATATCGTGGTAAAAACATAAGTGATTTGGTGAGATTCAAATGAACGACTCAGGAGGCAAAATCAATGAATCTTCGATTCGATGTTCAGATAATCTGATCGTCTTACTCTGATGTTGTCAGCAGCGAAGTGATCAATGGAGCGAATGCTAAAAGCCGCCAGAGCCTCTGGCTCTCTCAATCTATCAAATCGCTCCCTCAAGTAATCATTTTTCGATCTCAATTTCTGTTGTACTAATATAATTCATTGATACGATTGTCTCTTCAGCTGAAGATACCTGTTTAAAAACATTCGGTTTTAATTAGACTATTTGAATCCGCATTTTGAAAACCACCTCATCAAGATCTATGAAATTCTTCTGAATTTTGAAAATGTCATCAGTTTGTGAACAAGTATTATCTTCGTAATCATGTTAGTGTTTTGTTGTGCTCTTGATGTTTGTATTATGTATCAGGGAAGTGCCCGATGATGTATACAAAAGCTTGGATGCAGTTGGTGAAGGTGAAAACTGGTGGGAGGTAATCGCCAAACATACCTTCTCTCTTATATTATGTATCATCTGTCTGTATTCATTCCATTAAGTAAAAATTAAAAACAAAAACTCACCTGTTTCACTACTACAGGCAGTTGAGTTACAGAAGCTGATATTAGCTCATAATGACATTGAATTGTTAAAGGAAGACATAAGAAACTTACCTATGTTGTCTGTGTTGAATATTAGCCACAACAAGCTTTCCCACCTTCCAGCTGCAATAGGAGAGTAAGAAGACACTTTAAACCTTCATGATCTAAATCATCTCCTTCTCTTTCTTGATTATTAATGATCTGTGTTTTTACCTTTTTATGATTTTATCCATTTACAGGCTCAAATCACTGAAGTCATTAGATGTCTCTTCTAATTTACTACATGAGATACCTGAAGAAATCGGATCAGTGACTTCTCTCATCAAGTAAGTTTCATTTCCCTTTCTATTCCATAGCTTATAAAGAGTTAATTAGAGATCTTGACCCTTTAATTTAGTAGATTCATTTAATACAAGTAATGCATAGCTGAATGTTTATGGTTTTTATAGGTTTGATTGCTCCAACAACCAACTTAAAGATCTTCCTTCCTCCCTTGGTAACTGCCAAGATCTATCAGACCTCAAGGTGTGGCCTTAATCCTTATCATGCATTATGAGACTTGTACTCATGAATCATGATTATATAATTATTTACAACTTGCAGTATCACGTGGTAACAAATTTGTCACCCCTTTAAGCAAAAGTTTCTTAAGGGCTGTTTTTTTGTTATTGTTGATTTCTTAGTGCTTCCTTGTAGGCAACAAACAATGGCCTCATTAACTTGCCAGAAGATCTAAGCAACTGCTCAAAAATGTTGAAGTTGGATTTAGAGGTATCACTTATCACTTATTCATAATAGTCTTGTCTTTTTTCTTCCTTGTTATTGTTCATCCAATCATTAATTGTGGGCATAAATCTTTTTTTTTTTTTTTTTTTTTTGCATTAGGGTAACAAGCTGACAGTATTATCTGAGAAGTTAGTTGGATCATGGACTTCACTTACTGAACTTAATGCAGGCATGTCATCTTCTTCTAAACATCTTCAGTTTTTAAGCCATTTTTACATGCTGATAATCTTATAAGGTGCATTTCTATCACTAATAATGCAGCAAAAAACACACTTAATGGAATCCCAGAGAGTATTGGAGGCCTTTCACGTCTTATTCGCCTTGATTTACATCAAAACAGTGAGTATTTCACTGTTTCACTACTTGTTGTTCATTTTGCTTTTATTAAAATCACTTTTTATTGTTAAATATTATCCATGTCATTATGGTACAGGAATTTCAGTGATTCCATCATCAATAATGGGATGCTCTTTGTTGGCTGAGTTTTATATTGGGTATTTTATTTCTATGTTCTTCATGTTAAATGGAAAAAAAAAGATTCGTTATATTAGTTTTTAAATTGTTTTTTTCTTTTTTGTATTTAATTCTGATGTTTATCTTCTTTTTTAATATGTAGGAATAACTTTCTTACATCAATACCAGCAGAGACAGGAAAACTCACGAATTTAGGGACACTTGATCTTCATTCAAATAAGGTAGAAACCAAAATTTTAAAGCAAATTACAAAAATGGTCCCTGAGCTTTCTAATTTTTACCGGGTTTAGTCCAAAACCGAAACTTTTATCAGTTTTGATCTTTATTTCAAGGTTTCATATTGATTTTGGCTCTTATTCTGTACCAAACACACTAAAATTCAGAAAGCAAAGGGACAATTTATGTAATTTACTCTAAAAATTAATATAATTTATAATTTACTAATGTTAGTTCCTTGGATTTACTAATTCTCATACTTTGGATTCTCATTATTATTTATATAGTTGAAGGAATATCCAGTTGAAGCATGCAGATTGAAGCTTTCAGTATTGGATTTGTCTAATAATTCACTATCTAGCCTCCCCCCTGAGATTGGTAAGGTTAGCATTTTATTGTTATTTATTTAATTTTTTATTGGAAAAGATATACTTTTATGAATTAATAATATAATATTATTCTCTAATGTCTTTTAAGGTTTGATGACAACTTTGAGGAGGCTTGTACTCACTGGCAATCCTATAAGAACTCTAAGAAGGTTTAAAAAAACACCTTCATTTTATTTATTTGATCCAAATTTATATTCTTCAAGAATGTTACTTAACAAGTTTCATCTTTTTTTATTTATTTATTTATTTAGCTCACTTGTGACGGGACCCACTCCTGCATTGTTAAGGTTTCTGCGAAGTAGACTTCCTGCTGAAGAAGGTACCCAATATTCATTTGCACCATATTTGGTATTGAACTTTATTTTTTGAGTAAATTACACAAATGGCCCCTATGGTTTGGGGTAATTTGCACGTTTGGTCCCTAACTTATTTTTTTAACTCGGAAGCTCCCTACTGTTTGTTTTTGTTGTGCGCTTGATCCCTGTCTTACCTAAAAAGACTATTTTGCCATTGATTTTTTAATTTGTTTAAATAAATACACCTCAACCCCACTTCCACCTCACCTTACCTACCCCACCTTATTTAAATAAACTAAAAAATCAATGGCAAAATAGTCTTTTTAGGAAAGATAGGGACCAAGCGTGCAACAAAAACAAACTGTAGTGACCTTCCGAGTTAAAAAAATAAGTTAGGGACCAAACGTGCAAATTACCCCAAACCATAGGGACCATTCGTGTAATTTACTCTTATTTTTTTGATTTATAGATTTGGTCCTTTTATAAGTTTTAATGATATGTATATTTAGTTTTGTTGATTGTATAATGATATTTTAACTGTAGTATTTGTTACTTGTGATACTGTGTTATAAATCAAATGATGTTAATTTATGATATAATAATTCATAAAGTTTTTGTCAAAAAATATTTAATATAATTAAAAATGATGCAGAAAGTGGAACAACATCTGAGAGCAAAGAAAAAGTTATTGTTATGGCTTCTCGTTTATCTCTTGCTTCAAAGGTTATATATTTTTCTTACTTTTTTCATCCAAATAGATTATTAATAAAGAACTTGAATAATTTTTACAAAATGTGAAAATATAATTTAAAAAAAAAAAAATCATTTTCAGGAACTTTCTTTAGGAGGGCATGGGTTGAGTGTTGTTCCACCACAAGTATGGGAAACAAGTGACATAACAAAAGTTGATCTTTCAAGAAACACAATTGAAGATCTACCTGTTGAACTTTCTTCATGTGCTTCCCTTGAGGTTAAAATCGTCCACTTTTTAATCCAAATATGAAAAATACCAGTGGCATTTTGGTAATTAATTGTTAAATGATTGTTTGTTGTTGCAGACTTTGATTTTATCAAGGAACAAGATTAAGATGTGGCCAAGTGCAATCTTGAAGTCACTTCAACATCTGGTGTGTTTAAAGCTTGACATTAATCCACTTAAACAGGTAAATTGAACTTTTTTAAAGGGTATATTGGTCATTTTTCGTATGTTGTTATCTCATTCTTTTTCATTTGTAGATTCCATCAGATGGGTTTGAAGCTGCTTCCAATCTTCAGATATTGGATCTAAGTGGTAATGCAGGTTGTTTACCTGAATACCCTGCATTTTCTTCATTAATGCAGTTACAGGAGCTATATCTGAGGTGCCTTTTTAAAAAAAATAATATTATTTTAATTAGAATGAATTTTGTTTTATTAAGTTTAACTTTCTGTTGAACAGGAGGATGCAGATTCCAGAAGTGAGGGTGGATATAATAAGTTTACCTAAATTAAGGATTCTTGATATGAGTCAAAATTCCATTCAATTGATTCCAGAGGTAATATTTTCATTTTCATTTTCATCAACTACTTATTTATCTATAGTAATATTTACATTCTACCACCTCATTTTAATAAAAGTTTCATTTTACCCCCCTTAATGTTTTTTGTAGGGTTTTAAAAATGTGACATCTCTTCAGGAGCTTCGGTTTTCAGACAATAACATTAGTGCACTTCCTGCTGAACTGGTTTGTCATATTCTCCCCCATTCTTATTCTTAACAACAATGATGCATAAAAAATGTTTTATTTTAAATTTATATATTAATAATAATTTCAATATATTTTATGATAATTGGAATATGGTTTTTGCAGGGTTTACTGGAGCCCACTCTTCAAGTGCTACAGCTTGATGGAAACCCTTTGAGAAGGTATGTATTATGTGATATATATATATATATATATATATATATATATATATATATATATATATATATATATATATATATATATATATATATATATTGACTTTTAATTGTTTTTGTAGTATTCGAAGAACAATTCTTGATCGAGGAACCAAAGCAATATTGAGCTACCTCAAAGACAGATTGCCCAATCAGTAAAACATGTTTTAATAAAAAAATCTATTATTCTAAAACAAATATTTGTGAGAAGATGTGTGTTGTATGAGTTTCTATTTGTTTTCCTTTGATTTTGAAGTTAATGTTATATACTAAACTTGGTTGTTGATATGTACTTGTTTGAGAAAATGCTAGAATGGAGGAGGGAATGGAATGGAGGATTCCATTCCGGTCCAAAAAAGTTGTTTGGTTGTCTTTATGGAAAGGAATAATACATTGTATGAGAATGAGATTCCTTTTAAATCCCGTGTTTTATTTTTTATTCCAACAATCCTTGATATATATAGTATATTTTTTTCGTTTGTTTCCTCCATCAATAATTGACTAATATACTATATATATATATATATATATATATATATATATATAGGGTTAGGTTCATTTGATACCACCTATATTTTGTGAGACCGTGAGACGTATTTTTTTATTTTTTTTAATTTATTTTTTATTTTTTTTAGTTATTTCATGTTCCGAAAATAATATTTAAAAAAAGAATTTTTTGATTTTTCCATTTATTTTGCATTTTAAAATTATTTTTAGAATATGTACAGTGTAATATTCTATTTAGAACATTTCACGTATTTTAAAAAGAAATAGAATTTATTTTTATTTATTTTAATTTTTTTTAGTTAATTCAAGTTCCGAAAATAATATTAATTTTTTTTTTAGATTTTTCCATTTATTTTGCATTTTAAAATTATTTTTTAGAATATGTCAGTGTAATATTATATTTAGAATATTTCACGTATTTTTCAAAAAAAAAAAAAACGGAATTTTTTATTTATTTATTTATTTATTTTAATTTTTTTTAGTTAATTCAAGTTCTGAAAATAATATTTAAAAAAAGAAATTTTTGGATTTTTCCATTTATTTTGCATTTTAAAATTATTTTTAGATTTGGTCTCATAAAATTAGAATGATCTCAAATGAACCTGAATATATATATATATATATATATATATATATATATATATATATATATATATATATGATTGTTTTTGTCATTCATCTCTGGGAGACGATAATATATTTAATAAAACAATTTAGTAAGGTGTGATTAATTATCATGTAAATTTACCGTCACATAGTTTGTTTTTGTATGAAATTAATATTTATTATTTATATATATATATATATATATATATATATATATATATATATATATATATATATATATATATATATATACTTTTTAGTAGATAATATTGTAAAAAAAATATAAATTATATGCACTTTTTGTTATGAAGTATTTTGGTGTTTTTATAAATGAATTCCATGTGGTTTCAATTAATTTTGTTGTTATCAATAACTATTACATTAAAACTTCAAAATACTAAATATAGCTAATTTCCTTATTGCCAAAAAAAGTATTGAAAAAATGGCAAATTGTAAGAAAGTTATTATATATCATAATATTTCGATTTTAACATCATTTTTTATGTCATATTTACAATTATGTTGTAATATCAACCAAATGACAGTTCTTTCTGTTTTTCTGGTAGCCATTTTTCCTGAATTGCAATAAAGTTACTAAGTTTATTAAAATTTTGATTTTGATATCGAGTTTCATATTGCAAGAAAGTCATTATATTACTATAAAATTTCAATTTTGGAACCGAATTTTTTTTCTCAATTATGTCATTACATTTACAATTTTGTTGCAATGTCAACCAATTGACTGATTTTGGAGATGTTAATGTGGTCTAGAAGCTCGATTTGTACAACAAATAAAAAAAGACCGGTTTAATGGTTCAAACTCATTTACAAGTAAACGAAAATGACATAGTGACCATTTCAAAAGATGTTATTGTGGTTTAGAAGTTCAATTTATACAACAAATAAATGAAGACCCCTACAAAATTGATTCAGTGGTTCAAACTAACTAAGCATCTCGTCGATCGACCTTGTAGGGGTTCTCATTAATTGTTGTAAAATTCGAGCTGCTAAACCACAATAACATCTCTTGAAAGGGTGAGTATACCCTTTTCACCAACTTTTAAGTGAGTTTGAACCACTAGATTGACCTTCAGACCCCATTTGTGAAGAAATACTCTGATGAGAATTAAACATTAAACATTATAATAAAAACTGCAACCTAAAAGGGTGATTATGCTATTTTCGTTGACTTTTAAGTGAGTTTGAACTTTGGATCGACCTACAAAGATACGTGAAACTGGGTTCGATGCAAACCCTATTTTTGAAACTCAATTCTATCACATAAGATCTAACGTGACTTCCACGTCATAATATTCTCATGTCATTTATTTGATAAGCTGCTAGATTGATGCTAATCGGTCAATTGGTTGACATTGCAACAATTTTGGCTGCCACATCACTATATTATCATGTCATTTATGTAAAAGATCGATTTGTACAACAAGTAAATGAAGACCTCTATAAGGCCAATTCAGGAGATGCTTAGTAAGTTTGAACCAGTAAATTGACCTTGTAGGGGTCTTCATTTATTTGTTGTACAAATCGAGCTTCTAAACCACAATAACATCTCCTGAAAGGGTGACTATGCACTTTTCGCTGACTTGTAAGTGAGTTTGAACCATTTAACCAACCTTCATTTATTTTTTGTAAATATCGAGCTTCTAAACTATAATAACATCTCATGAATCGATCAATTGGTTGAAATTGCAACAAAATTGTAAATGTAATGATATAAGTGAAAAAAAAAAACTCGGTATCAAAATCGAAATTTTATGGTAATATAATGATTTTATTATAATTTGAAACTCGACGTTAAAATCGAAATTTTATAGTAACATAATGACTTACTTATAATTTGAAACTCGGCGTTAAAATAAAAAAAAAATTCATCAATTAACTTTTTTTTTTTTTTTTTAATTTCAAAATTATTAAATTAAAACATCATTAGTTTTCTTGATTTATTTATCTAAATTATTTGTTTAAATTTAAAAGAGAAAAAAAAATACACTTTAATTTTAATAATTTAATATATATATTTTTATTTTTCTTATAAACTTAATTTTTTCAAACGTTTAGAATTTCAAAATTTTTTTAACATGGATCTAAAAAAAAAAAAAATCTTCATCCTATCTTAACCACCACCAATCCAGTAGTAAATTGCAGTGAAAAATTTCAATAAAGAATGCTGACAAATTACACGTGGATAACAACAGTCTTTCTTTTCAATTATCATACAACGATTACTATTACAAAATCCAACACCGCTTGTTGTTACCCGAAGCCGCCGGCGTTACCTTCTCCTCGCCGTCACCCGACGTCGCCGTTACCATCTCCTCAACCGGTCCACTCGGAACCGGAATATCTTCTTCATCAGGTGGTTCCAAAACCCAATCTCCATTTCCATCCAGAATCATACCTTTATTCTTCTCAATCCACCATGACCCCGGAACCAGAAACTCATCTTTCAAAAACTCACTCGATTTATTCACCAAAGACAAGCTCCGATTCACCTTCAATTCAAACTCACCATCCTCCCCATTCCACCCAGCTACAACGTGCAACATCCCCTGCAAATTATGCCAGTCTCCAGTGTTCGTCGACTCCTTCAAGCTCGAAGACTTTCGTGTATCGATCACGAAATCTACACCGGTGTTCACGTACCCGAGTAACCCACTTGGGTATAGCGGAATGAGATCGATCTTGTTTTTAATGTGAAGGATTTTGACATTTGAGAATTGGTTTAGACGATCGTTGAATGCTTGGTTGCCGACTTGTGGAGAACCGAAGACGAAGGCGGCAATTGGGACGTCTGTGATTCCGTTTTCTGCTAGATCGAAGGCGGATAAGATCGATAAACTTGCACCCAGGGAGTGTCCGGTGATAATGATGCTAGTTTCTTCGTTTTTGTAGATGCCCACCAAGTGTTTGATAGTTGTCAACACTTGTGTTCTCACGCTTTCTTTTGTGAAAGACGAATTCGGATCATCTGAGGTGTAAATCGTTAGCCAACCCTGCATTACCCTCGGAATTTCATCGTTGTCACTATCGCTGCTGCTGCTGCTAGTCTCGCCTGAATCTGCCGTCGTCGGAGTAGCACCAAATGTTTTCTGGCGTAACAGAGGTTCAGCAGACTCGCTTTTCGCGCCAAAAACATTAAGCCACTCGAAATCCCGACTTGTGCCTCGCCACACGATGTAGATCTCACGCCGGCCGAGTGTTCGACTCACCTCATCGGTGGTCGTCGCGATGTATCCGATCCAATTTGACTCTCGATCCCATGACTCGCGAGACAGGGAGTGAACGAAGATGGCTTCAGGGATGGAGACTTTGGCAGTGGCGTAGAGGAAGGCGGCGATTTGGTAGTCGGTAGGAGATGGTCGGAGCATAACTTTCTCGAAGAAGGATTTCTTGCCATAGCGACTGCTGCCGGCGTACTTTGAGTTCTTGTCGTTGTTGAAGGCGTCGTAGGTGGCTTGACAGAAGTCGCCGCATCGGAGGATGAGTAACCGGAGAGTGATGTCGAATGGGTCGAGAAGACCTTCCCAGTTGTTGCTTCCGAGGACTTCCGGCCATGGCGCTTTGGATTCGGTGGTGGTGGATTCCATGGCAGTGGTTGCAGTTGCAGGTATAAAATGAATGGTCGTATTGTATGCATGTTTGGCATATAAGATAGGGGATAGGGGATTTTTCATCACGTGACAAATTAATAATTACTCAAATTTGACATAATTAGTTGGTCCCACTTGATTTTTGTACAAAAAAATCGACATAAGAATAGTTACATAAATGATAAAAATGACACAATGATTCGGTCATTTAAAGCCTACTTTAACAAAATAAATGGGAGTTGATAGAGAGAAAGCGTCAATCTATCTTGAAGAATAATAATCTTGTAACAATAACAAAACTCATACATAAGCAATCATACAAATCCCCTAACTTATTCACGAAAAGGGTATGTAGAAAACTCAAAGCATGAAACACAATTGGTTTTTCCTATGAAATGGAAGTTCTGAAATATTTTCGGTTCTTTTCGTGTACAATTGTAATGGAGAAATGAAAACACACTCTTTCTAATGCGACTCTCTTACATTTTCTCCTTATTTCCTTTCGACTAATGCATTTGCATTTGGAGAAGACCTAAAGAGTTTAAGATGGAAAAGAATTAGGTATAAGGTTAAAAAGATGAAGAAGAAGAGATATGTGTGAGTAAGGGAAAGATGAGAGGACTTTTGACTGGAATCAAAGATGGATAAAAAATTTCGATGTGGAGAAGGTAAGAGGAATATTTATGAAATGGACCATTCTAAATAAAACCTTGACATTATCATAATCATGAAAATCATTCGTCTCAATTGCTTATGATTTGAATTCCTTCGAGAAGTTTTTGTTTCAAGAAAACGAAAACTCTAATTAGCAAAATAAAACGTATTGATTTCTAAACATAACCTTCAAGATTAGGGGGGTGTCGAGGTGGGTCCATTAAAAAGGACTATGATTGAATAAGGAGGATACAGTTTCTTGAGTGGTTTAATAACTCATCATAAACTATATATTAATATAATATAATATAGGGATAAAGACATAAAACCATTAATATTGTAAGTTTTTGTCCTTTTAGACAAAGTTGTATTTTAGTCCATTATTGCTTCAAATTTATATATATATATTTTTTTCAATTTTACCATTTCAAAGCCCTTACTTTTGGCAAAAATATTTGATTATATATATTTTTTTTCAAAAAAACCCTTAAGTTTGGTAGAAATTTCATTTTTACTGGATAAAAATATAAAAAGGGTAAAATTGAAAAAAAAAAGTTGCAAATTTTCGGTACTAACGAACCTAAAATACAACTTTAGGTAAAATCAACAAAAACTTACAAATTAAAGATTTTTATAATATTGCAGTATAATAGAATACAATCTAATATAATACGTAGTATAATTAGACTAAGGGTATCCATAATGCATTGAACTCCCATATCATCTTTCCACAATCCATACAACTTTATCATTTTTTCCTAAAATGTATTGAACTTTACAAAGTTCAATAGAATATTACAAAATGTAATTTATAATCAATATTTAAGAATTAAAAACTTTTTATTTTTCTATTAAAGAGTTCAATGACTATTAAACTTTAAATTCATTAAATATCAACGTGAAATCTCACAATGATAGAGAATGGTCATATTGTTTAGTATGTAGTTTTAGTCCAACTTTTAATAAGTTGATACGTTGAGATCTTATAGTTTTATTCTTTGTAATTTTGGTCCCTGGTTGATATAAAATACCTATTTTCCTTTCCGATAATTATTTTCTTTTACTTATTATAATTGTTATACCTTATAATAAAAAAACTACAAAATATATAAGATTAGAGTTGTAAAAATTAAAATTTTGTTTTGATAATGACTCATCGACACCATGCCGATTTTCCTTTTAACCATGATGATGGTAAAGTTAGCGATGAAAAAGTGATTTGGCTAAAAAATTATTATTGTTTATATAATATAAAATTAGTTTTCTTATTATAACATTTAATTTGTATTTTTTTTAATTGTTAACATTTGGTGTGGGATGCAAAAAGAAAACTAATATCACATGTCCACTTCTTTTCTTTTGTAACATCACATGTTCACTTGTTTTGGTTACCTCTTATTTAACCTTTTCCATGTTTTTTTCCCTCCAAACCCATAACATCCATTTTCACTTGCTTTTGTTTTGTAACAAACATAGTGATTTCTGTTTTATACTTGACATCATATCTAAGTATTTATTATGCTACAAGTCGACGTTTTATAGCACTAAAATTAAAATAAAGGGCAAAATGGAAAAAGATGAAAAGGTATGGGCAAAAAGGTCATTTTAAAAACTTTAACAACTGTAAACATACAACAACAAAAAAAAAACTAGTCGTTCTTCATGGTACTATGTTCGATTGTTGGAACATCAACAACATTGTTGGTTTGATCATCTTGTAACAACTTGAACCTAAGCACCTTTTGAAGTTGACAAACAGGTTTGACTTGCTTTCTTGTAACCTCATTCGGATTAATTATACATTTTCCTGAAAAAAGATTTACTTCAGATGATCCCGTTTCTTCATGAACCACAGGCGAAGCATCTACAATACAAACTTTATCAATATTTTTATTTTTATTTAATTTTTTATTTTTATCTTAAAAGCTTGAAATTACCGTGTTCACTGAAAACAAGACATGTTCCAATAGTTTCCTCGTATTCGCCAATCTGCAAAATCCAAAAGCCCACAACATGTAATTAAAAATCACAAAACTTGTTTTTTTAAAACTTAATGCAATTTTTAAAAAATAAAAAATAAAAAATAACAACTTGATACCAGCTTTATTTTGTCATCAATAATTAGGATCGGGTTCAATGTATCCAGGCCCTGCATTTTCAACAAAATGGGTTATTTTTTTTTAAAAAAAAGTAGGGTTTTTATAATATTGAAAGTGTAAATTTTGTAGGCTAAATACGTACAGAGAGAACATAGGGAGCATTAGGTGGAATGTGAAGTTGCCCAGAAATTGAATCCAAGTCAAGCAGCACATATTCTTCTTCATGAGAGGTTGCCATACACTTGAAAATCTGCATAAATATATTACGATTTCACAAAACTATATGGAAGCTGAATTCTATAAATTAAAATGGTTTTCTCTTAATACAACCATGTATTTCCCTAAACCAAATGCTATAATTTCTATTGGCAATCCTAGACTATATATATAGTACAGCTATTTATGAGGGCTGTTTAATTCAGAGCTAAGATGAAACCTCTGAGAATCGACTTAATACCTAATCGACTTAAAGAATGACTTTATCTCCTAATCGATTCAGAACAAAGATCAAACCTTTTGAGACTTTATCTACTAACTTGAAACTTTTGATCAGAACCAATAACGAGAAACAAACAAAAACAGGAAACAAAACAGAATTAAATTAGAAATCGGATGCTTTCATCAAACCTTATCTCCTAATGGATTCAAGAATCATATTGAGAATACTTTGCAAGAGAACAAGAAGCAGAGAATAGGAAGGGGAGATGGAGATTGGGAGAACTCAGAATGATACCTATGAAGCCGGGAGAGATGATAGATGAATGAGTCTTCTGATATTAATTCACCAAGCGAACAAGTATGATGCCGTATTGTCGATTAGCGAAAGGCACTAATTCAGAAGGATGGTTTTTATGTCGCCGTTTCCGGTGATGAAGAGAGAGGAGGGGGGCGTCGTTTTCCGGCGATGGAGTTGGTGGGAAGGGTTTTGTGCGAGAGGAAAAGAGAAGAGGGGATTTTTGTTGAAAAAAAGGGTTTTGATTAAGCCCGTTTTTTCATTTAACGTTTGTTACTTTGAGGATATTGATATTCAAAAAAAAAAAAAACCGACTGTTATTTCATTTTTTGACATAATAAATTGATATACTTTGACGAATTATAAAAATAATTACTAATTTTGTAAATTGACTAATTAATTTTTTTTTTGGAAATACATTTTCTAATCACAACACAAAGTCAACGATACCCTCGAACTCATCACAACACAAAATCAAAACCTTAAATTACATCAACTCAAAATTCAAATGAAGAGTTAATGCTTCCCCAAATGAACTCAAAGAAAGCTTCAAACAATTGTGAAATTATGTTGTTCGAATGAACAAGCAAGATTAAGGTCTATGTAATATTATGTTAATCGGAATCCAACCAATTCCCAAATCATTGAACGACAATAAAGTTTGCTGAACTTTCTTATTCAAGTATCATTTCAGTATTATCAACAAAATAGATAAATGTAATTCTTAGGATTCCATATGGCATGTTCTTATTGGATGAGTATATTTCCTTTTAGAAAAACTTTAGTTAGTGCGATCTTTGTAGAAACAAAAAAGCAAGTGAACCTTTCTATTTTGATAAACAATAATACGGAGTTTCTTTTTTGGTAGAATAGTAATATGTCAAAAGATTCCCTTGTTTTGGTATGAAAATGAAATCACCCACTATTCTTCTCTGCTTCTTCTTTCTCTTTTCTGTTTCTGCTCCACTGTTTGAAGCCTTTAACAATGGCGATGGAGAATTCATATCCGAAGAAAAAGAAGAACCCCACATCAAAAGATCCGATTTCCCACCCGGGTTTCTTTTTGGAGTTGCCACTTCTGCTTACCAAGTCGATAATCTCCTCATTCTACCCCTTTCTTGCTCATTATCATACCCACATTTAATTCATGAATTGTTTTTAGGTTGAAGGAGCTTATCTCGAAGATGCTAAGTCCTTAAGCAACTGGGATGTATATTGTCATTCTATAGGTTAACACCATAGAATCCCTGATTTCTATTGTTTATATGATGAATTCATTATTGAATTTGTAGTGATGAATCCATTATTGATTATCCATCCTCGTTTTTATTAGGCTGTGGAGAAAATTCAGAGAATGGAGATATTGCAGATGATCATTATCATCTGTTCTTGGTATATTTCCAGCTTCAATTGACTTTTCGTATCAAAAACAAAAAACAGTTTCTATACTTCCAACTTTTTTTGTTTGAATTTTTTGAATACAGAAAGACATAGAGATGATGCATTCCCTTGGTCTAAAAGCATACAAATTTTCGATTTCATGGGCTAGAATTCTTCCAAGAGGAAGATTCGGTGAAGTTAATCCTGTAGGAATCATGTTCTACAACAAGATTATAGATAACCTGATCCTCAAAGGTGTAAAAAGATTAAAACTTGATTAAAATCAATGACTTGTGATTTTAGTTGTAAAAAGATTAAAGCTTGATTAAAATCATACAGGAATCGAGCCATTTGTGACACTTTTCCATAACGATTATCCACATGAATTTGAAGAGATATACGGGTCCGGGTCTTGGCTAAACCCCGAAATGCAGTATGACTAAAAATTAATGTCATTTTCATCTTTACATAAATTTTCATTTTGCTTATTGGATGCATTATGGTGTCAGGAAAGACTTTGTACATTTGGCAGAAATTTGTTTCAAGTTTTTTGGAGATCGAGTGAAGTATTGGATCACGATTAACGAACCTAATGTGTTCATAGAATTGTCTTATGAATTCGGGTTATTTCCACCTTCTCGTTGTTCAAAGCCTTTTGGAAATTGCAATGTTGGAAATTCTGATGTGGAACCTCTTATTGCCATGCATAATATGTTGTTAGCTCATGGAAAGGTAGCCAAGCTATATCATGAAACTTTCAAGGTAATCGAACTAATTTTAAGACTTTGTGACATTACATAAAAAATCATTACATTATCAATGTTTTACCTAAAAAGTTGTTTTTTTTAACCATTTCAACCATTATTGAATTACAAAAAGTGGTTACCAAGTTTAATTTGCTTATATAGCAATCTTTAATGAGCTTACATATAATGTGAATGTGACATAAGAAATATCTAGATAAAGTATGTGCTAAACCGATGGACATTTTTCTGACACTTCAACACCTTTACATGGACATTTATTTTCCTTGCAACATATTTAAAAGGGTCCCCATTTAAAATGGCAACCCATTTAAAATCTTTCCATGTAATCAAATCAAACACGGTTACCGGTTTTTGTAGGTTAATATATGTCGGAATGGACAATTTGTTTTAGATCATTCTCTTTTATGGAAAAAAAAAATCATAATACTTTGTTAGGTAAAATGATGATAGTGTAATGGCAAATTTGTAATTCTCCTTTAATGTTTAAATGATTGCATGAAGTTATCCAACATTCATGTGGATCTTTAAGGAAATGACATTTGTTCGTTTGACCTTAATTGTCAACTTCACCTCTTGGATTTTTATTGCAGCCTAAACAAGGTGGATCGATAGGCCTCGTTGTGCACTGTTACATGTACAAACCACTAACAGATAGTGAGCTCGATCATGAAGCTGCCAAAAGGGTGTTTGCTTTCAATGTTGGCTGGTAATGTTCTTAAAAATATATTGGTGACAAAAAAAAAAAAAAAAGATTCAACTTCTAATGGTTAAACAGGACACTTGATCCTTCAATATATGGAGACTACCCCGAAGAAATGCACAAATACCTTGGAAGTGAATTACCAAGTTTCTCCCTTGAGGAAAAGAAGTTTATGAAGAATAGTATTGATTTTATTGGCATCAACCATTACTCCACTATATATGCTAAGGATTGTATCAACGCTAGTTGCACTCCATTTGCAAATCGTGCAATCCGGGGTTTTGTGGACATTGTTGGAGAGCGTGATGGCATATTGATTGGTGAACCTGTAGGAAAACACGATTTTTGGCTTAATTTTATGCAACCCTATTATTCCTTTTAGTTAATAATTATGGTGTCTATTTTGTTGCATAAATAGATAGGTGTAGAAGGGATATTTGTTGTTCCTAAAGGCATGGCGGAGATTGTTAACCATATAAAGATTCGGTACAATAATAAACCTATGTTTATTACTGAAAATGGTGAGAGTTGTATTCTTTTGTTCGAATAAATTACAAATATGTTGTTATATGTGCCCATAAATTTGTATTTTTTGGCAGGATATTCTTCACCCTATGTGCATGAGGAACGAATTAATGAGATTCTCAATGATGTCAAACGAATTGAATTTCACTCAAAATACCTTGCTTCATTAGCCAAGTCCATAAGGTTTGCTTCTTTAGCCGAGTCCGTAGTTGAGGGGCATAAATGGAACTTTTTTATGCTTAAGGGGACATTTCTTTTATCTAACAACAATATTGCAAAACTCGTTAAGCCATAGTAATGTCGGTCTAGTAGGGACTAATGAGTAGTGAGTTAGATGGAGACTAGTGAAAATCCAATATGACGAATATCTATCAGATGACAAAATTTGACACGTATTTTTAAAACATGGTTTTCAAACGAAAGATACATCATGAATATGGTAAACACATTTTTAGTTACAAAATTTTAAAATATAACAATAGAAAAAACATAAAGTGAGATAACTATAAAAAATTATGTGATATATATATATATATATATATATATATATATATATATATATATATATATATATATATATATATTCAAATGTTTCTACTATATATTGTGTGTATATTAAATGTTGAAAATTTATTTAATACTCATTATATCTTCAACATGTAATATGCATTAATTATATTTTAAAATAATTAAAATGATTGATGCAGAATCAATCCTACATGCACACAACAGATAGTTAGAATACAATAACCTAACAATATATATATATATATATATATATATATATATATATATATATATATATATATATATAGGTTTATTTGAGACCATGTTAATTTTGTGGAATCGTAAGATGTAATCTAAACATAAATTTAAAATACAAAATAAAAGGAAAACTCTGATTTTTTTTAATTATTATTTTCATCATTTTATTTACCTAAAAAATAAAAATTACCTTTAAAAAAAAGTGAAATATTGTAATAAAATATGATACTGTAAATATTCTAATGTGATTTTTAAAATGCTAGAATATTCTAGAATTCTACTAGATTTGTCAGACAAGTAAAATATTTTAATATTCTACTAGAATATTTCACAAATATATATTTTTTTTATTTTTTTTGGATAAAAAATGACGAAATTAATATTAATTTTTTTTTTCGAAAATTTTCAATTATTTTGCATTTTAAAAATGTTTTTTTTTTTATCTACAAAATAAGTGACTACGATTTTGTCTTCCCATCTCACAAAATATGGCAGTATCACATTAACATATATATATATATATATATATATATATATATATATATATATATATATATATATATATATATTCAAATGTTTCTACTATATATTGTGTGTATATTAAATGCTGAAGATTTATTTAATACTCATTATATCTTCAACATGTAATATGCATTAATTACATTTTAAAATAATTATATTGATGCAGAATCAATCCTATATGCACACAACAGATAGTTAAAATACAATAACCTAACCATTTATATATATATATATATATATATATATATATATATATATATATATATATATATATGTTTATTTGAGACCATGTTAATTTTGTGGAATCGTAAGATGTAATCTAAACATAAATTTAAAATACAAAATAAAAGGAAAACTCTGATTTTTTTTTTAATTATTATTTTCGTCATTTTAATTGCCTAAAGAATAAAAATTACCTTTCAAAAAAAAGTGAAATATTGTAATAGAATATGACACTGTAAATATTCTAATGTGATTTTTAAAATATTAGAATATTTTAGAATTCTACTAGATTTGTCAGACAAGTAAAATATTTTAATATTCTACTAGAATATTTCACAAATATATTTTTTTATTTTTTTGGATAAAAAATGACGAAATTAATATTAATTTTTTTTTCCGAAAAATTTCAATTATTTTGCATTTTAAAAATGTTTTTTTTTATCTACAAAAGGAGTGAGTACGATTTTATCTTCCCGTCTCACAAAATACGGTAGTATCAAATGAACCTATATATATATATATATATATATATATATATATATATATATATATATATATATATATATATATATATATATATATATATATATATATATATATATATATATATATATATATAAGGAGACTTGGGTATAAGTTATTATTCTTGTATTTTATACAAATATCTTAAAAGTTTATAGGTCTTAGCTAGTTGGGTGGTCAATTGGGGACTAGCGTCTAGTTCAACGTCTAGGCTTATTTTTACAAGGTTATATATGGGTCAACATTATTCGGTACAATTTTTGGATATAACCCAAATCAAACCAAAAATTTCAGTTTTTGATTTTGAAAAATCGAAACCCTGTTTCTTTCTCCTATTTGTTAGTTTTATTTATTTATTTATTTTTTATTCTTGAACTATGTTGCTAATTTTTTTTCTTTTACAAAAAAAAGTAATTTATTTAAAAAATAATAAAATACAACATAAACATTTTTTATTATTAAAATTTTTAAAACTAACCGTAAATGAATTGTAGTGATTTAAATATTTAACATACTTAATCCAATTAAACATATACATAACATGATACCATTTTGGCTATTTCAGTTTGGTTTTTAAGTTTCTACATATAAAAACACCAAACATAACAAACAAAATCGGGTTCTATAGATATTTTGGTACTTAGACTTTGTATGTTCATATATTTTGAATGTAGCCATTTCATGTCTAAATTCTAAGTGCAATGTTCTTAAAATAAGCCTGTTTTTTTGTTTTGAATGATAGAAGGGGAGCTGACGTACGCGGATATTTCCTATGGTCATTAATGGATAGTTTTGAATGGATGCAAGGTTACAGTTTGAGGTTTGGATTGTATTATGTGGATCGTCAAACGCTAACACGAATACCAAAACTTTCTACAAGGTGGTATAAAAGTTTCTTAACAAACAATAGTGATCTTATCGATATGGAATCATCAAGATACAAAATATCAGTTCAAAATGATATCATGATTGTATAAAAATCAAATACATAAAAATAATTTGAAAAACTTGTATGTAACTATTCCAATAATGTATTATTGGTGCATTGTCCATTGAATAAGCAATAAATATAAAAAATGTACTTAAAACTAATTGTATCCTTCTTATCACTTGCTAGATGTATTATTGTATAAGAAAAAAGGAATTTAAATGGGATCATTACTATTACATAGTTATATTTGGTTAGAAAAATGTGTCATGTCGAGTGGTGAATCTAGGATTCAAACTCATGGGTGTCCAATTTAATAGAGATCACAAAATAAAAAAGTCAAAATATTTTGGTTAACGGATCGATTTCTTAATAATACTAGCTAATGTCTTGTAATTGTTCACGAGTTTTTATATTTTACAAACAATATATAAATATATGGTCGCTACTTGCTAATACTATTTAACATAATAAAATACAATAAAAAACAAATACGATAATAGGAAAAGAAGTAACCATTTTATATAATTTATATGTAAACAAAATATGAGTATGTTTTTACATTATGTAAAATCTATGATCTAACAAGCTTAAACATCCCTTTCGTATAGGTCATGAAATTTGTGTATAATAATAATGTTATTAAAATCGAATTTTTACATATTCTACCCACCTACAATACAATATAGTCGCTTTGAAACCATGTGCTCGCCGGTGACACAATGGTTCTGTTTTTCTTCTTTATACAAATTATAGTTCAATACTTTATCTCAACAAAGTAAACACTATTCTACTTATCTCAAAAAGACAAAGAACAACGGAGTAAGGATAATTTTAGCGGTTACCTCAAAGAACAAAAGAGACGGAGAAGGAGATGAGTCAATAGAAGGTTGAGGGACATAACCACCCAGTAACTGTGTAACGCCCTGTTTATTTAAATAAATTAATAAATATAAGTCCTAGACTAAATTGTGAAGAATTATAGAAGTCGGAGATTAAAATTGTCAGTCTCGGATTAGTCTTATAAGTATTTATGAAGGTAAGGACCACGTGGTAAATTATCGAGACCTATGATGGATAGATTATGAGAAGCAAGGGTTAAATGGTAATTTTGGACTTCATTGTAAAGAGTTTTGAAAGTCAGGGTTTAAAAGGTAAACAAATAAGGGTGGAGGGGCTGAAGTTGAATAATCCTATCACATGTTTGAATTGAGATACGAGATATACCCGTATCCATTCCCCATGTCATTTCCTTTAACCCTAAACCTAAGAGACCATTTCTTTATTCCAGCCGCCATCACCATGCGATTTTCCTTCAGCCACCATTGATGAAGAAGTGCTCGTCGTTACCTGCTTGGTTGAGTTCGGCCACCGCAGCATCTTAGCCCCCCGATGAGAGCCGCTGCGACGCTGCTGCTGGAGACGTTGCAGGCAACATAGGATCGCCGTGGATCGATGGAAGCAATGTGTTCGCATGCTTGGGCCGCGAACTACCGAGGAACTCCTGGTATGACCCTCTCCCGCCCTTCTATATCCTCTCCTCCGTTCCTTTTATGTGTGTGAGGTGTCAGACGCGTCCCTGCTGCGCCGGTGACCTTTTAGCCACCGTTCTTGCCTTTTTCCGACGACGACAGCCAGCCGAGAGGTGGCTGAATATGAGTATAATTGTGTATGCAGGTCGTTCTCAGTATTCGATGGTTGTTTGCGAAACAGTTAGCCAAAAACCCCCGCTGCCACCACCACAAGGTTGTGGTTGCCACCATTTTCTACTCTTTTGCCACCACCAGCCACCGTGGGAGGGTGGCTGTGTGCGTGATTTAGTGTGTGTGCATGCCTAGTTCATGATTTAATATTGTATTGATATTCTTGGGCAGGAAAAAATGAAGAAAACTCATCACCACCGCCTTATGCCGCCATTCCGCCGCCTTTAGCTACCATCTCCGACGGTAGTGGGCTTTCGGGTGCGTTTAGATTGATGATTGAAGTGCTTTTGGTGTTGCGTTGGCCCAAGATCATAACCACCACCACCGTGAGGTGGTGGCTGCCGCTGCGAGCCACCGCCGGCCACCATGGTGTGGCTGTGTGTGTGTATATTTAGATTAGTTTAGTGTGGGCGTGTGTGTGGTTATTGAGATTTAGCCTTGTAAAATGTAATTTGAATTTGGAATAATGAAAATGAACTAAACCACCACCGTAAGGTGGTAGCCGCCGCCATAGACCACCACTACCCGAGGTGGTAGTGGATGGTGCCCCGCTAGAAAACCCTAATGGGCTTAGAGATTGGTTTTGGGCCTATTGGGCCACGTTTGGATGAGGAACCCTAATTAGGGTTTAGAAAACCCTAATTATAAGTATTGGGCCTTAGACCTATTGGACCCACTTTTGGGCCATTGGGATTGGTTTGTGAATTAAGCCAAACTATTCCATGCCATTTATCTAGTAGAGTAAAGAACTTAATGGGCTAAGTCCTTAATGAGCTAATTGAGAAAATATTAATATTTGGGAATTTATCAGGACACACGAGAAATATCTAATAAGTGAAATATTAAATAATAATCATTGGCAGAAATTAATCTAAGCAATAATGGACTTAATGGATTAAGTCCTTAACGGATTAAGTCCCTAGTGGGTTAAGTAAGAAACACTTAACCCTAGTTATCATTTGATGTGAAACCCTAATTTCACTTGGGCTTTGTATTGGGCCATCCGAGAATAATCAAATGGACTAGAGTAATTAGTTGGGCTTTAGGGTAAGGCCCATATGAAGGATTGGGCCCAATTTGGAAAATTGGGCCATAGATGGGCCATAGTTGGGGCCTAGATGGTTGTATGATATTGGGTCCTAAAATGATACATGTTGGACTGGATTGATCAATTGGGCCATATGTTGGACTTTGATCCCTAGTTGACTTTGGGCCTATGGATTGGGCCTTGGGCTTGGGTAAGCCAAGCTAGGGGTAATGTAGTAATTATCCAAAGCATGTATTTTTAGTTATGTGTTAGAACCCAATTATTAATTGGGTGTTATTTGATGTTGACAGTTCGGGAATCTGTCAGCCAGCAGCTGGGGTGGAGTTTGTGGGACTTCAGCAGTGTGGGATTGTGTCTGCGGGACATCAGCAGTGTGAGGTGAGTTTCCTTCCAGTAGGAACGGGTCTAAGGCCACAATGCCGGCTCGTTTAGTAGCAGTAGTTTCCGGACTTTGGTCCGATGCAGTTGTTAGTTTGTTTGATGCCTTCGTGGCTCAGACAGGATTTATGTGTTAAGTGTTATGGGCTACGGCCTGACGTAGTATGCAGTATATGAGTTTATGATCATGTGTGTTATGCTATTTGATATGTGTTTTTGCTATGCTATGCTATGCCCAACCAGTTCCGGATTTCGGTCCGATGCAGTTAGTTCCGGACTTCGGTCCGATGCAGGGGACAAGGTCCCAGTCAGTTCCGGACTTCGGTCCGATGCAGTTAGTTTCGGACTTCGGTCCGATGCAGGGGACAAGGTCCCAGTCAGTTCCGGACTTCGGTCCGATGCAGGGGATAAGGTCCCAGTCAGTTCCGGACTTTGGTCCGATGCAGTTTCCGGGCTTCGGCCCGATGCAGTGGGCAAGGCCCAATATGTGTTTATATGTTATTGTATGGTATGTGGTAGTTTGGGGGAGCTCACTAAGCTTCGTGCTTACAGTTTCAGTTTTGGTTTCAGGTACTCAGTTTTCAAAAGAGGAGCTCGGGAAGATTGCAGTGCACACACCATTTTTTTTCAGCCTGGGATGTTTATACTCTGATATAATTGACAGTTGTTATAATATTTTGAGATACATTGCTTATGATTTCTATATGAGGTTTATTGACTATGGTTTTATCATTAAATTAAACGAAATTTTCAGACTGTGTTTTTGGGATGTTACAAGTTGGTATCAGAGCCTTGGTTTGAGGGATTCGGACGCACTCCCGAGTGTGTTTGAACTCAAACTAAGGAAGTGGTAAAAAGATTTAAAAAAAAGGGTTTTAGAAAAGCAAAAAGAATCTTTAGAAAGAAAAGAACTTTGAAAAGAGAAAAAGGGTGTGGTGCATGAAATCAGCTGAGCTCAAGTAAGTACTCCCAAATTACCCATACAAGTTTATGTTATGAATATCAGTTTCAGTTTCAGTAGAATAGCATGCTAGAATAGGGCTAAGTATCTAGGAAGGATGCCTTATGTGCCTATTATATGTGTATCAGCTTTATGATAATTGCATGCTAGTAGGGCTAAGGATCTAGGGAGGATGCCTTATGTGCCTGTTATATGTGTACCAGCTTATTGTGATCTGCATGATAGTACAGAGTAGCCAGTATGATAGCCAGAGTAGTATATGCTTTAGTATGTGTACTCAATGCCCGAATGCTGCTTGCTTTGTGCTCATAGGAGTTCTAGTTGTCTTTCACTAACTAGTAAATGAATATAATAAGTTACATATTGCAAGGACTAAATAATTTCAGAAGGTTAGGTCTAACCCTATTTCGTAGCTCTTGTTTGAGTCCAACCGTTGTAGGGTAGGGTCTCTCATTCGAAGAATTATCTGGTCTGAGTAATATGTAATAGTATTCGCGAGCTAGCTAGGGGAAGAAAGCAGGAACTTCGTATGCAGCTGATGGCGGAGAGTGAGTTGGTGGAGTCAGAGATTTCCCTAGGGCAAGCCTAGGATGAGAGTAGCAGAGATTAGTAGTGGTAGAAGTGACTTGGTGGAGTCGAGGCAGTACTTGAGGAAAGTACGGATAGATGTGGAATGTAGTATGGGCCCATACTACTGAAAGCAGAGGATCCGTACTCGAATCAAGGAAGGCTGAGATAAGACCAGGGAACTTGTAGTGTGAGATCCCTCGAGTTTGGATGAGTATTGTGATGTTAGTGATGGCATATTACCCAGTATAGTGACGTTACGTGGTAGACCAGATGGTAGTTCTGGTGTCGACGAGGGATCAGGCTCGGACTCTAGAGCTGGGCAGATTGATGATCAGATGAGGGAGTTCATTCCATCTGAGAATTTCGCGCAATATCATTGATCAGACTCTTGTGATCCTCAGTGTGATCAAGGAGGGCATTATAGAGATTGTGATGAGAGGCCGAGTGCATTATGCACTAAGATAACAGTCATGATAGAGACCCATACATTGGTGTTTCGGGAAATTCAGAGTTTGTGAGGCTTTAGATTGTCATGTGGGTTAGGGATCCCATTATTAGCAGCAGATGGTTGGCAGATGTCACCAACGCTTTTCGTACCAGACGTTGTCTCGAAAGGAGACAAGATCTGACTTACCTCCTATCTCCAGCGGGGTAGAGCACGAGATTGATAGGAAGAAGTTGGTGGTGAGTTGAGTAATGATGCGGTTAAAGCTATGTCATGAGATAACTTTTAGACCAGATTCTAGGCAGAGTGTGCCTAGGCGATTGAGGCGCAACAGTTGGCGCAAGAGTTGTTAGATCTCCATCAGACGACTGAGACTGTGGCAGAGATCACTGCCAAGTCTCGGGAAAGAGCTTATATGGTACCACAGTATGCAGCAGATGAGGAATTTAAGAATGTAAGTTATCAGAACATACGGTAGAACGATAGCATGGAGATCGTGAGTATCTCGGGGTGCAAGACCCTGAATGTATAAATTCTAGAGCTTGAGTTCGGGATATGGACTTGGAGCACATTGGTAAGAGGGAAACAAATCAGTTGCGTATAATGGGGGGTCTCAGGAGGAGACCGTAGATTTCGTATTAGCTTTCGAGAGACCAGCAGGACCAGATTCGGTGCAACATTTGCGGGAAACTGCACAAGGGAGCCTTTCGTTCCAGAGGTTTGAGTAAGTGTAACCCTGAGTTGTCCTCAGTTTGTGTCTGGATTGTATTTTTACAGAGAAGTCATATGCCAATTGCATACCGAGAAGCATTAGCGATTAGTGATAGAGCAATCCCCCAGAATGCAGGATTGGGGAGTACAACGTCATCTTGGTTTATTCCAAGACTGTGGAGCAGCACGAGAAGCACCAGAGGGAGGTGCTAGAGACTTTTAGGTGGGAGAGAATTTGCATAAGGTTCTTTAATTGTGAGTTCTGGTTGTGCGGGGTGCAATTCCTTAGGCACCCTGTCAACCAGAATGGTGTACTAGTCGATCCAGGCCAAGATAGAGGTCGTGAGGCAGTGGGAGATTCCGAGGTCTCCAATTGAGATTCGGAGCTTCCTGGGTCTAGCATGTTATTACTGGAGATTTATTCGGATTTTTTTTAGAAGTTGTGTGATCTTTTGGATTAGCTAGTGTTGAAACACTAGCAATGGTAAGTGTGGTTTCTAGCAGATTGGTCATGGGTGGTGAGAAGGATTGGGAATTGTTCCAGTTTTGTGTGTTGTAGGGCATTAGCTGAATCAAAGTGGGGGAGAATCGCCCAAGGATTCAGAAGCGGAAGCAGTTTTGAGACAAGGATAAGTTTCGCATCTTTATTGGGAAGGAAGATAGCCCAAGCGGTTGTATGGTTTGAGGATAATGGAGATGGAAGTTCGGAAAAGCTTGCCAATAAGGAGATTGTGTTCCTGTGATGTTACGAGCAAGATTTAGGGAATCAAAGTTGGGATTCCAGTCAGGACATGAGTTTAGCTAAGTGCGGGGCAAGCGCGTGTTCGATCCAGTGTTAGCGTGTCGTAAGTCTGCGGGTGTAGCCATAGCATTCACTAGCAGCCAGATAGTATTAGAGTGTTGTAAATCTACGGGTGTAGCCGTAGCATTCACAAGATTAGCAGATAGTACTAGGGTAATGTGAGTCTGTGGGTGTAGCCGCAGCCTTCACTAGGTTGGTAGATAGCGTGAGTGCGTTGTTAGGACGCAGGAAGAATAGTAGTACCCACCAGTTCGAGTGTAGCAGCGAGGAAATGGAAATTCACGGATTGGATTTCAGAATTTCCCAGAAGGATAAGACTTGGTTAAGCCAGTGATAAGATTGTTGAAGCGCCGCTACAGAGATGAGAGCAAGGAAGCAGTGGACTGCTTAAGGTCATTTATGACATAAGGCTACAAGTGGTCATATAGCAATCACGCTTAGCTGTGGGTTGGTAACCTCAGCATTCGACGTGTGGAACCGATCAGTTAGATCAGAAGGTCGTTAGAGCCACAGTAACAAGATAACTAGTAGTTGTTAGTTTCAGAAAAGGATTTCGTGCAAAAGTTGTGTGAGGCGACTAAGTAGGGAGTCCTTGGGGCTCCACATCCGGGCGGGAACCTGGTATTTCAGGTGATTGGCGAACGAATTGAGACCAGGAAGGTCTCAATAGATGTTGGAAAACAGCCATGTAGCAGCATGTTGTTTCAGGCAGTTCCATGTTTCAGACAGTTCAGTATTTCTGGCAGTCAGTGTTTCAGGCAGTAACGGTTTTTGGGGATTTTATGTACGGTTAGAGTCACAGATAGCTTGGGTTATGCTAAGTCACTTACGGCAGGAGTATCTGAGTTTTGGCCAACTATAAGTGAATCACAGGGATAAGTGGATCTGTGATTTTGTTTGCTAGTGGGAACCTCGAGTTGTCAGAAGTTAAGTAAGCAGCTGAGAGATAAGTGGACTGGGTGCGACGATGATGATTTCAGTATGGGCGGTCTGCCAGGGATTCAAACCATCTCAAGACATCAGATATCAGACAGCGTAGATGTGAACTATTGCGAGGAAGCTGTTCACCAGTGGAATTCAAGGCTTTGCAAGAATTGGTCACGGTTACCCTAAGAAGGCTAGGGTGTGCCCAGGTTTATGGCCATGTTACTTGAATAGTTAGTGCGTAAGGAATGATTTCGAGGACGAAATCTAATTTAAGTGGGGGAGAGTTGTAACGCCCTGTTTATTTAAATAAATTAATAAATATAAGTCCTAGACTAAATTGTGAAGAATTATAGAAGTCGGAGATTAAAATTGTCAGTCTCGGATTAGTCTTATAAGTATTTATGAAGGTAAGGACCACGTGGTAAATTATCGAGACCTATGATGGATAGATTATGAGAAGCAAGGGTTAAATGGTAATTTTGGACTTCATTGTAAAGAGTTTTGAAAGTCAGGGTTTAAAAGGTAAACAAATAAGGGTGGAGGGGCTGAAGTTGAATAATCCTATCACATGTTTGAATTGAGATACGAGATATACCCGTATCCATTCCCCACGTCATTTCCTTTAACCCTAAACCTAAGAGACCATTTCTTTATTCCAGCCACCATCACCATGCGATTTTCCTTCAGCCACCATTGATGAAGAAGTGCTCGTCGTTACCTGCTTGGTTGAGTTCGGCCACCGCAACATCTTAGCCCCCCGATGAGAGCCGCTGCGACGCTGCTGCTGGAGACGTTGCAGGCAACATAGGATCGCCGTGGATCGATGGAAGCAATGTGTTCGCATGCTTGGGCCGCGAACTACTGAGGAACTCCTGGTATGACCCTCTCCCGCCCTTCTATATCCTCTCCTCCGTTCCTTTTATGTGTGTGAGGTGTCAGACGCGTCCCTGCTGCGCCGGTGACCTTTTAGCCACCGTTCTTGCCTTTTTCCGACGACGACAGCCAGCCGAGAGGTGGCTGAATATGAGTATAATTGTGTATGCAGGTCGTTCTCAGTATTCGATGGTTGTTTGCGAAACAGTTAGCCAAAAACCCCCGCTGCCACCACCACAAGGTTGTGGTTGCCACCATTTTCTACTCTTTTGCCACCACCAGCCACCGTGGGAGGGTGGCTGTGTGCGTGATTTAGTGTGTGTGCATGCCTAGTTCATGATTTAATATTGTATTGATATTCTTGGGCAGGAAAAAATGAAGAAAACTCATCACCACCGCCTTATGCCGCCATTCCGCCGCCTTTAGCTACCATCTCCGACGGTAGTGGGCTTTCGGGTGCGTTTAGATTGATGATTGAAGTGCTTTTGGTGTTGCGTTGGCCCAAGATCATAACCACCACCACCGTGAGGTGGTGGCTGCCGCTGCGAGCCACCGCCGGCCACCATGGTGTGGCTGTGTGTGTGTATATTTAGATTAGTTTAGTGTGGGCGTGTGTGTGGTTATTGAGATTTAGCCTTGTAAAATGTAATTTGAATTTGGAATAATGAAAATGAACTAAACCACCACCGTAAGGTGGTAGCCGCCGCCATAGACCACCACTACCCGAGGTGGTAGTGGGTGGTGCCCCGCTAGAAAACCCTAATGGGCTTAGAGATTGGTTTTGGGCCTATTGGGCCACGTTTGGATGAGGAACCCTAATTAGGGTTTAGAAAACCCTAATTATAAGTATTGGGCCTTAGACCTATTGGACCCACTTTTGGGCCATTGGGATTGGTTTGTGAATTAAGCCAAACTATTCCATGCCATTTATCTAGTAGAGTAAAGAACTTAATGGGCTAAGTCCTTAATGAGCTAATTGAGAAAATATTAATATTTGGGAATTTATCAGGACACACGAGAAATATCTAATAAGTGAAATATTAAATAATAATCATTGGCAGAAATTAATCTAAGCAATAATGGACTTAATGGATTAAGTCCTTAACGGATTAAGTCCCTAGTGGGTTAAGTAAGAAACACTTAACCCTAGTTATCATTTGATGTGAAACCCTAATTTCACTTGGGCTTTGTATTGGGCCATCCGAGAATAATCAAATGGACTAGAGTAATTAGTTGGGCTTTAGGGTAAGGCCCATATGAAGGATTGGGCCCAATTTGGAAAATTGGGCCATAGATGGGCCATAGTTGGGGCCTAGATGGTTGTATGATATTGGGTCCTAAAATGATACATGTTGGACTGGATTGATCAATTGGGCCATATGTTGGACTTTGATCCCTAGTTGACTTTGGGCCTATGGATTGGGCCTTGGGCTTGGGTAAGCCAAGCTAGGGGTAATGTAGTAATTATCCAAAGCATGTATTTTTAGTTATGTGTTAGAACCCAATTATTAATTGGGTGTTATTTGATGTTGACAGTTCGGGAATCTGTCAGCCAGCAGCTGGGGTGGAGTTTGTGGGACTTCAGCAGTGTGGGATTGTGTCTGCGGGACATCAGCAGTGTGAGGTGAGTTTCCTTCCAGTAGGAACGGGTCTAAGGCCACAATGCCGGCTCGTTTAGTAGCAGTAGTTTCCGGACTTTGGTCCGATGCAGTTGTTAGTTTGTTTGATGCCTTCGTGGCTCAGACAGGATTTATGTGTTAAGTGTTATGGGCTACGGCCTGACGTAGTATGCAGTATATGAGTTTATGATCATGTGTGTTATGCTATTTGATATGTGTTTTTGCTATGCTATGCTATGCCCAGCCAGTTCCGGATTTCGGTCCGATGCAGTTAGTTCCGGACTTCGGTCCGATGCAGGGGACAAGGTCCCAGTCAGTTCCGGACTTCGGTCCGATGCAGTTAGTTTCGAACTTCGGTCCGATGCAGGGGACAAGGTCCCAGTCAGTTCCGGACTTCGGTCCGATGCAGGGGATAAGGTCCCAGTCAGTTCCGGACTTTGGTCCGATGCAGTTTCCGGGCTTCGGCCCGATGCAGTGGGCAAGGCCCAATATGTGTTTATATGTTATTGTATGGTATGTGGTAGTTTGGGGGAGCTCACTAAGCTTCGTGCTTACAGTTTCAGTTTTGGTTTCAGGTACTCAGTTTTCAAAAGAGGAGCTCGGGAAGATTGCAGTGCACACACCATTTTTTTTCAGCCTGGGATGTTTATACTCTGATATAATTGACAGTTGTTATAATATTTTGAGATACATTGCTTATGATTTCTGTATGAGGTTTATTGACTATGGTTTTATCATTAAATTAAACGAAATTTTCAGACTGTGTTTTTGGGATGTTACAAATTAAGGGCATAGGAGAGAGGCAGCAGGCGGCCGAGGCTGGAGACTCACTTAGGACGAAAGAAGCCGAAGATTGGGAGGGCGGTAGCTGCGATATCAAGGTCCAAAGACCAAAAATGTGTAATTTTTGTTTAATTTTAGGGTTTTCTTTTTCACTTTCTCTTTTACTTATTTACCCAACTTCCATATTTTTTTACTTATTTTTGTAAACTTAATAGATCAAAATGGAAAATATATTGTTGTGATAAAATATAACTTTATTTTGTTTAACCAACATTCTATTTATCTGGTTTCTTTTCTTTAACTTTTGGGATCAATAAAATCTGTAAAAACCTTTTTTTGTCGTCTCAAGTGTTGGAGCAGCCTACCGGTGTCCATCTATAATTTTCAAGGGTGTCATAAAAATCATAATCTAATCTATAAAAAGAATTTAAACACAAGGGGTGTCCATGGACATAGGTGAGGATAAGGTAGATTTGCCCCTGGTCATGTCGGGTTTGTGTTGAGTCGAAACATTAAATGGATTGATAGTGTGTGACCCTAACTTGAATCGTTTAATTATTGTGTTGTGTCATGTCAATTTGTTTATTTTCTTGTCGGATTTATGTCAGGGTTAGAGCTTAGATCTTGTAAATGCATTCACATTTTACATATTGAAAGAGAATACGTTAGGTAGGTGAAAAAATTTAAAAGAACAAAAAAACTAAAAAAAATTAGGAGTCGAGATGTGGAATGACGAAATGATGAAATCATAGTAAATTTATAGGACAAAGTGGAAAAAGTTGGACTTTGAGAGGTAAAGGAGAAATGTCACGGGGATTGAGGATGGAATGGTCGAATAGAAGTGTAAAGTACGAGAGAGAAAGAAAAACTTGAAAATAAAATATTAACTTAAGCTAAGTCGTTTTCACATCACAAAGCGACTCAACCAAAAGTTTTCTCTTGTATATTTGGTTTTGGGTATATACAATTTATCTAAACAATTAAAAATATTGTATTTAAACAAATGAGTTATTTTTGAGTTAAAATCTTTACCCAAGCCTAACCCATTCAAATTTTCGATTGTGTTGTTTCCACGAGTTAAAATCCCATACCTAAATCCAATTACTTCATATCGAATTTGTGTTGGGTTAATGTGTAGTGTCAATTTTTACCATCTTTATTTGATAGACCGTAAATGATATATGAATAGAATCAAATTAGTTGATATTTGATAGTACTAACAATACTTGTGTGCATATTAGATAATGAATTTTAATTTCTAAAAATAAAAACTAAATATAATGAAAAATCATAAAAATCAAATAATATTCTTCTTTAATCTTGTTTTGTAATTTCCATCATTACTTTTATTGTTAAAGGTTTCGAGGTTGCAAGAAGAGAGCCGCATTATTAGACTTAACAATGAAGCGGATTTTGACCTTGGTCCATTCCTGTAGCTTGAATATATATATATATATATATATATATATATATATATATATATATATATATATATATATATATATATATATATATATATATATATATATAACTTTTCATAAACCACAACTCATGTCTCAAAACCATTCACAAAAATAAGAATAATGTCAGAGTACGAATCCCAAGAAACTCTAGTGCAGAAAACCAACATGTGTGTGTATGATGTGCCGCTACCGCACCAGCTCCTTCCCCTTCGCTGAAGAGTTACCTGAAACCAAAACTGTAAACTGTAAGCATGAAGCTTAGTGATTTCTTCCATCGTACCACATACAATACAATCACATAGCATACATACTGCCAGACAATTATGGAGTACCCGACCTACCCGATACGATCATTCTGGGGTGCCGATCTACCCGCACGACCATTCTGGGGTGCCGACTTACCCATGCGGGCATTATGGAGTGCCGTTCTACCCATGTCAAGCCATTCTAGGGTGCTGACCTACTCGTCAGTCCTAACAACCGATCCTCGGAGACTATTCCACCCCTACTGCTACTATCACATATATCATAACATAAACATACTATCAGACATATCTGGGGTGTCCGAACTACCCTTCGGTCCTAACAACCGAACTTGGGGACTATTCCCTCCTACTACCACTATCACATACAACGTATCATACCAGCATATAAACATATCACCACATAATGTCAGACATATCTGGGGCGTCTGACCTACCCTTTGGTCCTAACAACCGAGCTCTACTATTATCACATACAACATATCATGCCAGTATATAACATATCAGGTAGTAGCAAACCTAGATGATATCACAAGGACACTCATCTAATCATACAACTCCTACTGGTGGGCCAACATTGTGGCCGTAGACCCACCGCTACTGGAAAGTAACTCACCTCGAACGAGTAGCTGCTGATAATCTATGCAGGAAACCTCTGTCTGCTGCTGCTCCGGAAATCCTCCGGCTATAATCCCCACAAAACACTCAGTCAGAAACTGATATATACTCTTGGGGTAAAATGACTATTTTACCCCCAACCAAGTCCAATTCATAGTCAACTTCTAGTTGACCCGACTCGCCGAGTTGGGCCGTCAACTCGTCGAGTCCCTTTCCTTTACTCGTCCTTATCCGCGACTTGACTCGTCGAGTTTGGCAACGACTCGACGAGTTCCCCTTCTTTACGAACATCAATGAACCTTCATCCGACTCACCGAGTCGGATGAACACTCGTCGAGTTCACCTTCATCAGATGAACAAGTCCTGACCTTGACTCGCCGAGTTGTATGAACAACTCGTCGAGTTCATCTTCAAACATAAGAAGATTGCCTTGGACTCACCGAGTCTGTTCTAGTACTCATCGAGTTCCATGAACTCTAGGTCTAAAACTAAGTCCAATGCGTTGGGTCACTCTTTTTGTCCTGCTACAACCCTTCTAATCACCCAACTGAGTTCTTTGACCCTCAACAGATATGGGACTCAAAGCCTTGGACTCGTCGAGTCCCAAGAACGGACTCACCGAGTCGATAACTTCCATGCTCTATTTCCTCGATTTCTGATGTACAACCTTTGACCAAATGATAGATCCAAGCCCCTAAGCTCGATCTAGCACGTAAAGTTTCAAACTTTACGTGCATGCATGGGACTTTTGAGCCAAAAAGCTCTAAAATGTCTCTTATGTTGCATGGGACCTTCCTTGGGTGCAAAAGCAACCCAAATCTGCTTTGTGACTCCTTCCAAGACTCAGATCCGAAGTCTTGACCCCCAACCATGTTTGCAATCATGATTGGCCACCTCATATGGCTTAAAAAGCCCTAAATCTTCCCCAAAAAGGGATCTAACAAATGAACAAGCAAGGTACATACTTTATACCTTTTAAGGACTGAAAATGATGCACCAAACTCGAATCCTTCAGTCTCCTCTTGATTCTTCTATGCTCTTCCTTCTTCCTTGAGGTCAAAACCCACAAAAATCACTCAAGAACCTTAGATTTTGCACCAAAACACTTAGGGTTTACTAGGGAGGGTTTCTGGGAGCATTAGGGACGAGTGGGGGATGAAAGAGATGATTAAATAGGGTGCAAACCCTCAGATTAGGGTTTTTTCTAGCAAGAGCCTACTCGTCGAGTCCAGGACCCGACTCGACGAGTCCATCACTTAAATCCCGCGTCCCATCCTGCTTCTACTCGGAGAGTTGGTCCTTCAACTCGCTGAGTCCAAGGCCAAAAAGCAAAAATACTTAAATAAATTACATACCAGGAACCAGGTGCTACAAATGTAACACCCAAAGTTTTGAAGGCCAAGAAAGGAAAGAAAAGCGCTAATTTTAAGGGTAGACTCGACGAGTCCAAGGAGGGACTCGGCGAGTCCGAGCGGGATTCGGGTCGAGGAGTAAGCGACCGACTCGGCGAGTCGGCCAAGGTGACTCGGCGAGTCTGGTCTGAACGAGGAAAACCCTAATCCCGGGAGTTGTACACTATTTAAAGGGTGTTATGTCCCTCCCTCAGCCCCCATATCACCCTAGAGAACCAGTACACCCTTGATTTCGTGAGAGCTTCCATCATTTGAGAGATATAGCTTGGAGGAAGGAACTTTGGGAAAGGAACTTGAAGATTAAGAAGTTTGCTTCAAAGGAGGACGTGTAGATCCGAGATCTACTTCAGTGGTGTTCATCTTGGAGGTAACAAGCTGCTATTTTCCCTTCTTTGCACCTAGATCTATGTGTGTATTTGGGCATTCATGGCATAAGAGTGACCTTTCTAGCTAGGGGTTCAGATCTGAGGTTGTTACCTCAGATCCATGCTTATTTTGATCTAAAACCCCGTAAAGTATCAGCCCTTGAATTGATTTTGAAGCCCCTTGGCCTTAAACCCTAGTTTATGGCATATTTTGCCTAGATCTCCTTCTCTACACGTAAAGTTTGGAACTTTACGTGAGGAATAGGCTTGGGAAGGGTAGATCTGCAGTTTGGAGTCCATGCATGACTCAAAAGTCCTCTGCATGTAAGGAGAACTGAAGGGACTCGGCGAGTCCTTTGAGTGGACTTGGCGAGTAGCATGAAGTTGTGGAGAAACTCGACGAGTGGGATGAACAACTCGTCGAGTCAGGTTGCGAAACCCAAACCCTTCGAGTTGAGACTCGAATCAGTGAGTCGGGTGGAGACTCAGTGAGTTGGACAGGTCAGGACTCAGAAATCGGCAGACTCGGCGAGTCATGGACTGACTCGGCGAGTTGAGTCGCGAATGGAAGGAATCTGATCATTTTGAACTCGGCGAGTCAGTAGGGTGACTCGGCGAGTAGGGTCGACCTGGAAGGTTGACTTTGACCAGGACTTTGACCTTGACCAGGGTTGACTTGGTTGTCTTTCGGGGGTCAGTTAGACTCAGTGTTGCATTGGTATTGGTAGCAAGGGGAACAGGAGTTCAGGAAGTTTCCGGGCAGTAGCTAGTGAGATCATCAGCAAGTTCAGCTAGTGCAGGTGAGTTTCCCTTTGTGTGAATGGGTCTAAGGCCACAATGCTGGCCCATGTAGTTACGAGTAGAAGACTCGGGGGTTAGCCCTAGGCACAATATGCTAGTATTATTTTCAGGACGGGGGTTGACTTGGAAGGTTGACTTTGACTAGGACTTTAACCTTGACCAGGGTTGACTTGGTTGTCTTTCGGGGGTCAGTTAGACTCAGTGTTGCATTGGTATTGGTAGCAAGGGGAGCAGGAGTTCAGGGAGTTGCCGGGCAGCAGCTAGTGAGATCATTAGCAAGTTCAGCTAGTGCAGGTGAGTTTCCCTTTGTGTGAATGGGTCTAAGGCCACAATGCTGGCCCATGTAGTTACGAGTAGAAGACTCGGGGGTTAGCCCTAGGCACAGTATGCTAGTATGATTTTCAGGACGAGGTCCAGTAATAGCGAGCGGGTGCCCAAGGATTGTTTATATGATAGTTTATACTTGTTGTGTAACATCCCAAAAACACAGTCTGTAAATTTCGTTTTAAATCAGTAATAAAACCATATTCATCAATGTCATATAAGAATCATAAACAATGTATGTCAAAATATCATAACAACTATCAAACATATCAGAGTATAAATATCCCAGGCTGAACAAATGGTGTGTGCACTGCAATCTTCCCGAGCTCCTCTTTTGAAAACTGAGTACCTGAAACCAAAACTGAAACTGTAAGCACGAAGCTTAGTGAGCTCCCCCAAACTACCACATACCATACAATAACATATAAACACATATTGGGCCTTGCCCACTGCATCGAGCCGAAGCCCGAAAACTGCATCGGACCGAAGTCCGGAACTGACTGGGACCTTGTCCCCTGCATCGGACTGAAGTCCGGAACTAACTGCATCGGACCGAAGTCCGGAACTGACTGGGACCTTGTCCCCTGCATCGGACCGAAGTCCGGAACTAACTGCATCGGACCAAAGTCCGAAATTGATTGGGCATAGCATAGCATAGCAAAAACACATATCAAATAGCATAACATACATGATCATAAACTCATATACTACATACTACGTCAGGCCGTAGCCCATAACACTTAACATATAAATCCTGTCTGACCCACGAAGGCATCAAACAAACTAAAAACTGCATCGGACCAAAGTCCGGAAACTACTGCTACTAAACGGGCCGGCATTGTGGCCTTAGACCCGTTCCTACTGAAAGGAAACTCACCTCGTGATCTGAAACCTTAAGCTTTTTGCCCGAACTGCCTGTACCCGGAACCGTCTCCGGTTTCCTCTTCTTCTCCATCTCAAGGTCAATCTCCCTCTCCCGAGCCCTAGCAATCATGTCATCCAGCGTTTTACAGCTGGACCAGCTCACAAACTGGCGGATATCGCTCCGCAGCATCTCATGATAACGGGCTTTCTTCATCTCCTCATCAGCTGCATACTGAGGAACGGGAAGAGCCCTCTCCCTGAACTTGGTGGTGATCTCCGCCACTGTCTCTGTAGTCTGGGTGAGGTCCTGAAACTCCCTGGCTAACTGTTGCACCTCGATAACCGGTGCAAACTCCGCCCTGAACCTGGTGGAGAAATCGGTCCAGGTCATGGCATCTAACGCTGCATCATCTCTAATAGTATGTCCAACCTCCTCCCACCAATCCCGTGCCCTGTCCTTCAGGAGACAAGACGCCAATCTAACCTTGTCCCCCTCGGGACATCTGCTCGTGCGGAAAGCGTTGGCCACATCCGCCAACCATCTAGTACTCGCTATGGGGTCCCACGCCCCATGGTAATCCGGAGCTCCACATGCCCTGAACTCCCTGAACGTAAGTGTGCGTGACCCCATCATGGCCGCCATCTCGGCACGGAAGGTGCCCAATATCTCATCCATCAGCTCTAGAATACCCTCCTTGATCGAACCAAAGATCACAGGAGTCTGCTCCAGTATGATGCGGGTAACCTCAGAAGAAAGAAACTCTCTGGTCTGCTCATCCAACTGCCCGGCCTCCGGGCCTGATCCTGATCCTGGTCCCCCTCCGGCATCTGAACTGCCGACTGCTGGCCTCGAACGCAAAACTACCATTCTGAAAGAAATCATAGCAACATCAGAAAACTGAAATATCTCAAGGGATCACTGATACCAATACTAGTTTCCTGGTCTTGTCTCGGCCTTTCTTGATTCGAGTATGGATCCTCTGCTTTCAGTAGTATGGGCCCATACTACCTTCCACATTTATCCGTACTTTCCTCAAGAATTGCCTTGACTCCACCAAGTCACTTCTACTACTACTGATCTCTGCTACTCTCATCCTAGGCTTACCCTAGGGAAATCTATGACTCTATTCAAAACAGTCCTCAGCTGCCGAAGGCCTCCTTGTGTAAATAATTAGTCATCATCTAAATACCATCACATGTGATGAGGCTCAGATAATCCTTCGAGTAAAGGACTCGTCCCTACCACGGTTAGACTTAAACAAGAGCTGCGCAATCGAGCCAAATCCAACACTCTGAGATTATTCAACCCTTGTCACATGTGATGTGCCGTATTCACCTAATGGCTAACTCCCGTCACTCAGAGTCCCACAAAGCACGAAGCAAGCAGCATTCGGATACAGGAAATTACTCAAGCAAATCTATTCTCATAACGAAATACTGTTCTAGCATACAATGCTAAGCTCATACTATCAGGCATAACCTAACAGGCTATCCTACTATTGTCTACTTCAATACTAGCATGCAGGTCTCGTGAAGCTGAAACACATAAAACAGGCACATAAGGCATCCTCCTAGATCCTTAGTCCTATTCTAGCATGCTGTTCTACTAAAACTAAAACTGATAAACATAAAGTAACATGTATGGGTAATTTGGGAGTACTTACTTGAGCTTGGTTGATCGCATACACCACACCAATTTCCTTTTTATCAAATTTCTTATTTTCCTAAGTTCTTTTTCAAAATCATTTTCAAAAACATTTTTCCTTTGAAAATCTTTACCGTTTCCTTAGTTTGAGTTCAGACACACCCGAAAGTATATCCGAATCCCTCAAACCAAGGCTCTGATACCAAGTTGAAACATCCCAAAGTACGACCCAAAATTTTTTGTTTAATAATTACTAAAAACACCATGATAATATCATAAGGTAAAACTCGTACGTCAAAATCTCAAAAACAATAGCAAAGTGTTATGAGTAATCTGTATCAAGACTGTATCAAATCACATTTATGAAAACTAAAAACAACTCCCAGGACAGCTGCAACTGTGGTGTGTGCGATGCCATCAACCCGAGCTCTTCCCTTTGCTTGCGGAAGTACCTGATGACACCTTTCCAAGGTGAGACCTTCAGAAGGACCATGTCGCCTACCCGGAACTCTAAATCTGAACGTCTCCTATCGGCGTAGCTCTTCTGCCGACTTTGCGCAGTCTGCAGTCTACCACGAACCTGCTGAATCAACTCGGTCATCTTGAGCACCACCTCCGTGCTCCCAATAACCCGTTGACCGACCTCGCCCCAACAAATCGGGGTCCTGCACTTCCTCCCATAAAGCATCTCAAAGGGAGGTCGATCAATGCTCGCATGATAGCTGTTGTTATACGAAAATTCTGCTAACGGAAGATACGTATCCCAACTGCCCCCGAAGTCTAGAACACATGCTCGGAGCATGTCCTCGAGAGTCTGAATCGTCCTCTCACTCTGCCCGTCCGTCTGAGGGTGGAAAGCGGTGCTGAAATGAAGACGAGTACCCATCTCTATGAATGTACTTTGAATGCGAGACTTTATTTCTATGGAATTGTTTTTGTAACAAATCTCCAATGGAATGTTTTGTAATATCATTGGCCAAGTCCCTGTGACTTTAGAGCCTCGACATTACAAAAAGGATCATTGAATGTAAGTTTAGACTCTAATGGATTCTAGTAGTGGCAAGAATTTGGTATTCTTACACTTGTGATAAGGATTTGGAATTGTGAAATGAGCATCATTGAAATTGTGTTCAATTGATCTGTTTCAAAAAGGAAGGACCATAGATAAACATAGTGTGTCTGCTTGGAGCATGGCATGACTGTTGTTTTAATTCAAGTATTAAGTTGATTACTCGAAACATTATACAATAAATAAAGTCTGATTAATATGGTGATTAAATAATAAGTGTTTTATTTATATTCAAAAGTTTTGAGACCATAGTTAATTAGGTTATTCTTGTGTTTCACTTTGCATGTTTTACTTCCCGAATAACTGGGTTATTCAAACATCCACAATCAATCATACTTTTGGGAGTAAGTAGTGAATTAAGAATGTCATGAATCTGACTGTTGATTGTCTAAAAGCTTAGACATAACAAATGTTTGCTACCTTGTTCATGAATACTCCTAAAATAGGAATTTGAGTATTGGATAAACCCACACTCAGAGAATTACTTCATGGATTTTATCACGAGTAATTCTGAGATGATAATATCTTATATTCTTGAAACAGAGACATATGAGTTGTTGTTTACGAGTCAGTTATGCATTGATAATACGTAAACACATCAGTAACTTGATGTTATAAAACGTATTATTGTGTGTGATTTGATGGGCAAATAGTAAAAGCATATGAGTCGAAGTTTATCAGTTCCTATTACTCTAAATGGGTAAAAGCGATATCTGTGGGCCCCTTGATGCTTTAGTGATGACATCTAAAGCGCTTGACCAAGCCTGGACTGAATTGATGTCTTCGATCGTAGTCAGTCATCATAAATCGGAAATCAGGAAACAAATCTTGGACAGAGAGATTGATTATAATCCATATCTCATGTCCACACGATATCTTGTAGAATGGTGGGACATTTGATCACTTATCTAAAGGACACTTAACTGACTAGGTCAGAGTTCGACAACGGCTTTTGAAAGCTATGATTGCTAGTCAAATTTTGAGGTCATACTTGCAATTATAGTTATTAGACTTATCCAAGTGGGAGACTGTTGGATTTGGTGTTTAAGCCCATAACTATAATTGGTATGAACTCGTTTTGATAGAAGCATGGTCCTTTTGGGTTACCTTCACTCATGCAACTTGATACGATGACTAGTGGAGAGAGAGTAGAATTTATTATTTGAAATAATAAATTGGTACTAAAATGATTTTATTAATATATCACAAGATTAATATATTATTTGGAAATGATATTATTAATTAGTGATTAATCTGAAATTAGTCTGGGATTAATTTTGGGATTAAAGGAACAAATTAATAATTGAGGGGCTGTTTTGCAAATCATTGATAGTTGTGAAACTGAGCTTAGGACTCCATGAAATGGAGTGGACAAATTTATAGGGTGGCCATATAAGATTTCTGCCAAGAGCTTCCTTAAGGAGGTCCATGTGTTGCTTAGGTTTTTGGATGGGATCTAGGGTTTCCTTATTCAAGTCTAGCTTTAAGATTAAGCAACCTAGCCCTACATAAAACCTCCTAAGCCCTTAGAATTTCAGCTTAAGCATATGATTCATAATCCTATCCGATTTTCCTTATCTCTCCTCTCATCCTCTTGCATCGAGTGTTAGTGAACCATTAGAGGTGCAACATTTGAGGCACTAAGCTTTCAAGAGTCAAGGATCTTCAAGGTTGTTCTTGTTATTATTATATAACAAGTGTGGTAATCTTTTAACCCTAATTTCTATATGAATATTGATCATATGACTAGTTTCTAGGGTTATTGCTTTGGTATTCAATTAGTGAAAAACTTAGATCCAAAGAATTTAGGGTTTCATGATTACATAGGAATGTCGATTTGCTCAAAACCTATCAATGGTTGTAGACATCTGAGTCGGGAGCTGAGATTTAGAGTAAGACCTTACCAGGTTTTGCACTACTTATGAGGTGAGTCTCCTCACTGTACTTGCGGGTCAAAGGCACCAAGGCCGGCCCTTTGGGATTTGAAATCCTGCTATGTATGCTATAGTGTTGTAGTGATATGTTAGATCGATATTATGGTATTTAGGATGTTGTTATGCTTAGTGATCTGTAAGATCTGTCTGTCTGGTTGCTGACTGGTTAGTAGTATGTTTATCTATATTATGTGCACATGATTGGTTGGTGGTTGAGGCTTTACTGCTTTGTGCGTAAGATAACAGGTCGGGGCATTCCATCCCGATGGTTGAGGGCCTAATGTATTCTATCCCTCGGATGATTGGACCCATAGTATGTTGGCATTTCAACCTGATGGTTGAGGGGCCTGGGGTATTCCAACCCGATGGTTGATTGGGCCCACAGTATGTTGTTATTATATTTGATCTGTTTGCTATGTATTGGTATTTTGGGAAAACTCACTAAGCTTTGGGATTACAGTTTTGGATTATGTTTCACGTACTTTAGGGGATCGCGAGAAGGCGAAGGCGTGATCGTGCACCTCCTCATGTTTTATTTCACGATTTTGGGATTTCTATGATGTTGAACTTATTTTGGAAACATTTTGTAAGCAATGATGGTTTTAAGTAAAATTTAAAAGTTCAAATTTTGACTTTTTTGAGAATTTTTATGAATGTTACAATCGGACTGGATATAGAGTTAACAACCTTCAACTGATGTGGCTCCTTTGTATAATGAATACCCAACTTCTTGGCTTCCTCTTCTGCATTGAAACTATGAGTTGCTCCAGAATCTACTAGCGCCTTAGTGTTCTTTCCATTCACTTGGGCTTCAACGAACATGAGAGACCCTCCTTTAGTTTAGTCCCCTTTTACTGATTTTATCCTATCTTTCGTTATCGTGTTTAGCAGACGCATTGAGCTCATTTTTGCTTCTTCTTCTTCTTTTTGAAAAACCATCACATAAAAGGTCTTCTTCTTCGGGCAGTCTCGGATTAAGTGAGGACCATCACATAGGTACACTTGACCTCCTTCCAATCTTCTTTTCGATACCTTTCTTCCATTTCTTTTCCCTTCGAATACGATGATTGGGGTGCGTCTTGCTTAACTTATGGTTTGGGATATGGTTGGTCTCCCCAACTATTTTTCTTTACTGTTGTTTCCTTACAAAATCCCATGAGATCTGCCACGGAAATGGCTTCGTCTATATCCCGCACATTTATCCTTTTGATCTCATTATAAGCCCAAGATTGTAGTCCATCCATGAAATAGAAGAGCTTGTCTTTTTCTTGCATATTAGGTAACTCTAATTGCAAGCTTGTGAACTCGACTATGTAGTCTCGGATGAATCCAATATGTTTTAGCCCACGAAGTTTCTTCATTACTATGTATTCAACATTATGTGGGAAAAATTGTCTCTTAAGTTTCTTCTTGAATTCTTCCCATGTGTCTATTGTGTATAAGCCTTTTTCAATGTCTCCATTCTTCCTTCTCCACCATAGAGATGTACTCTCACATAGATAAAGGACGACACTATCTACCTTCGTCTTATCGTCCTTAACTTGAATAGCATTAAAGTAGCATTCCATCGACCAAAAGAATTCATCAAGTTCTTTAGGGCCACATTTGCCTCCATACTTTAATGGTTTGGGTGCTTCCGTATGTGGCAACCTTTTCGCAATGGCTCCTTTGACGATTGCTACCTTGCATAATTTTATTTCAGCTTCTAACGTGACTACCTTCTCATTGAACTTATTCCGCAAGGTGTTCAGGACTTCTTCCTTAGAGACATTGATGGACTCCTTTATTCCGTCACTAGTATCATTTGTATCTCCCATAAAATGCTCGACGGTATCCTTCCACTCAAGGATCTTACCAATATTAATCTCCACCTTTGTAAGCTTGTTTTCTAAGCCCGCCAAGGCATCTACCAATTGATCCCTCCTTTTGGACTTCCATCCTTTCTCCTCGACGATAAGGGGAATGTTGAATACTTCACTTGCTCCTTCCATCGTAATGGTCTCTTGCTTGCTCGAACTTGGCTCTAATACCACTAGTCACAGGATGAATCTTAGGACTAGTCTATCTCATGTTCCACTTAGTTTTTCTTCAACTAAGTCATGTTACTTCGACGATCTTAGATGTATTAACGAAATTGTAAATCAAGAGACTAATACTTAAAGAATACAATGAGTGCTTGTATTATAAGAACTCAAGAGATTACAACAACTTCTTGATGGTCTCTACAAATGAGACCTTCTTCCTATTTATAGGGACATTATATTAGATTAGGTGTCTAAGCCCATAACTATAATTGGTATGTATTCGACCTAAGAGTAGCATTGTCCATTTGGGTTGCCTTCACCAGAACAATCTGATAGGATGGATATTTGAGAAAGAGGTTATTTATGATTTATTGATATATTACAAGTATAATATATTAATATGAAATCATGTTATTTAATTAGTATTGATGAAGAATTAATTTAGTGATCAAAAGCGACTAATTAAATTAACGGGGACTAATTATGTAAATCAGTGATATATATATATATATATATATATATATATATATATATATATATATATATATATATATATAGTGTTTGGGCTATTGATCCATGTTGGGCTAAGTTTTATGTAAGTATCCATGAAGAGTTAGACCATATGAGATATGGATCATAACCTAAGTGTATGGATTAGGGTTTACCCATGACTCTTAGAATCCTACACTATATAAATGTTACCCCTTAGCCAAAATCGGGAAACCTATGTATTTTAAGAGAATCATAAACGATTTTAGTGTGTCTATACTCTCTCTCAAAGTCCTCCTTTGTTCATGGTGTTTGTGAACCATTTGAGGCATCACACTTGAGGTGTTAAGCTCTTGAAAGGCCAAGAACTACAACTACATCAAGCGGTATTCATCTAACTATTAATTTTATATTGTATATCCTCCATTGTATGATAGTTAGGATGTATGCTTTGGAAAAATTCATATTGCATGTATAATTAGAGAAAAACATATATCCAAAGCATCTAGGGTTGAGTGTGCACCAAAGGAGTGTTACAGTTCTTAAAACCCAACAGTGGTATCAGAGCCTAGGATTGTTTTCTGTTATATTTGATGTTTATTAATTTTCAAAGCTAGAAAAATCGATTTTCTGGCCTCTGACTAATGCACTCACCGAGTCCACTTGCTGACTCGACGAGTCCACTCATTAAAGGGCAACTCGATGAGTTATGATCATGCACTCGTCGAGTAGAGGCTTTTGGTTGCAGAATTTCAAATTTTTGGCCTGAATTGGACTATGATCATTACCACAAACTGTTTTGTAATCATAAAAATGTATTTTCTAATTTGGTAATGATGATCCTTATCTAATTAAAGGATAATTGTCAAATTTTAAAATAATAAAGTAATTATTTGTATTATTTGCTATGTATTGCCTTGCTATATGTGTTAGATTAGATCAGTATAATATTATATGATAATGTTGTAGTTAAAATTGATCAAAGTTGTTCTTGAAATGAGTTTTGTAAATTGTCCTCAAGTTATATGAAGAGTCTCATTCATGAACATTAAAACTCATAAGTTTTCATAAGTTATGGAAATGAAAAGGTCTTCAAGAGTTACGAAAGTTTCCCTCAAGTTTGGTATTTGAAAAGTCTCAAATTATGAAAACATTAACTCTAGTAATTGAAAGGTTTCAAAAGGATGCAACCCTTAGGTTCATAACTTAAAAATTAATTAAATAGTTTTAATTTTGATTTTTTTTGCTTTGAATAGTTCAATTACACCTTATTGACTTTATTAAATCAATTAAAGTGTTTAATTAAAAGAGAAGTTTAATAAATCCATAATAACTTGGTTTAAGATTAATTAAATTAAGAGTATAATTTATTAATAGATTAAACCACCTAGTATTTTAAATGTTTAAAATACACCCTTATACTATATAAAAATTAAAAGTTTACTATATTATATGTATAAGTAAAAGGTTAGTCTTACCGTTAGTAGGCCTCATTCACGTAGCTAGTTTATAAGGGGAGTATAAGGTTACTGCCTATAAAATGGTGGTTTAATGGGTGTCCACTCTCACCCACCGCTTCCTTGACCGGTGAAGGGTCGTTAGCCGAACGGGTAGGATAGGACATTAATTCTCATTAAAAGTATAATGAAGTACCAAGTAACTAAATACTTTTATAAATTCTCAATCTTAGTTACTTAGGAAAAATGTGAATTTGATGCTAACCCATGAAATTGCACATTGCACCTTATTAGTCGTTAGTGGAGCATGTGTGGTTAACCGGTACACTAATATGAGGCTAACAAAGGATGGAAATGGGTAGCTCGATGTTAATCATGGATCAATGGAGCATGTGTGGTTAACCGGCACATTGATTGGATGATTTGTAACATTAAGTGTACCAAGCTAATTTGCATGGTTATTTATACCTTGTTTGTGTTCCTCGACATCCCAATCACAAACTTGAAGGGCATAATCGAGATTTAAACATGCCATTGAAAAGATCAATGAATCTCAAAGAATCTAGGAATTTGAATTCATTTAAAACCTAAAATTCATTTTCGTTTTTCATGGTGGAAATTGGTAAATCGTCATTTACCTACCTTCAAATATTTTACAATTGGATTACGACATCCCTCTTCCGAATTGTAAAATATTGTGTTGGGTCCTAGCCTTAATATTTCATTTTGGGTGTTATATTAAGGACTTAAATCAACTAACTTGAATTTCTCCCCTGTAGATGTCTAGTTCAGACAACTATGGTCTTCCCGAATCTTTTGGAAAAAGCTTTCCACATGAAGATGATATTCCTCAATATCATACTTTACTTTCTCCTCCTCCAATTATTATCCCTAACCCAAAAATTTAAAGACTTGAGAAGTTCAAGGTCATTCAATCCCTATTGGCAAGCAAACACCAAGATGGAAGGTTTGTGTGTGCACACGTCTTGGAGATGAAGTCACACATGGACAGGCTAGGAATGTTAGGATTAGTTGTGTCAAATAAGTTGGTTGTTGACTTGTTTCTTCAATCACTTCCTAAGTTATATGGTGAGTTCATCAAAGATTACTATATGACAGACCGCGACATATCCCTTATCGATCTTACCTATTTGCTAATTGTTGCTGAATCAACAATGATTTGGAGCACTGGTAATGCAAATTTGATTGGAAGATCCATTTCCCAAACTTCCATGGACATTGAAAATGGAAACATTGGAAGTCCAGAAAAGTCTTCTCATTCCAATGGGAATGAATCAAAGAGAAAAGCTAAGTCTGTGACTGTCTCGTGTACCATTCCAAAAGAGTCTGTTTGTTTCTATTGCCAAGAGAAGGGGTATTGGTTGCGAAGCTGCCCTGACTACCTGAGAGATCTAAGAAATGGTAAAGTTAACTCTACTTCAGGTAAGTTCACTATCTAACTCTATTAAGTTCCTACTTAGGGATTCTTAATACATGATGTGATAAGATTGCATTTTGGTGTTTTGTAGGATCAAAGGAAGCTTAAAGGAAAAGCATGCTGAGCCTGATCGCGAAGAGATGGATTTCGATCGCATGGTTAGATGATCCTATTTTGGACCCGATGCTAGGAGTTATGATAAATTGATTAGAAATATGTAGTAACATAGTTTTTAGTTGTAATTGCATTGTAAAGACAAGTTTATTCGCATTCTATAAATAAATAAAATTTTGAATTTTATCTTATTTTATAATTCCTTGCAATGGCATTTGTGAAAATTGGTGTTTATATATTGTTAGCAATATTGAATATGGATTTGATTCTTTCATTTGTGGTAGTGTCTAAATTTACCAAATAAGGAAAGATTCTCACCATCCAAGTTTCAATTGAATAGAAACTTGGAATCATGCGACTTGTATTGTATGATGAATGAGAACCTTCATCTTTGGGAAATTGAGACTAATTCCTTGATCACATGTATAGGTAAGTCAAGTGAAGGACTAGGAGATCGGGTACACTTGGTTATGCGTTGGTTAGGTCCACCACATAGAATGATAAGACTATTCGTTATGATTTACTAAAAGTTTAGTAAATATGGTTATGTTTACAAGATTAAATATAATTTTGGAGTCATTGTAAAAGTTTCAACGTATAGCAGAACAAATAAGAAGAATCAACTTAGGCATAAAGATAAAAGTTTCTCCAATATGAAAGGAAGGGAGAATACTTTAATATTGTGTTTTATAATCATACTTATGATTATGGAACCATGCCATGATTCATCCTCTAAGGATACCTTAGTGCATTTTGTATGGCTAAGAAGAGGAATCATGAATTGTTGAAATGGTTAGATAAAAAGGTGAATCATACTTCGTTTCAATATCAAGTCTTAGAGTCGTACTCCAAGATTGTACATTGAGTGACATAATCTTAAGAAAGGTTTATAACACTTATCAAATGTAGAGTAAAATGTTTTCTACTCTTGTACATTTGAAATTGGTAAGTTGTGATGTTTGGATAAAACAAAGATCAACTAAGACCAATTGTCAGAAGTGTTTGTCTTGATAAGAAACCACACTAACTATTGAATATTTGTTTGTCAAGTAATGTTTCTTATCAAAGAGAATCTTATATGTCAAGAGGTTAGTGGGAGTTTTAAGGATCTTGAAAGTTTCAAGAACTAATCAAGAGTAAACCTATTGTTTAACACTAACAAACGACTTGAGATTTGTAACCTATTGTGTTGACATATTCTTATTTTCTATGCCATTCCAATTAAAGTTGACTATGCATGTGAGTTCTATAAGTTTTCATCTGTTTGCATAAGGCAAAACATCTTGATCAGAGAAAGTTCATTGATCAGCATGGGTGAGCTGTTTAACAACTTAGAAGACATGGTAGGCCCTTGTGCTGCCAAGTGGCAAGAAGTTAAGATTGAACAAGTTCAATCCATATGAGTTTGGATTTGTCGCTAACCTTGTCTTGTGATTATGGTTGTAATAGATTCACATGGACATGAACACATACACCTTAAAATCTAAGTGCCATAAGGTCTCTCTCCGCTTCATGAAAATGATTGTGAGGAAACACTTTCACTAAGTAGATTTTAAAGAGTTAGCAATTCTGATATTTGCATTCTCAAGTTCGATTATGATTACGACATCCCTCTTCATAGTTCGAATTGTGAGTAATGGTAAAAGGTCTAAACAATTGAGACTTACTGATGTAAGTTATAAAATTGTTTAGACATACATGTGAGCTATCTAAGGAAAGTTGTGTGAGGTTGAGAAGCCTAGATAAAGTCTTATCGAAGTAGTTTGTATCATAAATCTGAACTTTGATAAGAAATTCAATAAGTATTGATTTCTAGAAGTCCAAATTATTTCTGGGTACATGTCAAAGCTAGTGGGAGCATAAGTATTATGCTAGTAAGATAATAATGCTAGTGGGAGCATAATTATTATGGTAAGTGTTGCGAGTTAGCAATGTTAATTATAGAAAACAAAGGTTTCAATTTGCAAAGTTGCAGAGTTTGAAAAGTTGTTTTACTATAATTAAGGGAGAGGAATTCATACTTCATTTCAAATCTAAAAGCTTAGATTGTGAGATTTTAATCAAATTTAGTCAAGGATATATATGAATGTTATGTTGGAATTATTCAACATAAGAAAATTCTATATATGAAAATGTTATAGCAAGAGACTAGTAAAGTATTAGGTCTGTATGTAAGACATTATGAATCGTGTCCTATATGCTTCGGATATAGGATTGATTACATGTGTTACAATATTATCCTATTCTAATTTTCCAAATGCCTAGGGCATTAAGAGGGAAAAAGGACTAGAACCGGATATGACTAAAGTTATTAAACAACTATCAAGGACGATAAGTGGTTTACCAAGGATTGGTTGCTTGTGGATAATTGGAAGTATAGTAATGAATGGACCATATTGATATGGTTCTGAATAAATAGGATTCTATTAAGAATGGATAGTCATATAGCAATTATGGAAAGGTTTCTATAACGGGAGTTGAATATCAAGAATCTATGAGTAAGCTAGAAACTTTTATGCAAGAAGGATGTTCAAAGGAATGTTCTTTGAATATGAGACTTCGTATCTATGGAATTGTCTTGTAACAATTTCCAATGGAAAGTTTTGTAATTGTCAAAGTCTCTGTGACTTGTGTACATAGTCATTACAAAAGGATCACTGCATATAAGCTTAAAATCTAACAGATTAAAGTAAGTGGCAAGGACTTGGTATTCTTACACATACGATAAGGATTTGGAATTGTGAAATGAGTGTCATTAGAAATGCTTACAATTGATCTATTTCATAAAGTAAGGACCATAGGTAAACATAGTGTGCATGCTTGGAGCATGGGATAACTATTGTTTTAATTTAAGTATAAAGTCGATAAATCGAAACATTATACAATGAACAATGTGTAATAAATATGGTGATTAAATAAAAGATGATTTATTTATATTCAAAAGGTTGAGACCATATTGGATTCGATTATTCTTGTGTTTCACTTTGCATGTTTTGACTTCCTGAATAATAAAATTATTCAAACTATCCACAGTCGATCATACTTTGGAAGTAGGTATTGAAGCTAGATTGTCATGAATGGGTATGTAGATTGTCTAAAGGTGTTTAGATATAGCACAAGTTTGTTGTAGTATTCACGATTACTACCTTAATAAGTTTAGAGTATTGGACTAAACCACGCTCATTTGAATCACTTCATGGATTTTATGACGAGTGATCATGAGACGATAATATCTTATATTCTTGAAACGGAGAGATATAAGTTGCAGTTTACAAGTCGGTTGCACATTGATGATATGTAAATGCACCATTAACTCGGTGTTATAAAACGCACCAGTAACTCTGTGGGCCCCTCGATGATTTAGTGATGACAACCCTAAGTGCTTCACCAAGCCTGTATTGAATTGATTTGTTCATTTAGCCGGTCTCATAAATCGGAAATCGGAAACAACACATGAACATAGAGAATGATTATAATCCATGTCTCAATTCATACGATATCTAGAATGGAGGAATATATGATCCCTTATCTAATGGACGCATTATTTGACTAGGTCAGCGTTCGAAAACAACTTTTAAGAGCTACGATTGCTAGTCGAGATTTTGGAGTCGTACTTGCAATAATATTTATTATACTTATCCAAGTGGGAGACTATTAGATTAGGTGTCTAAGTCCATAACTATAATTGGTATGTACTCGACCCAAGAGTAGCATGGTCCATTTGGGTTGCCTTCACCAGAACAATATGATAGGATGGATATTTGAGAAAGAGATTATTTGTGATTTATTAATATATTATAGGTATAAAATATTAGTATGAAATCATGTTATTTAATTAGTATTGATCAAGAATTAATTTGGAATTAAATTAGTAATCAAAAGAGACTAATTAAATTATATATATATATATATATATATATATATATATATATATATATATATATATATATATATAGTGTTTGGGCTATTGATCCATGTTGGGCTAAGTTTTATGTAAGTATCCATGAAGAGTTAGCCCTCATGAGATGTGGATCATAACCTAAGTGTATGGATTAGGGTTTACATATGACTCTTGGAATCCTACGCTATATAAATGTTACCCCTTAGCCAAAATCGGGACATCTATGTATTCTAAGAGAATCATAACCAGTTTTAGTGTGTCTATACTCTCTCTCAAAGTCCTCCATTGTTCATGGTGTTTGTGAACCATTTGAGGCATCACACTTTAGGTGCTAAGCTCTTGAAAGGCCAAGAACTGCAACTACATCAAGAGGTATTCATATAACTATGAGTTTTATACTGTATATCCTCCGTTGTATGCTAGTTAGTCTGTATGCTTTGGAAAAATTCATATTGCATGTATAATTAGAGAAAACATAGATCCAAAGCATCTAGGGTTGCATGTGCACCATAGGAGTGTTATAGTGCTTAAAACCCAACACATTACACCTCCTCATGGGAAGTTTCTAGGTCCTGTATATTCTCGACTATTCTAGAGTGTTCTATCAATATCTATATTATCTTTAAAAGACTCCATATTATGCTACACTATTCTATAATCCTCTAGATGTCTCTAGGATGTTATGATATTATCCAAGCTATTATTGCAATGATCTAGCATGTTCTAGATCGTTATCGAGTCTTCCGAGTCATTCTAGTTTCGTCTAGTGTCGTCTTGAATATTCTGGAGACTCCTCGTGTATTCTTTATTGTTCCAACGTTTTCTACACAATCTCGGAGACTTCCATCCATGACACAGGTCCCCAATATCCCACTAAGATCTTTAATCACCAAGCTAGAAAGATTTACTCGTTATGTTTTCTAACTTATTATACTATGCTAGAAGAATTAAATATTATATATTAGAATCGCTAAGTGTATAATATGATTTTTTAAATACAATTTATTCGTTATGATTTTTAAAATACAATAAACATATATAAAATTGTTTTTACACGTATTTATATATATAAATGATGTACGTATTCCACAAGTAAATATTTATAAAAACATTTTATATATGTTTATATGTATAATTTGTTTTATATATTTTAATGAGTATAAATTTTTTTATTCATATGTATAAAATGCTTAAAATTTGTTTTTTCAAATATGTATTTTATGTGGAATAAATACATTATATATATGTTTTTCTACTAAAAAGTACATATTGTAATAGGTATTTTCATTTAAAAATATATAAAATTCGTTTTTGAAGTATACATGTGCTTTCAAATGTATAAATACATTAAATGTTTAAATATTTTTTAAAAATATATAAATACTCTTTTTTAAATATATAAATAACTTTAAAAATACATTCATACATTTAAAACGTATTTTTTACCTTTAAGATATATGTTTGTACATTTAAAAATGTCTATATAAGTCCATAATAATAATAATAATAATAATAATAACCATCAATTTATTATATATATAAAAGTTAAACAAAAAAAACATGTATATTATCTAGCCTTGTGGTTAAGGTTTTGGCCTTTTGTAGAGGAGGTCGGGAGTTCAAATATTGCAAACTTCATTTTGTCCTCTAATAAACTAATTTTAATGACATCTAACCAACAATGTTTTTGTCGTTAGGTAGTAGAGACTATCCTTCATCCCAAGAAACTTATTGCTCTCAGTTACGTTACCTGAAAATTTTTCACCATCTCATGGTATTCACACCTTTTCATCTAAGTGAATATTAGATTATGTTAATGCATAAAGAAAGTCATATCACAGAGTTCTAGCAAGGATAAGGTTATAAATAGATGAAAGGTCATTTGAATTTTCCTTAAACTCAAAATTAGTGATGATCGTGCTTAAAGCTAGAAAGAATGTCCATTTATGAAACAGATTAGTGTAAATGACCCATAACATTTGATTTTTCTTTGTGTTTACTCTTTACTTTTTTTTATAAACACCAAGTGTTCGATAAAATTCCTTAATTGAAAGAACTCCACGATTTTTGGGCTCATGTATTAACGTTTGTCTCAACTCGTATTAATATAGTCAGTATATTTAGTTAAAGGATTGCTCCTTTGACAAACAAGGAATGGAAGGATTCATGAGAAAATAAAGAAAGAAGAATAAAGATAAACTAAGGAAACAAGAAACAAAATCATGATGAAAATAATATCATGGTTTTAGATATGCAATTTGATCACCGTGCCAGAAGAAAAGTATCAAAAGTTCCACATAAGAAGAAAAAGGCTTCTAAACCACTTAACCTGCAGTGACTTGGTAAGGCAAGTGGAAGATACGGTGGATAATCTATTAAACCTTGTTTAAAATCTGGCACTACTCAATCCTTGTGGTCATGGAGGTTCATCTACGGTTACTCCATTACTCCAGGGCATGAGGCATAACTTCATGTTTGCAGCGGGGGATTAGTCGGTGTGCAAAAGTTGACAAGAACCCTTGTTAGAAAAGTTTCCTAACCAAAAAAGAAAAAAGAAAAAAATGACTTCTATTCTAGCGGTATTAGGTGTTGTTCTCCCTCTTTGAGATCAAAAGTTCAAGTACCGACGTAGGCATATGTGAAATTAAGTGTTAGCTTAGGAGTAGATTATATTTATTGGTTCAAAAAAAAGTGTCACTGATTTTTTTGTAATATATATATATATATATATATATATATATATATATATATATATATATATATATACTTGGAGAATATGTGGCTGTTATCTACCTAATATTAAATATATAACCATCAAAAACTACATAATTTTAACAAAATACAATCAAATATCTCTACCATATTTATTGTATCTTCTATTAAAGCTTATGTTAGGCTTTGTATATATTTTTTATGGAGTTTTATAAGTTTAATTTTGCACTACAAACTATGTATAAAAATATTTTACCAACAACATGTAGTTCGGTATAGTGAAATTTATTAGAGAAAACTATAGTAAAAGATTGAACTTGTTCATTAAAAACCCGATAAACCTCTTCCCATAATCCATAAAAAAGGCAAGTATACATAAGTTAGGTGTCGGAGGAAGTTATAATGTTTCTGCTAGAAGTCTAATAAAAAACACATTCAAATACATAGATGTTAGGGATGAATTACAAAATAAAAGATCATACGAGTTCAAAAGCAGTAGGAAGAGAACCTAACAATAAAAGAAAATTGTGTTTTTTTTAATCAAAATGAAATCAATTTAGAAGTTTTTATACCTAATATTACATATATGATAACCACATATTCACTTTTATATATATATATATATATATATATATATATATATATATATATATATAGCCATTTATTTTTTAAAATCAAAGGTCTAAATTTATCTTTTATTTTGTTATCATTTTTCGAATGCTCAACCTAACCTATTTTTCGTTCTTGAAAAAAAGAAAAAAATAAAATAAAAAATATATATTGTGATAAAAAAAAGGGGTGACTAAAGAGACATCTATTTTATCATCTATCTAGGGGATGTTTGGTAAAAACATTTATTGTTTATTAGCTTACTAGCCGTTTACCCGCGCTAAGCGGGCGCAAAGACTTTCTTTCTGAAGATAGTAATGTGATGATTAGTTTCCTTTAGACAATAAAACGAAAGTTCATTGTTATTTTTTGCATTTTCCTCCTGATTTGATTGGGCAAAATGCAAGAAAAAAGCAATGCACTTCCATATTTTTGTCCAATATAGCATCTTACTCTTGTTGTGGTTCTTTGACAAACATAGCACCGAATCATTTTCACTACATAATTCTACTCAAAATCCAAAACTCGACAAAAATAGAAGATTAAAGATTTACTTGAGAGTAAAATACAAAATGGTCCCTGTATTTTTTTTAATTAATTGCGTTGAGCCTTAGAAAGAATGGGGCTCTAATGCATAAAATAAAATTGTAATGTTGTTATTGCTTGCATTTGACCCAAAAAAAAAGTTAAATAATAATAACAATAATAATAATAATATTTTTCTTGTTATTTTAGAGAATTAAATTGTAATTTAATTAAAGTAATAATCTTCTTTAAAAAGATGGGCGAGGGTTGTCTAAATGAATTAACACTAACCATTAGAAAGTTTCATATAATACCGACCATGATGTACAACTCAATGGCCATACCAAGGATTAACAATGTGATGTTCATGTCGTATGGACCATTAGGTACAAATGATCCAGACCCATAGTGTAGATCCACTCCACTCTACCCTAAACCTGAAATGTGTGAGTTGTAACAATGACATACGTGTAGTAATTACATACAAAAATTATAATTCATATTTGATATAACTTGCAACTAATCCATCACATACCTGATGTATATGCTAGGTTATGAATTTCTACTGTAACAATAGCATACGTTTAGTATATCCTATTGGTGTTTCAAAATAAAAAATTAAGACAAAGTAGAAGAATATACTACAAAACTAAATAAATATATAAATAGTGCCTAAATGACTAAAAAGTTATTAGATGTAATATAATATATAATTAAAGTATGTAATTATGTATAATCACAAATTAGTATGAAGTGGAATATAGCTTATTTAAATGTATAGAACTTACATCATGGTAGTATAAGATCATTCTTTAGTTTGTAAATTTAAGTGTTCTCCACACTGTACCAGGCTACAAGTAACTAAACGTATCAAAAGACAAAAATACCCTTGGCCTAAAAACATGAATCCTAAAGGATATGGGTAAACCTGATTGCTTTCTCCACACCCCTTTTTTCCTGTAAAGCCAGTTTCATGTGTTAATCTTGCATTTATTCCTCACCTTAAAGCAATAAATACAAGACAATGATCGTTATCATATATTGTAATTAAATGTTTTGATTATTACCTCTAATATTTTAATTAAATGTTTTGATTATTACCTCTAATATTGTATTTGTTAACAAAGCAATTTCATCATTATAAAACTTTGATTTTCTTTTAATGGTTTCTACAGAAGCTTTTTGTGTTTTGGACGTGGACCGTATTGCTTTTTCCTCCTCAATTTCAAGAAGCACATCAGTAATTTGTGGCATGCTATAAAATGAAAAAGAAAGAATCAAGTATGCGGAAACATTGTTATAAGGTTGATTGATAATAAAATAAACACTTTTGTTAAAATAATTACCATAGCCGATTCTTTCTTTTCCTCCACCAACATATTAGTAGAGATATTTGCAATCTAATTTTGTACTGTTGGGTATTCCAAGTTTGCCCTCTGAAACAATAATAAAATCATCATTATAAAGAAAACAATGAAAAAACCATGAATTTAAAAATTATGCAATATGCAATTTTAATGTGATGATTTAAGGTTTGATTGATATAGTTGGATCTTGAATTAGATCTTCAGATAATGGGATAAAGAAATACATGTGGTTTTGAAGTCGGTAAAAAGTGGTAAGATAGGGGATGGTGCGGTGAAGCAGATGGTGAGGTGTTCGTCGAGTGGAAAGTCGTTTGAGGTCGTGAGAGAGATTTACTGGGAGAGATTTCTTTCAAATTTAAATGATATGTGTAAGAAATGAGCACAGTCGAGAAAGACATGTTCAAGCACAATGGAAGCACTGGAGCATGATGTGCACTTATGCACAATGTTTAACATTTTGACAAATGTTAATGTTTACAATACCTCAGCCTCAAGCTTGAAGGTGTGCAATTGTGCACAGCAGCATAAAGTTGTATAATCTACATGTCCTTTTAGTTTCTAGTGGATGAAAAAGGAAGGCAACTAAGGCCCAAGGGTTATCACAAATTGAGAACTGTCTCACCAGAATGGTGTTAATTTCAATTTAAAATATTCCTCAGCCAATGAACTTAAAAATAACAAGCTATGAAACTTTAAATCTCATTGTATATTAAGCCGTGTGAGTATCATTATATCATCACTTGCAGTTGCATATGTGTGCAAAATTCGCGTTATGAAACAAGTATGGATGGATATGCAAATAGTAAATCATACATTTAATTTGAGACGCAATAGATATTATAAGATGCAAGCAAGTTTTGTTGAATTTAGTTACCAGCCTTGCAGTTATTATATACTCTTGGAATGAAAAGGGATTCCAGAAAATACTATCCACCAATCATATATAATTTTACCAAACATAATTAATTGACAAAATGAGTGGAACAAGAGGGAAGAGATATTACTGAATCGCACTTCCAGCTCGTTGAAAGATTGTAGATACCATAACATCTTTGTTCTTGGGGTCTTTGATGGGTTTGATCTTCGATGCTAAAGTACCCAACTCAATATTAATAGAATTCTATGGCGCACTTCTGAAAAAACGAACAGGTAGCCCCAACAAAGAATAGGCTTCGTGTATCAAGCATAGAGAAAACCTGGGAATCAATAATACCACAAAACACCACAACGCATAGCATAACTAACTTCAATGAACAATACAAAATTAAAATTAAAAAAAAATCGGAATACGTACCTTGATTATGTGGTCAGGATTGTGGTCAGTAGACATGGATTCGACAAGGCCATCGAATGAGGCGTCGATTAAGGTGGAATTGGAAATAGTAAACAAGAACTCCAATACAACGTCGATGTTTGGGTGTGAATCGTAAAGGTTTGACGTGGGAGGGGACGGAAAAGAGAGGCTTTCGATTTTCTGATCTGGGATTTTCTCTTTTCTTTCTTGATGATCTTCCTTAACTTCCCCGAGAATCTTGGTTGATGGTGGTTGATCTAAGTTTTCTAGGGTTATGGCTACTTGTGTGACGGAAAAGGGGACTGCATCTTTGGCCGAAACGGATGAGAATAGGTTTAGTGTAATACGCATATGATTGGTTACATGCTTAATATTATTGTACATCAGGTAATACATATTGTACCTCTTAATTTTCAAGAAATAGGAAATATGCTTAATAATATAGTAAAGATAAGCTAATAAATAAGTATAAGACAACTTATGAAAAAATGGTTTATTAGAGGTTTTCATGGAAATAAATTATTTTTCATTTAAATATTTTTGTACTTATAGCGGTGTGAAACCTCTAAGACGATGCGGTACGGGCCAGAACGAGAAGCAACGGAGATGAGGTGGAAGAGCGAAACGGCGTCACGATGCGGGGAACACCCCCCCCCCCCCCCCCCTCAACTCGTTGAAGCTCGTTATTGCAAAACTCGTGGGTGTTAAGACGGATTGCAACGTATAAAATTCGAATGTTTCTTCACTCGACTGTTTGCAAACGGTCAAAATTAAATAAAAAATTACCTTTTGTCCTTATAAATACTACTTTTAAACCAAATTTTAAACCTTTCTTTCATTCTCTCTATATCTTATACACATATTTTCTTTAAATTTTTTAAAAAATGGAGCAACCCCCCCCCCCCCCCCCCCTCCATCATCAAACCCAAACACAACCTCACCTCTCGGATCCGCGGGTTATGAAAATTATTTCAACCTTTTATCGTCTCAAGGCTCACCACAAATCCCATACCAAGGCGTTGCTTTCAATCCTGCTTCACCGCCACTGCAATTTCCCAACTCACCTTATTTTCAACAAAATTATTTGGTCAAAACCAAAATTTACAACAAAATCTTTTCCCTACTTTTGCTTCGATCTAACAAACAACCAACCAACCATCACCTACAACACAACCATCGGTTCAAGTGGAAGCGGGAGGTAGTAAGAGAAGGAAAGGGAAAGGAAAATCGAAAGGGAAATTGATAGCGGCTGAAATAGAAAATGCAGATGTTCCACAATGGTGGACACCAGATGAGGAATATGCTTTGACGGCGGCTTGGTGTGCTACTTCAAAAGATGAACTTAGCGGAAATGGAATGAAAAAAGGAGCTTATTGGGGGGCGGTGCTCAACAAGTTTCATGCTATTTTAAAGAAAAATTCGTATTGCAACAATGACATGTTGAGCAGAAAATGGGGTCAAATAACTAAGCGGTGCAGCAAATTCAACGATATTTACAACCGGCTTCAGGCGCAACAGCAAAGCGGAACCAATGACTTTGATTTGTTCAAATCTGCTAAGGAACAATATCGGGTCGGAATAGGACATGTTTTCAACTTTGAAAAATCATGGGAGTTGTTGCGAGCGAATCCAAGGTGGAATAAAACGCCTACATCATCTGAGGTTCAATCCAAAAGGTCTCGTAATTCGAGCTCGGTCGACATGTCAGACGCACAGACTCACATCAACCTAAACGCCGACATCGATGAGATCCCGGATGATATGGAGGAGATATCCCCACAACGACGACCGCCCGGACGCGACAAAGCGAGGCGCGCTGCAAGGCATGCGGAGGAGGTTGAGGCGAAAGCAAAAGATGTGGCGGAAATGAGAACGAAATTCGACGAGCACAATTTATTTATAAAAGAAAAAAATGAGTTGAAACGTCGTCATTTAGAGTTTCTAGAAAGGCAGATACGGGAGAAACAGACGCAAAAAGAGAGAGAATTAATGACATATCAGTTGTCAATTCTTCGGACGAGCGATGAGTGTTTGATGCCTACTGATCTAACGGTGCTACAAACGATGAAGGAACAAATTAGGAAGCAATATTTGAGTTAATTAGGATTTTAGGAGTAATTTGAATGATATTTTAGTTATGATTTTATTTTAGGTTTAAATTATGTTTTTTTAATTGTAATCGTAATTTTAGATTTTAAATATTATGCCTTTTTTTTTGCTTTTATAATTTTATGTTTTATAAAAATATATTCATGTTAGTGATTAAAAAAACAAAAAAATAAAAAAATGAAAAAAAGGAAAAAGGAAAAAAACCCAAAAAAGTAAAAAGTAAAAAATCAAATTCGAAAAAAAATCAAACAAAAAATATTTATTCTTAAAAAATTGGTGCTACATCTTGTAGCTTATCTTCACACTTGGTGTTATAACACTATGCTTATGTGACATGTAAAATGACACAACTTGATGTTGTATCTTGTTCCACATCCAATTCTTTACTTATGTGACATGTAAAATGACACAACTTGATGTTGCATTTTGTTTCACATCCAATTCTTTACTAAAATTGTTTTTATAGATTAAAATCAAAAGAGTAACTTGATAAGTTAAATTACTACACTTGACACTTCCAAGTCAAACCAACTTCCATGAGTCCATTGAACGGGGATTTCATCACATGACCAACCCCCAGCCTACCCCACCCACCCCCACCATTCTTTCAGGCTTCAGTACCTCCGACCCCATAAAAACCACCCACAAAGCCACCCCAAAACCACCACCAAAATAATCAAACACATCCAAAAATGGTGATTGCAACAAACACAAGAGTCGAAAGCTTATCAAAAAGTGGGATTCATCAAATCCCAAAAGAATACATCCGACCACAAGATGAACTATCAACCATCACCAACATCTTACACGAAATTAACAACGACGACAAAGGGCCACAGCTCCCCACCATCGACTTAAACGACATAAACTCCGGCGACCCAAAAACCATGGAAAACTGTAGCAACGAGCTGAGAAAAGCAGCCACCGAGTGGGGCGTCATGCATCTCGTCAACCATGGAATCTCCGACGACCTCATCGCTCGTGTCAAGGCTGCCGGCGAGAGTTTCTTCTCTCAGCCTGTAGAGGAGAAAGAAAAACATTGTAACGATATTGCTTCAGGGAAGATTCAAGGGTATGGAAGTAAATTGGCGAACAATGCATCGGGGCAACTCGAATGGGAAGACTACTTCTTTCACACTGTGTTTCCCGAGGATAAACGTGATTTGACCGTTTGGCCCTCCACGCCCAATGATTATATGTAAGTTAATTGATATTAAAAGCTTTCATAGTGTCTCAACAACATGCATCTCAGCATCTCTATAATATCAAAAGACAAAATGATATAACGTTTAGTTATTTCACAAAATTGCTTAATTTGACATGGTATTTTACGATAGAAAAATGTATTAAAACGGCGAATTAGTTTTGCAAAAAAAAAAAAAAAAAAAAAAACTTGAAAAAAGTTCGTGCAATTGCTTTCTACACTCATGATTAGTTAAACTTTTGCGAAGATAGCATCGTTTTCATGAAATAATATTAACTTTTAGGAACAAATTAATTTCATTTTCATGAATGAGAAGGAATTGGTGCAGTTTTTGTCCTAAATTTTTTAGTAGTATGTCTACACAGTATATTATATCGAATCGAATGTGGAAGTTAATATCTAGGGAAACATTCGATAAAAGTTTGTAAAAATATATAATAATAGGAAAACCTGATTTAGGACCGAGACATATCTTTAGAACTGATTTTACGTTGTGTTTGGGAGTTAATCTTAGAAGTAATTTTGGGAAAATTTTAACTGGTTTATATCTTTTTTGTTTGAAAATGAGTTTTTAAAAAGTGTTTGAGTTAGTTTTTATGGTAAGTGAAACTAAAAAATGATTTTAAAAAATGTTTATTTAGGGGTAAAAAATGGTGGGAAAAAGCTAAAAAGACAAAAAAACTATCAAAAAAACCCAAGGATTTTATGACTTTTGAAGCTCATTAATTTTGTCTACCTAAAAAGTTGTTTGAAAAGCTTTTTGGAACAACTCAATTTTTTTTTTTAGCTTGAAAAGCCAATAAACTAATAAACGAATTTGAAAAGCACTCCCAAACACAATCGGTCTACTTTTAAACTTATCATTAACTTGTAAGTATAAAGACTCGTGGACTGGTCTATGATTAGGACCAATCCTAACTACTCTAGTCCTTTTAAGAATATTTGTAGCTTGTTGCTTTTTAGTTTTGGACTTTTGATAAGAGAAATGGTCGACTTGCATTAAAGAAAAGTTCATATTTGACTTTTTGACAAGAGAAACGGTTGACTTTTCTTTGAACAGACCCGCTACCATCGAGTATGCTAAGCAAATACGAGCACTCACCACCAAGATCCTCTCGGTGCTATCTCTTGGGTTAGGACTAGAGGCAGGGCGGCTAGAGGAGGAAGTCGGAGGGGTAGATGAGCTACTCCTTCAACTAAAAATCAACTATTACCCAAAATGCCCTCAACCCGAGCTAGCCCTCGGTGTCGAAGCTCACACTGACGTAAGTGCACTCACGTTCATACTCCACAACATGGTCCCCGGGCTCCAACTCTTTTATGGTGGTCAATGGGTCACTGCAAAATGTGTGCCCGATTCCATTATATTGCACATTGGTGACACCATTGAGATACTTAGTAATGGAAAGTATAAGAGTATTTTGCATAGAGCTCTTGTGAATAAGGAGAAAGTTAGGGTTTCTTGGGCGGTTTTTTGTGAACCACCCAAGGATAAGATTATACTGAAACCGCTCCCGGAGACAGTTTCAGAGTCTGAGCCGCCACTCTTTCCACCACGGACGTTTCAACAACATATGGAACATAAGTTGTTTAAGAAGAATAGTGATGTAATCGATCCAAAATGATATTTTACGATTTGTATTTTCTTCGTCTATATTAATAAATTGTGCACTTATTTTCTATATAGACACATGCATTGTATTACCCTATTTAAAGTCATTTGACTTAAATAAGTGATTGTCTGATTGTAAAACTTATATATATTATCAATAACAATAATACATTATATAGTACAAGCAAATCTTCAAACCGAAGAGAAATGCAACAAATAATCGTTACAATATATCATGCACGCAATAACCGAAAATTTCAAGCTTTAAACATTATATTTTTAAATTATCTTTTTTTTTTTAAAATTTTTTTTTTTTATTATCTTCGTCTGCCAAAAGATAGAAGCTTTTTGAAACCACTAAGAGCTTTACTTGAAGTTTCGAAACTGCTCCATTTCTTCCTTGAAATGTTTCTTTCCGTGGTTTCTAACATAGAAATTTCATGGTTCAATTTGAAATTAGGGTTTTCTTTAACACCATGATCCTCATCGATTTTGAAAGTAACAGTGTTTAAAGCTTTCTTGGATAATCCACCATTGTTGAGAGGAATAGCTTTATCTTCTTGAACAACTGAAGATGATGTTTTGATCGCGTTCTCCGATTGTGTAGATTGATGGTTTGGAGGTATTATTGGCAATTGCTTGACATTGTTCATAATATCAACCTTCTTTGGATCTTTTGAATTCTTTGAATCAATGTTCTTGGTGGCAATTTTTGCAGGTTTTGATTCAACAATCTTCTTGTTCCCAATTTTTGCAGGTTTTTGTTCATTGGTCTTCTTGGTTGCCATTTTTGCAGGTTTTGATTCAAAATTCTTTTTGGTGACAACTTTTGCAGGTTTTGATTCAGAAATCTTTTTGGTGGGAACTTTTGCAGGTTTTGATTCAGGAATCTTTTTTGTGGGAAGTTTTGTGGGTTTTGATTCAGAAATCTTTTTGGTGGGAATTTTTGCAGGTTTTGATTCAGAAATCTTTTTGGTGGGAATTTTTGCAGGTTTTGATTCAGTAATCTTTTTGGTGGAAACTTTTATAGGTTTATAAACAGGTTTTGATTCAGTAGGTAATACTTTGGGATTAATTACACGTGCAGTTGAAAGGCGATTGATAGTGGAACTCTTAATAACTGGTTTATTTGACTTTTTCATGTCTTGGGATGCAAGTTGACTTTTTGACTTATTAGTTGCAGAAGCACTTCTTTCAGAGATTCTTTTTTGACGTTGAATTAGCAGTTCCTCCATTCTCTTTCTTTTCTCTTCTTCCTATTTTCAATAAGATTAAAATCACAATAATAATAAATTACAATTTTATCGGATCTAAAAGAAATAGAAAAAAAAAAAAATTGAAACTTTTGAGTACCTTGTCTGATTTACCCTTTGCTATAGGTTTCTTGTTTCTTGATATGACATCAGATTTGCTTTTTCTTTCAGATAAAGCTTTAGACTTTGTTTCAATGGTTGAATGTTTACCAGGCGTTGACTTTGTTGACTTCTTGTTCCCAATAGAATCCTGTTTTATGATCTTAACATCATTATTTCCCAATTCCATTTCTGGAGTCCAGGTTGGCATGGTTTCCTTGCCAGCTGTCTCTCTTTCAAGAACCATGTACAGATCATTAGGTTCATTGACATTTTTATTTGTTGAATATGAAGTTTTATGTGTCAAATTATCTGAAACCATTAGAACTTCTTGTGTTCTCAAATGGGATTCTGATGATTTGTTTAAAGAATGATCTTGAATTGCTAAAGAATCATCAACAAGAACATCTTTTCTACTTTCAGTAGACTGGAAATTGTCTTCAAAGATGTCTTTGCTTTTTTCATGAACTGTTTTATCTGAAATCCAATCTCCTTCTTTATGTCTTCCAGATTGATTAATATTCTGTTCTTCAAATTTATTTGAAACAAATTCCTCAGACTCTTTGTCATCTGTATCTTTCATCAAAAGGTTCTGGAAGATATCCCATTGCTGAGTCACCTTTTCACCTTCACGTTTATCTTCAAATTCCAAATTCTCATCAGATTTATGTTCTGTTTGTAAATCTCTTTCAGAATTAATATAATTAATATTTCTGATTACAATCTTTCTTGATGAACTCCTTGTTTCACTTACAGAACTAGAGTCACTCGAGTGTGATTCTTTCTTTTGTGAAACTTTCCCTCTGCTTTTGAAATCTTGAAATGGTAGATTCTGTTGATAATATGGAGGTATGACCATGGGTGGAAAAGGGTACCCTTGATATGGAAGATGAAACATGGGGTTGCCATGGTAAGTATGGATATCAACACCACTGTTCTGTTTCTTGGTGGCAAAATTACCATTTTGGACATTAACCCTAAGTTCTTGAGTAGGATCATTTTCCTCAGGGAATAGGATTGCACCAGATGTTTCTATATAAGAGCTTTGTGAACAAGAGTATGCCTGTATTGCTGCCACCTCATCCATCCAGACTCTATCATTACTCTTTGTATTGCACAATTCCATGAAGTTTAAGCATGCTTCCCTGAAGAAATCAACATGATATTCAAACATAGTGGTGTAGGAAGACCTTAAAAGAGATATATATATATAAATGGATTCTTGAGTTGATTAGTGTGTGATGAAAACAGGTTTATACCTTAAACGAGGAGATCCAAAAGCATCAGAAAAAGAGATGAGATCTTCAAGGTTATCTGTCTCAAAACCAGCAACTAAAGCACGTGCATAAACCATTGCTTGCTCTTTTTGAAGTATTGTCTTTCTATTTTCAAGAACACGTTGAAGATGAACCCTAATGATTACAAGTAGATGAAAATATCAAACAAGGGTTGTTTTTGTACATTCCCTCCATCCAAAAAACTCCACCTTGAACATGAAAAATGAAAAGTTGGATTCTTTTTGGATGAAGGGTGTGTGTTTCATAATTGAATTCATGAATTAGGCTAAACACAAGTATACTTTACTTGGAATCTTCTTCATGGACAGCATCATCTGTGTTGCCTTCATGCTAAAAAGTATTGAAAGTGGGAATCTATGAGTAATCTTCCATGGAAGTGTAGAAGAAAGATTGAATTTGTAGTAAAAGAAGTAGAATGATTATACACCTTGTAGGCAGAATTAGATGACTTGTTCAAGTGTTCTTCCAGCCCATAGAGACCTGATAGACACATAATAAATGAGAAGAGTATGAGAATATAAAATGCTTATGAGATAAAAGCTTTAAAGCATCAATTTAGGTTGTGAATCTAAGGGGTTGTGTGGATACATAGCAAAAATGCTATAGATTCTAATTTTCTAACACTTGAGGGACAAAGTTATTGCAAAAAATATGATCTCTGAGGGAAAAAAAAAAGTATTTAAAGAATACGCACTTTGCGAGTCAGATGGTGTGTTGGTGTTTAGTGATAATTCAATGTTTGCAATCTCTCTCTCAATGGTGATGGATCTTTCAAGAACCTCTGGTGTACTTACAAACCTCACAAATCTAATCAAATGAACACAAGAAAGACAGATGTTGAGTTAAAAAAACAAGCATTACAAAGAGATTATTTACAAAAAAAAGTGCTAAAATCCAAATATTATAACAAGAGACCTTTCAAGAGTGGATTTGGTGAACCAAGGAGCAGAAGCAGAAAGGGTAATGGAGTAACCTCCTTTTGAAATCTGATCTTTGGCGAACTGGAGATGAGCAATAAAAGGTGACAATAGTCCAGATGCAAGTTTCTCTTTGCAATCACCAACACATATAACGAGATCACATCTAATCGCAAATCCAAATGTGGAAATAGAAAGAGAAAACTTAGCATTGGAAGAAATCAAAGTAGCAATTCGCATTGGACAAGAAACATAACACAAAGCACGAACTGAAATCAAAATTAGAGTTAGGGTTAGGGTTCCGATACCTGGTTCTGGTAGGAGTTAGCTGGAACAGAGCATAGTCTAGCTGGCTCTTTGAATGAATTGAATCCATCCTCGTTCTATCAACCACTGGGTGATGATTCTGGAAGCTTTACGTGTGATTCAAAACCACACACATTATCTCTGTTCGTGTAAGCACCATGATCATATCAGAATTCGATGGAATGTCGATATCTACTTCTTCTTATCTTATGTACTGATTCCGATGATGACAGATTACTTACCGTATTTCTGTGTCGAGTATGAGAGAGATTACTTGATAATTACTCTTGGGCCATTGTTGGTGCTTTGAAGCATTGTGATTGGGAGCAATGAATGTAGCACCACCAACTACCTCAACCGCCATTGTTACACGTGGAATCTAAAATCAACTTAAATAGAACTCTTTTATCAATGGAAGACAGACAATTTAGACCTATTCTGTCGAGCTCTCAAATTAGGCTTGAATTTCTCGTTAGAAAGTACTTTGTGTCGTGGTACTTAAATTACACAGGCTTTTGAAAATTAGTTACTAAAAAAACCTTTGTGATTGAAATTGAAAACTACCAAAGTAATGGTTCACGTGGTTTTTTATTTTTGGTGGTTATGGTCCAAACGTTTGAAAAGTTGTAGATTTGATCATTTTCAATAAGTTTTGTTGTGGTTTTGGTCCCTCATCCGTTAAGTTTCTTAAAATAACAATTTTACCCCAGAGATCATTTTCACAGTTTTGTCTTTTACTATACTATAAGGACCATTTTTGCATATATTCTATTTTATTTTAATAAAGTATTATATATATTAATAGATATTATTTTTAATATATAACATTATATAATAATAAATATTTTTTATTGGATTCTTAATTTATTTTAGTTGATTTTAAAAAAAAAAAAAATTGTTGGAGTAATTTTTATATTAAATTATTATATATCAATACATATAGTTTTTAATGTATAATATTTATATCATAATAAATATTAAATTATTGGATTATTAATTTTTTTAGTTAATTTTTGTAATTTTTAATTATTTTTTATTGTATTATTACGTTCAATTTATTATTTTCTTCATATACTAAATGTTGTCTTATTGGATTATTAATTTATTTTACCTAATTATTTTTTTAAAATTTTTTATCGAAGTAATTCTTTTTTATTGAATTATTATATATCAGTACATATAGTTTTTAATATATAATATTTATATCATAATAAATATTATGTTATGAAATATTATTTTATTGGATTATTAATTTCTTTTAGTTGATTCTTTTTATAATTTCTTTTTGTTTGAGTAATTTTTTATTAGATTATTATATATCAACAAATATTATTTTTAATATATAATATTTGCATCATAATAAATAATACATTATTGGATTATTAATTTTTGTATTTTTTTTTGAATTATTAATTTATTGAGATATTACTTTTTATTTATTATAATTTTAATATAATAAATACTATCTTATTGGATTATTGTTTTATTTTGAATGTATACTATTAATTGTTTTTAATTTTATTAGTTCCACCACAAAATCATCGAAATACGTAAAAGTGTTGATTATCATCATCAAAAATTAGCTGGATCACCTCCAAACACCTTCATCGGAGGTTCAATAGATACTATACGTTATTCCACCCAACGTTGTTGGTAGCCACCTGCGACAACTTCTTTATAATCCACTGGAATCCTTCATATCCCACATAATGCACAACAAACCTCGATAATATTTATAAGTGGTGGTGGTGACCAGGTGATGGTGGTGGTATTTTCCCAATGGCTTCTCATTATAAGCTAGATGAAATGAAGTGTTTGGCAACGATTCTAACGATTTCGATGATGAGAGACCACGATTTTGCGTATCCCATGACTTTGTGGTGGAACCAATAAAATTAACAAGAACTACTATTATAATCCGATAAAATAATATTTAGTATATGAAGAAAATAATAAATTAAAAGTAATAATCCAATAAAAAATATTAAAAAAAAACAAAAGAAATTACAAAAAATAACTAAAAGATAATAATAATCCAATAATATAATATTTATTATGATATAAATATTATATATTAAAAACTATATATATTGATATATAATAATTTAATAAAAAATAATTACTTCGACAATTTTTTTTTTCTAAAAAAGAATTAGTTAAAATAAATTAATAATTCAATAAAACAATATTTAGTATATGAAGAAAATAATAAATTAAAAGAAATAAAAGAAATAATCCAATAAAAAGAATTAAAAATATTAACTAAAAGAAATTAATAATCTAATAATATAATATTTATTATTATGATATAAATATTATATATTAAAAACTATATGTATTGATATATAATAACTCAATAAAAAGAATTACCCTAACAAAAAAAAAAAAAAAAAATCAACTATAATAAATTAATAATCCAATAAAACAATGTTTGTTAGTATATAATATTATATATTAAAAATAATATTTATTAAAATATAATACTAGAATAAAATAAAAAAGAATGTATGCAAAAATGGTCCTTATGGTATGGTATAAGATAAAATTGCGAAAATGGTCCCTGAGGGTAAAAATGTCATTTTAAAAAAGTTAACAGCCAACCAGTTAAACTTAACGGATGAGGAACCAAAACCACAATAAAACTTGTTGAAAATGACCAAATCTGCAACTTTTCAAACGTTTGGACCATAACCACATAAAAAAAGAAACCACGGGAACCATTTTTGCAATTTTGTCAATTTTTAAATTAATTAAAAACAACATTAACTATAAATCACATTAAATAAAAACTACATAAAATTTTATTCGTATGCAATTCATTAATAGATTTCATATATATCATATAGTTCGAATAATAGTATATTTAATTTGTAACACTAAATCGGAAATTACGTTTTATTCACATTCAATTCACGAATATAAATAGCAGTGATTATGTAATTAGTTCCAATATATTTGTATATGTTTGAATATAGATAACAGTGATTATATTGTTAGTCCCAAAATATTTGTATTTGTTAACTGCATTTTTTTTATAGTTAAAATATTATAATTCTTTAACTTTTAAATTTTTAGTAAATATCCTTCTGATGTATAATATTAAATTTTTTATTTGATATAAAACTCTTATTTAAATATTAATAACAATTACTTAGTCAATTTTAACAATATAGTTATAAATATAATTCTAATATCATTTTATTTTATTATTTAATATAATGTTTAAACAATCATCTAGTTATATATAGAAGACTAAATTACAAAAATAAATCTCTCTTTAAGTTTGCATTTTTATTTGTATACAGCCCGGCCCAATAGGGTGGGCAATCTGGGTGAAGGCCCAGGGTCTCACTACGGTTTGGGGTCCCAAAATTAATTATGTTATATATTTTGTAGATATATACACATCTTTTTAACATATTTAACAAAAGTATTGTAGTTTAGTTGGTTACTTATAATCCTTTAAGATATGATACTGAGGTTTGAATCTTCCAATTTGCATTTTTTTATGCATTTACTTTATTTTATTGAGGGCCCCATTTTCTTCTAGTATTTTTTTTTCATATGATTTGAATTATATCGATGTACTCACTTAGTGAATTGCAATCCAAATTAAAAAAATGATCCTTATATTCTTTTTTATTATACATAAATTATCTAAATTATAGAAATATTATTTTTTACTCTTTTTGATTTTTGACAAACCACTTAAAATTTATTTCATTTAAAACTTTAATGTTTTTATGGCCGATTATCATGCATAATTTTCATGTTTATATATGTGATTTTCTATTTTTATTGTCTTTTAATGTATAATAACTATTATTTATATGTTTTTTTAACGAAAATCATATTAATCAACCTTTTAGACGGATTATTCTTCCTTTTTTTCATTATACATAAATCATCCAAATTATAAACATACTTTCTTCCCGCGTTTGATTTTTGACAAACCATTCAAACACTTATTTCAATTAAAACTTTAGTTTTTTTATGACCAATTATTATGCTTAAAATTCAGGTTTATATATGAGATTTTCTAGTTAGCATTGCCTTTTAATGTATAATAAGTATTATTTATAGGTTTGTTTAACGAAAATCATATTAACCAACCGGTTAGACGGGTCATTTTTCATTTTTTTTTTGTTTTCACCAACATAAGATTTTTCTTTCCAAACACCTGACCGTTTTTCAAAATGGTTTGGTTGTTCGATTACTCGGATTTTTGATTTTGTTTTGTCATTGTTTTGTTTTTTTTTTTAACTCGTGTCTTTCAAATACAATCCTATATATATATATATATATATATATATATATATATATATATATATATATATATATATATATAGTATTATGGTTTTTTATTATTAAATTTTGAGGGGTCACATTTTTTGCTTTTGCCTCGGGCCTCAAATCATCTTGAGAATGCCATGTTTGTATATATGCCTTAACATGCATTTTTATAAAAAACATTTTTAATAAAGTTATGGAAAACTCGTATTAGGCTCTACAGAGTTGTGTCATGTTTTTCATGACCACGCGTTCCACATAAACTTTACCATGACAAGAAAAAGAGAGGGACCAAAGGGCTTGTAGCCCAACCGTATCCGGTGTTGCCCCCTTTTTTTTTTGAGGTTGAGAGTTCAAGTCCCGTTGTTGATATAAATAGATTTAAGGTGTAGTTTAGGAGTAAGTTAGATTTGTCGTTTAAAAAAAAAAAAGGAGTAGTGACATGACATTGAAAAAGAGATGAAGAAGAGAAAGATAAAAAGATGGATTTAATACATATATACATGCCCATAGCATTTAAATATCCTTAAATGTACGAGATGACGAAAATGCTCTTCACTTAACAGCCAAAAGATAACGGAGTTAGCGAAAATGACCATTTGTGAAGTTTTTTAAACATCGGGACTAAACTTCAGATTTTGAGATACCATAAAGATCATTTATGAAGTTTTGTCATTTTATTATTATACTCTTATATTAATTTTAAAAATATTTACTCAAAATGAAGCTTGAATAAAAAGTACATTTACTTGCACACAATTAACACCAACACTAACATTTTAAGATGATAATAATAATAATAATAATAATAATAATAATAATAATAATAATAATAATAATAATAAATCATTATTAGCAATGAGCAAATTAATTTTAATTATTATTTGCTCTTGTTTTAAAGTAAAAAATATTTGATGTTTCCTACTTTTATAAAAATGAATTGGGGTAGGACAAGGAGGGAGAATGATAGTGACCGAAGTAAACATGTCATTGGAATTGAATGATAGTGACCGAATTAAACATGGAATCGGCCTTGAAATTGAATGGGTTGAACATTAGTCCATTAGATATAACTACATGGTAAAAAACCATGTGAAGGCATTTCTATCTTGTGAGAAAAGCTACTTCCTTGTGACTCACTTTATTCTTCAAATTTCCTTTTATACCCCCACATTTCACCAATTTACACACACAATTAGCAAAAATGAACCATTTATTCTCTTCTGTGCTCCTGGCATCCTGTCTTCTTCTCATGGGTAACCTTTCATTCCTTTCAATTCTTTATGTCATCATTCCCATCTTTGTTTATGACATGTCGCTCTCTTTTTCATCTTAAAGGGTTCAAAGTCACAATTGTACTATAAAAGTAGCATAAGGAAGTAAGCAAGTGAAATATTTTGGTTCACCAAATGCGTATTTTGTGAACAAAAATTTCAATACCTTAAATTCTTTAGTATCTTTTTCTTTAACCCGATGATGTTTTTTTTTGAACATCTCAAATAGTTTATTACCATTTATGATATTAGCCCTTTATCTTATGTTACTTATCTTTATAGGTCATGGTGATGCGATAGACATAGTGAAACATAGAGCAGATACACTACAAATCGCGGGTTCAAGATTGCCAGACTGTCTACATGCATGCGGTTCCTGTTCGCCCTGCCATTTGGTTAGGGTGCGGTTCATTTGTTCTATGGGACCCGCCGAGGCCGAGACTTGTCCAATTGCTTACAAGTGCATGTGTAGCAACAAAACCTATCATGTTCCATAGTCAACAAGACACACTACTCATATGATACAACAAACCAATCAAATATCTTGTAATACATATGCGAATTATATAAAAGTTTGAATATTTTATGAATCTTGGATTTCTAGTGCCCGGGTATTGTTTTTCAGGAAATCTTGGTACCATTTTGCAGACAATTTTGGGATACGATTGAGTGTTTGATGATCAATGTAGTATAATCCGAATCTTGGAGTGTACCCAAGTCTCCATTCAAAATCATCCATTAATGTCCACACAAAATAGCCTCTCACATCCGCTCCATCCCTGTCCACCATTTTTTTTATAAATTATTCGACCATGCAAAACAATTTATGTATGGGTGTTCGTTTTTGACTCAATGCAGAAAGAAAGTCGAATACATGAGATTGTAAGATATACCCCACTTTAGGGGTGTTGAACGAGTAATTTTTTCGGGTTTCGGGTAATTCGGGTTTTTCATGTTAGAAAAATTACCCGTTATCTTACCCAAACTAAATTCGGGTAATTCGGGTATTACCCGAAATATATAATTTTTTTTTTTTTGAATTTCACCTGAAAATAAATTTAATGAAATAAATACGTCGTGCTTTATTAGTCTTGTTTATATAAACAAACGAGATATAAACGAAGTTACTCAAGTTTTGAACATTGAGATTTTTTAGTCACTAATACATGGATATCAAGTAATTTTTTAACAACTTAATCTAATCTAATAAGATGTTAAAAAAAAAAAAAAACAAATACCTAAAGATCTTAATTTAAAAGTTTAAAATGTTTAAGATAAATGTAGCCATAAGTTTTGCCATGTTTTGAAGTTTCGTCAAAATAATGAGTTTGTTAGTTGAAATAAAAACTATAATTTAGAAAACAGTTAAGTTTTAAAGAACGTAATGATATATAAAAATTACTTTTAATATTGTTAGTGTCGTATTGTCATAATAAATATATTTACGTTTTACAATAATGATAGTTAGTTTAAGCGTGATCAAATACCTGCTATATAGTACAAGCTCTACAAAAAAAAAAAAAAAAAAAAAATTTAAAATAATTTGGGTAATTCGGGTATACCCGAAACCAAAAAAATTTACCCTTTACCCGACCCGAAATAATCGGGTAACCCGATTATCCGGAAAAATTTACCCGATACCCGAAAAAATCGGATGGGTAATTCGGGTATTTTCGACAACGCTACCCAACTCAGTCCTATGGATTTTTTGTGTGTGTCATTATTTTCTCAAATATTTTTTTAAACATCATTTATCCAGGTATCACTTTATCTATAATAGAAAATGTTAAGACCTAAATATAAGACAAAATTACAAAAATGGTCCCTGTGGTTTGCCAAAAGTCACAAAGGCAGTCCCTGCTTATTTTTTTTTGATGCAAATGGTCCTTGTGGTTTGTAAAACTTGCAAAGTTGGCCCTTTTTACTAACACCGTTAGTAAAACGCCGTTAGGGACTGAATCTGTAAGGGCATTTTCGTCATTTCAAGTATAAAGGGACTGAATTTGTGATATTTAATAAACCACAGGGACCATTTTTGAAAATTCTTTGAAAAAATGAATTAATTTGCTGAAGGAAGGAGGGAAGGTTCGAACTCATGACCTCCACCTCCCGTTATTGCCAAAGTCTTAACCAGTTGAGCTGAATGCTCAGCTAGTTATTTGTTCCTAAAGCTAATATATATAATAATGAAACCGTTAATATTTAAATAATAAATAAATTAAAAAAACATTTTTTTACCTAATTTTTTTTAATAAAACAAAATGTATTTTAATCGTATTATAAAAAAAATTTACAAACAATTTTTATGTATTTATTTTACGTAAATATATTTTTTATGTCTTTAAAATATACATTTTCGTATAAAAAATATGTTTTCGTAAAATATATTCTTTTATGATTTTGAAATAATAATAATTAATACTACTCATTACATAAAAAATATATATAAATTCTTTTGGGTCGCTAGTTCTCAAATACGTATTTCATCTTATTTAACATACATATTTCATTTTATTTAAAATACGTATATCATCTTTATTAAATACATATAACCGAAAAATGGTTTTAAAAAAACCGATTGAACCAATCGTTTTGTAAAAACCGTTTTTTTTTTTTTTTTTTTTTTTTTTTTTTTTTTTTTTTTTGTTGTTGTTGTTGTTGTTGTTTAGATACATAACAAAATTGTTGTTAAGTTGTTTTTAATACACATAACCGAAAAACCGGTTTTAGAGCTTGCAAACAAAAAGAATTTATATATATATTTTTTTATGTCATGAGTAGTGTTAAGTATTATTATTTCAAAGTCATAAAAGAATATATTTTACAAAAACATATTTTTTTCGGTTATGTGTATTAAAAACAACTTAACAACGATTTTGTTATGTATCTAAACAACAACAATAAAAAAAAAAAAAAACGGTTTTTACAAAACGATTGGTTCAATCGGTTTTTTTAAAACCATTTTTCGGTTATATGTATTTAATAAAGATGATATACGTATTTTAAATAAAATGAAATATGTATGTTAAATAAGATGAATTACGTATTTGAGAACTAGCGACCCAAAAGAACTTATATATATTTTTTATGTAATGAGTAGTATTAATTATTATTATTTCAAAGTCATAAAAGAATATATTTTACGAAAACATATTTTTTATACAAAAATGTATATTTTAAAGACATAAAAAATATATTTTACATAAAACAAATACATAAAAATTGTTTGTAAAAATATATTTCTTTATAATAGGACTAAAATACATTTTGTTTTATTAAAAAGAAATTAGGTAAAAAAAATGTTTTTTTAATTTATTTATTATTTAAATATTAACGGTTTCATTATTATATATATTAGCTTTAGGAACAAATAACCAGCTGAGCATTTAGCTCAACTGGTTAAGGCTTTGGCGATAAAGGAAGTTGGAGGTTGTGAGTTCGAACCTTCCCTCTTTCTTTCATCAAATTAATTCATTTTTTCAAAGAATTTTCAAAAATGGTCCCTGTGGTTTATTAAATGTCACAAATTCAATCCCTTTATACTTGAAAAGACGAAAATGCCCTTACAGATTCAGTCCCTAACAGCGTTTTACTAACGGTGTTAGTAAAAAGGGCCAACTTTGCAAATTTTACAAACCACAAGGACCATTTGCATCAAAAAAAAATTAGCAGAGACTGCCTTTGTGACTTTTGGCAAACCACAAGGACCATTTTTGTAATTTTGTATAAATATAATATAATCACCTGATCGCTTGGGCCAAAGACGACATGTACATTTTATGAAATTCTATTCGATCGAAGTCTTGAAGTATATTTTGAACTTGATCATCAACTTTCGGATCAGAATACCCTACATAAATTTAACTTCAAAATTGAACGTATTCTTGCAGTTTAATTTAGCAACAAAATCCATATCTATACTGAATTTAAGAGTTGTAGCAATTAGGATTGACCAAATCCAAAAAGTCAAAATTCCCAAATTTGCATACCGTTTTCAGTAACAAACATGGGTTTGTTGTGATATCTCTTCTTTAGATACTCTATCACTTCCCTAATGCCTCTTGGAACTACACGCAATGATCCCAATCCTGTCTACCAACACAACTAATTAAACAATGAAAAAAAAAAAAAAGCAATAGGGCGTGTTTGGTAAAAGTAGCTGTTAGCTGGAAACGGGTAGCTAGTAGCATGTAGCTGATAGCTGGTAGCGGGAAGCTGTAGTTTTTATTTGTTATATGAATGTTTGACAAAAGGAACTGGAAACTTTTGAAATATATAAAATTACATAAAAGGACAATTGATTAAAAATAAAAAAGTATATAAATATATTTTTAAGGGTAATTATGAAAATTGATTTCAAAAGCTCCGGGGCGTTTTGTTAAAAGCTACATGAAATAGCTTTTAGAATCGGAGCGTTTTAATAAAACTAAAAGTTAAACGCTCGTACTGCCAAACGAAGCTTTTTGTTTAAACTAGAGCGTTTTGTCAAAAGCTAAAAGCTAGAAGCTCCTAAACGCTTCCAAAAGCTTTGTGCCAAACACGCCCATAGTAAACGAGGGGCAAAACGGGTATTTCACACATATCATACATACTGGCGCACCAATCGGAATACCATCTCTCTCTTTACTTGCATCCACAAAACCTAGGATTGCTCGACTTCCACTTAAACTACAAATTGAATGAATACAATCTTTTGCATATAGAGTAGCATAGTGGTTGACTCCTATAAAGTCAATTCCATCTTTCATAAACTTCCTTTCGTCACTAGAAAATCTTGGCAATTGATCTCCAAGATACTTGCGCATTTCAGATGGATAATCACCAAAAATTAGTGGATCCAATGCCCTAATAATAACAAGTTAAAGAAAAAAAGAATCTTGATTTCATCTTCAAAGTTAAGTGCGTATACGGATATATATATATATACCAGCCGATATTGAAAGCCAAGATCCTGTTAGCGGCTTCTTGATCAAAATCATTATCTGTTAGAGGCTCATACATGAAACAATCTACAACAATCCCGATTGATCCACCTTGTTCATGCTGCATGTATGTTAATCTAGTCAAAGGATGTTCGTCATGCAAGAAAAAAGTCAACTTTAAGTTGACTTTAAGCGCGACGATGAAACATCAATACTAATATCAGTATTGATATGAGTATATCAAAAAAATTTCAAAACAATGAAACATTGTCCTTTTAATGTTTCAACATTTTCACTATATCAAAACGAAAGCTGAAAGCTTGAAGCTTGGTTATTATTTAATGAAATTGTTTCAAGACACATGCTATGTCGTATGTCGACATCAGCGCCATGTTAACAAAAATTACAAATATTTACAAAAAAGATACAAACTTTCATAACAATGGAAAAAAAATTGAAAGTTTAGTGGTTAAACAAACCTGTTTGAAAAAAAAAATTACGTAATTACCTGATAATCTCTTCGATATAGCTTCACTGTTTTTCCATGTGCCAATAACATGTTATGCATTACAATTAAAGGCTCGATATCAGAATTTCCAGATGAACAATTGCCAAAAGGTGGTGAACAACGAGAGGGTGGATACGTTCCTTTCTCGTATCCCATTTGTGTAAACAAATTTGGCTCATTCATAGTGAACCAATCCTTCACTCGATCACCAAAGTTTTTGAAACATGTTTCTGCAAAGTGCACATAATCTTCCCTACAATAGATTATATATTTCATGAAAGTAATTTAGCGTTTATTTTAATCGAATAGAAGATCGGATTCTTTTCCACATACTGCATTAACGGGCTGAGCCAAGACCCGTATCGATCTTCAAGTTCTTCGGGGAAGTCGTAATGGTAAATTGTTACAAATGGTCTAATTCCTGTTTTAGTTGAAAATTTATGTGTTTAAAGTATGTAATTTTCATGAAGAATTGACATAAAAGGAGTTAAAAGTTTAGCGTTTTACCTCTGAATAAGAGATTGTCCAAGATTTTGTTATAGAACAGAATCCCATTTGGATTAACATCGCCGAATCTTCCTCCTGATATAACTCAACAAGATCTTCTATCAAGAAATGGAAGTTCTTAATCCTTTTTTATGAGAAATGTTGAATTTTAATCATACTTGGAAGAACTCTTGACCATGATATAGAGAAGCGGTAAGCATCTACACCAAGTGACTGTATTATGTTAATATCTTCCTGCAACAATCGATTGATTAGAAATAAGATTAGAAGAGATGTGAAAGTTATATGTTGTTGTTATCCATTGTCAAAAGTTTAAGATACCAGATATCGATGGTAATGATCATCAGCTATGAATCCATTGTCGCCATTTTCAATGTTGCCTAAACATTGCAACGTTATAGTTAACCTAATCTGATAATGTAAAGATGAATCAATTGAACACTCAATTGTCAATTGATTGATTTTGTTACCTGGGGAAAGAGCGAATACATCCCAATTGTTGAGACTTTTACCATCTTCAAGATATGCCCCTTCAATCTAGATGAAGTAATAGAAATTCATTGGTGAGTTTAGCTGACTCAGCTATCAGAAAACTGAAAGAGAAGAAACAGAGTAGAGAATACTTGGTAGGCTGAAGTAGCGACTCCAAACAGAAACCCATCTGGGAAATCTGATCTTTTTATGACTTCTTCATGAAATGATGTGTGAGTTTTTGAATCAACAAGGAAAAGACCCAAGAAGAAGGAGCAAGAACAGACCCATCTGGGAAATCCGATTCTCATATCGGTTTCTTTAATTGGAGCGAAGTCAGACCAGAGCACCCATAATCAAGATGTGCTCCAAGCGGTACACAAATATGCGGTCCAAATTCATATTTTGGGAAAATATCAAACAATCTGGGGATATTAAAGGCTCTTGGATTGTGGAATTTTGTTTTTATATTTTATTATTATTATTATTATTATTATTATTATTATTATTTGCGTTCATTTTCGTTATTATTATTATTTTTAAATATATTAATACCATATGTGATTATTATGTAAAAAATTCTACAAAGAAAGATTAAAAATAATGAAATGTTTTATGTAATACGTTTGTATCTGATGAACCCGAACACCTCTACGGATCTTGAGTTTTTTAATTTTTAATTTTTTTGTTTTTCTATTTTTGTTTTCGTTTATTAATATAATTTTTTGTTAATATACTAATACTTTATGTTTTATGTAAAAAATTTGACAAAAAAATGTTAAAAATAATGAACTTATGTTTAATATCAGTCCATAAAACAGTTTGGAAATTCACAGAACTGTTATTAGCGGATCAGCGTACACCTCTGCGGATTTGTGTACACCTATGCGGATTAGTGTACACCTCTGCAGATCAGCTATAAAAGTTATAGATGTATTTAAGTGGTTTTTTGTGAGTCTGAGAACCAATGGACGCAACATACCGAACAATAATGGCAGCAGCAACTATAAAAGTTATTAAACACACAACTTTTTTAAACAGGTAATTAAATAAGAAAAAAGATCAACGTACACCTCTGTGGATCAGTGTACACCTCTGCGGATCAGTGTACACCTCTGCAGATCAGCTATAGAAGTTATAGACGTATTTAAGTGATTTTTTGTGAGCCTGAGAACCAATTGACGCAACATACCGAACAACAATGACAACAACATAGAAGTTATTAAACACATAACTTTTTTAAACGGGTAATTAAATAAGAAAAACTCTGCAGAATAAGTAACATAAAATCACTTTACCATGTGTATCCTTTCATCGATTCTGTACCATTTCTTCTTGATTTCATTTTTTTTTTTTTTTTTTTGAAAATTTAACCCTCCTGTTTTCCGTCATAATGGCTTCCATACCATGGAGCGCTGAGGATAACCTCCGTTTAACTCGTGCATATATTAATATCCATGAGACCACCAGGGTGAATGATCCAAGTTATTGGACCCGTTTAACTTATGCCTTCAATGCTGACCCTCAAAGTGCCCCAGAAAACTATCGCAATACCGTTGACATCACAACAAAATGGTATGAATTAAAAACGGAAGTCTTGGTTTTCAACAATCTTTATACCAAAATCGATGACGCACGTCCGAATGAAGATGAGGAAGTCATCCTGGACGCGGCGAAAGCGAAATACATATCCATTAGTGACGGGTTAGAATTCGAGTTTGAAGACCCTTGGAATCTCTTAAAAGATCTCCCGTATTTTTAATTTGTATTGGGTTTGTAGAAGGATATTTTAATGTAGTTTGTTTTTATTAGGTTATTTATATGCACCGGTTTGTATTACGTTATTTATATGTATTTGGCTTGTATTAGATTATTTACGAAACCAGTTGAGTTAATTTCTATTTTATTCCATAGAACATAAAATTCAAAACAATGCAAATACATGGAAAACATACATCAGTAACAAACATATTACAATAAACATTTCACATAAAAAAACCCCTTCTACATGAAATACTAGTGGTTCTTAACCAGATTCCAAGCGTCCAAATACTCGATGTCTTTTCCCTCATGCTCGAAAATGTAATGATCTAAAATCATTTTTACAAGAGCTTCCTCGTTTGAGTAATAATAATTACTACTATTTTTAAGATGATGATATCATCGATTGAACCATGTGATTTTGTTCTTTAACTCCATTCACTTACTAAGAATATCTACTTGTACTTGATATTCTCCTTGTCCACATGAGAGGTTGAACATACCTGTTATGTGGGTCCATTCATTACCTCCAAGGTAATTAGGGGTAATCATTGTTGTTACACCTTCAAAAATGTTCAACCAACATCGTATTATAACCATCAACCCTCTTGTCGTCCATGGACGTGGAGTATCGGACGATGATGTTGCATTCGTAGAAATTGGTGCATTGGAGGCCATTTCTATATTTTTCATTATCCGGGTGAGTTGATACAATATTTAACCGGTATGACAATTTATACACTGATCCGCTAATAACAGTTCTGTAGATTTCCAAACAGTTCTGTGGACTGATATTAAACATAAGATTATTATTTTTAACATTTTTTTGTCAAAATTTTTACATAAAACATAAGGTATTAATGTATTAAAAAAATTAATATAATAAACGAAAACATTATTTTTAACCTTTTTTGTCAAAATTTTTACTTAAAACATAAGGTATTAGTGTATTAAAAAAATTAATATTAATAAACAAAAACAAAAATAGAAAAAACGAAAATATTAAAATTAAAAAACTCAAGATCCGCAGAGGTGTTCCGGTTCCTCAGATGCAAACGTATTACATAAAACATTTCATTATTTTTAACCATTTTTTGTAGAATTTTTTACATAATAATCAAATAAGGTATTAGTGTATTTAATATATATATATATATATATATATATATATATATATATATATATATATATATATATATATATATATATATATATATATATATATTAATAGTTGAAAGTGAATGCAAAAAAAAAAATCAAAAACGAAAAAAAAAAAAATCAAAAAACAAAGATTCTGCAGAGCTGTAGAGGATCCGCAGAGCCTTTAATGGATCCGCAGAGGGTGCTCTGCGGATCCTTTGGTCATTTTCCGAAATCTTTTTTTTTCTTAATTGGTTATTTACTTCAAACAACCTCCCATTTTTTGTCATTTCAGGAATTTTCTCTTAAAAAATTGAAAGTGATCCTACATTTAACATATGTTGAATTGTTGATTTTGAATTCATTTTAGTGTTATTTTTGTTTAAAGGTAACAAAAGATATTTATATTTAATTCATTTTAATGTTCCTTTCTGTTTCTTTTTTTATAAAGGTCACAAAAGGTATTATATTTAATTTGTCTTTTTTTTTAACACTATTTTATTTTCATTTTTTTTAAATTGAAAATTGCATTATCTATTTTTGTGCAATGTTGACCATACATCTGGATTACCCAATAGCATGGAGATGACGTGTCAAGTGTGTGATGTGGCAGCCGTGTGGGCTCCTACATGGCATTAGTTGGACATATAAAAAACATTTCCTAGGTTTTGAAACTTCATCTTCTTATCTTCTTCTTTGATATCAACTCCTATAAATGTATGACTTCTTTAGGTCGATCAACTGGTTCAATGTCCTAGACAAGTCATTAAAGAGTGAGTATTAATGTAACGTCCCGTTTATTTAAATAAATTAGTAAATGTGAGTCCCGGACTAATTTGTGAAGAATTTTAGAAGTCGGGGTTAAAAGAGTAAGTTCAGGATTAAATTGAAAATATTTGAAGGCTAAAGGGTTTATTGGTAATTTAGGGAGTCATTATGAAAGAAATTTATGGGATCAAGGCTTAAAATGTAAGTTTTGGAGTTAGTTTGTAAAGATTTCTGAAGGAAGCGTTAAAAGTGTAAATTATGAACTTATTTTGAAAGAAAAGAAGGAAGGAGGGATCGATTATGTTAATATGGGAATGTGTTTCAAGGCACCGGGTATATAACCCGTCATTACTCCCCGAAACCCTGAAACCCTATGAGATTTCATCAGTCGCCACTTCTTTTCTCTACCCCTCTCAATCGCCTCTATCAGCTCCGGCCATTAGCGCCACCGAGGAACGGAAGCCACCCAGCCGCAGTTGCGTGTCGAGGATGCTATCGCTGCCTTTCGCCATCGAAGAGCCACAATGTCGATATCGGAGACGCCATGATTGAAGGTCCGAAGATCCGGTTGTTGGGTGTCGGGACAGAAGAGGATGAAGAAAGAACCAGGACATCGCTATCGTCGTTTCCCGGTCGGTGAATCATGTGCATCCCTTGCCTCCATCCTTGCCGCCTAACGACCATCGCTGCTGAAGACAAGGACGGAGCGCCTCCTGCCGTTGCTTCTGTCGCTCACGGATCCACCCCCTTTCTTCCATTCGCTGGTGATTCGTTCCAAACTGTGGTCGTTGTCTGTCACCACTCAGATTGGTCGCCAAGGGTGATGCCAACAACTAGACCGCCGCTGTCGTTTCTGCCTTTGTCCGCCGCCACCAGCCACTGTGGGAGATGGCTGTGGGTGTAGTTTTGGGTGTGTATTCATGTGTTATCACTATCCTAACAGTTATGAGATTGTATGTGTTGTATGTAGTTTTGTTTAGTCGTAAAGCCAGGAATAGCCATCGCCGCCACGAGCCACCGTCAGCCGCCATGGTGTGGCTGTGTGTGTGTGATTAGTTTAGTGTGTGTGTGTGTGTGTGGTTATTGAGATTTTAGCCTTGTAAAATGTAATTTGATAACAATGAAAATGAAGTAAACCACCACCGTAAGGTGGTGTCCGCCACCTCGAACCGCCATTGACCACCACTACCCGAGGTGGTATTGGGTGGTGCCCCGCTAGCAAACCCTAATGGGCTTAGATATTGGTTTTGGGCCTATTGGGTCATGTTTGGGTGTAAAACCCTAATTATGAGCATTTGGGCCTTGAACTTATTTGGAACCATTTTTGGGCCATTGGGATTGGATTGTGAATTAAGCCCAAACTATTCCAGGCCATTTATCTAGTAAAGTAAAGGACTTAATGGACTAATTGAGAAAATCCTAATATTTGAGAATTTATCAGGATACACACGAGACTTATTTAATAAGTGAAATATTAAATAACAATCTTTGGCATAAATTAATCTAAGTGATAATGGACTTAATGGATTAAGTCCTTAGTGGGTTAAGCCCTTAATGGGTTAAGTAAGAAACACTTAACCCTAATTGTCATTTTATGTGAAACCCTATTGTCACATGGGCCTTGAGTTGGGATTTTCAATTGGGTAATTGGTAATTGGGCCAATAATGGGCCATCCAAGAATAATTATGGACTAGAATATTTAGTTGGGCTTTAGGGTAAGGCCCTAATGAAGGATTGGGCCCAAATTGGAAAATTAGGCCATAAATGGGCCATAGTTTGGGCCTAGATGGTTGTATGATATTGGGCCCTTAGAATGAGACATGTTGGACCGGACTGAGCAATTGGGCCTTAAGGGAAGTCCATGTAGAGGTTTGGGCCCAATTTAGAAAATTGGGCCATATGTTGGGATTTGATCCCTAGTTGACTTTAGGCCTATGGATTGGACCTTGGGGCTTGGGTAAGCCAAGCTTGGGGTAATGTAGTAATTATCCAAAGTATTTAATTATAGTTATGTAGTGGAACCCAATTATTAATTGGGTGTTATTTTGATGTTAACAGATCGGGAATCTGTCATCCAGTAGCTAAGGTTGAGTCTGCGGGACTTCAGCAGTATGAGATTGTGTCTACGGGACGTCAGCAGCGTGAGGTGAGTTTCCTTCCAGTAGGAACGGGTCTAAGGCCACAATGCCGACCCGTTTAGCTAGTAGTAGTTTCCGGACTTCGGTCCGATGCAGTTTTAGTATGTTTGATGCCTTCGTGGCTCAGAAAGGATTTATGTGTTATGTGTTCCGGGCTACAGCCCGATGCAGTATGCAGTTTATGTGTTAATGCTAGTTGATATGTTTATGCTATGCTATGTTATGCTCAGTCAGTTTCCGGATTTCGGTCCAATGCAGTTAGTTCCGGACTTCGGTCTGATGCAGGGGACAAGGTCCCAGTCAGTTCCGGACTTCGGTCCGATTCAGTTTCCGAACTTCTGTCCGATGCAGAGGGCAAGGCCCTGGTTAGTTCCGGACTTCGGTCCGATGCAGTGGGCAAGGCCTAGTATGTGTTTATATGTTATTGTATGGTATGTGGTAGTTTGGGGGAGCTCACTAAGCTTCGTGCTTATAGTTTTCAGTTTTGGTTTCAGGTACTTAGTTTTCAAAAGAGGAGCTCGGGAAGATTGCAGTGCACACACCATTTGTTCAGTCTGGGATGTTTATACTCTGATATATTTGGCAGTTGTTATGATATTTTGAGATATATTGTTTATGATTCTTATATGACGTTTGATGAATATGGTTTAATTACGAATTAAAATTTTTTTCAGACGGTGTTTTTGAGATGTTTCAAGTTGGTATTAGAGCCTTGGTTTGAGGGATTTGGGCACACTTTCGGGTGTGACTGAACTCAAACTAAGGAAGTGGTATAAAGTTTTCAAGAGAAAAACCATGTTTAGAAAAAGATTTTCAGAAAAGAAAACAATTTTAGAAAAGGTATAAGGAAAAGAGTTTTAGAAAAAAAAAGCGAAAAGAATTTTAAAAAGAGAAAAGGGTGTGGTGCATGCAATCAGCCGAGCTCAAGTAAGTACTCCCAAAATTACCCATACAAGATTATGTTATGTATATCAGTTCCAGTTTCAGTAGAACAACATGCTAGAATATGACTAAGGATCTAGGAGGATGCCTTATGTGCCTGCTATATGTGTTTCGGCTTTATGAGAATTGCATGCTAGTATTGAGTAGACAGCAGTAGGATAGCCTTTTTAGGTTATACCTGATATTATGAGCTTAGCATTGTATGCTAGTACAGTTTCTTGTTATGAGGATAGAGTTGCTTAAGTAGCCTCTTGTGTCTAAATGCTGCTTGCATTGTGCTTTATGGGACTCAGAGTGATGGGAGTTAGCTATTAGGTGAATACGTCACGTCACATGTGATCAGGGTTGAATAATCTCAGAGTGCTAGATTTGGCCCTATTACACAGCTCTTGTTTGAGTCTAACCGTTGTAGGGACGAGTCTTTTACTCAAAGGATTATCTGAGCCTCGTCACATGTGATGGTATTCGGGTGATGGCTAATTGGCATTACAAGGAGGCCTTCAGCAACTGAGGACTGGATTTGGTGGAGTTAGATATTTCCCTAGGGAAATCCTAGGATGAGAGTAGCAGAGATCAGTAGTAGTAGAAGTGACTATGTGGAGTCGAGGCAGTACTTGAGGAAAGTACGGATAGATGTGGAAGGTAGTATGGGCCCATACTACTGAAAGCAGAGGATCCGTACTCGAATCAAGGAAGGCTGAGATAAGACCAGGGAACTTGTAGTGTGTGAGATCCCTTGAGTTTGAATGAGTATTGTGATGTTAGTGATGGTTTATTACCGAGTATAGTGACGCTACGTGGTAGACCAGATGGTAGTTCTGGTATCGACGAGGGATCAGGCTCGGACTCTAGAGTCGGGCAGATTGATGATTAGATGAGGGAGTTCATTCCATCTGAGAATTACGCGCAATATCATTGACCAGACTCCTGTGATCCTCAGTGTGATCAAAGAGGGCATTATAGAGATTTATGATGAGAGGCCGAGTGCATTATGCACTGAGATAACAGTCATGATAGAGACCCATACATTGATGTTTCGGGAAATTCAGAGTTGGTGAGGCTTCAGATTGTCATGTGGGTTAGGGACCCCATTGTTAGCAGCAGATGGTTGGCAGATGTCACCAATGCTTTTCGTACCAGACGTTGTCTCGAAAGGAGACAAGATCTGACTTACTTCCTATCTCCAGCGGGGTAGAGCACGAGATGGATAGGAAGAAGTTGGTGGTGAGTTGAGTGATGATGCAATTAATGATATGTCATGAGATGAATTTTAGACCAGATTCTGGGCAGAGTGTGCCCTGGCGATTGAGGCGCAACAGTTGCCGCAAGAGTTGTTAGATCTCCACCAGACGACTGAGACCGGGGCAGAGATCACTGCCAAGTCTCGGGACAGAGCTTATATGGTACCACATTATATAGCAGATGAAGAAATGAAGAAGGAAAGTTATCAGAACATACTGTAGAATGATATCAGGGAGATCATGAGTATCTCGGGGTGCAAGACCCTGAATGATATGGCTTCTTGAGCTTGAGAATGAGATATGGACTCGGAGCACATTAGGAAAGGGAACCAGATCAGTTGTTTATAGTGAGGGGTTTCGGGAGGAGACTGTAGATTTCAGATTAGCTTTCGAGAGACCAGCACGACCAGATTCGGTGCAGTACTTGCGGGAAATTGCACAAGGGAGCCTTTCGTTCCAGAGGTTTGAGTAAGTGTAACCCTGAGTTATACTCAGTTTGTGTCTGAATTATATTTTTAAGAGATGTCATATGCCAATTGCATACCGAGAAGCATTAGCGAATAGTGATAGAGCAATCCCCCAGATTGCGGGATTGGGAAGTACAACGTCATCTTGGTTTATTCCAAGACTGAGGAGCAACATGAGAAGCACCTGCGGGAGGTGCTAGAGACTGTAACTAGGGAGAGAATTTTAGCAAGGTTCTACAATCGTGAGTTCTGATTGCATGGGGTGCAATTTCTTGGGTACCTTGTTAATCAGAAGGATATTCTAGTCGATCCAACCAAGATAGAGGCTGTGATGCAGTGGGAAATTCTGAGGTCTCCAATTGAGATTCAGAGCTTCCTAGGTTTAGCGGGTTATTACCGGAGATTTATTCGGATATCTTTTGAAGTTGGGTGATCTTTTAGGATTATCTGGTGTTGAAAACACTAGCAATGATAAGCGTGGTTTCTAGCAGATTGGTCATGGGTGGTGAGAAGGATTGGGAATTCTTCCAGTTTGGTATGTTGTAAGGCATTAGCTGAATCAAAGTGGGGGAGAATTGCCCAAGGATTTAGAAGCGGGAGCAGTTTTGAGACTAGGATAAGTCTCGCATCCTTGTCTGAAAGGAAGACAACCCATGTGGTTGTATGGTTCGAGGAGAGTGTGATATGGAAGTTCGGAAAAACTTGCCAATAAGGAGATTGCGTTCCCATAATGTTTACTAGTAAGCCTTAGGGAATCAGGTTGGGGATTCCATACAGGACATGAGTTTAGCTAAGTGCGGGTCAAGCACGTATTAGATCCAACATAGACAGTGATAGAGTGTTATAAGTCTGCGGGTGTAGCCGTAGCATTCACAAGGTTGGTAGATAGCATGAGTGCGTTGTTAGGACGCAGAAAGAATAGTAGTACCCACCAGTTCAGGTGTAGCAGTAAGGAAATGGAAATCCACGGATTGGATTTCGGAATTTCCTAGACGGATTAGACCTGGTTAAGCCAGTGATAAGATTGTAGAAGTGTCACTATAGAGATGAGAGCAAGGAAGCAGTCGACTGTTTAAGGTCATTCATGACATGAGGCTACCGATGGTCATGTAGCCATCACTTTTAGCCTTAGGTTTGGTGACGTTAGGATTTGACGTATGGACTCGATCAGTTAGATCAGGAAGTTATTGGAGCCTCAGTGGCATGGTAACTAGTGAAAGCTAGTTCTAGAGAAGGAATCTGTTCAAAAGTCGTATGAGGCGACTAAGTAGGGAGTCCTTTGGCTCCGCATTCGTGCTGGAAACCGGTATTTCAGATGATTGACGAACCAATTGAGACCTGGAAGGCCTAGATAGATTTCGGGAAGCAGCCATGTGGCAACATACTGCTTCAGGCAGTTCAGTGTTTCGAGCAGTTCAAGTGTTTCAGGTAGTTCAGTATTTCAGGCATTTCAGTGTTCAGGCAGTTTAGTATTTCAGGCAGTTCAGTGTTTCAGAAATTTCAGTGCTTCAGACAGTTCACTGTCTTAAGCAGTAATGGTATTTTGAGATTTCATGTATGGATAGAGTCCCAGATAGCTTGGGATATGCTAAGTCACTCACAACGGGATTATCAGGATGTTGGCCAGGTATAATTGAATCACAGGGATAAGTAGATTTGTGATTCTTTTTTCTAGTGTGAGCCTTGAGTTACCAGAAGTTGAGTAGGCAACTGAGAAACAAGTGGATTGGATTTAGCAATCATGAATCAGTAGAGTGGTCTGTCAGGGATTTGGACCATCTCAAGACTTCAAAATATAGATGAAGTAGATGTGATCTTGATGTGAGGGATTAGTTCGCCTGCAGATGTTAGGGCTTTATGATGATTGGTCACAGCTACCCTGAGAAGGCTAGGGTGTGCCCAGGATTATGGCCATGTTACATGAGTAGTTAGCGTCTAAGGAATGGTAAGGAATGATTTCGAGGATGAATCTAATTTAAGTGGGGGAGAGTTGTAACGCCCCGTTTATTTAAATAAATTAGTAAATGTGAGTCCTGGACTAATTTGTGAAGAATTTTAGAAGTCGGGGTTAAAAGAGTAAGTTCGGGATTAAATTGAAAAGATTTGAAGGCTGAAGGGTTTATTGGTAATTTAGGGAGTTATTATGAAAGAAATTTATGGGATCAAGGCTTAAAATGTAAGTTCTGGAGTTAGTTTGTAAAGATTTTGGAAGGCAGCGTTAAAAGTGTAAATTTTGAACTTATTTTGAAAGAAAAGAAGGAAGGAGGGATCGATTATGTTAATATGGGAATGTGTTTTAAGGCACCGGGTATATAACCCGTCATTACTCCCCGAAACCCTGAAACATTATGAGATTTCATCAGCCGCCACTTCCTTTCTCTACCCCTCTCAATCGCCTCTATTAGCTCCAGCCATTAGCGCCACCGAGAAACAGAAGCCACCCAGCCGCAGTTGCATGTCGAGGATGCTACCGCTATCCTTCTCCATCGAAGAGCCACAATGTCGATACCGGAGACGCCGACGATTTAAGGTACGAAGATCCGGTTGTTGGGTGTCGGGACAAAAGAGGATGAAGAAAGAACCACGACGTCGCTATCGTTGTTTCCCGGTCGGTGAATCGTGTGCATCCCTCGCCTCCATCCTTGCTGCCTAATGACCATCGCTGCTGAAGACGAGGATGGAGCGCCTCCTACCGTCGCTTCTGTCGCTCACGGTTCCACCCCCCTTTCGTCCATTCGCCAGTCACTCGTTCCAAACTGTGGTCATTGTCTGTCGCCACTTAGATTGGTCGCCAAGGGTGATGCCAACCACTGGACCGCCGCTGTCGTCTCTGCCTTTGTCCGCCGCCACCAGCCACCGTGGCAGATGGTTGTGGGATTAGTTTTGGGTGTGTATTCATGTGTTATCACTATCCCGAAAGTTATGAGATTGTATGTGCTGTATGTAGTTTTGTTTAGTCGAAAAGCCGGGAATAGCCACCGCCACCACGAGCCACCGTCGGCCGCCATGGTGTGGCTGTGTGTGTGATTAGTTTAGTGTGTGTGTGTGTGTGTGTGGTTATTGAGATTTTAGCCTTGTAAAATGTAATTTGATAATAATGAAAATGAAGTAAACCACCACCGTAAGGTGGTAGCCGCCGCCTCGAACCGTCATTGACCACCACTACCCGAGGTGGTATTGGGTGGTGCCCCGCTAGCAAACCCTAATGGGCTTAGATATTGGTTTTGGGCCAATTGGGTCATGTTTGGATGTAAAACCCTAATTATGAGCATTTGGGCCTTGAACTTATTTGGAACCTGTGACAACCGTCAAATTTCGGTCAAGTCAAAGTCAACTAAAGTCAGCAAGTCAAACCGTTCGACTCAATTTGCCCATGAGTACTAAAATTCACACTATGAAACTTCTACATAACTCTCTATTCTAATGAGAAATCATAAAGCAAAAAGTGCGAACACCTATACCTCCTTAACCTAAAAACTGTGGTACGTGGCGAGCCAAACCGATAAAGCAATGTTGCATACTCATCGGGAGTGTGTAAGATCCTTAAACAAGGCTTAACAGGGTTTACGAACGATGCATTGCGATGCCGGACACTCACGATTGTCACACATGGAACCTCTCCAAATCGTTTTCACTCTATCTCTCTCTATGTCAAATCTCTCCCAAATCTCTCCAAGTATGTGAAATCTCTCTCAAATATCTCTCTGTATTAGAAATCTCTCCAAGAATGTCAAATCTCTCCCAAATCCCTCTAAGCATGAGAAATCTCTCTCAAATATCTCTCTGTATGAGAAATCTCTCCAAGAATGTCAAATCTCTCCCAAATCTCTCCAAGTATGTGAAATCTCTCTCAAATATCTCTCTGTATGAGAAATCTCTCCAAGAATGTCAAATCTCTCCCAAATCCCTCTAAGTATGTGAAATCTCTCTCAAATATCTCTTTGTATGAGAAACCTCTCCAAGAATGTCAAATCTCTCCCAAATCTCTCCAAGTATGTGAAATCTCTCTCAAAAATCTCTCTGTATGAGAAATCTCTCCAAGAATGTCAAATCTCTCCCAAATCTCTCCAAGTATGTGAAAACTCTCGCAAATATCTCTTTGTATGAGAAATCTCTCCAAGAATGTCAAATCTCTCCCAAATCTCTTCAAGTGTGAGAAATCTCTCCCAAATCTCTCTCAAAAGTTTCCCGTAACTTTTTGGAATCATTCGGGTCATTCCGGCCCTTAATCGGGTCAAAAACGGCTTAAAACGGCGCGAAAACGAGAAAAATGGACCTTAGGAACCGAAACCCTCTTATAAGAGGCGAAGTTCCTTAGGACCGAAAGGTCTTCTTAGGGACCGAAAGTAAGAGGACCGAAACCGAGCAGGAGGAACCGAACCCTAGAACAAGAACCGAAACTACTGTTCACCAACCGAGCGATCGGTCCCTCTCGGTGCCTCTCGGTCCGCCTCCACTCTCTGTTCGCTTCTCACTCTCTGTCGCGTCCCTCCTCTCGCTCGGTCTCTGCCCCTCTCTGTTCCCTTGTCTCGCTCGGTCTCTGCCCCTCTATGTTCCCTTCTCTCGCTCTGTCTCTACTCCGCCCCTCTGTCTCTTCGCGCGCCTCTCTGTCCCTTCCCACCTCTCGGTTCCCTCTCTCTGCTTTCTTCCCTCTCGGTTTCCACCCTCCTCCTCTCGGTTCCTCTCCTTTCTCTTCTCTCCTCTCGGTTTCTGGCTTCCTCCTCTCGGTTTCAGCATCAGAAGGCCGAACCTCGGCCAGAATCCGGAAAATTGTCACTTTTAGCCCATTTTTGATATTTTTAACATTTTAAGCCCGTTTTTCGTGATTTTAAAGCGGGATTTTCTCCAGAAATTATATTTTAACATAATAAACTCTAAATATTCATAATTTAAACATATTTTGATGAAAATCATTATTTAAATAATAAAAATCAAATGGGTGAATTATTAAAGGTGGAGTGTTGACTTTGCCTTATCCAATGTCACAAGCAACCACCCCACACCCACTCTTTGACTAACCACACCTCCCCACCTTACCTAGGGCACATCAATGTCCTTTCCACTCAATTATCCCTCTTTCCCACGTTTTTGAGGGCTGAATATTCATCCTCTCTCCTCACTTCTCTCATTTGCTCTCATTTCACAAGAAGATCAAACTCTTTCCTCTCTCACTTTCTCTCTCTAGAAATTCGAGATTCAAGGGCTGATCTTGAGTTTTTCCTCCACATTGGTAAGCATAATCCATTCTCTTTATGATTATCTCAAATATTTCCACTCAAATCATGGATATCTTACACAAACTCTCTCATAATTGTGTTAGATCTTCGAATCTTCAAGTGATTCTTCAAGTGTTCTTGGGTTGAACACTTATCTTCTTCAACACTTATCTACTGAAATCACTCAAGGTGAGTTCATACCCCTACATTTTCATGTTTTCTCAAGTTTTCAGGGGGGGAATACAAGTTAAAACACTAAGAACATAACTAAATTTCTCTAACAGCCTTCATCAGAAAAGTTCAACTCCATTCACGGACTGTTTTGGGCATCTTAAATATTTTTGTTTTCAAAACTGTATAGGGTGCAAATAGTTCAAGTTTTTAGCTTTAAAATGGCTACTTGCACATCTCCATACGATTTTTCTACAATTTATGGCGATTTTTACAAAACTGCCTATCACTTCAAATAACCATCCGGACCAGTCTGTGATTATGGACTTTTTCACCCAAGTTAGAGGTCATTATAAATTGTGATAAAAATTATGAGCAAACTAGACACATTTTGTGAACTCTCAGAATTTACGGATCTAGTTTTCGACTTCGTATGATTTTTCTATGATTTTTCCAAAACAGGGCAGAATTGCTAAATTTTACCAACAGCATGTAAATATCATAACACTTTGTATTATGTTAAGCAAAGTGTATAATCATAAGTTTTAATGTTTGAATGTGTTTCCTAGTTAGTTTATCATTATGAACTGAAACTAAGACATTCATATTAAATATTATCCATTCATTTTGGAACACGTATTATTTAACTATAAAAAGTATAGTTTGAATATATTTATAACACTAATACATTTCCATAAAAGGGTTCATACATATTATACACATTTTAGATAAACTATAATAGGTATAGTTTATGATACATCACTCTACGCACTCGTACCAGAAGTGTACATTCATATAAGAAAGATTTCTATTCACACACATTTCACGTAAGTTAATCTATGGTTTGATAAATTCACAACACTAATACATTTCCATAAAAGGATTCATACATATTACATACACTTTAGATAAACTATAATAGGTATAGTTTATGATACATCACTCTACGCACTCGTACAAGAAGGGTACATTCATACAAGAAATATTTATATTCACACACATTTAACGTAAACTTGTTATCCTATATTGTGAGTTTCTCTATTTTTTTTTTCTCTCTCTCTCTCTCTCTCCCTGTACGTCCGAGTGCGGGAATATAATTCCTGGTAGTTATAATCAGAATCTCCTTGAGGGAGAACGTGATACTTGTATATAGATCTATATTGGGATTGACACCCCACACCTTGCTGCTAGCTAGAGTTGGACCTGCAGGTCTACGGGTGACAAATGTCATTTTATTTTTTTGCGACACTGAGAACGTCGTGGCAGGTTCACATAGTCATAGTATGATTACAACGGCTCACATAGGGAACAATCCATAAGTTTACGGGATTTTATTTTTAAAACCTAAATGAGTTTTATGTCGAGTTAAAATCACCTTTTTATCTCTATGAGTACAGATATTGCTGTACACTTTTGGTTTTGGTAGTTACGACTACACATCATTTGAAACCACATTTATATTTTTAAGTATGGTCAATACTTGTTATTACTCGGTCCTCTAATTTAGGACTACGTATATATAATGTATTAACAAACATGAGAACATATAGAAATTTTATTTAGTTCAAACATGTCCATGTCCATTTAAATACATAACATTTTCTATTAATAAGAAAGATTACTTATACATTTTGGTCTTCAGTCATAAGACTACCTTACACAGATTTTAAAGAAAATATAGGATTTTCTGGATACATATTCTGACGCTTTTACAAGGAAAACGATTTACTTTTCTAACGAAATCTCTTATGAACTCACCAACCTTTGTGTTGACACTTTTCAAAACTACTTGTATTCTCAGGAATTCAGTGAAAACAGGAAATCAACAACGTTTTGAGGATGGGACGATAAATCGTCAAACAGTTCATTTTGTATTATAATGTAATTGATGTGAATCATGTAAACATGTGCTTTGATGTAACGTTTTCAATTATATTTGTGTTGGTTGTATTTACTTTGAGCACTATTATACTCATTGTTGTGATACTCTACATGAAGTCCTCCACCCCCGGACGTTTCCGCCATCCTAGGTTTGGGGGTGTGACAGATTGGTATCAGAGCATTGTTTATAGTGAACTCAGTATATCAAACCACAAAAGATATACAAACTATAAATGCATTGGGACTAAGTCTCTGATTTAAAGTTTCAAAACAACTATACTTTTAGAAATAAATAGTTTCTTATTAAAGGTATACATGCATACATACATATTAAGGTCAGCACCACTCTAGAATAAAAGAAAAGTAATGATTGTTGAATATCACAGGTAAGCTCGGGGATGTATGGTCAGTCTTGGGAGTGGCATAGCCTGATCAACTATGCTGGTCCGAGGAGTGATTAGCACATGCCCAAGAATAGTTGTGATACGGCAACAAGTCTAAAAACTTACCAACGCTACCACAATGAGAACATAAGAATAGAACATGAGTTTAAAATACTATAGGAGTATTTTGTAATATCATAATTTATATGAAAAGTAAATAGATCCTCAATGATAGGTCTATAGTCCCTAGGTGGATACCTTAAGGTTATATATAACTTAGAAATTATAGACTTAGAATTTGTGGTCATTACTTTACTTCCTTTTTCCTTGTTTGGAGGTGGACTTAGAGTGGGATCACTTATTCGAAGGTCTATCGTATCTTGTTATATGTAATTAGTATGCACTATGTCATTATAGAAGTAACTAATAAGGATTTCCCCCTATAAGAAATTGATAATAGAGTTAGACGCATAGTACTTATCTCCTCCCCTCCTATTCTCGCAAATACGGCATAGCAAAATCCTACTTACCGGACGACCCTTACTTTCCTAATCCGAACTCGAGGAATGGTGAACGATTATGAGAAGAATCATAAGCGGGGCCGGAGGTAATCAATCCTCCATGCATAGCAAGGGTTCCGTGAACCGTTTCGACTATAATGAACCTGTGACCCGTTGAGAAATTGTGATCGAGAGTTGAATGTCGACAACAATGACAACAACCACCATGTGGAGACCAACGAGGGTGCTATGACCTCAACCACGGGGGACTGACGGACAGAGCCCTCCCGGCAAAGACCCGGCGGATCGCGATCATCGGGGATCAAAACAGGAAGACTACAATCTGAGTTCAGAAAACTGCGCGCCACTATAAACCCCACCACCTCATGTACCGGTGACTCAGAATTATACTACTATTCCCGAGACCAACTCTCTTTCCAGAACCTTATCACCACTCGTGAAGAGGAAAGAGAGAAAAAGGGTAGGACACACAGCATTCAAAGAAAGGATAATGGTAGCCAAGCGCTGATTGGCAAAGCTACAAAACTACATCGACCTTGCCTCAGGCATCACAAGGGATGGATCATCGTAAGTAGAGTTCGTACCGCTCACCAGACCTGGTAAATTAACTTCATAAGTATGTGCTGGTGCTACTCTATTGTAAGTGAAATCGCGACACAACAAATTAAGTGGTCATTCTAATCGAGAAATCTATCCTCTATCAAAACCCGCCCATGCACGAATGTGAAGTAGACCTGCTTTGAGGTCAAAAATTTTCACTGAAACCATGATTTCTAGAGTCATATTAACAAGATGGGCTTAGGATGTATCTATCAGACTCGAAGGACTAACTAGCCTTAATTATATAACTAAGCACACATCAGTAGGTCGTGATAAGGACTTAGCTTGGGTCAAGTATAAGGTTTCACTTGAATACCGAACTACTAAAATACATGAGTTTATTATACAAAGAATCTCATTATAATTGTTTTCAGAACACCCTAAACAACCGAACTTTGATACAGATCGATATGAGATAAACTTAGTTAGAAAACTCGCGACATATAGCCATTCTATAAACTCATTATCGTCTCACCCTTTAAACATTAGTTGAGAAGTTTCTTCTTCATAGACCTATGGGTGTGATCATACCAGCACTAATGCACCGGAATCCCATCGAAATTCCTCAGCCAAGGTGTTCGGACGAACATGATTCTAAGAGGAGTAAAGCTTAACGTCCGTATGAAACCTACTCCTACCTACTGCCATAACTCTATCTCGGGAGCGTTAGCAGAGACACTAAGGATAGTACAGTAATGTGCAAAAATTTATATGCGTAAATATAAATTGTAGAGATGCACTTAAGACAATCATTTCCACTAACGAAGTCGTTTTTCGTCATGAAACAGAGCTATGTCTTCACCAAGAGTCAACAAACCAACTAGCAAGACGCCAACACTTCAGATAGACGCTGCTACATTTCAAGCTGCAGTCACGGCAGCCGTGGCAGCCGTCATGGGGCATTTCAATACTAACAACATCAACAAGGGTGGAAGCGATACTTACAATACAAATTGTGGTAACAATCAGGGACACCAATGGGTACCTACCAGCAAAAATTCATCAGGCCACGAACCTACGAACAAGAAGAGAAAGTTTTGGGACATGAAAAAGCGCCACAAATCAAAGGGATACACTAAAAGACAACAGCCTAAGGCCGCCTCTACCATTACAACAACAGTCATGACAAATGCCTCGACACTAGCCTCAGGGTCTGCCACCCAAATGCCTGCCAGACCATATAAGGGATCACTCCCAAAGTGCAACAAATGTGGTTTTCATCACCATGGGGCTTGCCGGGAGATGCACTGTAAAAACTGCAACAGGAAAGGGCATACCGTTCGTTTCTGTAGGGCCTCGGCCCATCACCTCCCTTCAATCAACTGCACCAAGGTAGGCCAAATATGCTACCTATGCGGTGAAACGGGACACTTCAAGAGAGAATGTCCAACTGAGAAGAACGACGAAGGAACAGGAGGAATGTGATGAACACACCAACAGGAGCAGTAAGGGAACCATGTTAGGACTTTTGTAATGTTCCCAACGACAATAAGTTTAAGTACTATATGTTTGTAATGAATTTAGTACGCTTACTAAAGTAACCTTCTTTCTAAAAAGTAGCTGAAATATTTTCTCTCTCATACAAATCAAACCAAAGACATTCATATGTGACCTTAGGAGCATTACCTGTAAGTTGTGATGACCTAGTCCATACATCGGGGTTAAATTAAAATCAAAATACTAAAGTCTTGAAATAGATAATTCCATCCTGGCTCCGATTCCATGTCTAGTATTAGGGGTTGAGTGGGGTCACCCACTCGACAAATTTCACGATGTCAATTTTCATACGACAATCATATACCGCTCGATCGTAAGGAGACCTTTCAGGAGTCATGATATCAAGTATCATTACTGGCTATCGAAAACACACCCGCTACCAGTGCTAGACACTGTGGTATGAATCATCTACAATAATCATAACATCAAACAAAACGGAACACACAGAAAAGAAATACAGGACACTCTATCACTCTAGTGATCTCTTCCTTCGAATACAACTTATCTCCTGCTATCTAAAAAGATAGTGTTGTCGTATTCCAATTTTGATTGATATTGCCCTCGTCTTCTTGATTAAACGACCATAAATAGGGGCTTTTCGCCTAACCCTTGATTATCGAAACTATCGTCTCTCGTAAACTCCCAGCACGGACCTTTGGGTCACCTCTCACTGTGGAGCTCCAAAACACGCACCAGAGGAGTGTCATACTTCCCGAAGCCTTATCACTTGTATTTGCAGGAGACCTTCGGGAATGTCACACATGTATCAGACAAGATTCAAGCATAGAAGCTTGGGATAGATATGGTACGAGTCCTGCCATGAGCTTCGGGCTAAGGTTGCCTAGAAGGACGAGTGAATGTCCTACCATTCAAAAAGGCCTAGTCACATAAACCCAACCCACATACTTCCTACCGAGCTACAAGAGCTGTCAGGTCAAACCTGTCGAACTACTCGACAATGAAATTGAAGAACCAAGTTTCCCACCCTGAAAAGTCCTCGTCTTATTCTTCAAATTAGAGAGATAAATTTGCTCACAATTCCATCGATTTCAGAGGCCCCGACAACATCTCTAATAGAAACCCTTACTATCTTCCTCGCATTGACGAATAGGCCGACCAACCTTAAGAAACGAGGTACCCTTCAGGAATTGGGCCTGAGATCTGAATATCACCAGTCACGAGTATGGAAGAAGGATATCCAAGAACAATCCTCCAATTTCGATGAGAACGCTGAAAGTTCGTAGTGATAACCCTCAGATAGGACCAAACCACTCGTTGGAGTCATGAACGTAATAAATATGATGTACCCTTCTTACTAGGATCAACTCATCATCGTCATTACAAATGACTTACTTATCTACCCTCGTAGTAAGAAGGAAACCAAGGAGAGCAGCTACAACAAACCACGAAAGAAATACGATAAGAGAAGTATTACCCGAAGTTCTCCAGATACGAGTTTAGGAATTGAGGAGTTCAATTCCCAAGACACATCGTTACCCAGGGTGGAAATTCATAAGGAACCTTTCAATTGATCAAAACCATTGAGAAACAGTCAGCACCGAAGGCGTTAGCAGAAATACGCCAAGATTCTGGGTCTTGCTGACCTACTATCTTAGTTCCTTTGGAACTTCTCGAAAAATACGAAACCCCTCCCAACTTTGACCCTAAAGGGAGCAACCCTTGACAGTAAGAGAAACAAGAAGAAGAAACCTCTAGAACTCCGGTATGACCGACCGAATTCCTCTAGAAACACTCACTCTGGGAAGGCTTAGTACGCTTCGGAAAGCATGGAAAGCCAATACCCCAAATAATTGTGTCTTTCGAGATTCTTGTCAGAATCAGCCCTGTAACTCGCTCCTTCAATCTACTCCCGCGAGTTTAGTAAAGTACACTCTACCCAACACGTCCCAAATTTACAAGAAGTACCTATCCGACAAGACTCTTGCAATTCCCCTCGACGAGATCGAGTTCCACAAGAGCCTCACCTTCTTAGAAGAACCATGGTGACCATGGAACGAGGTCAAGCGGATGAAACAACGCCACTTCCCATTAGTGAAAGTTCGCTGGAATATTAACCACGGACCTAGAGTCACATGGGAGGGTGTGAGTCAGTCGATTAAGAAGTATCCTCACTTCTCAGCTTGATTATTCATGCCTACTCCTTTCCTAAATTCAAATTTCGGGACGAAATTCCCTCTAACGGGGGGATGATGTGACAACCGTCAAATTTCGGTCAAGTCAAAGTCAACTAAAGTCAGCAAGTCAAACCGTTCGACTCAATTTGCCCATGAGTACTAAAATTCACACTATGAAACTTCTACATAACTCTCTATTCTAATGAGAAATCATAAAGCAAAAAGTGCGAACACCTATACCTCCTTAACCTAAAAACTGTGGTACGTGGCGAGCCAAACCGATAAAGCAATGTTGCATACTCATCGGGAGTGTGTAAGATCCTTAAACAAGGCTTAACAGGGTTTACGAACGATGCATTGCGATGCCGGACACTCACGATTGTCACACATGGAACCTCTCCAAATCGTTTTCACTCTATCTCTCTCTATGTCAAATCTCTCCCAAATCTCTCCAAGTATGTGAAATCTCTCTCAAATATCTCTCTGTATTAGAAATCTCTCCAAGAATGTCAAATCTCTCCCAAATCCCTCTAAGCATGAGAAATCTCTCTCAAATATCTCTCTGTATGAGAAATCTCTCCAAGAATGTCAAATCTCTCCCAAATCTCTCCAAGTATGTGAAATCTCTCTCAAATATCTCTCTGTATGAGAAATCTCTCCAAGAATGTCAAATCTCTCCCAAATCCCTCTAAGTATGTGAAATCTCTCTCAAATATCTCTTTGTATGAGAAACCTCTCCAAGAATGTCAAATCTCTCCCAAATCTCTCCAAGTATGTGAAATCTCTCTCAAAAATCTCTCTGTATGAGAAATCTCTCCAAGAATGTCAAATCTCTCCCAAATCTCTCCAAGTATGTGAAAACTCTCGCAAATATCTCTTTGTATGAGAAATCTCTCCAAGAATGTCAAATCTCTCCCAAATCTCTTCAAGTGTGAGAAATCTCTCCCAAATCTCTCTCAAAAGTTTCCCGTAACTTTTTGGAATCATTCGGGTCATTCCGGCCCTTAACCGGGTCAAAAACGGCTTAAAACGGCGCGAAAACGAGAAAAATGGACCTTAGGAACCGAAACCCTCTTATAAGAGGCGAAGTTCCTTAGGACCGAAAGGTCTTCTTAGGGACCGAAAGTAAGAGGACCGAAACCGAGCAGGAGGAACCGAACCCTAGAACAAGAACCGAAACTACTGTTCACCAACCGAGCGATCGGTCCCTCTCGGTGCCTCTCGGTCCGCCTCCACTCTCTGTTCGCTTCTCACTCTCTGTCGCGTCCCTCCTCTCGCTCGGTCTCTGCCCCTCTCTGTTCCCTTGTCTCGCTCGGTCTCTGCCCCTCTATGTTCCCTTCTCTCGCTCTGTCTCTACTCCGCCCCTCTGTCTCTTCGCGCGCCTCTCTGTCCCTTCCCACCTCTCGGTTCCCTCTCTCTGCTTTCTTCCCTCTCGGTTTCCACCCTCCTCCTCTCGGTTCCTCTCCTTTCTCTTCTCTCCTCTCGGTTTCTGGCTTCCTCCTCTCGGTTTCAGCATCAGAAGGCCGAACCTCGGCCAGAATCCGGAAAATTGTCACTTTTAGCCCATTTTTGATATTTTTAACATTTTAAGCCCGTTTTTCGTGATTTTAAAGCGGGATTTTCTCCAGAAATTATATTTTAACATAATAAACTCTAAATATTCATAATTTAAACATATTTTGATGAAAATCATTATTTAAATAATAAAAATCAAATGGGTGAATTATTAAAGGTGGAGTGTTGACTTTGCCTTATCCAATGTCACAAGCAACCACCCCACACCCACTCTTTGACTAACCACACCTCCCCACCTTACCTAGGGCACATCAATGTCCTTTCCACTCAATTATCCCTCTTTCCCACGTTTTTGAGGGCTGAATATTCATCCTCTCTCCTCACTTCTCTCATTTGCTCTCATTTCACAAGAAGATCAAACTCTTTCCTCTCTCACTTTCTCTCTCTAGAAATTCGAGATTCAAGGGCTGATCTTGAGTTTTTCCTCCACATTGGTAAGCATAATCCATTCTCTTTATGATTATCTCAAATATTTCCACTCAAATCATGGATATCTTACACAAACTCTCTCATAATTGTGTTAGATCTTCGAATCTTCAAGTGATTCTTCAAGTGTTCTTGGGTTGAACACTTATCTTCTTCAACACTTATCTACTGAAATCACTCAAGGTGAGTTCATACCCCTACATTTTCATGTTTTCTCAAGTTTTCAGGGGGGGAATACAAGTTAAAACACTAAGAACATAACTAAATTTCTCTAACAGCCTTCATCAGAAAAGTTCAACTCCATTCACGGACTGTTTTGGGCATCTTAAATATTTTTGTTTTCAAAACTGTATAGGGTGCAAATAGTTCAAGTTTTTAGCTTTAAAATGGCTACTTGCACATCTCCATACGATTTTTCTACAATTTATGGCGATTTTTACAAAACTGCCTATCACTTCAAATAACCATCCGGACCAGTCTGTGATTATGGACTTTTTCACCCAAGTTAGAGGTCATTATAAATTGTGATAAAAATTATGAGCAAACTAGACACATTTTGTGAACTCTCAGAATTTACGGATCTAGTTTTCGACTTCGTATGATTTTTCTATGATTTTTCCAAAACAGGGCAGAATTGCTAAATTTTACCAACAGCATGTAAATATCATAACACTTTGTATTATGTTAAGCAAAGTGTATAATCATAAGTTTTAATGTTTGAATGTGTTTCCTAGTTAGTTTATCATTATGAACTGAAACTAAGACATTCATATTAAATATTATCCATTCATTTTGGAACACGTATTATTTAACTATAAAAAGTATAGTTTGAATATATTTATAACACTAATACATTTCCATAAAAGGGTTCATACATATTATACACATTTTAGATAAACTATAATAGGTATAGTTTATGATACATCACTCTACGCACTCGTACCAGAAGTGTACATTCATATAAGAAAGATTTCTATTCGCACACATTTCACGTAAGTTAATCTATGGTTTGATAAATTCACAACACTAATACATTTCCATAAAAGGATTCATACATATTACATACACTTTAGATAAACTATAATAGGTATAGTTTATGATACATCACTCTACGCACTCGTACAAGAAGGGTACATTCATACAAGAAATATTTATATTCACACACATTTAACGTAAACTTGTTATCCTATATTGTGAGTTTCTCTATTTTTTTTTTCTCTCTCTCTCTCTCTCTCCCTGTACGTCCGAGTGCGGGAATATAATTCCTGGTAGTTATAATCAGAATCTCCTTGAGGGAGAACGTGTAACGCCCGCAGATCCGGGCTAGTCAATTTAGAGGCAATAGGGGTCGAAAATGACTTTTCGACAAAAGATTATTTAGAATGAATAATCTTAACCAAGTTTTGGAATATGTCTCAAGCCTTCCGTACATATAAAGAACGCCGAAATCCGAGTTATAACGAAGAAGTTATGGCCCGTCGAAGTTTTACGGCAAAGCCGGCACGACACCGGGAAGCGTAAATAGTGAATTTACGATGGAAGACTTTTTAGCCTTAGAAATCTAAACAAAAGTCGTAGAATATGTTAAACTATGAACATCGATAAAAAGAACGCCCAAATCTGACTTCGTATGAAGAAGTTATGATTTTTCTAAGATTCGGCTTAGCAGTGCACGGCCCGAAACTCGAATTTTAGTTCGAGAGGTTTTTGGCTTACGCGACCTAAATGAGAGTTGAAGGTCTCATTAATAGGAACTCAACGGTAAAAAGACAGACAAAAACGGAGTCCGGATGAAGGATTTATGAACTCTTCCCGGTCATTTAACAGTCTAAACGCCTCCTACTGTTAAATTTGAAATCGGTCGAGAATTAGCCAACGGAGTCTAAACGAAAGTTGTAGATCTTGATTTTACCTAAGCGTGGATATAAAGAACGTCGAAAACGGAGCTCGTATGCGAAAGTTATGATTTTTCTAAGTTTGAGGGCTGATACGCGATAGGGGGTGATGTGGCACCACCAGAATTGGACACGTGGCACCACCAGAAGGCCACCACATGGACTGACTCGACGAGTCATGACTCAGACTCGACGAGTCCATCATTTTTCACCCCTATAAATAGAGGTGCCGGGTTCCATTCATTCTCACACCTTCCAAACATTCTTTCTCTCTCTAAACTCTCTCTCTAAGCCTCCCTAACCCCCTAAAGCCTAGGGTAACTCCCTAGCACGAGGCGGAAGCCCCGGAGCGCTCGACGGCTCCGAGAAAAGAGCCTTTCGGCTCGGGAACGCTACTCCAGCGAAGCCCGGTTTTGCAAAAAACCCGCTGTAAGTGAGCTATGCCTACGCTATCTTTAATATAGCTTATGTTTTAATATAGTAACATTATTAGAAACTTATAATGAGTATTTAGGCTATTATTATGAGTTATATTGAGTGTTATTTAACGCTTATATAATAATAATAATAGTCCGACTATTAATTAGTCACGGTTATCGTTAGACTAAACCCTAGTGGTACTGGTACTAGGTTTTATCGAAGGAATATCGTTTTGAGAGTATCGAAGTGCTGTCCGAGTGCTGAGTCACCACCTATTCAGGTGAGTGCATAGTCCCTTTCATCTTACACATAGATATGAAGTATTTTAATATAAATTACGTGCTATGTGTGCATATTGTCCGAATACTTGCTGTCTATGCTGAGTGAAAGATTTTATACATGTTTTAAATGACTTAAACTATATATGTATTTAATATCTACGATAATGTTGGGGTAAAACATGGGTAGATATAATAGATGAAATATGAGTTGGATGATGAGTTGAGAGGTGATATAGACTATGAGGTGTGGGTGAGAAGTGTACGATGTGAGAAGCCTTCTTCCCAAACGAGGTCCCCGTCATTCAACAGTGTATGGATGACAACCACAGACTATCCTAGATAGTCCAGTGGAACACTAGCAGGCTCGCAACCTGTAGGTGTTGTGAACGATGTGTTCACCCGGTGTACTCTAAACCTTGGTGATCATGCAGACTTGATACCTAGACCCTGGCGATCATGCAGACTTGGTGCCAAAACCTTGGCGACTATGCAGACTTAGTGCCTATTGTATAAATTCTGGCGACTATGCAGACTTAGTGCCTAAACCGCGGTGACGATGGACTTCGTGCCAATTCCTTAGGATGATCCTTAGGAACGTATGAACGAGGAATAGTTGATTCTTAGGATAGATCCTTAAGAATAAAACAGACAATGGGGATGGGTAATTGGGTTGATTGTTTGATTGTTTGAAAATAATAATTATATTATTGTGGGTTGAAAACCCTATGTACTCACCAGGTTTCCCAACCTGACCCACTCAGTTTATTTTATCACAGGTGTTGATATGATGTCACTTTACACTGAGAGATTTAAAGAGATGTAGATCACTAGTGTAAATAAATGTAAGTTTTGTTTATGCTTATGTTTCTGTATTAACGATGACATCCCAAACATTTTGAAATGAATAAAATACGTTTCATCGAAAATGTTTTAATAACGTATTTATCGTGTTTTTTTTTTCTGGGAACAAATTCCGCAACCTTTTTATAAAATGAAGTACTCTGATTTTCATAAAGCATATACAAAACCGGTCTTTTCTGGCCGTGATTTTGGGGATGTCACAGTTGGTATCAGAGCATTAGTTTAAGCGAACTAGGAATATGGATTTATTTCTAGACTTAAACTTAGAATGCTAAGCGATGATTGTGAGGTGTGAGCACTAGCTTATTTTAGGAATTGTGCCTAAAATGCTTTTATGTGCTAAATGCTTTATGCATGATATGCTGTTATTTTGTTCGGATCTATGGTCTGTTGCCGACCGGATCTGGAAACCTTATGTGTTTAGGATTCTAAACGTACGACTACGATATTAGAAATAGCATATAAACGTTTCGGAGTGATAAGGATGATTTAACCATCAATCCTAAGTAAAGATCTAGATTCACCTTATTCGGTGTATAGATCAAGATGGTAAGAACCCGTAGTGGAAACGTGAATGCAAATGGGAACAGAAACCAACCCCCAGTGATTGAGCAAATACCGGTGATAGAAGCCGCTGCTGAGCCAGTCACAATGGCCGGAGTGCAAGCGATGATCCAAGCGATGTTGGATCGTCAAATGGAGGAAACTAGGCGTTTGCTCCAGCAAAATCGAGAGGAAGCGACCGTTCAGATCGAACAGCCCGAGTTGAACGAAGGGCAGACTGAGGAGGGAAACTACAGTGGGACTGTTGGTTAAGCCAACCCACCAATAGTTAGGCAAAACCATCAGGATGGAGGAAATGATGGACGTGGATGCAAATACAAGGATTTCATGGCATCCAAACCACCGAGTCTATCTGGAAGCCCGACGCCGGTGGAAGTCATGAACTGGATCTCCGAGATGGAGACGATGTTTGAGAGTTGCGAGTGTAGCAACAGGCAGAAGACCGCTCTCGCGGTTCCTTTGTTGAAATCTGGAGTACTAAGCTGGTGGAAGCTACTAGCCGATTCGATGCCCAAAGGAGAAGCGAGCAAGATGTCATGGGAGGATTTTCTGGTGCAGTTAAAAATGCAGTACTGCTCTGAGCAGGATCTTCTGGAAATCAACAACGAGTTTCAGAATCTAAAGAAGGGAAAGATGAGTATCATCGAGTATGCTGCGAGTTTTACAGAAAAAATGAAGCTTGTTCCTTATCTAGTTCCAACTGAGCTCTCCAAGGTCAATAAGTTTGCCCATGGATTACCAGCAGACTTTGGACCAATGGTCAAGCAAGCAACCACTTTGAAAGGAGCCATATGGGCAGCCAAGAATGTTGAGACCCAGATTAGGGAAAAAGGTCTGGAGAGAGCTGAACTTGGCGAGAAAAGGAAACATGAAGGATCATCAAAATCCAACAAAGAAAGGAAATTCTCAAGGACTGAAGAAGGAGGAGGAGGTGAAACCAAGTGGTGCGAGAAGTGTAAAAAGAAGCACTTCGGGAAATGTAGCGAGGAGGTGACTTGCTACAAATGCGGAAAGACAGGGCATTACGCCAGCAAGTGTGCATCCAACAAGAAGGTGTGTTATGGATGTAACAAAGAAGGGCATATTTCTAGGGACTGCCCGGGGAAAAATAAAGCAGCAAGACCAGAAACGCCACCGAGGCCAAGGGCATTTCACATGATCCTCGACGAAGCAGAAAACCGTGCAAGGAATCAAGGATGAGGACTTCATATCCGAAGATAGAGTTATGCGGTAGCCATAGTATCATATGACGTAGCCTATTATAGGCATAGTCTAGGGTGAACTTGAACACCTATGTAATAGTTTCAAGAAATAATAAAAACCTTCGTTGTGTTATCTGATGTGTTAAACTGTTGTGTGATTTTCATGCATGGTGACTTGGGAAAACTGCGAGACAATACTTGGGACGAGTATGAGTAGGTGTGAAAGGTAGTAGATGCATATACTACCGGAAGCACGGGACTCACGCTTGGATCAGGGAAAGTCACAAGGTTACCAAGAAACTAGTAATTGATTTCGATTTATTCAAGTGTGTTGTTACCATTGTTTCGGTAATAACTAAGACGATTGTTGATATTCCGACCCTAGTGGTCATATCGAATTGAGTCCGACTACGATGAGTATGTTACATGGTTCAGAGAACCAAGTTTGATGTAGCGTCCGACTTAAACCAAACGATTGAAATCAAAGCGATCAATAGAAGTATCGCGCTCGTTGTTAAAAGAAGATGGTTGCTAGAGATGCTACCTTTTTAGATGTGACTAGAACATGAAGGAAGGTATAGACTGTTCTGGAATTTGACTCTAAGAGACCTGAGTCTGAGCAATGCAACATACGATGAGAGGTCATTAGAATATGACACATCGGTCCATTGTATTAATAAAAGAACTTATCTTAAGTTTGTATCCAGTGAGGATCGAGATTGTGACTTGAAGGTCATAATTTGGAGTCTAACGTGAGATAGAGAGCGTATGCAAGATCGAGCACCGCCTGTAGTCAAGGAGTCTAAGAGTTAGATACACGTTCGAAGAAACCTCGAAGTTATGACTTAGGATGAATAGATAACAAATGGAGTCATCATGTGAGCCATGTTTCGTTGATGATTCCGGGACGTAATCATCCTAAGGGGGAGATAATTGTAACGCCCGCAGATCCGGGCTAGTCAATTTAGAGGCAATAGGGGTCGAAAATGACTTTTCGACAAAAGATTATTTAGAATGAATAATCTTAACCAAGTTTTGGAATATGTCTCAAGCCTTCCGTACATATAAAGAACGCCGAAATCCGAGTTATAACGAAGAAGTTATGGCCCGTCGAAGTTTTACGGCAAAGCCGGCACGGCACCGGGAAGCGTAAATAGTGAATTTACGAGGGAAGACTTTTTAGCCTTAGAAATCTAAACAAAAGTCGTAGAATATGTTAAACTATGAACATCGATAAAAAGAACGCCCAAATCTGACTTCGTATGAAGAAGTTATGATTTTTCTAAGATTCGGCTTAGCAGTGCACGGCCCGAAACTCGAATTTTAGTTCGAGAGGTTTTTGGCTTACGCGAACTAAATGAGAGTTGAAGGTCTCATTAATAGGAACTCAACGGTAAAAAGACAGACAAAAACGGAGTCCGGATGAAGGAGTTATGAACTCTTCGCGGTCATTTAACAGTCTAAACGCCTCCTACTGTTAAATTTGAAATCGGTCGAGAATTAGCCGACGGAGTCTAAACGAAAGTTGTAGATCTTGATTTTACCTACGCGTGGATATAAAGAACGTCGAAAACGGAGCTCGTATGCGAAAGTTATGATTTTTCTAAGTTTGAGGGCTGATACGCGATAGGGGGTGACGTGGCACCACCAGAATTGGACACGTGGCACCACCAGAAGGCCACCACATGGACTGAATCGACGAGTCATGACTCAGACTCGACGATTCCATCATTTTTCACCCTTATAAATAGAGGTGCCGGGTTCCATTCATTCTCACACCTTCCAAACATTCTTTCTCTCTCTAAACTCTCTCTCTAAGCCTCCCTAACCCCCTAAAGCCTAGGGTAACTCCCTAGCACGAGGCGGAAGCCCCGGAGTGCTCGATGGCTCCGAGAAAAGAGCCTTTCGGCTCAGGAACGCTACTCCAGCGAAGCCCGGTTTTGCGAAAAACCCGCTGTAAGTGAGCTATGCCTACGCTATCTTTAATATAGCTTATGTTTTAATATAGTAACATTATTAGAAACTTATAATGAGTATTTAGGCTATTATTATGAGTTATATTGAGTGTTATTTAACGCTTATATAATAATAATAATAGTCCGACTATTAATTAGTCACGGTTATCGTTAGACTAAACCCTAGTGGTACTGGTACTAGGTTTTATCGAAGGAATATCGTTTTGAGAGTATCGAAGCGCTGTCCGAGTGCTGAGTCACCACCTATTCAGGTGAGTGCATAGTCCCTTTCATCTTACACATAGATATGAAGTATTTTAATATAAATTACGTGCTATGTGTGCATATTGTCCGAATACTTGCTGTCTATGCTGAGTGAAAGATTTTATACATGTTTTAAATGACTTAAACTATATATGTATTTAATATCTACGATAATGTTGGGGTAAAACATGGGTAGATATAATAGATGAAATATGAGTTGGATGATGAGTTGAGAGGTGATATAGACTATGAGGTGTGGGTGAGAAGTGTACGATGTGAGAAGCCTTCTTCCCAAACGAGGTCCCCGTCATTCAACAGTGTATGGATGACAACCACAGACTATCCTAGATAGTCCAGTGGAACACTAGCAGGCTCGCAACCTGTAGGTGTTGTGAACGATGTGTTCACCCGGTGTACTCTAAACCTTGGTGATCATGCAGACTTGATACCTAGACCCTGGCGATCATGCAGACTTGGTGCCAAAACCTTGGCGACTATGCAGACTTAGTGCCTATTGTATAAATTCTGGCGACTATGCAGACTTAGTGCCTAAACCGCGGTGACGATGGACTTCGTGCCGATTCCTTAGGATGATCCTTAGGAACGTATGAACGAGGAATAGTTGATTCTTAGGATAGATCCTTAAGAATAAAACAGACAATGGGGATGGGTAATTGGGTTGATTGTTTGATTGTTTGAAAATAATAATTATATTATTGTGGGTTGAAAACCCTATGTACTCACCAGGTTTCCCAACCTGACCCACTCAGTTTATTTTATCACAGGTGTTGATATGATGTCACTTTACACTGAGAGATTTAAAGAGATGTAGATCACTAGTGTAAATAAATGTAAGTTCTGTTTATGCTTATGTTTCTGTATTAACGATGACATCCCAAACATTTTGAAATGAATAAAATACGTTTCATCGAAAATGTTTTAATAACGTATTTATCGTGTTTTTTTTTCTGGGAACAAATTCCGCAACCTTTTTATAAAATGAAGTACTCTGATTTTCATAAAGCATAAACAAAACCGGTCTTTTCTGGCCGTGATTTTGGGGATGTCACAGAACGTGATACTTGTATATAGATCTATATTGGGATTGACACCCCACACCTTGCTGCTAGCTAGAGTTGGACCTGCAGGTCTACGGGTGACAAATGTCATTTTATTTTTTTGCGACACTGAGAACGTCGTGGCAGGTTCACATAGTCATAGTATGATTACAACGGCTCACATAGGGAACAATCCATAAGTTTATGGGATTTTATTTTTAAAACCTAAATGAGTTTTATGTCGAGTTAAAATCACCTTTTTATCTCTATGAGTACAGATATTGCTGTACACTTTTGGTTTTGGTAGTTACGACTACACATCATTTGAAACCACATTTATATTTTTAAGTATGGTCAATACTTGTTATTACTCGGTCCTCTAATTTAGGACTACGTATATATAATGTATTAACAAACATGAGAACATATAGAAATTTTATTTAGTTCAAACATGTCCATGTCCATTTAAATACATAACATTTTCTATTAATAAGAAAGATTACTTATACATTTTGGTCTTCAGTCATAAGACTACCTTACACAGATTTTAAAGAAAATATAGGATTTTCTGGATACATATTCTGACGCTTTTACAAGGAAAACGATTTACTTTTCTAACGAAATCTCTTATGAACTCACCAACCTTTGTGTTGACACTTTTCAAAACTACTTGTATTATCACGAATTCAGTGAAAACAGGAAATCAACAACGTTTTGAGGATGGGACGATAAATCGTCAAACAGTTCATTTTGTATTATAATGTAATTGATGTGAATCATGTAAACATGTGCTTTGATGTAACGTTTTCAATTATATTTGTGTTGGTTGTATTTACTTTGAGCACTATTATACTCATTGTTGTGATACTCTACATGAAGTCCTCCACCCCCGGACGTTTCCGCCATCCTAGGTTTGGGGGTGTGACAGAACCATTTTTGGGCCATTGGGATTTGATTGTGAATTAAGCCCAAACTATTCCAGGCCATTTATCTAGTAAAGTAAAGGACTTAATGGACTAATTGAGAAAATCCTAATATTTGAGAATTTATCAGGATACACACGAGACTTATTTAATAAGTGAAGTATTAAATAACAATCTTTTGTATAAATTAATCTAAGCGATAATGGACTTAATGGATTAAGTCCTTAATGGATTAAGTCCTTAGTGGGTTAAGCCCTTAATGGGTTAAGTGAGAAACACTTAACCCTAATTGTCATTTTATGTGAAACCCTATTGTCACATGGGCCTTGAGTTGGGATTTTCAATTGGGTAATTGGTAATTAGGCCAATATTGGGCCATCCAAGAATAATTATGGACTAGAATATTTAGTTGGGCTTTAGGGTAAGGCCCTAATGAAGGATTGGGCCCAATTTGGAAAATTAGGCCATAGATGGGCCATAGTTTGGGCCTAGATGGTTGTATGATATTGGGCCCTTAGAATGAGACATGTTAGACCGGACTGAGCAATTGGGCCTTAAGGGAAGTCGATGTAGAGGTTTGGGCCCAATTTAGAAAATTGGGCCATATGTTGGGCTTTGATCCCTAGTTGACTTTGGGCCTATGGATTGGACCTTGGGGCTTGGGTAAGCCAAGCTTGGGGTAATGTAGTAATTATCCAAAGTATTTAATTATAGTTATGTAATGGAACCTAATTATTAATTGGGTGTTATTTTGATGTTGACAGATCGGGAATCTGTCATCCAGCAGCTAAGGTTGAGTCTTCGGGACTTCAGCAGTATGAGATTGTGTCTACGGGACGTCAGTAGCATGAGGTGAGTTTCCTTCCAGTAGGAACGGGTCTAAGGCCACAATGCCGACCCGTTTAGCTAGTAGTAGTTTCCGGACTTCGGTTCGATGCAGTTTTAGTATGTTTGATGCCTTCGTGGCTCAGAAAGGATTTATGTGTTATGTGTTCCGGGCTACAGCCCGATGCAGTATGCAGTTTATGTGTTCATGCTAGTTGATATGTTTATGCTATGCTATGTTATGCTCAGTCAGTTTCTGGATTTCGGTCCAATGCAGTTAGTTCCGGACTTCGGTCTGATGCAGGGGACAAGGTCCCAGTCAGTTCCGGACTTCAGTCCGATGCAGAGGGCAAGGCCCTGGTTAGTTCCGGACTTCGGTCCAATGCAGTTTCCGGACTTCTGTCCGATGCAGAGGGCAAGACCCTAGTTAGTTCCAGACTTCGGTTCGATGCAATTTCCGGACTTCGGTCCGATGCAGTGGGCAAGGACCAATATGTGTTTATATGTTATTGTATGGTATGTGGTAGTTTGGGGGAGCTCACTAAGCTTCGTGCTTACAGTTTGTAGTTTTGGTTTCAGGTACTTAGTTTTCAAAAGAAGAGCTTGGGAAGATTGCAGTGCACACACCATTTGTTCAGCCTGGGATGTTTATACTCTGATATATTTGATAGTTGTTATGATATTTTGAGATATATTGTTTATGATTCTTATATGACGTTTGATGAATATGGTTTAATTACTAATTTAAAACGAAATTTTTAGATTGTGTTTTTGGGATGTTTCAATTAATCCATTTAGGAGGTGCTATTATGGATTATCACTTTGATTTTCATTCTCTTCGAGTGACAAAACTCTACAGAAGATACTTCACTTATAGGTATTTTCTAAATGAGAAAAAAGATTGTGGATTATTTGAATGGTATGATAAAGCACTTCCCAGTTCACAATACAAGGAAAGGTTTAACCAAATAAAGTCCCATTTGCCAATCCTACTATTTATGTAGCTTCAAATGAAAATTCTAACTCAAGGTATGTTGTTCGCCGTACCTCTCTATTTGTGACCTGAGAATACAAGTTATTTTGAAAGCGAGTATTAGCAATAAAGTTGGTGAATTCATAAGTATTAACGTGTCTTTGATTTGTAAACTGTAAAGTAAAGACTTGTAACATTTGGAGAAAAGTTTGTATAAGTGTGAAAATTTTTGTAAGTAATTGTAAACGTTTGAAAACCGTAGAAAGTCCCATATTTCCTACTAGTATAAAAAGTAGTCTTCTACCAAGACCTAACTGTTTTGAAAGTAGCCTTCTACCAAGACCCGACTGTTTTGAAAGTTGGAAAGTCTATTTAAGTGAAGGTTTTTCCTTGTACAACTATTATTATTCAAATCTAATCTACCTCATCGATTATGTGAATATGACACATAGTAAAGGTATTAATAATATATTAACTGGAGTTTATCCTTTTGTAATTGTCGTAAGTAAAGTGTAAGTACTGTAGTATTTGTAATAAGTGACAACTATTGTACTAATTTGCCTTAATTGAGGGTTAAGGCATAATGTGATGGCTACATCCCATACTAAACGCTCCCCTGTCAAGAGATTCTGGGAACCAAACGCGACCCCTTCATGATTGCAAGCCATGAACATCCACATTATTATGATCGTGTATGTATCTTCCTCCCTGTTTCTCTTTATTGTGTGTTCTCTTATGTTATCGTGTATTGTAATTATATTTCTGTAATTGTATCTCTTCATATAGTATATATTGTATTAGTATAGACTCATGAATGAACTGACTCTTGTGTGATTCCATGTACTTGGAATAGTAAGTAATATCTCCTAACTATACCTATTATAGTTACAAGTAATGTACGTGTATAACCGAAAGTATTCCTTTGCTACTCAAAGGTACTGAATTGACTTAGGGAACTTTTATGTCTATATATGTATACATGATATATAACTAATATTTAGACGACATTCGGACAAGTAATCGATGCCCTAAGGCCACATCCCAACGAGGAAAAGGAAATAAAGCAAGCTAGCCATCCTAAGTCCTTTAAACATTATTTATATAACTATACATATCTAGGCATGCATTTGAAAATATAAAAGTATAAAATAAGTTCTGTAAAACCTTTGAAAAGTTTAATACTAAGAAATGATGACTTGATGTCAGTTTATAAAATGATTTGAAAGTATTTAGTTTGATAAGATTGTTTTAAGTATAAGGAAAAACCTTTGTTTGAAACACGAGTGTAACAAGGTTTGAAAGGAAACATACAGTATGTAAAGCAGTTTTGATAAAGAGTTTTAACATGTAAAAATGTTTGAGAAAGTCGTTTAATCTGTTTGGTAAAACAGCTAAAAGTGTAGTAAATCCATTTGTATGCTAGTTATTAATCACATGTGATTGATATAATAATTAGCATGATTCAACTTGTATTCCCCCCATAAAGCATTTATAAACATTTAAAAACATTTAAAAGGTTAATTAAGGGGGTATGAACTCACTTGTAGTGAGTGGATCAGATGGAAGTGTCAGACAAGTGTTTGGTGTCAAGTGAAGACTTAGAGACACACAATGGTCCTAATAACATATAAAGACATATGTATATATACAATTATTGATTATAACACTAATTAGACAAGTTAAGACATCCTAAGACATCCTAAGACATCCTAAGACATGCAAAACACTTGATTTAAGTGCTAAAATTCCTAAGGATTTCATCTAAGGGTTGTAGGACTTGGGTTTTGAGTTTAGGGTCCAAGGGTAAGCTCCTTATGAGTTTACGGCCTTGGGACCAACTCCCTTGGAGTTTATGGTTGTAAACTCATGAGTTTACAACCATAAACTCTTGGTACATCAACCATTTTTGTGTCTTGAAGCCTATAAGTCATAAACAAGCATTCCTACTTTATGTCTAAGCCTTTGGAAGTGATTGTGGCATCAATTCACTCCTTTGTGGAGTTTACGGCCCATGGACCATTTGTCCATGTGATTACGACCATAAACTCTAATAGTTCATGGTTTTTTGATGTTTTAAGGTCCTAAGTACATCAAGGATATGATCTAGACTAGTATCCAAGGCTTGGTAAGGGATTAAGGTGCATTTTACCCCACTTATAGGGGTTTACGGCCCAAGAACATGTCTTGGCCGTAAACTCCTTTGATCACATTATTCTTTGTGATTTCGAAGCCCTAAACATGGTAAACCTAGTGAACAACAAGTTGGAACAAGAGTACTTACGATCTAGGAGCTTGAATGGTCGGTTTTGGCCAAGAACACTAGTGTGTGTTCTTGGTGAAACTAAGAACACTTGAATATCTACACAACTAGAATGATTTCATGGATGAATCATGTAAGATCACTAGATTAAGTAAGATATCAACTAGTTAGGGCAAGAAACTTATGAGTTTTGAAGATCGGGGACGAAGATCCCGATGGTACTTGAGAGAAAACTGAAGTTCTTGAGTTTGAAATGTGAGAAATGGCTAGAAATGATCAAGACTCACCTATATGGGTTGGAGTTCATGGCCTTAATGAGTTTACGACTGTAAACTCCATGTTTACGATCGTAAACTCCATCTTATGGAGTTTAAGGCATGAATTTTGTGCTGGGGCTTTAGCAGTTGCTTTCTAACACTTATTCCCTAAGTTTACAAGGCTCGGAATGCTCAAACAGACTCTAAATTGTGCTAAATTATAGCAGGAATGAGTTTGAATTTTAAATGAAGTGCTTGACTGAACAGGATAGAAAATTTTGGGTTGTCACATTGTTTCTCATTAGGCTTATGATTTCATTGTTTTCCTTTTTGGTAATCCTCGCAAGAGTGCTAATTTTGTTGTTGTATAAGGGTTAAATAGTTAGGTAAGTTGTGTATGTACGCCATATATGGTCCAATCTTGACCTAATTAGTATCACAAGGTATAATGTTGACCTAGTTTTGTTTGTAAGGTACTATAACACCTATTTTGTATGATAAAAAAATGGATGAATTTTATGGTCTTAATATTCCTTAATTTGTTTACTTATAAGAATTTTGTCATGGTGTTATGATGTTAATGTGATAGGTGTGTTCGATTCTATCCAACTTTAACATGGTATGTAGAAAAAGGATATTAAACTAGAACATGTTATGCACATAAGGGTAATACACTTTGAAACATTAAACATAAAAGGGTAATATACTTTGATATGTTAAACACAAAGGATAATCAACTTTGACATGGTATGCACAAAAGGTTAATCATCTTTCACACTTTAACATGGTATGTGAATTACGCTAATTATGGTTGCCAAGTTTGACACTTTAACAAGTTTTCCACATGCTAAATTGTGGTGTCCAAAATTTGCATTATTGTATGAAGAAAAGGGTATAAAATATACAAAAAAAGGTAATAAACATTTATATAGTATAACAATGATAATCAAGTTTGATAGGTTAAGTAGAAAAGGGTAATCAACTTTGATATATATATATATATATATATATATATATATATATATATACACACACACACACACACACACATATATATATATATATATATATATATATATATATAACATTTTGACATATTTTACACACTTTGATACTTACATCAATTATATGTATAAGTGTATCCACACTTTCCCTAAATATTTAGAGTATCTAATGTATATTACCATGATAAGCAGAAGGTCTTAAATGACCACAATTTTTATCATCATCAACATGTAGAATGTCAAACTATATTACATTATCCTACAATGCAAAGTTGAATGTATTAGCATGATATATTATTATTAAAAACAATGTTTGAGGTTATTAAATGCTTTAATGATCTTTCTACTAATAGAATGACCCTTTTGGGTTGGTCTCATGACCCAAATAATATAAATAAATTGAGATAAATAAGTTGTTAATTTATTAAGGAATTCATAAATTAATTAGAAATTATTTTAGTAATTAAATAAAATGTTTTAATTCACTAAAAGGGCTTGTGTAATTTCCACAGATTCTGGCTAGACAAATAAAATATAGTAAGCGATAAAAACGACTATTTTATAGAAGATTATTTAAGATAAATAATCTTAACCAACGTTATAATATATGTGACAAGGGTTCCGTACATAAAAAAAGAACTCTGAAAGCCGACTTCATGTGAAAAAGTTATGCTTCTTCGAAGTTTCGCGATTAAACCGATATAGCTATACACTTTGTAAAAAATGAACTTTAGATAAGTTGCTTAGAAGCCTAATCAATGTACATGAAGGTCGTAGTAATCGTAAACCTGAGAGTATGTATATAAATAACGCCTAAATCTGACTTCATATGAGGAAGTTATGATTCTTCGTAGTTCCAACGCAGTTGTGTTACTACAGAAATCAAATTTTAGATTAGTTGATTATTAGCCAAAACAATCTAAATGAGATTCGAAGATCTCATTAATAGGAGTCTGAAAATATAAAGGCATTCGAGAACAGACATCATATGAAAAATATATGACTTTTAAACGGAGATTAGCAATCTAAGCTTTCTAAAATAATAAATAAAAAATAAATTGAGAATTAGATTACATGGTCTAAATAAAATTTATATATCTCATCGATAAATACATGTGGATATAAAGAGCCAAAAATGGAGTTCGTATGAATAAGTTATGAAAATTTGAAAATCTGCTAAATCGCACATGTGGGCGCGTGCAGACAAGGCGCACAACGTGCCTCTGACACACAACCCAAAAGTCACCATGTGTCAACCTGAGAATAATCCATGTCACCCTTCCCTGACAAGAGCCACGGTGCACATAGAAATATGCACAACGCGTACTCGTATTTCACATATAAATAGCATGTGAAAACTACTCATTCCTCTTTACAATTCATCCATAACTTCTTTGAAAACCTCTTATTCTTTGAGTCCAATATTTTAAAGTTTCTGAGTAGTTTAGCGAGGCTCTAGAATATGTAGGAATCCAACAAAATAGAGCTTCCAGGTCGAGATTCTGCCCGTGCAATTTCCCGACTTTCGCAAAAATCTCTATAAGTTAAGTTACACTTATTTTATTTCAAGTGTAACTTTTATATATATATATATATATATATATATATATATATATATATATATCCTCATAATCGTTATTATGAACCTATAAATAAGATTTATTAGTAATTCGAAGTCATTATACTGATTGATCTACTTACGAAGATCATGTCTATGTTGGATTTAGTAAGGTATTTAAAGTAAGATTTCCAAATAGTATACTCTGTATACCAAACAAAGCTTACCTCTAATATGATCCGACTTGGTTGTTCCTTACTTGATAGATCTTGATGTGGACATTGGGATTAGTGAGAAATATGATGATTTGTTTAGAATGCGTTTCAGTCAATCGATTAAGAAAACACAGTAAGAACACTTCACTCTAAATAGGATCAAGTTTCAGCACTTGTATTCCGGATGAGCATAAAGAGTTTGGGTATAATGGAAGGAAACTGCAAATGATGCAAAAGTTACTCTACCCTCTAAGTGCCTACCCTATTTGTAGGGTACTCACAGAATCAAAAAAATACTAGGACTATACATGACAGTACGAAACAACCTGATGCCTAGTAAATACATTAATATAGGGAAGTCATGTGGACCTTCTCTATTTACAAACACTTCACATAAAGACAACTACCAATTCGACTTCTCATAACTAATTTCGACATAACATTCTCCTCTTTTTTGAGAAAAGAAGAATCATCAAACTTTAGGTAGTTTATAATAAGTCGCAAAACTTCTCGTATCTTTCTTATAACATTGAATAATCTTCCTGATCTTTGCTTTGTCTTAATTCTTGTTTTTCTGACAGTTGTTGATGCAAAGTAGGATACTGGTAAGATGTGTATTCGAATACCTTTCAACACCATCGAAACAAAATAAGAACTTTTTCCGCTCTCCTTCTTACCTTTCCCAATAAACACAACACTAAGAGGATCATGAACAATCTCTCAATCTTCAAAATCTTTTATGCTTATTTTTCCTTTTAGCAAAGCTTTAGGAACTTTTGATTTTTCATTGAAATGATAGAGAGATCAATATCTGTCAGAGCCAGATGAGCAAAATAATCATCCAGAAAAGTCTTGAGATGCCCATATCCAATAACATAGGTAGTTTTGTCAGGAATATCAGTCTTTTTAAGATCTCCCATCAGTAATACGGCCGAAACAAGATCATTCATGTTCATGAGTGGGAAATCTATAATTGTGAACTCAAAATGTACATTGTTTACATGAACCAACTTGTATATGAAATTATGCAACGATCCTTCGAATAACACATCAGGAGTAATCAATACAAACGAGGAATAGTTGATTCTTAGGGTAGATCCTTAAGACTAAAGAAGATAATGGGGATGGGTAATTGGGTTGATTGTTTGATTATTTAAACATAATTATTATATTATTATGGGTTGAAAACCCTATGTACTCACCAGGTTTCCCAACCTGACCTACTCAGTTTATTTATATCACAGGTGTCGATATGAAGTGACATTACACTGAGAGATTAAGGAGATATAGATCACTAGTGTAAATGAATGTCAGTTCTGTTTATGCTTATGTTTCTGTAGTGACGATAACATCCCAAATGTTTTAAAATGAATAAAATACATTTCTTCGGAAATGCTTTGATAACGTATTTATCGTGTTTTTTCTGGAAATAAATTCCACAACATTTTTATTAAAAGAGGTACTCTGATTTTCATAAAGCATAAACAAAATCGGTCTTTTCTGGCCGTGAAAATGGGGATGTCACACCTATGGTGTACATGCAACCCTTTAAACCTTGGATCTATGTTTTCTCTATTATACATGCAAATATTAAATATTCCAAGGTTTTATCCTAACTAGCATAATATGAAGCAACTATACTACAAAAGCCTAGTTAGATAACATACCTTTTTGTATAACTTGAAGTCTTGAACTTTAAGAGCTTAGCCCCAATAGTATGGAAACCTCAAGTGGAATCACAAATCACCAAAAACACCTTGGAAAACTTGAGAGAATAGTAAGCACATTAGAAATTGTCCCACTCTTGTATACTCACACACTAGTGCCGTTTCATGTGCCAATGACCTCTTTATATAGCATAGAGGATTAGGGTTTCACCCATGTAAACCCCAATACCCATGACCTTTCATTTCCATAGGATCCATGTGTTAAAAACTCCATGGACTATCTATGCATGCTTAGCCTAACCTAAATGAACTTGGCCCATGCTATATATATAAGAGTCAATATTTAATTAGTTTCTTTTGATCACTAAATTAATTCTTGATCGATACTAATTAAATAATATAATTCCATATTAATATATTAGAACTTATAATATATTAATATAAATCATAAACATACTATTCTCATAAGACTATCCATATAAATTGTTCTGGTGAAGTGCAACCCAAATGGACCATGCCAAATCGGGTTAAGTACATACCAATAATAGTTATGGGCTTAGACATCTAATACAATAGTCTCCCACTTGGATATGTCTAAAACTATTATTGCGTATGACTCCCAAACCCGACCAGCAATCGTAGCTCTTAAAGTCGTTGTCGAACTCTGATCTAGTCAATGACTTGTCCATTCGATAAGGGATCATATATTCCTCCATTATAGATATCATATGGACTGAGACATGGATTATAATCATTATCTCTGTCCATTTGTTGTTTCCCGATTTCTGATTTATGACGACCGACTAATTGAACAAATCACATTAGTCCAGGCTTGGCCAAGCACTTCGGGGTGTCATCACTAAATCATCGAGGGGCCCACAGATATCGCTTTTATCCCTTCAAGGGTAAAAGGAATGGATAAACTTCGACTCATATGCTTGTTCTACTACTTTTTGAATCTTACACAAATACACGTTGTATAACATCAAGTTACCAATGCATTTTCGTGCAATCAATGTATGACCAACTCATAGTCAACAACTCATATCTCTAGGTTTGAAGAATATAATATATTATCGTCTCATGATCACTCGTGATAAATTCCATGAAGTGAGTCAAATGAGTGTGGGTTTAATCCAATACTCAGAACTTATGAGCACTTATGAATGTTGCAGCAACTCTTGCTATGTCCAATACCTTGGACATCTACAAACTGACTTCATGACAGTCTTGCCTTAATACCTAATTCTAACGTATTATCGACTGTGGATGGTTTGAACAACTTAGTCATTCAAGAAGAATGACCTAGTTATTTTGGAAGTTAAAACATGCAAATTGAAACACAAGAATAATCGAATCCAATATGGTCTCAGAACTTATGAATATAAATAGAACACTTTTTTACTTATCACCATATTGATTACACATTATTCATTGCATATTGTTTCAAATTTATCAAATTAATACTTCAATTAAAACAATAGTTTTCCCATCCTCCAAGCATGTACACTATGCTTTCTAAACACTAGTCCTGCCATACACCAAGTACGCACAATATGTTTTTCCAAACATTAGTTATGTGATACACTAAGTATGCATACTAAGTTTGTCTATGATCTTTACTTTGTGAAATAGATCGATTGAACATAATTCCAATGATTCTTATTTCACAATCCCAAATCCTTACCACAAATGCAAGAATTCCAAATTCCTGACATTTACCGAAATCTGTTAGATTTTAAACTTATATGCACTAATCCTCTATAATGATTATGCACAAAGTCACAAAGACTTGTCAATAGACATTACAGAGTATTCCAATGGAGATCAACTCCATGGAAATAAAGTCTCATATTCAAGGTACATTGCTTTGAACATCCTTCTTGCATTAAGTTTCCTAATCTTACACATATTTAATGAATAACTTCCACATATGGGACCATTTCCATATTTCCATTTTGACTATCACTCCTGAACAAGAGTTGCCTCCTGTCAATATGGTCCTTCCAAAATTAACACTATACTTCCAAATGTCCATGAGCAACCAATCTTTGGTAAACCTTAGATTGTCCTTGACAATTGCTTAATCAAATTAGTTATATCCAGTTCTAGTACTTTTTCCTTCTTAATGCTCTAGGCATTTGGAAAAATTTAGAACAAATGAATATTATAGCACATGCAACTGATCTTATATCCGAAGCATATGGGACACGATTCATGATGTCTCACATAAAGACATGATACTAGACAAGTCTTTTGCTATAATATTTCTATTTCTATTTGCCATGTTCTCATAATTCAGATTATGAAAAGGGATGCCATAATCACATACGAATTTTAGAACGCAAATAACGTTCCCATATATAGAATTTACGTATGTTGAACCATTCCAATATAACATTCATATATATACTTGACTAAATGTGATTAAAATCTCACGATCTAAGCTTTTAGATTTGAAATGAAGTATAATTTCATCTCCCTTAATTATAGCAAAACAACTTTTCCCAATTGAAACTTTTTTTTTCTATAATTAACATTGCTAACTTGCAACACTTTATCATAATTATCATGCTCCCACTAACATGAGAATTATCAACATAACACTTATGCTCCCACCAGCTTTGACATGTACTCAGAAATCAGCTGGACTTCTAGAAATCAATATTTTATTGACTTTCTTACCAAAGTTCAAACTTCTGATACAAGATGCTTTGATAAAACTTTATCAAAATCATACACCTTTCCTTAGATAGCTCACATGTGTGTCTAAAAAATTTCAAAACTATGAAAAAGGATGATGTATTCATAGTCTCAATTGTTTAGACCTTTTCCATTCTTCACAAGTCCATGTTAGTGTGCCAATTAACCGCACACGCTCCACTAACGACTTTGAGAATGCAAATATCGCAATTGCTTTCTACTTAAAACCACTTAGTGAAAGCATTTCCTCACCATCATTTTCATGAATCGGAGAGAAACCTTATGACACTTAGATTTTATGGTGTATGTGTTCCTATCCATGTGAATTTGTCAAAAACCATAATCACACGACAAGGTTAGTGACAAATCCAAACTCATATGGATTGAACTTGTGCAGTCTTAACTTCTTGCCACCTAGCAGCAAAAGGGCCTATCATATCTTCCAAGTTGTTATGCAACCAATTGAGAACTCTCAGAACTCATATGCAAAGCCAAGTTTAACTGGAATGGGCACAGAAATAAGAATATGTCAACACGATGGGTTATAAACCTCACATAGTGTGCTAGTGATAAACTACAAGTTTTTATTCTTGATTAAATCTTGAAGCTTTTTCAAGATCTTTAGAATCCCACTGTCCTCTTGACATATAAGAATCTCTTGCCAAATATTCAAGAGATAGTGCGGATTCTTTATCAAGACAAACACTTCACACAATTGGCCTAAGTTGGTCTCTGTTTTATCCAAAAAATCACAACTTACCAATTTCAAATGTACAAGAGTAGGACACATTTTACTCTTACATTTGACAAGTTTTATAAACCTTTCTTTAAGATATGTCACTCAAGTTACAATCTTGGAGTATGACTCTAAGAATTATTTTGGAACGAAGTATGACTCATCTTCTTGATTTGACCATTTCAATAATTCATGACTCATCTTCTTAGCCATCTAATGCACTAAGATGTCACTAAAGGATGAATTGTGATAAGGTCTCACAGTCATTAACATGATCATAAAACATGATACTAAAGTACTCTCCTATCTTTTTAGATTTGAGAAACTTTTATCTTTCTGCCTAATTTGATTCTTCCTATTCGTTCTGCCATACATCAAAACTTTTCCAATGTTTCAAAATTATACTTAAACTGTTAAGTATAACTATATTTACTAAACTTTAGTAAATCATGATGAACAATTTTTTTGATCTTTTGTGGTGGACTTGACCAGTGCACAAGAATGTGTACTCGATCCCTTAGTCATTCTCTTTACTCACATATACATGTGAACAAGGAGTTAGTCTTAATTTTCCAAAGATGAAAATTCTTATTCATCATACTATACAGCTTGCATGATTCCAAGTTTCGGTCCAATTGAAAACTTGGGTGATGAGAATCTTTCCTTATTTGGTAAATTTAGACACTACCATAAATGAAAGAGTGAAATTCATATTTCCATTATTGCTAAAAACAAACAAACATCAATTTTTCATAAGTGTCATTGCAAGGAGATATAATAAAATAAACAAAATTAATTTTATTTATTTATAAAATGCGGAAAAACTTTTTCCTTACAATGTAACTTTAAATGAAAACTATGCTATTACATATCTTCTAGTAATCTATCATAACTCCTAAGTAGTAGCTCAAGAATCCGATCTGCGACCCATGCGATTGAAATCCATCTTCGCAATCAGATTCAGCATACTCTTCCTTTAAGTTTCCTTTCATTTGGTTGATACTGCCATACATCAAAATATATTAAGAATCTTCAAATAGGAACTTAAGAGAGTTAAATAGTGGACTTACCTGAAGCAGCGTCAAACTTTTTGACTTTACCTTCTCTCAGATCTTTCAGGTAGTTAGGGCAGCTTTGCAACCAATGCCCCTTCTTTTATACAATAGAAACATATGGACCCTTTAGGAATGGTACACAGGACTATCTCAGACTTAACCTTTCTCTTTATCATTTGGTTAACTGAGTTGACTATGGCCGATCCATTTCCATTGGGAAGAGAAAGCTTTTCTGGATATCCAATGTTACCATTGTCAATGTCCATGGTATTTTGGGAAGTTGATCTTCTAATCAAATTTGCTTTACTAGTGCTCCAAATCATTGTTGATTCAGTAGCACCAAGAAAATATATAAGATCATTAAGCGTCATGTCATAGTCTGTTACATAGTAGTCCTTAAAGAACTCACTATGTGACTTAGGAAGTGATTAGTCAATATCCAACTTCCTCAAGACTTTGACACCCAACTCTCTCGGCTTGTCAATATGTGACTTCATCTCCAAGATATGAGCACACATAGACCTTTCTTGCCAATAGGGATTGAGTAACCTTGAACTTGTGGGTTAGGTAGAATAATTGGAGGAGGTGGAGGAAGAGAAGTATGATTTTCATGAGATTTGGGAAGATCATAGTTGTCTGAACCAGACAACTACATTAGGAGAAAATCAAGTTAGTTGATTTAAGTCCTTAATATAACACCCAATATGAAATATTAAGGCTAGGACCCAACACAATATTTTATAACATGGATGAGGGATGTCGTAATCCAAGCTATAGAATATTTGAAGGAAGGCGAATGACGATTCACCAATTTCCACCATGAAAAAAGAAATAATTTATTATGTTTTAATCGGATTTGAAACTCCTAGATCTTTTGAGATTCATTGAACTTTTCAATGGCATGTTTCAATCTCGATAATTCCCTCTCAAGTTTTGTGACTGGGATGCTAAGGATTACAAAACAAGGTGTGAATAACCATGCAAATATACTTGGTACCCTTTAATATTTATCACTTAATCAATGTGCCGGTTAACCACATGCATTCCACCGATTCTATGATAAACATTAAGTTACCCTTTGCCTACCTTGTTAAATCCAGGTTAGTGTGCCGGTTAAATACACACGCTCCACTAACGATTTAAGCAAAGTACAAAGTGTGATTTCATGGGTTAGCACGAATTCACATTTTCCTAAAGTAACTAAGATTGGGAATTTATAAAAGGTTTAGTTACTTTATATTTATCATTATACTTATAATGAGAATTATATTCCTTGTCCTACCTGTTCGGCTAATGACCCTCCACCAGTCAAGGAAGCGGTCGGTGAGACTGGACACCCATTAAAATGCCATTTTATAGGCAGTAACCTTATACCCCCCTTATAGGCTGGCTTCGTGAATGAGGCCTACTAACATTAAGACTGACTTGCTCTTATACATATATATATATATATATATATATATATATATAAATATAAATATTATTAACTTATAGTACTATAAAGTATAAGGGTTGAATTTTAACTTTTAAAATTCTAAGGGTTTGGAATTAAAGTGTGTGTGAGACTTTATAAATTCGAAAATTTGAGGGCAAGTTTTGAACATTTCAAAAACTTTTGGTTTCCATAACTTATGAGTTTAATATGGTTTTTATGAAAAACTTTTCAAGTTCCATAACTTGAGGACAAGTTATGGAAGACATAAAAAAGATTTTATGATGACATTAAAAATAGAGACTCTTCCATTTTCATAACCTATGACTTTTATGACACTTTAAAAGAAAAACTCATCATTTTCCATAACTTGAGGACAAGTTATGGAGTTCATAAAAACCATTAAGATCAAATTACCAATTAACACAATAATCAAGTAGTTTTTGTATGAACAAGATCAAACTCATAAGTGAAGATAATTCATATCAACAATTTTCAAGAACTTAGGTAATCACATAAACTAAAACAAGTATTGAAACTTTGACAATTATCATTTATTTGGATGAGAATAAACATTATCATAACATCAAAATCAAGTTTCATGAACAAAAACACTTTGTAGTAATGATTCTAATCCAAAACACGCCAAAAGACTGAATTTTTTTTCACTGAACAGTCACTACCTTGTGGTAAATTTTACCACCTCGTGGTGAACTGACAGATTCCAAAAAATCAACTTTTCTTGCAAATATCATCAAGTATAATTGAAAACAAGCCTAGGCTTTGATACCACTGATGGGTTTTGAGCATTTTAACACTCTTATGGTGTACATGCAACCCTATAAACCTTGGATCTATGTTTTCTCTATTATACATGCAAATATTCAGTATTCCAAGTTTTTATCCTAACTAGCATAATATGAAGCAACTATACTACAAAAGCCTAGTTAGATAACATACCTTTTTATGTAGCTGGAAGTCTTGAACTTTAAGAGCTCAGCCCCTATAGTATGGAAACCTCAAGTGGAATCACAAATCACCAAAAACACCTTGGATAACTTGAGAGCATAGTAAGCACACTAGAAATTGGCCCACTCTTGTATACTCACACACTAGTGCCATTTCATGTACCAAGGACCTCTTTATATATTATATAGGATTAAGGTTTCACCCATGTAAACCCTAATACCCATGACCTTTCATTTCCATAGGATCCATGGGTTAAAAACTCCATGGACTATCCATGCATGCTTAGCCCAACCTAAATGAACTTGGCCCATGCTATATGTATAAGAGTCCATATTTAATTAGTTTCTTTTGATCACTAAATTAATTCTAAATTAAGTGTTGATCAATACTAATTAAATAATATGATTCCATATTAATATATTAGAACTTATAATATATTAATATTAATCATAAACGTACTATTCTCAAAAGACTTTCCAAATAAATTGTTTCGGTGAAGTGCAACCCAAATGGACCATGCCAAATCGGGTCAAGTACATACCAATAATAGTTATCGGCTTAGACATCTAATCCAACAGAAAAGCCACTGGAGCTAACCTTACGATGTTAGCAACCTTCTCTCATGTCATGAGCCCCCAAATGGTCGGCATAAACGAGATCATTTAATCCTCACGTCGTAAGACCTTATGTCTCACATCGTTAGCACAGTCTGAAGTAAGAAATCTAATAATGTAATCCCTTAATCCATTAAGCTTTGAACTCTTACTTCCCAGAAGGTCTTATTACTCCCTAACACACTTAAAAGTCGATGCTTTATGGGCATGTATATCCAATACATGTATAGATCTCATTTGGGGCCAAAATTGAAGAAAATGACATCCAACTTTCATGTAAGGTTCCAAAACCCAACCATTCACTAGATCTGAACTTCATGACACTATAAATACCCTTATAACCCATAAAGTTGTCAACTTTAAGGTTTCCATTCATTTAAACTTGCTCAACCAAAGAGAAAAGTGAGACAAAACTTAGATCTGGACACGAATAACAATAAAGGTGGAAGCTTTGACACTTACAAGGGTCCAGAAACAATGTGATGTGATGATAATGATGATTCTTTACAAGCATCTCCAAAAGTTCATCACCATCTTCTTCTTCTTCTTCCTTTCTTCTTCAAACCAAGAAAATCTCTAAAATGGCCAAGAATCAAGCAAGGGATGGAGGCTAGGGTTTTTTGAGGTGAAAGAGGGTTTGGAGATTGATAATGAACCCTAAAATGGGTTTAGAAGGTCTTAAATATGAAGGAAAACCTAAATGATAATGGGCTTGGGTTTCATATGATCTCACGTTGTGAGCCTCAATGCCTCACGCCGTGAGACCATTCATGAACAAAACTTTCCATATTCACCCATCTCACGTCGTTACCACTCAAAGGTCACGTCGTGAGGCTCCATTTCTTCCAAAATTTGACCTTTTGACTCCTTGAAACCCTAAATTACGCCATCTCGGAAAAATGGGTGTTACAAATCTCTCCCATTTAAATTAGATTTCGTCCTCGAAATCACTCCTTACTACTTACCATACGTGCCAGACAACCTGGAAAAATCCTTCTACAACCCCGATACATATTTAGAAGTTGAATCATATAGGTGACTATCTTCCAATACTATAATCAAAACTCAATTTTTAGTAGAACTTACATAAACTTACGAATAATGAATCCTTGACCCACTAACTTTAACCAATGAAGAATAACCATCACTACTCTGCCTAAATTACGGAATACAATACCTTGTCTGACTCCCCGACAGACAAACCATTCTATAACACAACCAATATCGCCCCATTTCACAACCTAAATCGAACGAGATCCTTACGACCGAGAATTATCCTACCGATACCGGAGAAAACAACACTGAGCATTTGTCGACACTTATAACCTTGCACTCGAAAACAAAGGTGAACCACAATACACATCTCAATCATTGGTGCCCCAACCAATGCACAATTACATCATGCTAACCAAACATTCGCATTTTTCGAACTACTCAAGATATTTTAAGCTTCGAACTGGTCTACTAATTATTTGAAGCGCTGGATTTTTGAACGATCACTGAAATCGACATCCTCTCAAACAACTATACCATGAGACTCTATCCAAGAGTATTTCTAGCAAAGCTACTATAACCTACTTGTATATAAGGCTCCAACAATCCTCCTATGCTAACCAAGGATAACTTAACCAACCATCACAATGATGCAACATAACCTACTTTTCTCTAAATGAATGCTACACGCTCAGTTGTAGTATTGCATCACAACCGTCCCCAAATGTCCCACAACCTTCCTCAATCCCACGAATGTTGTAGCCTTCCCACAGTCTCACGACCCATCAGGCTAGGGTTTAACTCTACTTAGAGAAAACTATGATCCAAATAGTAAGTTCACAACAACCTCGCAGCTACTCATTGATCAGGTGAACGTCACGGGTCACCGTGCAGTCTTACAACACCTTTACCACTACCTGCCAACCTAGTGAATGTTATGACCACTCTACAGTCTTATAACACTTCTACCACTACCTATCAACCTAGTGAATGCTACAGGCACCCCATAGTATTACAACACTTCTACCACTACTTGCTAACCTTGTGAATGTTATGGCCACCTGCAGTCTTACAACACTTCTATCGCTACCTTCCAACCTAGTGAATGCTACGGCCACTCTGCAGTCTTACTACACTTCCACGTCAACCATGAACCCAACCCATGGCCTTACCACCATCTTCCATATCATACCATAATCAATCATGAGTCAAGACCTTATCCGACCATACATCAGTCGGGTGTATGGGTTATGCTTCAAACCCTAAAACCTTAATCAGACAAGAACATGCAGAGAGGAATTAGTACACCCTCAACCTGGATCTAATCACATATCTTCCATGCACCACTGTTGATACACAAGGTAACTTGAATCCTCGTTCCTTGAGAAAATCTCTGTCCAAACGGTTGTCCCCCACTTGGATTCAGCTGCGCTCTTCCAACCACAAAATTAATAGATTTTCAATTCATCTCACAATCTTACCATTCAAAGTTGTCGACAACCTAAGCTTATAAGAAGTAGCATTCCATTTGCTAGCCAATACTAGTGAACACCCACTATCCAGTAATCAACCGCTTGTGATTGAGCGAGTACCTATAGTAGCAGCAGCACCAGAGCCAATGACAATGGATGGGGTGCAAGCCATGATTCAGGCTATGTTATCCAAACAAAGGGAAGAAATGTGACAGATGTTGCATGAAAATAGGTACAAACCTATCATGACCATTGAGCAACCCGAGCTGATTCCCGAGCAATCGGAGGAAGGGAAAAATAGTCGTATTGTGAGTCAAGTTAGGACTCAAAGAGAATGAAGGAATGACCCGAAAAGGGGAAACAACAAGGATGTGCGAATGTATAAGAATTTCTTGGTCGCCAAGCCACCAAGTCTTTCTGGATGCCCATAGTATGTTAAGATTATGGATTGGATCTCTGAAATGGAGATGGTATTTGGAAGTTACGACTGTAGCAACAAATAGAAGACTATCTTTGCATTTAGACAACTGAAGACCGAAGTCTTGAGCTGGTGGAAGTTGTTCGTAGATACTATGCCACAGGGAGAAGCCCTGAAAATGTCATGGGAGGAGTTCTTGGAACAACTAAGGGTGCAGTACTATTTGGAGATGGATCTGATTGATCTGAACAATGAGTTCCATAACTTGAAAAAGGGGAGAATGAGCGTAGATGACTATGCTACTGTATTCACTGAGAAAATGAAGTTATTTCCGTACCTAGTGCCAATGGAACTCTCCAAGATTGAGAGGTTTGCTAATGGACTGCCTGTTGACTTTGGCTCGACAATCAAGATGGCAACCACTCTGAAAACATTTGTTCGAGCAGCTAACAATGTGGAGGCCCAGCATAAGGAAAAGGGTCTGTAAAGGATAGAGGTTGGTGAAAAGAGGAAGTTCGATGGACCTTCTGGGTCCAACAAGAAAAACAAGTTCTCGAAGTCTAGTTCGAGAGGAGGAGAAGGCAAAGGGAAATGGTGCGATAAATGTAAGAAGAAGCATCATGGAAAATGTGAGGTAGTGGCCACATGTTTTAAATGTGGAAAGCCAGGGCACTATGCCGACGAATGCACCCTCACCAAGAAAGTTTGCTATGGTTGCGGTGAGGAGGGTCACATCTCGAGGGATTGTTCGAAGAAGAAGGAGAAAACAAAACACAACATTCCACCAAAGTCGAAGGCGAAAGCATTCCAGATGACACTGGAAGCTGCTAAAGATGAATCTGATGTTGTTTCAGGTAGCTTTCTCGTAAACAAACTGTCTGCCCAAATTTTATTTGATTCTGGAGCCAACTACTCCTTTATTTTGCATGAATTTGGTAGAAAACTAGCCTCACCTGTCGATAGGCTAGATAATGATTTATTAGTCGAAGTTGCTAGTAGCAAGTTTGTACCTGTTAGCCATCGTATGAAAAACATCTTAATTGACTTAAATGGGAATAAGTTCCATGAGAAATCATTGCCTATCGAACTAAATGGTTTCGACATCATGCTGCGAATGGATTGGCTTAGCGCCAATGACACCGAGATATTATGTAAGAAGAAGATAATTAAAGTAAACCCGCTTGGGAAAGAGTCGTTTATGGTGTATGGAGATAAACGCAGAGTAAATTCTGGAATCATTTCATTGATGAAAGACAGAAAGTGTTTGGCCAAAGGATGTACATCGTATCTAGCATTCGTAATTGATGATAAGAAAGAGAAGAAGGAGGTGCATAGCATTCCAGTGGTGTGTGATTATCCGGAAGTGTTTCCCGAAGACATTCCTGGATTATCGCCTGATCGGCAAGTAGAATTCCGTATTGACTTGTTACCTGGGACGACGCCAAAAGCAAAAGCACCTTACCGATTAGCACCAATAGAGATGAAGGAGCTTATGATGCAACTATAAGAGTTATTGGACAAAGGTTTCATTAGACCTAGTTAATCGCCCTGGGGAGCTCCGATGTTATTTGTAAAGAAGAAGGACTAGAGCATGAGATTGTGCACCGATTACAGAGAGCTGAATAAGGCAACAATAAAGAATAGATATCCATTGCCAAGGATTGATGACCTGTTCAATCAGATGCAAGGCTCAAGTTATTTTTCAAAGATCGATCTGAGGTCAGGATATCATCAGCTGAAGGTGAAAGAGCAGGATATAGAGAAGACTGCATTCAGAATGTGATATGGACACTATGAGTGTTTGGTTATGTCATTTGGAATAACCAATGCTCCAGTAGCCTTCATGGATTTAATGAACATAGTTTGTAATCCGTTCCTTGATAAATCTGTGATAGTTTTCATAGATGACGTTCTGATTTATTCGAAGAGCCAAGAAGAGCATGGTGGACACTTGCGAGAAGTGTTGGAAGTCTTGAAGAAGGAGAAGTTGTATGCTAAGTTCTCCAAATGTGATTTTTAGATTCGAGAAGTCCAATTCTTGGGTCACATGGTCAACCAAGAAGGGATAATGGTTGATCCAGCAAAGATCGAAGCTGTGATGAAGTGGTAACAACCGAAAAGTCCCACGGAGATCCGAAGCTTTCTGGGATTAGCCGGATATTACCAAAGGTTTATCCAAGGCTTTTCTTTGATCGCTACTCCATTAACGGCTTTGACCCACAAAGGAGCTGCTTATGCTTGGAATGATAAGCATAAAGAAGCATTCACGTTGCTAAAGAAGAAGCTATGCGAGGCATCGATTCTTTCTCTACCCGATGAAGTCGAAGACATTGCTGTCTATAGCGATGCGTCTGGTGTTGGATTGGGTTGTGTTTTGACCCAAAGAGAAAAGGTGATAGCATATGCGTCTCGACAGCTGAAAAAGCACGAGAAGAACTACCCCACTCATGATTTGGAGTTGGCAGCAGTGGTTTTCGTTCTAAAGATTTGGAGGCATTAACTCTATGGCATGAAGTGCAAACTTTTCACTGATCATAAGAGTCTCCAATATCTCTTTAATAAGAAGGAATTGAATATGAGGCAACGACATTGGCTAGAGTTACTTAAGGACTACGACTGTGAGATACTTTACCACCCTGGTAAAGCTAATGTTGTTGCTAATGCTCTCAGTCGGAAAGTCAATCTTGAGAGAAAAAGGCCAAGAGCGTTGAGGATAGAAGTTTTCTCGACAATTGTGGAGAGTATAAAGAAAGCTCAAGAGGAAGCTTCTGAAAAGAATAACCGGAAGGAGGAAAATTTGGGCAAAACGTAGGTGTTTGGTACAAACGGTCATGGAATGAAGGTATTCCAAGATCGTATTTGGGTACCTAAGTCAGGAAGAATAAAAGATCTTCTAATGGAAGAAGCTCACAAAACCCTGTACTCAATTCATCCTGGAAACACTAAAATGTATAGGGACCTGAAAACCTATTACTGGTGGCCGACGATGAAGGTTGATATTGCAAAGTACGTGGCGGAGTGTGTGACATGTGCGCGGGTCAAGGCACAACATCAGAAACCATTTAGGAGTTTAGAACCTTTACCTGTGCCTATGGGTACATGGGATGACATTGCAATGGATTTTGTCACTTAACTGCCCAGAACAAAGAATGGTCACGACATGATTTGGGTAGTCGTCGATTGCTTCACTAAGAGTGCGTATTTCATAGCAACCAATGAGAAATGGTCTATTGATAAGCTTGTGAATTCTTATGTGAAGGAAATTGTGAGGCTTCACGGTGTTCTGTTAACGATTGTGTCAGATCGTGACAGCCGTTTCACCTCGCGATTTTGGAAAAGTCTACAAGAGGAATTGGGTACCAAGTTGTGTTTGAGTACAACTTACCATCCACAGACTGATGGTCAAAGCGAACGAACGATACAAACGCTTGAAGATATGCTGAGAGCATGTACCCTAGAATTCCAAGGCAACTGGGATGAACATTTGCCTTTGGTAGAATTTTCCTACAATAATAGTTTCCACTCGAGCATTAAGATGACACATTATCAAGTTATGTACGGACAAAAATGTCGTACGCCGTCTTGTTGGCTTGAGGCTGGGAAAAAGCAGTTTTTGGGACCTAAGATAGTCCATCAAACTGCTGAAAAGTTGAAAATAATTAGGGAGAGAACGTTAGCGGCTCAGGATCGTCAAAAGAGCTATGCTGACAAAAAGCGAAGACCGATGAATTTTGAAGTTGGAGATTCGGTTTTGCTTAAAGTCTCGCCGTGGAAGGGACTTATAAGATTTGGAAAAAAGGGAAAGTTAAGTCCAAGGTTTATTGGACTGTTTAAAGTTCTTCGTAGGATTGGGAATCAAGCTTACAAGCTCGAATTACCCGAAGAACTGAATGAAATTCGTAACACTTTTCATGTGTGTTATTTGAGGAAGTTCACAGGAGAAGTTCCCAACATGATCCCACTTTCGGAGTTGAGAATCATGAGAACAAAAGGTTGATTGAAGAACCAGAGGCAATCGTTGACTGAAATACTAAGAAGTTGTGATGCAAGATGGTCGAATTAGTACTTGTCCAATGGAAACATACGAATGAGCCAAATCTCACTTGGGAAACGGAGAGTGACATAATGAGTCGCTATCCGCATTTGTTTGTTGATGTGTTATTCCGGGGACGGAATCATCTTAAGGTGTAGAGAATTGTAACGCCCGTGTTTCTGGGCTTGTCATTAATAGCGATGTAATAGTCTAGGTTAACCTTTGTAACCCGTCTTGAATAGTAAAGATGTATTATTTGAGTATTATGTGTTTTTGCTTAATTGTGTGACTTAAATGAATTAAGGATAAAAATAAGCATCAAAATGAAATGTTATATAATCTTGATATCTATGAAGGATGTGGTTGTGGTCGTGATGAGGTTTCTAAATATATAAAGAATGCCGAAATCTAAGTTATAGCGAAGAAGTTATGACATGTCGAAGTTTACGACAGAAACGGCACGACATTGAATGACGTAAAATACGAATTTAAGCTAGAGCGATATCTAGCCTTAGTAATCTAAACGAAAGTCGTAGAATACGTTAAACCGAGAGCGTACATAAAAAGAACATCTAAATCTGACTTCGTATGAGGAAGTTATGATTTTTTGAAGTTTCGACTTAGTAGTATGCAACCCAAATCTCGAGATAGATACCGAGTGATATTTGGCCAAAACAATCTAAACGAGAATCAAAGATCTTGTCGATAGTAGTCCAACAGTAAAAAGACAGACGAAAACGGACGTCAGATGAAGAAGTTATAAGTTTCTAACGGAGTTTTCTTGTCCCGACCAATTAAAAATAATATATTAATAATATATTAAAAATAAATACAAAATTAGCCAACGGAGTTTGAATGAGAGTTTTAGAGCATAATCTCACCTACGTGTGCATATAAAGAACGTCAAAAACGGAGCTCATATGCGAAAGATATGAATTTCTGAAGTTCAGGGCACGAAATCTGATCCTGTGTCAAAACTCACGACGAACATTGTGTTCACGATGTGAACTCAGAATGACGTCACCTGGAATCTGCCAGACCCCACTTATGATGACGCATGTAGTGACGATCAAGCCCCATGACGTGAGTATTAGAAACTCACAACGTGAGTGCAGAAAGTTCACCCTATAAATAGAAATCAAGGGTCAGCCGATTTTGGTTGCTCCTCCCTTACTCTCCCACTCTCGATACCCTCTCTAAGCCCTATTTTAACCCCCGAAGCCCCGGTATCATCCCGAGTCCCGAAGCCCGATGATCCCAAGAAGAAAAGAGTTTCCGAGCCGAAGCTCTACTTGCAAGAAGCCCGATGTGTGAAAATCTTCCAGATTTACCGAAGAATTCTACTTTTAGAGCCGTAGTGTTGTCCGATCATCTTCTAATCAAGTGAGTGTATAGGCCCTTTCATAAACACGATTTTAATAGAAGTATTGTTTGAATGTATGAAGTATATGTTTTGTGTGAGTGTATATTCCTTTTCTTCTAACACATAGATATGAAGTATCTCCGAGTGAATACATGTTATGTGTATATAGATATATATTATCTATTACTTGGAATGAATCTTTATATTTGGAACGAGTATTAAATGAATATCTTATCAGTTTTTAAGTTGCATATGTATGCATATGTATATTGTTATCTACAAAATGTTGGGTAGAACTTGGGTAGATAGTTGATGTGTGATAAACTGATGAGAGGCCTCAATGTTGTTGTTGTTGACCTAGTTATCTAGCGGAGTATGGATGATGACCACGGACTCTTTCTAGACAGTCCTGTGGAACGCTAGCAGGTTCATAACCTATAGGTATTGTGAACGATGTGTTAACTGGTGTACTCTATCCCCCTCATGTTTGCCTTTAGGACATCTATTGTTGAGGAAACCCCTTGCAATAATGTCCGTCCCGATAAAAATCCTAGATTAGGTCCCTTGTAATAGATGTTGTTTTAGGGACGTAAAGTGAGGATAACGGGAATGGGTAATTGGGTTATTGTTGGTGGATGAAATTAAATATAATTACTTATAGTGGGTTGAAAACCCTATATGCTCACCAGGATCCCAAGCCTGACCCACTTAGTCTTATTTGTATTACAGGAAGTGGGGCGAGGGCATGAGATGGATGGATCATCAAGTTATTTTTTTATATGCATGTACATGCATATAACTATTTTATGGCTTGTAATATGTTGTTTATGCTTTTTGGTCTGTATTGGAACATGACATCCCGAATTTTGTTGTATAATGAAAATACATTTCTTGATGAAATTCTTTGATAAATTTTATTTTATCATATTTTGTTTTGGGAACAAAATCCACAACTCTTTTAAATCAAAAGGATTTACTCTGAAATTATTTTAAAAACATAAATGAAACTGGTCTTTTGTGGCTGTTATTTTGGGGATGTCACATAAAATGACTTTTATGGCAAAATGGTTATAACCAAGATATTATATCATTTTTGTGGGATATAAACCAACATATATTATTTTGGGCATATGTTGTGAAACTAGTTATAAATACCAAGAATTTGGTTTTACAAAAAGAAAACCTAAAAATCCACCATTTTTATGTAAAATTAGGGTTTTCTAGCAAAAGTTGTCATGACTAGGTTATGGTACCATTTTTGAGAGATTTGACCCAAAATATGTTGTTTTAAACACATAAGTTTAGCTTGACTTAATCTCCACAAAAAGGTGAAAATAAATTTTACAAAGTGTATAACTCAATATTTACCGTTTGGTGACTAAAAATGTCAAAAACTAGAAAATTGACTTCATCATACTAAATGTTCATATACTTGTGTTAGATATAAAATTATATGTTATGTTTATATCTATGTTTGTATATATAGGCACAAACAAAACATTTATAATAAACTATAATATGTATAGTTTATGGATCATTAACACTAATTTAACGTTTTGGGACAAGATGAATAATTATATAAAAGTATAATTATTTTACACTATGTAAATACTATGGAAATGTGATATTTACACTTACAAGGGTTCTCATTACACTAAACGTAAACTTGTTGAAACAATTATGCGAGACAAAGTCTTCACCATACCTACCAGAGTACACATTAAAGTCCTAAATTATAGCCAAAATTTCGGTAAGAGACCGTGACACTTGTGTATAGATCTATACGGGACTGATAGTCCTACACCTAAGCTGCTAGCTACAGCTAGACCGGTAGGTCTGGGGTGACAAATGTTTAACATTCCGACGCTTAAAAAACATCGTAGGAGGCCAACTTTGGTTTTATAACTCACATGGGAAATCAACAATACATTTAGTTTACGGGGTAACATGCATTCAAATGGTTTTACATAAGAATAAAACTGCGTAATATTATTTGAAGTATAGAAATACGTATATATATATATATATATATATATATATATATATATATATATATATATATATATATATATATATATATATATATATAGGTCTTAGGGTTTTAAGACTACAACTCATTTTTAAGAAAATATTGGATTTTCTAGGGACAAACACTATCATTTTACAAGGAAAGAATTTCATATTTTTATCCATACAAAACTCTTATGAGGTCATCCACCCGTTGATGTTTCCGCTATCTTGGTTTGGGGGGTGACACACTCTTTTGCTAATGTATCTTTTTAATTCTTGGCCCAAGGAAATGATAACTAGTAGAAGTTAGCTCCAAGCTACAACCAGCTCATTGCAGACCAACTTACTTAACAAGAATACTTATCTAGTGGAATGCAACTAACTCATTCACCAAAAGGTTAGATTTTATTTACAACTTTTCCTAATCCCTTTTTGTGTATTTCTATACTAAGTCCTTATTCTCTTACATAAATCAACTTGATGTTAAGGGCTCCATAATAGTTTAGATAAAAAAAGATTGTTGTATTTTAATATTAGTTAATTAGGCATTGTTTCATTAATCAGTTTTATATGTTTAAAAGGTTTTATCTTGAGAGATATAAGGAAAGCATTGAAAGCACACAGTTATAAACTTATAAACTTATTATAGATAGTTTTTTCAACGTATAATGTTGTAATAAAAAGAAATGAAAACAAAATACTATAATTAATAAACAAAAATCAAAGTATGCTGTTATTTTATGTATTTAACCCTTAATTTTTGACAAACTCTTGGAGGAAGAGTTGCTGCTAAAGCAAAGGGGAAGAAATTGGAACTGTTGTTTCTTCGGTGGAGTGAGCATAAAAAAAACTTGGCAATTTTTTAAGCTTTGTATAATATATACTATTTTAATGTTTTTTTTTTTGGGTAAAACTACATATAAATTTACTAAATTAAATTGATTCTAACTTTGGTTAATTTTTTATTACAGGTTATTTCTAATTTCGATCAAAAAAAGTATCCATATTCACAATTTTATTGAGACAAAGATAAGTTTCTTCTCAATGGGATGACTCGAAGATTCCTGGCTACAAAATTTCTAAGTTAAATTTATAAATATTGTGTTATAATAACAACTCATTTTATATATTTTTTGCTGGATTTTAATTTTTTCAGGACCAAAACAGAGCATGCTATTTATTATTCATTTGCAAAACCTCTTGAGGATGCAGGTGCATAATACATAGATACTAAAATAATTTACATTTTTGGTCCTTGAATATTATGTGGATACTACAACATGTATTATGTGGATGCTACAATAGGTAAGAGATCCTCATTAATCTTTAATTTCTATTTTTTAATTTTGCTCATTAATTGAAAATTTGATTTCTAGTTTCCATGGATCCAACCTTCAAGTTTTCATCCTTGAAGGTAATGCATGTTTGCCGAAATATCAGACGACTAAAAATAGATATAGACCCTATAAATGGTTGGGTGGGTATTTTTTTTTATGAATTTGACATATGTTTGTTTGTTTAGGTGCAAGGACAATTAGATGGAGTTTGATAGCACATGCAGCTAGGGAAGCAAATTGGAGTGGGATAGCAAATACAACAAATGCAATTAGTGTATTTGTTTTCTAAATTTGACATAACTATATCTTTTATTTTGTTTTTCATCTTACTTTTTCTGATTGTTCTTTTTGTAATTCTGATTCAAGTTTGTAAATTTGCAAGTTCTGATTCTGATTAATTGTGGAATGTTCTGTAGGGAAGTGGATTGGAGTGGCCAATCCTACAATGATGGGATGCACCATAGGAGTGGTATACAATTTCACTGACCACACTTGCTTGCAAATTAGGGTAAGTTTGCTTATCTTTGTTTGTATGAGTCATACTTTCTGTACAAACCCTAAGTTAATATGTGTAACTTGTATATGCATTAAAAACTTATAAAAATTTCCTATAAACCTTATGTTAAAAGAAGATTTATCGTATCCTTTTTTCAGTTTGGTATTTTTTAGGTGAATGTAGTATTCCATATAATTATCACTTTACCTTTGTCTTTGTGTTAATGCAATTTAACATACACATGTAGGTATTTGAAGAAGGACAAGGATTATAACAGTGGAAGAAGCCGAATCAACACTATGGTAGTTAATAAAAAAAGGCGCTATTACATTGTGCACAAGTAAAAAATATCCAAATTTCCAAAATAGTTTGTGTTTTATGTTTGTTGTTATTTGGATCAAGAATATTTGCTTTTCTAGTTTGACTGGAGTTAATAAAATAATAATTAAATGGGATTTATTTTCAATATTAGTACATTTATTTTATGAAATGAATTGTTTTGTTATATAAGTATTTTATTTTTTATTATGAGACTTTAAATAGGTTATTAAAATTGATAATTAGTAAATCTATCAAAAAAATATATACATACTTTAAAATGTTTAAAATTATGGCATGCAAAAATGTGTGTCGTCTTTCTTTATGACAAAGGCTTTAATGATACACAATGTGAGTCGTAAATGCACGTTGTAAGGTTAGGACACGCAAATGCGTGCCATCTTCTTTATGATAGGGCTTTCCTTGACACACATTGCGTGTTCTAAGAGGGTGCCAAAAGGTTACGATATACAAATGCATGTCGTCTTCCTTTATGACAGGGTCTTCCTTGACATGCATTTGCGTGTCATCTGTAACTTTTATGACATACAATGCGTGTCATTAAAGAGTGTTTTTGTAATAATGTAGATAGATTCCTACCAGAGAAATTTTTGTCTTAGGACACTATAAAGCAGACCTCAATCTCTACTTAATTTCGTGATTAGTGAAACTACTGTAAACATCCAAATACAAGTATGTTCGTCTGATTTGTGAATCTTTGTATATTAATTTTATATATTTAAGTTTTTGTTTGTTCAAATTCGTATTTGATTACGTTTGTCATAACACATTCAATCCGCTTTCAACAAAATTCCATAAATCTTATGATTCATACAGGCTTTCATTTGTGTATTCCATTGATTATAGTTTCGTCCGTTTAACTTAAGGAATTTGGGGTTGAAGCATATTACTTGGTGAAGCCATCTTAAATCTTTATCCTTAAAAACATGTGAAGTGTTTATTGATCTTAAAACTCAATGACCTTGATACCACTTTGTTGTTCAACTCCGAGATCAATAACATGCAAGAAACTTCTTGCAAGAACAAATTCTTAAATATAAAATATTAGTGATTCATTAGATCAAACGAAATACATAAAGTATATATAAAATTAGACTGGTTTGGACTTCAACCATTGTGACCCTTCATAATGACTGTTACACTAACTTCCAATGGTCTAGCTTTACTAACCAACAATTTTTACACTAAAAAATATTATGGAAGTTTAGACACATAATATTGGCTGCATAACAAAGATACTAATTTGTTAATCCTTAAAAGGGTGTAAAATATAGATTAAAAAATAAAACCAAATTTAGCAACAACAATCAATGGTCCCTCTTTTTATTGTGGCAAATAAATAGAATTAAGTGTGAGAATCTTGTTAAACATTTAAGAAATAAAAGCATAAATATAACATGAACATAATTGAATCATGTAAACCTTCTTATCAACTTATTCAACAACCACCACAATAACGAAACTTAAATCTCATAAGAAAATAATCTTACCATACAAGAGAATTAGTAAATTTGGTTCCATTTTAGTGCTAACTTATTATAAACGAGTAGTACATTCTTATGATAGTTTCAATATGAACCCAACATACAATCTTTTTGCATCAAATCATTTATGCATATGCTCTAACATTGATAGGATAAGTTTTGTTTAATAAGAAATTCTTATACCATATTGCAGAAAGTTTTGGTATTCGGGTTTGTGTTTCACGATCCACATAGTATAACCCAAACTTCACACTGTAACCGCTAAGCCATTCATAGTTATCCATCAACGACCATACAAAATAGCCACGTACATCTGCTCCATCTCTATCATTAAAACAACAAACATTGCATTCAATAAATAATGATACGTAGACTTTGAATTTTGATGAAAAATGGGCTACTTTAAAAATATAAAAAGCCAAAGTACCCAATGATTTTAGAACAAACCTTATGGATTTAGCTAAAAATTCAAGATATTCTTGGTGGAATTTAACTCGTTTCGTGTCATTCAAAATAACATTCACTCGTTTCTCGTGTAGATCGGGTGAAGAATAACCTTCAAAAAATACAAATTTATTAGCAGGACTATTAACATACACATAATTAATTCAACATATATGAAAACACACCCTTACCATTTTCTGTAATAAACATGGGTTTATTTTTGTACCGAAACTTAATTTCATTAACAATCTCCTCTATTCCTTTAGGAACAACATAAAAATCTTCTATCCCGGTCTATTTGTGCAAGAAAGATAA